>NC_089825.1:118120199-118721785 GCF_035046505.1 Tiliqua scincoides
TTTTCACTTAATTCACTCATTTATTCAATTTTCATCCCTCACATCTTCCAAGAAGCTCTGCTTGGCATTCATCACCTCTTCCTTTATCCTCACTGCAATCCTCTGAGATCAGTTAGGTGGAGGGACATGTGACAGGCTCCAGATTCTCCAGCAACTTCATGGGAGAAGATTCCCCCCCTCCCCAGTCTGACACAGCCCAGAGCTGGCCCATCTTTGTCTGTCTACTCGCCCCCACTCCTCCTCCTTGGATTGGTAAAGGAAGAAAGGACAGAGAGGAAGAGGAAATGTGGAAGAGAGGGAAGTGCTGAGCTAGAACATTGGAGAGCGGGAGGACCAGAAGATGGCACATCATGGAGTAAGGAGGGCAGCATCTAACATGCCACATCATGCATCAGGAGGTCTTGGATCAGTCATTGTGCCACATCAGCTCTAACTGCTACACAGGGTGCTGTTTTGGAGTAATGAGACGGCTGTTGGCAAAAAAATAATCTCACTGACTGGAAGGTCACAAAGGCCCCTGTGTTGTTAGGATTACCAGTACAGAAGTGTTATGAGGCAAGATCCACAGAACACATTTGGGCTTGTTTTGAAGATAATTGTTATCTAGGGCACATACATGGTTTAGGGTGGGCTATGTTGGAATGTTCAGTTTTATCTGGCAAAGGCAGATGGGTAATCCAGCCTCAAGGACCAATCAGAACTGTGGGCATAAAGCTATGGGGTGTTCCATAGGAAAGCCAGCCAGCCCTCCAACTGGACTGAGACAGAGAGTCTCCTTTTGGTGGAGATTTGGATCATATTGTGGCTGTTGATTTCACATTTTGAAGGAGCACATCACTACCATTTGAGATTACATTGCCCTGGGTTCCAGGCTACAGGACAACTGGTTGTGATGAGAATCAGAGTATTTTCGGTGAGGCCTGCTTTAAATAGACAGACAAATTGGCGTTAAAGAAGGAAACTATGAGGGCTGAATGAGATGGTTGCTTCCAGCAGTAGCTTGGCAGGGGGGGGGGAGTGCCCATCTCCATCTCCCCAATTGCCTCCACTGCTCCTCCTCTTCCTCCTCCCACTCCCTGAATGGGAAAAGGAAGAGGGGGTAAAGCAGAAGAGGAATGTGGAAGAAAGGAATTTGTGGGCCAGAGTACCCTCTCCTCCACACTTCCGCTCTGGCTCCTTCTCCCTTTTCCAGAGCAGAGGGTGACTCATCATCAGGTAAGGGGGGCAGAATTTGGCAGATGCCCTCAGGGTCAGGTGGTCTTGGGCCAGCCCTGGAAACAAGTTTGTTCGATATCACACTTGAATGAAGCAGCAGGGTGGCATCTAGAGAACATGGACATTATAACCAACACATACATTGCTTGGCTATTTGCCTGCTTTGCTTGAATGAATGAAACACAACTGAGACACTTTCCAGGGAGTTGTCAATATCTCCACTTCCAGAGATCCCCCAAGAGATCTTGCAGGGGGGTGAGTCCTGGGGAAGTCTCGCATTGCCGCACAGCTGAGAGGTGGTAATGGGATCTAGGGGATCAAGGCTACGTTGGAATGCACCTACACAAGATCCCAGACCAGGTAGCCTTGGTAAGCCACTCTCTCTTTGAACTCCCCAGTTGCAATATGGAGATGATGATATTTTCTTATCCTCCAGGCTTGTTGTAAGGATATGACCATTAGAAATGGTAATAGATCAGGAGCAGGACACAAGGTGCTGGGCTTCATCTCTGGTAAGTGAAGGTCAGGTTAGAAAGACCCCTGTCTGAACCATGGAGAGCTGCTTCCAGTCAGGGTCGACAGTACTGACCTAGCTGGAGTAAAGCTCTGACTCTGCAGAAGGCAGCTTCATCCATTCATTAATCGTATTTTACCTAAAACAGGGTGTCTAAACTCCGGCCTAGGGGCCACATCTGGCCCTCCAGAGGATTTTATCTGGCCCATGAGATTCCCCAGCATCTCAGAGCTAAAAATAACTCAAAGGAAGCAATTCCGGGTTTCCCAGCATGGGTATATACTGCACTCAGTCACTAGAGCTGCTGAATGCAATGTACCTGTAATTGAAAGAAATTATTCCATTACACTGCATTACATTCAGCACCTCTAGTGGCTGAATGAGATATATACCGATTCTGGGAGACCTGGAACATAAAAATAAATTTAAATTAACATCTACGTTAAACTCACACGGAGCAGAAACAGAGACAAATAAAAAAGGTTGTGATTTGCGTCATGGGTTGCCTGATGCTTTTTCAAAATCCATTCTCGCTCTTCCTGTGCAAATCAATTTTGCCCCCTGCTCCCCCAATCCTTTTTCAAAATCCATTCCCCTCTCATCCTGTACAAATCAATTTTGCCCTCTGCTCCCCTCCCCCTTCCACCCCCACCCACTTATTGTACATCAGTACAGTACATCGGTTCTCTGATATGTAAATATGTATTATTTATGGATTTATTTATTTTTTGGCCCTCAACACCATGTCAGATATACGATGCATCCCTTGTGCCGAACAGTTTGGAGACCCCTGATGTAAAAGATAAGGGGGAGGGAATAATGACCATTTGTGTCCTGATGTAGCCTTGGGGATGCTTTGAATTGGTGAGGGTCTTCTGGAATTATCTGTGAAAGAATCTGAGTCCCAGCCTTTCAGGCCAGAGTCTGTTCAATCCTCCATCTGCTTAAGCAACGTGGCAGGAATGGAGAAAAGCATGTTCCTCTTTTCCCCCTTCCCATAAACACTTGTCACAATTTTATGTGTTACTATAAATGCAACAAAAGTTACAATCTGGGCAAATTACGTGTCTTGTGGCTGTTTACTCAACCTTGCCCTAACTGGTTGGTCCCTATCCTTAAATCAAAAAGGGGTTCAGGCCCCGGGGAACTGCAGTCAATCAGGTGTAACTTTGGGTCTGAACCCAGACCAGACACTTGGTTGAAGATGCCTGGTCATAAGTGTCACACACTGTTTGCAATGTGTTCAAAATAGGCACACATTAAGAATTGAGCATCTTGTTCAGTCCCCTCCATGGAGATGGAAATTCTAGTTCACTGGTAGGAAGGATAATGCAAGGGACACTTATGGTGGTGTCTTAGCAATATGGGTTTGCATGCAGATCTACAGGCTGAGGAGGGGGCAATACAGCCTTCCACCCCCCCACTCTCCACAAAGCAACAGCCCCCTCCCCAAGCTGCTTCGCAAATCACAAAGTTGGAAAGCCTTTCTCATTCAAACTGCACGAACTAGTTTAGGGAGTCCTGGGCATGAGATGAAAGGAATGCATTTGCTGGATCAGATCAAAGGTCCATCTAGGCTGGTATCTACAGAGCAGCAAACTAGGTGCCTTCAAGGAGCCCATAAACTGGAAGAATGAACAGCCCCCTGCTGCTCCCCCCCCCCCCCTGGCACTGGTAATCAGAGATAGTCTCCCACTGATTCATCAACATCAACATCATGGCTCATAACCATTGAAAGACCCATCCTCAATGAATGTGAATACTCCCCTTCTATCTAAACTAGTTCCAGGTATCTAGATGGGACTGTTGTGGCTCCACTACAGGGTTGAGGTGGGTGGGTTGCAAAGTACTCTCTGGTGCACTCTTCATTTGCACAGAGACCATCCCCCCCATACTGTACTGTCTTCTTATCTTTGCACTTCCCGCAGAGTCCTAAGCATGCCATAGACTAGGATTATGGATGAACATGATATCTCCCATTGCACTGGACTGCAGGGCTGATCCAAGACCTCCTGCCACCCAAGAAGCCATGCCAAAAGTTGCTCCCCCAACCTGGTGATATGTCCAGAGGTATGGAGTGGAAAAGGAAGTGGGAAGCAGGAAAGTGGTGACTAGAGCATTAGAAACCATTCTCCTCTCCGCTATACTTTTTCCACTCCATCCCTTTTTCCAATCCAGGGAACAAGGGGAGGAGGAGTAGTGGTGGCAAGTCTGTCAACAGAGATGCGCAACCCATCACTACCAACCTGCTGCCTGAGGCGACTGGCTCAATCAACCTCATGGATGGGCCAGCCCTGGAGACGTGCCAGAGAGGTTTGTGCTGCCTCCAGATATGTACTGTAGCCGGTGGCAGTTAACAAAAAAAGACAAAGTGCATAATAATGATGGTCTTGTTCTAGTGGGAGCTCTGATTATCCTTGCAGGTTGGGTAAGTGCCCAGCAGCAACAATAATGTCCTTCTCTCCTTGCAGTTTCCGGAAAGGAAGAGGAAGCTGGCTTCAAGTGGAAGAAGCTGATTGGACAAATGGGCTCAGGAGATAAGCACACACCACTTAAGAAGAGATTTAAGTGGGAGACTGACAGTCATGATGGAAAGGGGAGACTGAGGGCCCAATCCTATCCAACTTTCCAGCACTGATGCAGGTGTGCCAACAGAGTGTACACTGCATCCTGCAGTGGGGGGGGGGGGCTGTCATGAAAGCCTCCTTAAGGTAAGAGAATATTTGTTCAGCTACCCTCTCAGTGGTTCTCACACTTTTAGCACAGGGACCCACTTTTTAGAATGAGAATCTGTCAGGACCCACCGGAAGTGATGTCATGACCGGAAGTGACATCATTAAGCAGGAAAAAATTTTGACAATCCTAGGCTGCAATTCTACCCATTCCTACCCAGGAGTAAGTCCCATTTACTATCATATACACAAAAGCCTGTTACAAAAAAACAGATCTGTAACATTTCCCCAAATGCAGTCACATACCATGGTAGCATCATTTAATATATTAAAAATAAAATGTTGAAATGAAATTGGTTCGTGACCAGCCTAGTGGCTCCCAACCCACAGTTTGAGAAACACTGTTCTAAATGCATTGCAGCTGCACTGGTGCAGGAAAGTTGGATAGGCTGTGAGTAGTGGCGTAGCTAGAGGGGGTGCAAAGAACTCAGTTTTTCAGGGCACCTCACCGCATGGAGCAAATGGCCCCTTCCCTTCCCCTTCGGAGCCATTTCGGGTGATAAGAATCAAAGGATGTTGAGACAGGATCCAAAGCCGGACAAGCCTTGGGGTCCACACCAGTTTTTCCAAAGGGGATTTTGAACTGGAGAAGGATCTCAGACCCAAGGAAGCCCTCTGACTACGTGGGGAAGATGGACCTTAATGAAATCCAGCTCCCTCCCTCCCACTGATAGCTCATCCTGCTGCTCCACAGACACTAAGGGGGCCAGCCAAAAGGGAAAGAGGGCTGTCCTCCTCCCACTGGACCTCCCTAGATTTGGATTTGACAGGTCTCCATCTGAATCAAAGTCCAGCCCAGAAACCTGTTTGCAATGCTTCATCCCAACCCGAAATGTGTGAGGCAGTCGTGCAGCAAGGAGTCCTCTGAGCATGTCTGGAGTGCATTTCCAGTCAGAATGAGGAATGGCAGTCAGTCCTGGGCAACAGTAGCAGCTAAGGGCAGGGCTCCAAGGTCCAAGTGCCTGGAAAGTTGGAAAGCTACACTGGCACCTCTTGCAGAGTCAAGACCTGCCCTGCCCTGGTATCAAAGATTGCCTTGAGCAGCTAAGCCAAAACTCTGCCCTGGTATCAATGATTGCCTTGAGGAGCTAAGCCAAAACTCTTTCGCAATGGGAGGCCCGGCTCAATCAGAAGGGCTTGGAAATGCTCTCAGAGGCAAGTTGGCAAACACTCCCGGGCCCTCCCCCTGCCAATGAATTTCAACTGGGTGAGAAATTCATTTCTCCTCCACCCATTCCTGGGGCAGATCCAGTCACCCTGCCCAGTTCAGCTTCAGCTCAGCTCCGGCTTGCATCTCCAGCTCAAGGTACATGACCCTTTGGCGGAGCTGCTGGGGGGGTGGGGGGTCTGTCCTGCAAAGCATGGGGAGGGGGCTAGAAGGCGGGGGGGGCTGTGAGCCAGGCGCAGGGGGGCTGGCTTGTAGCTTAGAAGGGGTGGGGGGGGGCTGTGAGCCAGGATTCCAGGGTCCTCTCTTTTTCCCCACTCTCAATTTGCTTTCCCACTCCTGCGGCTTCAATCACCCCCCCCCCCCACAAATCCACAACTCCAGCGGGCCCCCCCCCAGGAATTCCTCTAATTCCACGCACAAGAAAAGTTGTCCCTCCCCAGCCAACCTGTTCCGCAAGGCTCTGTTGCCCAGGCTCTGGGCTCCGAGCCACATCAGCGGACTCCAGTCCAGGGGCTTCACCGGTGGGATGTGCGCTTGCCCACCGATTAACCCCTTTCCTGCCAGGATGAAGACCGACGAAGAAGAGGTGCGCCCCCCGTTGGTTTCCATCCGGGGGGTCCCCCTGATTAAGTACTTTGCCGAGATGATGGAGGAGGTGGACGGCTTCCAAGCACACCCGGACGACTTGCTGATCTCCACGTACCCCAAGTCTGGTGAGTGACGCCTTGTGGGCTGGATCCCCACAGACCAAGGGGGAAGGGGGCACTTGGAACTGTGGCTTCCTCCACCGTCCTCAAAGCGGCTTTGCAGGGTGACCAGAAGTCATAACTGCAAAAGAGGACAAGACACCCCCAAATGTAGGACATCCCAGAAAAATGTAGGACACGGCAACATAAAAGCTAAAAACACTCGTATATTGCTTTCACATGGTTGATTTAAACACTATATTACTTATTATTAAATTTAAATCTATATTACACATAATTTATTAACTCCAAGAAGGCTATGCGCTGCCTGCTCACAGGGAAAAGGAGGACACTGAAGTTCTTTTCCAGGACATAAGGCTAAAAAAGAGGACACATCCTGGAAAAATAGGACATCTGGTCATCCTGATAGCAAGAAAGTTCAGGGGGGCAGCTTGTCAGTGAATCCTGGTCTTGAGGAAGTGAGGGTGATGGAGATGCATGGACAGGCAACTATAAGCAGGGAGAAAGCAAGGCAGCACACCTTGCAAGATTTACAGGTGACAAGAGGGACATGTGAACATCCGTAGAGCATAATTCCACCTACCAAGAACCACAGACCTCAGTCCCCCTTTGCCACACCCACCGTTACACATGGCTACGTCACCACGTCACTTCTGCCTGTTTTATTTCTACAGTTGCAGTCACCTGTAACCCACTAGCTTCTGAGGGCCTAACTGAGGGTCAAATGAGAATTCTGTGGTGGAAACTGCTGATTTCTCAAAGAAGCAGCTGGGTGTGTCTGGGGTGGGTCTAATTTGGATTGACATTGTTGTGGCGCACAGGGAGAGGGGGTATGGATAGATTTGGCATGGATTTGGCTGTGCTTAAAGTAGAATAGCAACAGGGCCAGTTCCTAGCACCAGAGGCAGCATGCCACTTTTACCTACTGATGTGTCAGCTTCTACTTCTCCTGCTTCCTGACTTGGAAAAGGGAGGAGGGGCAGTATGAAAAAAAACTAGACAGGACAACAGGTGTAGGGCAGGAGAGTGGTGGACTAGACCAAGATGTGAGACACTCTAGCCCACAACTCTTCTGTTTAGTGCACTTCCTGTTGCACCCCATTCCCCTCTTCTCTTGCATCCTGGAGGCAAGTGGGCAGAAAAGGGTGGGTAACCCTCGTAATTGGCTTCCTGAGGACAGCCTCATGGGTGGGCTGGCCCTGGATGGCTATACCTGCCGACATCAGCATAACTATTAAAGGTGAATGGGTCCAGTACAAACTAAATGATTGGAACTTGAATTTTCTTTGCAGTCAAGGAACCCATCACAAATCAGGTCTGAACTGAGAGACCTGGAACATGGAAATGCAACATGGAAATGGAACCCTTGTAACATTCACGCAGCCCCTCAGTTCAGGAGTAGCAGTAACTTTTCCTGTCCATGCTCCTGACATTCTCTCTTCCTAAGTGAAACTGATACCAAAGTTCAATAGAGTGAGCAAGTGTTAAGCTGAAATAACTGTTTGTGTGAAATTCAGCTCTGTGGGTTTTTTTCCCCTTGTACTACACTCCTGATCTGCTTCACCCAACTTTATTTATCATGTCCTATCAGGAACAACCTGGGTCAGCGAGGTCATCGACTTGATCTGTAAAGAGGGAGACCCCCAGAAATGCAGGGAAGATCCCATCTACCTGCGAGTCCCCTTCCTTGAATTTGCTGCTCCTGGCGTTCCCGCAGGTAAAAAAAACCTCACTGGCTCTCCAATTGGTGCTGCCCCATCTAGGAGGCCAACTAAGGTGAAGGAGGCCTCTGTTGGTGAACTGGCAGAGGGCATCTATCTCAGTTTGCATGCTTGCTTCCATCACTTCCCCTTGTCCTTGGAGTGAAAAGAAAGACCTTTTTGCTAGAGTTTGGGAGTTTGCAGAAAGTTCGATTTGGGAGTTGCAAAATTGCTGATCAGCTGCATTCCCTGGAGATCTACCAGTAGATTCTGACCTTTTGCTCGCCTCTTCTCTAGGGGGCACTGTAGTGTTGTTAGTGAGGGATGGGTAGAGGGTGAGAGAAGCCACTTCACTGCTTCTGTCTTCCAGGCATCGAGCTGCTCAAAGTGCTCCCCCCTCCACGCCTGATCAAAACCCACCTCCCTGTCCAGTTGCTCCCCGAATCCTTCTGGGAAAAGAAGTGCAAGGTGAGAAGGTGCAGTGCCTGAATCTACCAAGTGGGGAATCTTCGAGGGGCCATCAAAGTCACAGAGTGGAGGGGTGGAATGGAGAGAGAGGGCCTACAGTTGCTTATTTCCTGCAGAAATATTGGAACTGGGTGTTGGGTTAAGGTGCATCTCAAAAATCTCAGATTTCATGTTCTTCAGAAAAGCAGGTTTCTGCACATGTGATTTGCAGGAGCCCAACAGACAATGCAGGCCTGCTTAATTTGCATGCTCATCTCTCGCCCAGCAGATGATCTATGTAGCCAGGAATGCCAAAGATGTAGCTGTTTCATACTACTACTTCTATCAAATGGCCAAAGTCCATCCTGAACCTGGTACATGGAATGAATTCCTGGAGAAGTTTATGGCTGGAGATGGTAAGGACTGTGGAATGGGAAATGAACCCCTTGGATACTGACCCTGTAGGACTTCAGGAAGATGTTTCGTGGCCCAAATGATGTACAGTCTGGAACCTGCTTGCTCCCCTGTGATAGTGAACCATCTCCCACCCTACCTGGTTTAGAGCTCTGTTGACTCCAGGGTCAGATTTTTACCTACAGCACAATCCTAGGCATTTCTGCTCAGAAATAAGCCTCACTGAGTTCAGTGGGTCTTACTCCCAGGTACGTGTGTATAGGATGGTAGCCCTAGTTGCCTTTTTCATGATAGGGGCTTCAGGGATAGGATCCCATAGACACATATAGCTGCATGAGAGCTAGACTCAAGTTCCACTCTAGGGGCTTAAGCAATGCGTACAGGGGAAGAATTGTGTCGGTGGGCACTTTGCCCACCCACACTCACACCCACAAGCCCAGCCTTGACTGCAAAGACGAGGAAGACATTGCTTCAAATCTGGACCTGTGGGAAAAAACCCTTCCATGCAATTAGGGACCTCATCCATCAGAGTACCTGACTGCTTCCCCATAGACCTAGGGAAGGGTCTATGTGCATCTGGCTTTGGTCATGTAGAAACCCCATTCTCCCACCTTATGCTACACACTGGGCAGTGGTTGCCGAATTGCAGCTGCCGAGTGGTGAGGCCAGGCAACACAATCTGCCTTCCCTTTACATGTTGGTTGGGCACTTGCACAATACATGAGACCAATTGAGGCTGTTGCATCAGGCACAAGGTAGGCATCCACGTTTGTCTGCTCACTTATCTCCAGTGCTCTTCCCACTCACTGGAAAAGGAAGAGGGGGAAGAGCAGAAGAGTAAGTATGGAGCATCTGATGCTCTAGCCCACCACTGTTGTCCTCCACTCTTCCTCTTCAAAAGTCTCAGCCAGAGGTTTCCCCCCTAATCCTGCTACCCAAGAACTTTTATCTAGATATTAAGCTTAGAAGAATCTTGGACAGGCCACATCACTGAGCTATGTCCTCTCCCCAAAGTGGCAGGCCTGGGGCTTCCATTTTGGAGAAGGTTCTCACTAAGGCACATGTCTCTCTGTAGTCTCCTTTGGATCCTGGTACGAGCATGTCAAAGGCTGGTGGGACAAGAGAAAAGAACAACGGATGCTCTACCTGTTCTACGAAGACATGAAAGAGGTAATAGCTTTTCTGTTCCTCCAGCATTTCCTCCACTCCCTCTGGAAGTGTCATACTTTATTTCTTCCCAGACTAAGGGCGCAATCCTAACCAACTTTCTAGTACTGACTTAGCCGCAATGCAGCCCCCAAGGTAAGGCAACAAACACGCCCTAAGCTTGAGGAGACCCCCTTGACTACCTCCCCACTGCAGGATGCAGTGCACACCACATTGGCATAGCTATGTCAGTGCTGGAAAGTTGGTTAGGATTGCACCCTAACTCTCTTAACGCCGGCTCTGCTTCCCCCAATCAGCCCCAGCCTCTGCAACCAGCCCTCCTTGACCTCTTCTTTCTCTACCCTTCCGCCCCTCTAGCCATCACAGTGGATCAGACAAAACATCCATTTCTCTAGTCCAGGGATGGCCAAACTTGCTTAACTTGCTTACATTTGGTAAACTTCAGATGCCGAGAGCTGCAATATTTAAGAAGTATTTAGATTCTTGAACATATTTACTCAACATGAACATTCAGTTTACTTTTTAATCCAGTGTACTCTCAGTTTATACCTGGTAACTAATCATAAAGCTTGAAAATTTTATGAACCTTTTATATTAATTGTGATGCAAAAAGGAGCTCAGCCAACGTATTTCCATGAGCCTCACATTATAGGCCAAAGAGCCACACAAGGCTCATGAGCTGCGGTTTGGCCTAGTCTTTTTTTGTTTCCAACAGTAGCCAGATATTTCCGGAAGCGCAGCACTGCCTTACACCCACACCCACTCATCCATACACAAATCATGGTTTGTCCCTAGCATCCCAGAGACTCTGTCTTCTGAGTTCCATTTTGTGATCATGGCTAAGAGACATCTGGGCACATGTGTGCTTGCAAAATCTCCTTATGATTTGAACATGAGTGTTCAGAAGTGGAGTAGCAGCAGCAGGTGCACTGGAGCACCAAGTGGGTGATGGGCTGTGTTTTTTTTAGTATCCCAGCCTTCTTGCTCCTTCTCTGCCACCCCTCTCCAACCCATGAGAACAGTCCCCAAACACTGCTTCTCCTCTAGGATCCTCAGCGGGAGATCCAAAAAGTAATAGAATTCCTTGGAAGGACCCCTGATCCTCACCTGGTGGAGAAGATTGCGCACCTCACTTCCTTTAAAGAGATGCAACAGAACAAAATGGCCAATTACACAAGCATTCCCACCTCCATCATGGACCACACAGTTTCCCCGTTCATGAGGAAAGGTGAGTTGGCCCGACAACGGAAGGCTATGGATCTCTGTTTGCTCAGAATAAGAATGGAACATGCTGTTCAAATGGGGAGTGAGGACAACATCCTTTGCCACCCTCCTCAGGGTCTAGAATTTGGAGAAACAAAGGGGGAGGAAGCTTTAGAATTTTGAAACAAACAAAAAAGGCTGAGTCTTGCCCCATTAATAGCTTCCATTAATGAGTGAAAGAGAAATAGGGGGCCTGGGTGGGGAAGGAACTGCAATTCTGTTCCTTTCCCACCCATCAAATCTGATAGGCTTCATCCCCCATCAGTCATCAGTAATCTGACTGCTGTCTCTTTCCCCAACCCAGGAATCACCGGTGACTGGAAGAACCTATTCACAGTGGCTCAAAACGAGCACTTTGACGAAGATTACAAGAGGCAAATGGAAGGAACCACCCTCAAGTTCCGGACCGAGATCTGATGGCTCTTGCTTCCCTTGAGAAGGAAGCCCTCTTTCAGCAAAGCCTATTCCCTTCAACATTTGAGAAATTATATTCCTTTTTTAAAAATTAAAACAACAAGTTGGTGATAGGTTCAGCTGAGGACTAAATCCACCCATGCGGGTTCCCATGTGATGAGTTACGGCCCAGTCCTATCCAGTTGAGGCTTCACTCTGCAGCTTCCTTCCCCAAACTGTACCTCTTCTGAATGGCCAGGCAGCTGCGCAGCTGTGGCTTTACCTGTGGCACACCCATCATCCCAGCCACTTCCAACAGACTCCACCCTGTCCAGGCAGTGCCATGTGGTCACCATGGCAGTGGAGCCAAGTGCCAGCTCCCTACTGGGCAGTATCACTAGGTGAAAAACTCTGGGGTGGACCTCTCAGTCTGCAGTGGTACATACCTATGTAAGGAAGAGAGTTACGTGATGGAGCACTTGCATATCTCCCTGCTGTGTAAAGCTAGCACTTCCAATAAAATGGGTTTTAGCCTCATCTCTGCCTTGATGTTCTGGTTTTCTGTGTGCAGGGGCCTTTCTGCCTTTTGGCAAATTTGGGATAGGGTTAGAACATGTGATCCTTCAATCTTCATCCCAAAGGGATGCAACCTCAGGGTGCTGTACCACAAGCTTTCTTAATGAATGGAAATGGAATACATGGCATCGGTCTGGCAGGGCTTTCAAATATGTGTCAAGTTTTTGTTCTCACCTTTGTAGAGTGCAGCCTAAAAGCTTCTTTTCCTGAGGCTCCTACTGGGGAGGTCAAAGGTGAGGCAGCCACAGAAGGCCAAGACTGTGAACTCTCATGAACTGAAACAGTATATGATGTAAGGTTTAACTCGAGAGAAGAACCATGGGAACCACTCAAAGCTCAACTACCCTTTTTTTTCCTTCAGATGCCAACCTGATGGAGCATTGTGTGAATGGTGGCATAGCATCACCTCCATTCATCCATGCTCAGTTCAAACAAGACAATGCAGGCTAAGCCAATCCCATAGTAACATAGAAGAGGAATACGAAGAACTGCTGATCACCGAAGATCACTATTCTGTTGAAACTGATATCCACTGGATTGTATCTAAAGATGCCTTCCACAAGTGGATGAGCACTTCTGCCTGTGCTATAATGTGAAAAAGAGGGTAGGAAATCCACACTGTTTGTTTTTATTGTTTATTGGCCTAGTGTCAATGAACGGTGTTTCACCTTTACTGCTGAGAGTGGAAGTTTTTATAAGAGTCAATGTTTTATAGAACTCCTGCTCTGAGGTGAAACTGGATCGGTGCATTCCGCAGGACTGGAATTGTGCTGGATGCGTATGTTACTTCCACACATTTGTGCAAAGAACATGCCCTTGGAGGGTTATTGGATTTTCTCCTACAAGAGTCGAAGGAGGTTTCAACACAAGATCACGTTCTCCTCCCTTGTTTTTTTTTGTTGCATAATAGTTGAAAGGCTGTCAAACGTTTTGCTGTGTAAGATGGCATATTTGCTTTTACTGGAGAGCTCTCTAGATTTTTGCAACTGGCCATGTTTCACACTGAGTTCTTGCTCAATGAGTCATTTCAGTGCAGTGGTTATTTTCTTTTGTGCCACCAGCCTTTGATATGGTCACAACGGGTTCCAAAAGAGACTACATGAACCTTAGTGAGAATAAATATCTGGTACAATTGAGTACAGGCCTGTATGAGTGAAACATGCAAAACTATGGCCAAGGCTCTGGGTGCATTTATTTTTTTAACACACTAGTGTTAAATTCTGTGCCAAGAATTTTGTGACCTACTGCACACTGGCTTAAACTGAATAATTCATTTTGCTTTTGTGACTCAACGGGAGGGAAAGGGAGCCAAGAAGCCCAAACTCTCGTGGTACACCTGCAGACCATTCACGGCACGCCAGTGTGCCACGGCACAGTGGTTGAAAATGGCTGGTTTAAGGTCACATTTTCAGAATACTGTGCTGAAATCCGAACCCAGTACCCAATTCTGCCTTTGCACAGAATTTGCCTTCTTGCTAAGATGCACATGAGAGCCAACAGTCTGCCATTCAGAATGTGGATCATCCAAAGCTTGCATCAACACCTGAAGTTGTCAACTTATAGTTTTAAGAACACCTGCTCAGGAGGCTGAACCTGGTGAGTTTCTCATGGGTCAGGAGGGTGGAGTCTGACACATTTGAGCTTCTCAGACTGATGGAGTTTGGGCTGGTGAGCTCTGTGAATCAGGTGGTGGGTTCAAAAGAAGGGGGGGGGGAATCCTACACACTCCAGATAAATGTTTTTTTAAGGGAAGTATTATAATCATAACATAGCTGAGGCTACGGAGTGAATTGCCTAAGCCTACCTAGTGCGTTCATGGCAGAGCTGAGATTCAGACCAGAAAAGGCCCAATTCACAGCTCAGTCTTTAAACCAGTATGCTACACTGGTTTGTTAACAAAATGCCACCTGTTACTGAGATTAAATTGAGCATCTCTCACCTGCAGTTTAGCAATCCTAAACCTGGCTTAAGGAAAGGAAGCTACCAATCACCCCTAATACTAGGGCCCCACCCAGATCCTGTTGGTTGGGCAGGGCAGTTAACCAGCAAACTCCGTAAAGGTTTCATGTTGTTTTTAACAAGCATAAAAAAAAACACCACTGGCTAAAGTTCACTGGCACAGAGGAGAAGCCAGAGCTGAGACAGAGGATGGGTGTTTCTGAGGTGTCCAGGGATGGAAGAGGACAGGTCAGAACAAGAGACCAAAGCTGGGAACTTGATAAAATAAAAATTGCAGGCATGAAATTGTTGCTGTTCCCCTGGAACACAAAGAGGAAAATCACTGTGATTTTTCCAGCACCAGCTCTGAAACCAGTGGTGATGCGGAGCTTACAAGACACTATCAGCATCACTACATATCCTGCCTTTTCTCTAAAGACCTCGGAGGGGCATACATGACTCTTCCTGTCCCTGTCTTCACAACGACTGTATCCACAAAGCCGTTTGATATGTACCAAATGGCCAAAGTCATCCAGGTAGCTCGATGGCTAAGGAGGGATCTGAACCCCATTTCCCCCAGCTGTAATCTAGTGCTCCAACCACAACCCCATTGTAGCTCAGCTTGGTTTCAGTCCAGGCTCGGCCATGAACCCTTGATGCCAAACCACACAACCTCCTCTCTCTGCAACTATAAAATTTAACACATTGCCACCCTACCTTTCCTATTGCTTGAGGTGGTGTACAAAAATGTCAATATATAAAATATAAGTCAACACAGAAAGGTAGCAATCACTTAAACAACACCCTCAATATCAACATCAGGACTTACCCCAGTGATTTCACTTCCAAAGGTCTGCAGAAGCAAAAAGGCTTTTACAGCAAGAGTGCCTCCCTTGTTCTTTTTGATTGAGTTTCTAAAGCCCTGATGCAACTCTAAAGAAGGCCTTGCACATCCTAATCACTCTTTATTTATTGTTTTTAAATAAAATGTGTATATTCTGCTCTTACTTGGAACACTCCATGGTCTCCCATCCAATTTGCTTTATCTTTAAGCAGATGTAGACAGTGTGTGGTGTTATCGGATTATTCACTGCTTCTCACCCCAAGCCCTACCCCTACTCATTACTCAACCGTTATAACTTCTCCAAAAGTTCTCAATTATATAGAAGGGATTCAGAGAAAAACCTTAAGAGAATAATTAGAACAGAAACCACCTCTCTTGTCTTGCAAGCCTGCTGGGGGGACTGAATGAGACAAGGCACTGAATGCGCCACAGATATTATACAGAAAATTACCCCCTAAAGTAGTTTAAACAACCCAGCCACCCTTCCTTATCAAAAACTAAGGGATTCTCGCCACTCCTGAAATGAGAAGTCACAAGCCTACACTAACTTGTTGCCATATAATCTCGTGCATTTGCTTTGTTCTGTGGCAAACCAGGGGGACCTGAAGCTTTCATTCCCCACCTTGATTTATGAAGTCCTTCTGGTAGAAAAAAAAAGCATGCAGAACAAGATTAAACACATAGTGTTTTATTAAATTGGAACATACCAAGCACCACAAAGAGACATCCAGCAGATCCAAAGGACATGTCTATTAATCCAAGCAGTAGATATCCCAAACCATCTTGTGCAACAAGTGCTTTATCAGAGGAACTGTTTGCAATTTCTTTGATAATCAGCTTCAAGAGGAGCTACTGACGTGTATCACAGTAGCTAACTTTTGAAGCTAGCCATCGAAAAGTTGCAACCAATTCTTCTGAAGAAAAGATGAGTGCTCAGATTTATGCTGACTGAATTAATAAACTTGTCTCTTGCTCTTGTTGGATTTTTGCTTGTTTCTGTTTTATCAAATCTGCCACCGCAAAAGTCCATCTGTTCCACAGATCTGGTTTCTTACCATGCCACACCATCCAACTCCCACTAGAGGGCATGGTCACTTCTTCTTGGTTTCTTTGCAGGCCACGACATAGCGCTGAGCCACATTGAGGGGTGGAGAGTAGCCATCAGCATAGCTGGTGTCTTCAAACAGCACTGAGTAATCGTCCTGAGGCTGGGAGAAAGACAAGTTACCCATTACCTTACAGAGGGGAAAAAACCCCTGGTTCATTACTTCATGTTCTCTTGAACCAGGCAGTTTTAGTTCAGAGTCAATTCCCCTTACAGCAACATTACTCAATTAAGTTGTGGGATGGGCCAACTCACACCCCTGACCTGCTGCCAACTTGGCCAGCAGGATCCATTCTGAGCACTTATCCCATGCACCTGATGTTCAATAGCGGCTGACAGCACCTTCATGCACAAAATCACAAGGAAACCTGCTGGGCTACTCAGTGAAAAGAATCTGCTGCAGCAGGCCCAGGACACATCAAAGACAATACATGCTGGAACAAGAGATGTAGGAAGGGTAACGAGCTTAGATGGCTTTACAAAGTGATTAAACAAATACACGAAGGATGGTGGCAATCAGCCATGACAAACAGAGGTGAAAACTTTGTGTTCAGGAGATGAATACAGAGGACAAACAACCAGGACATAAACTAGTTGTGGGTTGCATGAATGCTGACAGAATACAGGGTTAGATGGAATTTTGTCTCAAGGCAGCAAGGCAGTTCTTATGTTAGATGAGACTACTATAGGTGGATTTAGATATCACGGGAAATCAGTTTCCTACTACAAGGAGAAGCCTGAGCCTGCAATCCTATCCACACCTAGGAGTAAGCCTAGGCTAACTACACTGGGACTTACTTCTGAGTAGACACATAAAGGATTGAGCTCAGAGATCTATGCTCTTATGTGCTCTCCCACCCCTCTGCTTTTGCACACAAGGAAAGAATAGTGAAGGCTTGCACTTTGGGTTTGAAATAGAACACTGCTCTTTATAATGTACGAACTTGGGGGACTGTGGTTTGTTCACACTGATAAACCAGGATCAAACCAGCTTCAGATTTTGCTTTGATACCTAAAGGAAGTTACAGTTCCACAATATGTACACAGTTCCCTGTCTCTGAACATAACACATATCTGATTTACTTGAAAACAGGATGTGGTGATAGCATCTGGCCTAGATGCCTTTAGAAGGGGATTGGACAAGTTTCTGGAGGAAAAATTCATTACGGGGTACAAGCCATGATATGTATGCGGAACCTCCTGATTTTAGAAATGGGCTATGTCAGAAGGCCGGATGCAAGGGAGGGCACCAGGATGAGGTCTCTTGTTATCTGGTGTGCTCCCTGGGGCATTTGGTGGGCCGCTGTGAGATACAGGAAGCTGGACTAGATGGGGCTATGGCCTGATCCAGTGGGGCTGTTCTTATGTTCTTTCCCTTTCCTCTCATATGTAAAGGAAGAAAGGGGGAGAAGGAGAGCCCATGGCTCTCCCAAGCTCCTTGCTGTGGCAGAAAGTAGTTTCCCATCACAGCTGAACTCACTCAATTTCAGGAACTAGTACAAGGCCAATGGGGAAGAGGAGACAACAGCTTGGCAGCCACAGGGTGGACTAATCACTGCCTCTTGGCTTCTTCCTTACCCGCTGTGGTGGGGTGTGGATCAGCGCTCGGTAAAAGCAGGTGGTCTGTGGATACAAGGCCAGGACCAGCTGGTCTTTCTGGAACAAGGCTTCGGGGTCTGTTTCTGGGTTAGCCTTCCACTGGGGCAAGGGGATAATACGGCGGCGGCTCAGGGTGTGGCGCCTAGGGAGAGGAGGTAGACATTAACATGGTAACCCAAACAACTCATGTCTCATTGAGCCCGTACCAACAAGATGAAAGCCAGAAAAGATTACAGTCCTGCACATAGGTACAAAGAATCAGAGACACAAGTAGAGGATAGGGGACATCTGGTTTGGCAGCAGCATGGATGAAAACAATCTAGGTGTCTGTGGACCACAAGCTGAAGTGTGGAGTAGCTGCAAAAACGTGACTGCAGTGCAGGACTGTGTTAACAGAGACAAGCCGCAAGAAGTTACAATCCCACTCAGCTCCGTACTAGTCAGGCTGCACTTGGAATACTGCATCCTGTGTGGGGAACCATATCTTAAAAGACATTGATAAGCTGGAATAAATGCAGTGAAGGGCAACCAGGATGGTGCTGGAAACCATGTCCTATGATGAACAGCTAAAGAACTTGATACTTTTAGCTTGGGAAAGAGGACACTAAGGGGAGATGCGACAGCCATCTTCAAGTATCTGAAAAGCTGTCATGCAGAAGAAAGGAGGACACTCTCTGTGGCTCCTGAGGGCAGGACTAGAACCAATGGGTTGAAACTACAGGGAGACAGATTTAGGCTAAACATGAGGAAGAACTACCTAACTATAAGAGTTCTCTGGCACTGAAATAGTCTGCCTCATGCAGGTGTGGGCTTTGCTTCATTAGTGGTTTTCAAGCAGAGGCTGGATGGCCAGCTATCAGAGATGCTGAGATGCTGCACTGTTCAGGAGTGTTGGACT
Source organism: Tiliqua scincoides (assembly GCF_035046505.1). NCBI lineage: Eukaryota > Metazoa > Chordata > Lepidosauria > Squamata > Scincidae > Tiliqua > Tiliqua scincoides. The sequence continues at coordinate 118,138,880 of NC_089825.1, forward strand.
AGACTAGTGTTCTTCAGTCTTGAGGTCAGGACCCCAATGGGGTTGCAAAGCCTCAGTTGTGGGGTCGTGGCAACCTACAGGAATGAAAAAGGTTGAAGACCACTGGACTAGATCACCAAGGGGGAGGCATCTGGTGTACCCCTTCAGGTACCAAGAGACTGTTTTCCAGTCTTGCTCAGATTCTTAGCAATTGTGTTAAAATAGCTTTCACTAGCACCAGGCTTCACGGTAACTTTTTCCTGTTCTCTCTAATAAAAATTTTTGGCCACAGTGAACAGTGCTGGGAGAGCATTACAGAGGCAGGGAGTGGGCGGGGACATGGGTGGGGGTGAGTGGATAGGGTTCTGGGAGGGGGGTCAGGATCGACAGTGGGGTCCCCAGTCTCATACTTTATTTATTAATATATTGGGGTTGTTGCATGCAAAAGGTTGAAGACCACTGGACGATCACCCCCTCCAGGATTCCTTCCAACTCTAACATTCTGTGATTCCCCACAGCAGCCCTCTTTTACAATCACTTCACAACTTACTCTTTTCCTTCTTCATCAATATCATCCACCTCATACCTGGGGGAAAGAAGACACCAGGTAAGAACACAAGGCAATCAAAACCACAGGATCACAGAAAAAGATCTGGGTCCACGGGAAAGCTGAGATCCATCATTACTCTAGCAAATGTTAGGAATCACATACATGTAGAAGTCTTCTCTAGCCCTCTCACATGTAGCCCTAGACAACAATTTCTGTGCATCTATTTTTGTATGAACCTGAGCTATCACTCACATGTCACAATGACAAGACAACATAGCACATTTCTTAGGGGCTGTTTGCTGATGCTTCTCCTGCATATTTTTAGATTGTCAGCACTTTGATGACCAGGAAGCATTTATTTTGCTATGTAAACAGTTTCATGAATGTTTTTTGTTTAAAAGCAGCATATAAATATTCTTAATCATAACAATAACAGCTTCTGTTTTTGGATGGGAAGAGCAATGTCTGGGTGCACTGGTTAACCAGAGAGCATAAACATTGGGCATGCAGATTTCTATACACAAGCATCTGAAAGCACAATTGTAGTGAGGCTTCCACCCTGAAAAACAGCCTTTTCTATTTGGCCTGCAGCTTGCCACGATATTGTCATACCATAGTCTGCTGGTATATTGCAGGTCTGGTGCACAAGGGCAGCAAAGAACCCATCACTTTTGGCAGTAAGGGCTTGAGTTGCTAGCCACAAGGTGGACCTGAAGCTAGAGCAAACCAGTAGCTACCAAGTCACCACCAAAATAAGGTCAGAATTCAGTTCCAAATCTCCACGAGCACTAATCTAAATGAGGAACTTTTCAGGGACAAACAAACATTCCTAGACCAAGATATCTGTGCAATCACAGCTCTCCACAGACAAAATCTCATCAATCGTAGCAAGGAAAACCCTTGAATGCCCCCCTATAGCTTCATACACCAGACACACTCACTTGTTGGTGGCATGATTGTAGCTCACAGCCTCAGCCAAGATCCACTGCTCATCCCCATCAACAGCTTTGACGCGGGCTGCCACCTTGTCCCCTGGTTTGGCCACATAATCGCTTGAGGCAGGAATGGCGCCACACAGTGGGGGAGGCCTATGGAAAGAAGAGAGGACATGGGATTTTAGGCATGGTTAAAGGCTAAATACCTTAACAGATTATCAAGGCACACCATTCCCCCTCCCCCCTCCAATAATCACTTCTCTCCAGGTTTCCCAATCCACAGAGGAAGCGTCATGGCCGACTGCTGGAGAAGCGTCATTAGCACACCACGACGCATGGTTTTCCGCGGTGGCTCTGAATCATTGTAGAGTCCAGCAATCTTGGCAGCTGTGGGGAGAAAGGGAAACAGATCAGAAGTTGATCTGATCTGCTGATTTCAAGAGAAATCCTCTTGAAAACCCATCACCGAAAAATGCCCAATAAAAACATCACTCTAGAAATGTGAAACTTCCTCTACCATTTAAGATTACAAAGCATTTGTTCTGGTCCTCCGAGTAGAGTTTTTAGTCAATTTCCAATATTTCAGATCAACTCGATGACCTTAATTTTTCTTTGCTTAGTTTCTGTTTGTTCTGTGTTTTTCTTTGCATGTATGTGATGAGCTGAAATATCAGTCTTGCAATGCCTTAATCACATGGAATTATGAAACTATAGGTGCAATCCTACCTTGCGCTGGAACAGGCGAGCCCAAAGGCTTGTGCTGTATCCAGTGCAGGATAGGGGCCCAAGGCGACTCAGCCAGAGGCAAGGGGAAACTTTTCCCCTTACCTCCAGGAAAGGCGCCCTTACCCCTATGGGTCTTTCCTAAAGGAAAGTCAGGACCTAAATTATCTTTTTCTGTCAGCCAGGTCCCCAATGCTAAGGGAAGTCAAGCTCAATGCACAGTTTGCCCAGGGAACAAACAAATAGCCTTTTCAGAGACCCTTTCAGAGTCCCCAGGTGACTGAAACACTGTTAGCTTGGACTAAGCTGGAGTTTACACCACTTGCCCCAGTGCTTTAAGGTAAGTCTTGTCTCATTTGATGCAGTCTCTTCAGAACTCTGTGGCACTCACCAATACGACGTTCTTCAAGAAGGGACTTAATCTCAGCAATCTTGTCAAGGTCCTTACGTAGGATGCTGGATAGTGGGGAGAAAAAGTACATGGAAGTTTTCTACAAGTCAAGATCTCCTTATGGGAACTTGGTGTTTGGGTACACTCACTTGCATTCAGCTTCTGCATCAGCCTTGGCTGTTGTGTAGAGGCCACGTAACTTGGTCCGATAATATGGAGATACTGAAATGGAGAAAGATGAGGCTATCCTAACTTTCAACCCCCCATCAAGTCTCTTGAGACATCTTAAAGGGATTTCAAGCTGGGGAAGACTTTAAACCTTGAAAAGGATAAGGCAGTGTCATACTTTACAATGGGGGATGAATCTGGGTCTGTAGTTCAGTGGTGGAGCATATGCTAGGCATGCAGAAGATCTCTGGCATGTCCAGAAAGGGGTGGGCAAGAAGGATTAAAGGCATAAGGCAGCTACATATGTTCAAAAAGTCCCACTCACTTTTGTTTTCTGTCTGCATTCTCTCATGCGTTTTCTGGATGTTCACCAGGTTGTGTTCACTCCTCAGTCGTTCTTCCTGGTGAGGAAAGGGCTTCTGGGTAACTTTACTGGCAATACAACTCACAGTTTGGGTGCTCCCAACCTGTCATCCCCAGACCAACTCCTTGTTCCTCCCACAGCAAATGATAACTATATAGGCTGTCTGAGATATTTCCATCCTAGACAACCAGAAGATGAGACTATTCTTTGACAACCCAGTCCCTTTCACTTTAACTGCTCTGGAAAGGCTACCTCATTACCTGTGTCTGTTTGATAAGCTGATGCAACTCCCCTAGGAGCTCAGCAATGCGGGAATCGGCTGATACCAAAGCCATGGAACTGAAGGAACTGCAGAGGAAAAAAAAACCACACTCAAAAACTGAATTCCTATGATTACAGGTTGAGTGTATTACTTCACTCTATGGAAACCCAACTTCTCAATACACAGCAATAACAACACCTTTATAGAAAGGTCCACAACTAGGCTTGTTACCAAAAACAAATGTGATATGCTGCTTCAGGATTGTAATGGAGGTACATATATCTGTTTGCCAGGAGAATGAAGAGCAGATGCATTAAGGCTATACACTTTCCTGGGAGTAAGCCACATTGAACACAATTGGACTTACTTCTGAGTAGATATTCATAGGACTGTGCCCTGCAGGATATTCAGAATTAACTTAAAGCACCTATGGAAGATAAAACTGAACAGTTACCCTTAACAAACGTAAATTATCTTTTGTATATATAACCAGAGTGGTAAAATAATCATTTCTTGTGCTATATGCACTTCTGGCCAAAGAACGAACTCTGGTCTACACTACAGTGTAAAATAGATATTTAGAGTAACTCCAGGTTAACAAATCCAGAACGAAAGGCAAGAGTTTGTATATGGATGTCTGTCTGTTCTCATTACCTGGGGAAGAATAATGTACAACCGCAGAGATGGACATTGCTGACTTCTACCCCAGAGACAGTGCCTAGCTTGCTACAAGAACATCAGAAGAGCCCTGCTGGGTCAGGCCAAAGGCCCATCTAGTCCAGTTTCCTGTATCTCACAGTGGCCCACCAGATGCCTCAGGGAGCACACAAGACAGCAACCTGCATCCTAGTGCCCTCCCCTGCGTTCTGAGGCAGCCTATCAGGAGCTTGCACATGCCTATCATGATTTGTGACATGCAATGGACTTTTCCTCCAGAAATTTGTCTAATCCCCTCTTAAAGACATCTAGGCGAGCTGCCATCACCACTTCCTGTGGCAGGGCATTCCACAGACTAATTACACACTGGGTAAAGAAATATTTTCTTTAGTCTGTTCTGAGGTAAAAGAAGTTGGTTGCACATGCCCAGCATGGCTTGCAACCCGTGATGGGCTTTTCCTCCAGAAATCTGTCCAATCCACTTTTTCAAGGCATCCAGTCCAGATCACATGTCCACATCCTGTGGCAAGGAGTTCCACAGATTAAGCCCTGGTGCAAACCAGACATGGCTTCGGGAGGGGGGGAGGGGTAATGCTGCAGTTGCCAGACAGCCCCCTGCCCTCAGAGGCTATCTCCAAGGAGATATCTCCTGCTGTCTCCAAGGAACAGCACAAACAACCTCATTGGTTTTGTTTACCTTTCGGACTCTAAGGGTTAAATGACAAGAGAACCAGACTCCCAGCATGCACCGCGGCTCCACACTAGGCACAGAAACCACCTTCCCAGCATGCAACGGGAGTTGACAGCGGGCGGGACGCCTCATGCTCAAGGTCCAGGGCCGGCCGCGCATGCGCACAACGAGCACCAACGTTTTTCTTCCCCGAGAGCTCCCATCTCGACAGCAGGCGGCTTCTTCCCTCCTCCCCGCCCTCCCGTACCGTTCACAGCCCGGAACTGTAGCAGCAACACGACCTCGATGCAGCCACAACTCGGAGAGGGATAAAGTAGTAACGCGCATGCGCGAAGATGCCGAAGGCCGCAGAAGCCCTACGCGCATGCGCAAACCATAACTTGTTTTAGCGCATGCGCAGTCAGCTAGGCCGGCTTCCCATTGTGAGCCTGACAGAAAAGCCAACGTGGCCTTGTTTTCTGCTCATGCGTAGTACAGCTGTTCCACAGCGCCACCTGCTGGTCGTTCTAATTTGCTACCAGAATGTCAAAGGATGATGGCTTTGGGGCAGCCCACAAGCAAGAGAGGAAGGCATACTTTTCTCCCACCATTGTTCTCCTGCAACTGGTGTTCAGATGAAAAGAAAGGCGGTATATAAATACCTTTATTATTATTATTATTATTATTATTATTATTATTATTGCGTCCAGTTCTGGTCACCACATCTCAAAAAGGACATAGTGGAAATGGAAAAAGTGCAGAAGAGAGTGACTGAAATGATTACTGGACTGGGGCACCTCCCTTACGAGGAAGGCTACAGTGTTTGGGCCTCTGCAGTCTAGGACAGACAAAAGAAAATTTTTTTCTTTACCCAGCGTGTGATTAGTCTGTGGAACTCCTTGCCACAGGATGTGGTGATGGCGTCTGACCTGGATGCCTTTAAAAGGGGATTGGACAAATTTATGGAAGAAGACTCCATCACAGGTTCCAAGCCATGATGAGTATGTGCAATGTCCTGGTTTTAGGCTACCTCAGAATGCCAGATGCAAGGGAGGGCACCAGGATGCAGGCCTCTCATGGTCTTGTGTACTCCCTGAGGCATCTGGTGGGCCACTGTGAGATACAGGAAGCTGGACTAGATGGGCCTTTGACCTGATCCAGCAGGGCTCTTCTTACGTTATGTTCATTGGATGACCTCTGGTTCTAGTATTGTGAAAGAGAGAGGAACAAGTCTCTCCATTACCTCCACACCATGCAAAATTTTATGAATTTCTACGATGCTATCCCCTTATTTGTCTGTTTTCCAGACTCTTAAGCCTCAAATATTTGTAACTTTTCCTCATAAGGAAGGTGCTCCAGCCCTCTGATTCAGCATTGGGTTTGCAGTCTGTGTTGAACAAGGTTGCACTCTCCTTCAAAGATCATAACTGCAGTTTGGGGGTGTTTCTGGAAGACCAGATTGCTGCTGTAGCTAGGAATGCATTCACATCACTTCAGTTAGAGCAGCAGCTACTGACTACAGTTATTCATACCCTACTTATGCGGTGATATGAATATCATGCGCTGTACATGAAGCTGCTCTTTTGGGACCTGTTCCTCTGACCACATCAAGTTGGTGCTTTACCAGTGTCACTGGCTGCCAATATGTTTCCAGGCCCAATTCAAGTCCTGTAAAGTCCTAAATGGTTTGGGGCTTGGATACGTCTCCTGTGTGAACCTCTCCCAGCATTATATGTGGCTTCAGAGGCCTTGCTATGTACCCTGCCATTGGTGATGGCGCAGTCGGTAGAGAGACGAGACAGAACTTTCTTAGTGTGGTGTCTAGGTTGTGGAATTTTGTTTCACTCAGCCAGTCTCCCCTTCCTGGGCAGATATAATGAGCCAAAATGGACATGGGTCAAACTAGCAAGAGGAAAGTCTCATGCTCCAAAGGATCATGTCCACATCCTCTGATTGTACAGTGTGAAAAGGACCCATATTCTTGGCACCAATAAGGGAGCACTGACTGGACTTGTCAATGTGGAGTTTAAGAATTCAGATACCCCCTTTCAGTGGCTGAGCTAAGGGGGAAGGGAGGTACATTGCCCCATGTACCACGCCAACCCACACCCCCAATGGTAAACCCAAGGTGAAAAAGTGGCCTTCTGAGGCCCATGGAGGCCATGCACAGCTTCCCAAGCCTCAGAAGGCCTCCTGGAGGCCTTAGAAAGGCACTTCCAGTTTTCACAGAAGGGGCCCCTTTAAAAAAATGTGGAAAATAATTGCAAAAAGCGAGGTTATAGTATCATTTCTGTAGGATGTGCATGTGTTAAAAGAATGGGAAGCCCCAGGTGGGAAGTTATGCAGGAAATTGTGTCTTAAAAGGGCATATGAGAAGAAATAGATTAGGTGTTCCTTTTACTGTGAATGGCCTCTTCTGGGACATCTCTCATACGTAGATTGTGGCTGTCCTTGGCCATCCAAGAACACTCCTCAGTGCACTGCGTGTTGTTTCCAGACTTCAGTTAGTCATTGCTCAACTTGTAGCTGGAGGGAACAAACTGACCCAGCACTTTTGATCCTAGATAAGACTGTTCAGCACTGACAGAGCAACGGTTGGATGTGAAAGGGAATTCAGAAGGAGTCCAAAGAGATCAAAATGAACAAGCTGTCTTGTTTCATTAAAATAAAATGCAGAATCAGTAAAACAATAGGAACAGCTATTATTCTCAACGAGGCAAACTTGAGAGTTACACAAAACTTCCTCACACTGATTGATCAAGAAGAATTTGATCAAGACCAATTGCAATCTTGAGGGAAGAGAGAGGTAGACATGCACAAGTACCATGCATTTATGGCACAAAAGAGACCCCGAGGTGGTCATGCAGAAAGGCTGTTGGTGGTGACAGCTGCTTATGGAGCCCTTCATGTGCCCACCCCCAAGGAAAGCGCCCTACAGGTAGACCACAGCTGCGATACAAGGACATCTGCAAGAGGGATCTGAAGGCCTTAGGAGTGGACCTCAACAAGTGGGAAACCCTGGCCTCTGAGCGGCCCGCTTGGAGGCAGGCAGTGCAGCATGGCCTTTCCCAGTTTGAAGAGACACTTGGCCAACAGTCTGAGGCAAAGAGGCAAAGAAGGAAGGCCCATAGCCAGGGTGACAGACCAGGGACAGACTGCACTTGCTCCTGGTGTGGAAGGGATTGTCACTCCCGGATTGGCCTTTTCAGCCACACTAGACGCTGTTCCAGAACCACCTTTCAGAGCGCGATACCAGAGTCCTTCAAGACTGAAGGTTGCCAACAACAACATGTGCCCCCCCCACTGGTTGCTTCAAGAAAGAAGAATGGGGAAATGAAAATTAAATGGGGAATAAAAACTAAATGAAAATATGCTGCCTCATTTCACTTGGGGAAGAAAGAACGTATATTGTACTGCTTTCTGGCAAGTTCACCATAAATATACACATGGGGGAAACTGCTTGAAACTTTCAGAATACGCAGAATAAAAGGTAAACATGGAAGAAGGTGACTCAGGCTTTCTGATTAGGTCCTTATCTACAGGAAAATGAAACAAAACTCATTATGACCAATAATTACTGTGGCCACTGATCATGAGATGGGGGTGTTTCCCCACCCCCACTTTCAGTATTGTTAGGGCTGTGCAGAGTGAAGTGAGCTTTTCTTTAACCGATTGTGGAGTAAAAAGGGGTGGTGGCTCAACGATGTTTGCTTTGATGGCCATTGATGGCTGGTGGCTAGTAGTTATCAATCAGCCATTTTCAACCACTGTGCTGTGGCACACTGGTGTGTCGTGAATGGTCTGCAGGTGTGCCGCGGGAGTTTGGGGGACAGTCATTTATTAGTAGGGCCTCTGGGGGGATGTGAGCCCCCTGCTGGCAGTACAGTGTGCCTTGTCAATCGTCAAAAGACTGATGGTGAGTCTTGACAATGTTAGTACCTTGACAGTGTGCTGCGAGACAAAAAAGGTTGAAAATAGAGTTATATATTGCACCACCTGCTTGGCTGTGGAGCTGGAGAAGAAAAAACATAGAATTTGGAATGCGGGCAGTGAAGCGGGCTGAAGACTTTTGCAGTTGACTAGCAAGCCGATAAAGAAGCTTGAGGAGCTCCAAGAATGTGCTGCTGCATGTGGTGAACAGATGTCACTGCTCCCCAAGTTCAGCTTGTAGGTTTGTAAATCAACAGATATCACCATATGTCATGCATTTGTGTAGCCTGGGACTGCAGTGCTGCTTGGGGCTATGACACTGTGATGTCATGTGACGTCATGACATCCCACAACGTGATGTCACGTTGCAATGTTGTGATGTCACTACCAGGTTCGGAGGAGGGTGGCACTGGCTTCATGATGTGGCTGCTGCCCCCCTTCCTTCTCCAGCAGCTTCCCAGCTGAGTTTCAGCTTCTGCCGAGCTGCTGTAGACCTCTGAGACTTGCAGTGGCTCAGCGGAAGCACAAAGTCAGCTGGGAAGCTGCTGGAGAAGGAACAGGAGGCAGTGGCAGACACATTTCTTCCAAATCCACAAATGACATCACGATGCCAACGCTCCAGGCTATGCTGCTCCTGGCTGTGCCAGTATGACATGTTGTGATATCTGTTGATTTACAAATTTGGCAATGCCACTGATGTCATGTCTCCAGTATTTTTTCTCACGAAGAAATGGATTCTATAAGAGGCTGCCCTATTCTGTAGTACTCTTCACTGGTCTGGTCTGAGCAGCAGGGAGAAAATGATCAGGTCATTTCTTGCAAAATACTGAAAAAGCAAAATACTGCAAAAGCCTCATTTTGTCGACTTACTTCATCTTCGAGTTATTCATACATGCCAGGAGTGTCCAAAGTTTTCGGCAGGAGGGCCATATCATCTCTCTGACACTGTGTCGGGGGCCAGGGGGGGAAAAAAGAATTAATTTACATTAAAATTTGAATAAATTTACATGTTTACATAAATTAATATACTAGAGGTGGAACTTATATGAATGAATGAAGGTCTTGCAATAGCTCAAGGCCTATAAAAGGCCTTGCACAAAGGAAGGGTGGCCTTTTCTTTGCATCACAGACATGAAACAGCAGGCGGTGGAGGGAGCCCTCATCCCACAGCTAAAGCGTGAGGTCAAACCGTCGCCCACACGCTGAGAGCAGTTGCATCGGGCCAGTGTGGGCTCCAGCAAGTTTCTGGAGGGCCAGAGGCTCATTGGAAGCTGGGGTCTCCCTGAGGGCCGCATTGGGAGTCCTTGAGGGCCGCAAGTGGCCCCAGGGCCAGGGTTTGGGCACCCCTGATACATGCCAAAGCAGCCTATTCATTTTTATCTTCTTGTATGATCTTCTGATCGAATGATCAAAAACTAGAAGGTCCACATACTTTGTCATGAACAGCTCTAGGCCTAATAAAAAGTACAGAGTTTCAGAAACCTCTATTTGTTTTAAAACAATTTCTAGTGTTGGTTGTTGCAAAGTTTTTTCCTACAAATGCCAGAGATGGGATCACCTGCTGCTTTTTATTTAACATGGTGATTTTCAAATTGTGTGCCACGGCGCATTGGTGTGCCCCAAATAGTCCACAGGTGTGCCGCGTGAATTTGGTGGAGGGTTGTTATTAGTAGAGACACAGGGAAATGTGAGCCTCACACCAGCAGCATGGTGTACCGTGTCAAATGTCAAGAAAGTGGTGGTGTGCCTTGACAATTTTAGTACCAATTTTAGTGCCTTGTCAGTGTGCTGTGAGATGAAAAATGTAGAAAATTGCTACCTTACACCAACAGTGAGTAGAGGGGGGTGGGTGGGAAAGCAGTGCAGGGGAGTTTAGGGCCCAATCCTATTCAACTTTCTAGCACTGGTACAGACACAATGCAGCCCCAAGGAAAGGGAACAAATGTTCCCATTCCTTGAGGAGGCCTCTGTGACTGCTACTGCACCACAAGGTGCAGTGCATGCCCCATTGGCACAGCTGCACCGGCACTGGAAAATTGGATAGGATTGGGCCCTTCACCATTTCTTCCCATGCCACTTTCCCAATCTGAAATTTCCTCTCCTAACTGCTACCACTGCAGTGGGACACACACACACCCAACAGTAAGTACTTGTATAGTGCCCATATTTTTTTCTACTGCAAGTTATCCATGGCGGGTGTGTCTGTGTGTGTCTGTGTGTCTGTGTGTGAGATTTGGTGTATTTAATGTCCTGCCCCAGTGCCACTGTTCCAGTCAAATCCTACAGGGAGCTCTGTTTTGACTGGAACAGTACACTGGGGCAGTGCGCTATATACATCCCCCCACCAAATTAAAGTTAAACCATGATGTCAGAATATTTGATCTCACATGTCCTGCTCCACCTCTGTTTTGTCCCTGAGAAAAATGTTTCAGGTTGCAACTGCTGAATCCGAAGCTGGCATCCCCCACCTTACCTGTTTATCTTTTAAAACCACTCTGGCTTCTGATAGGAGCAAATTAACACCTGGGAAAGGGGAGTGTTTCAATGGCAGAAAAAAACATACAGGATAAGTCACCTTGGATAAGAAGAATAACATTGAGTCAAACTCTCCTCGTGATTGTGATTAGGTCTGTTTGTGTGTCTTGGGTGAAAGCCAAACCACAGCAACTCAGCATGTTGAAAATATACAGGCAAGGGGGCCTATCTAGGGAAAACATGAGCCACCACTCAGTGGCTCCGGGCATGGGGTAGTGTGTCAGACTCAGATGCACAGGGCAGTGTATCAGACTCAGAATCGCAAAACTGGCCACCCAAAATGAGGGATGGAAGGGAAAATACCCTAAAATCAGAAATTCCTCCAGTTTCTGCTCACAGCTGCAGATATAACAGCAGTAACAAAAAAAGGGGGGGGTTCCCCAATTTTCGAAGATGGCAAGCACCGAGGGCTATATCACGGTTCCAAGCCCCACTGGACTAGCTCTCTCTTGAGACATAGCACACTTCACAGGCTTGGTGTGAAGATAGAAAGGGAGTTGAGGACTATGTATATAGTGTTGTGCTCCTTGGGGGGGGGGGCATTGGGACAAAATTGTAATAAAGGAATCTGAAATAGCTACCACACAGGGTATAAATTTAGAAATAAAGATATAATTCCTAATTATATGCCTACATGAATGTTTCAAGGACAAACTGTGGGTGCCTTGACAATGCACATCCAAACCCTGACAGACTTATGGCACCCATGCACAGGGCACAGGGATTGCCTGTGTGTCCACTCAGCAGATGTAAGGAGCCTTGGGGTACATGTGGGTAGCTGCCACACTGGGCAGAGCTGTCTGTACTTCTGGTGATGGGTATGAACGTATAGGGTGGGGTGGGGGGATGAGAAGCCCCTAAGCAGATATGGCTTAGCATGGATTAAGGACAAGAATATAGTTTGTGGTGGCTACAATAGGCATTGTGAGTTGTTTGTGTGCAGTGCTTTGATCAGGTGGTTTTTCATGGTGGCATTGCAAAACCCATTAGCTGCAGTTTGCAGTGGTGTGGCAAAAATTGCCCAATCAGAGTGGTGAGACATTGTAAACAACTAGTTCTCATGTCTCTGACCACGTAGAACAATTTAAGGTGGCCCCTATATGGCATGTATAATATGTCAACCAGCAAGAACACAAAGAATTTGTTTGACAATACCTTGAGGGCAAGAAAAAGCCTCATCTTCACCTGAATTCTGTCACAAGTCTCTTTGAGTTTGATGATACTGACAAAGACACACAGTTAAGTGACTCCCCTGGAATGAGACCACATTGGCACATTAGTCCAGCACATCTGCATCAAGTAACTTTGCACGCATGTTCAAAAGGCAATGAGAAATTTCACCAGATGCAGGTTGGAGCAAAGGTTGGTTCTTTCTGCCAAAGAGAGTACAGGGCACAATAGATTCAATCAATCAACATCCCTAACAGAGGAAATTATTTTTCCCATATGCCTTTTGCAAATAAAATCTTTTGAAACTGGTTTGCATCAAGAGTTATTTGGCAAGCTGGTAGGCATAGGACAAAGGTGCTGTGGGGGTGGGAGAGTCACCAGGTTTGGGGAAAGGAGGAAGAATGTTAGTGCCAAGGGGGTTGGCACAATCTGTTTTGGCCAGTTGCATCATATTCTGGGATCTGTTGACTGTAGCTTTAAGGGGTGGAAGGGAATGATGCAATTGTGGGTGTTGTTGGAGAGAGTGAGCTACAGTATATATAGCCTCCCAAACAACCTACCCCAGACAAACAGGCACACAGAGCAGGCTAACTAACGGCTCCTGTTATTTCTTTGCCAGCTGCAACAAAAGGTTTGCCTCCATCATGTCAACATCTTTTGTCCAAGCTGAGAAGCTGCGTCCGACCCCTTTTGAGGTGGAATACTTTGACCAGTATGATTTTTACAGTCTGACGGACAAATACAGCAGTAAGTGTGGTAGTAGAGATGCCCCAAGGTGGGGGGCATTGCATGCAAGAAAGGGGTTTGTATAGCTGGGACAGAAGCTGTGATCTTTCCTAGTTTTAGATGCACTAGGATTGTTGTAAAGAGGGTCTTTCTGTTTCATGGGGGTAAACTGTGACTATGTGAGAAAGGGAGCAGTCTGATGAAGTAGAAAATGATGCTATGATAAGCTGCAGGGTGTGGTGGATCCCATATGCAAAATTGCATATTTTTCAAATGCAGTATGCTGCATTATGCTGTATCCATCACCCTTCTTGATGACCTCTGCTTCCCTCCCATGTAACGTGTATTAAGACAAGCCAGGCCTTTACTGTTCTTTAACCACTCCCAGCAGTGCATGCTGGATGGATAACAGATGAATAAATCAATCAAGATACTCGTCCACATTATAAAGAGTCACAAAGCTCCTGTGGTATTGCTATGGGGAGAACAGGAAAGAATGTTGCAGGGTAACTAATCTGCATCAAGTGATTGTATCAAAGCGTTTTTAGATAGGTTGGGCTAGTCACCCAGTATGGTTCAACTTCACAGGTACTGCTGTTCTGATTCCCAAAGTGGTGTTGGGAAAGGTACTGGTGCCATGTGGGAAAGTCACTGTTGCATCCAGACAGACATGTCCACACATGTTTTCCCTGTATGCAGAAAAGTAGCTGTGGGGTACATGTGAACTTCAACAGAAAAATGACTGAAGGGCAAAAGGCAGTGCTTTTCTCCTCCCCACCCTGCACCGTTCTTCTATGATCCCACAAGGCTGTTCCTGGTTTGAAAAAAATCAGGGGAAAGACAGACTTTCACAAGACTGCACTGTACCTATAGAATCAGTTTTCCCATATGCATGTGGCCCAGGGCAAGTTATGGCATCTCCCTGCTCTGAGCCAGATATTGCGCAAGCCAGTGCCTTGGCATGCTGAGTGCACGTAAAACCAGCACGTGAGATTGGGGAGTTTGGAAGTAGTATACAACTCAAGATGGGCCACTAATTGACCCCAGCTCTCAAAAACAAGTGACACAGCAAAGAAAAGGCATGTGTTGTGAGAGCTGTTAAGGGGTTGGAGGGGGCATCTTCTGAGATCTGCTGACTAGATATGCCACGAATGAGGAACTCCTTGCCACAGGATGTGGTGACGGCGTCTAGCCTGGATGCCTTTAAAAGGGGATTGGACAAGTTTCTGAAGGAAAAATCCATTACGGAGTACAAGCCATGATGTGTATGCACAACCTCCTGATTTTAGAAATGGGTTATATCAGAATGCCAGATGCAAGGGAGGGCACCAGGATGAGGTCTCTTGTTATCTGGTGTGCTCCCTGGGGCATTTGGTGGGCCGCTGTGAGATACAGGAAGTTGGACTAGATGGGCCTATGGCCTGATCCAGTGGGGATGTTCTTATGTTAATTTGTCCAAGCTGTGACAGATCAAATGGCGACATTGAGCAATGGGAGCAGCAGGCTCCCCCCCCCAAGGAATAAGGAGAAATCCATCCTTTCTCTGCCCAATTAGCAAGGCAGTCAGAGTACATTAAGCCCATATTGTAACTAAAGGCAAATTACAGTTGCCCCAAGAAAGCAAGTTCAAAGTAGTAGCAATGGAGAACCATAGATTCTGGCTCCCGCACCTTGTCCTCCTACAGTTGAGGCTGCACTGACACACATGACACATTAGTGCTCAGCCAGTGAGGGTGGAGTAGCAACCTTAAGAAGGAAGGCCACACACACACCCCCACCCCACCCCACCCCAATAACTTGCAAGGCTGAGCCAGGGATAGTTAGGGATGCTTCTGTAGGAAGCAATCTTGAGCCCGGGCCCTCAAATGATGTCATGAACTGTCCCGTGCTTGAATCACACCAGGTGGCTCCTCCCGCAAAGGTCGGTCTAAGAAAGAGGCAGAGGATCACACCAATCGCCCCAGTCCTGGTGGCCATGAACGCAAGATTGCCCTGAAGCTGCAACGCACCGAGCAGAAGCGCAAGGTGGCAGCATCCAAGAAATGAAAAAGCAGGTGAGAGGCCTCTTGGTAAAATGGCTGCCAGGCACAGCAGTGGAAAGGCAGCATCCCAAACAGCTGCTGCTTATGTGAACACTCCTGAAAGATGGCCACCACCCATCCTTGTGTGGGGGGCGTCCTCATGGAAGGGAAAGGAAATAATCAAAATTGTAAAAGCAGAGAGCAAGAGATGTGTGCATATCAGGGACATGCAGTGCGTGGGGGGGAGCAAGTGAGGCAGAGCCTCCCCACTGGAGTCCTTCAAAAAGCACTGCTGCCATGTGAGGCACCCAAGCACCCACAACCCACATGCACCTGCCTGCCCACCCACTGGACGACCCTGGCGCATGTACATGTTTGGTTTTGTTCTTTAACCCATTTTTGCCTGGCCCCCAGGTATACACATTTGGTTCCCGTTGTGTATATGCACCGTTGGGCAGAAATGGCTTAAATCCTCAAATTAACCATTTGGTTCAGTTCAGCCTTCACACAAAATGGCTGCTACAAACTGAGGTTCCCAAACGTCTTAGCATCAGGACCCACCTAAAAAACAAAGCGTTGCCAACTGCTCAGCAGCTATAAAGGTTCTTTGGCCATAGTGCTCCCAACCCCAAGTAACAGATTATTTAACCGTGATGAATACAATCTAATTGTCTTGCCATAGTCTAGTCTGGGGATGTCCAAAGTTTTTGGCAGGAGGGCCACATCGTCTCTCTGACATTGTGTCGGGGGCCGGGGGGGGGGGAAGAATTAATTTACATTTAAAATTTGAATAAATTTACATAAGTTTACATAAATGAATACATTAAAGATGAACTTGTATGAATGAATACAGGTCTTGCAATAGCTCAAGGCCTTGCAAAAAGCAAGGCTGGCCTTTCCTTTGCTGCTGCTACTGCATCAGAGACATGAAACAAGCAGTGGAGGGAGCCCTCATCCCATACCTCACACGAGGTCAAACAGTCACCCTCACGCTGGGAGCAGTTGCATTGGGCCAGTGTGGACTCCAACAAATCTCTGGAGGGTCAGAGGCTCATTGGAGACTGGGGGTTCCCTGAGGGCCACATTGAGAGGCCTCGAGGGCCGCAAGTGGCCCCAGGACTGGGGTTTGGACACCCCTGGTCTAGTCTAATTGTTCATTTTGTGACCCACCAAAAATTGGGTTGGGACCCACAGTTTGGGAACCGCTGCCAGGAAGTCATGGCCAAGGCACACTGCTCACAGTCCTTTTGTTTATTTCCTTTCCCCTTCAGCTCTGAGTCTCCTCATGTTACTCAGGTTCTGGACACCACGGCAATGTCTATGCGGATATACGGAGAAAGATGGACACCATGCAACATGGTGGTTTCGTCTGTTAAGGAGGGAGGAATGACGTCTACCACTCCAGTCAACTGAGCGAAGTTGAAGACTGTCGAGATGGCTGCAGCTCACCCCACAATAAGGGGAAGAGTATTGCAGTGGTCACTGCTCAGGTCTTGCACAGGCCAGTGGGACGGTGCTGCATTCATTGGCTAGGAATGAAAATATCCTTCTTAAGCCTACCATTTTTAGTATCTGGCCCTTGTGGGAAAATTTTCACTTTTTATGCCGATAAAGCCTTTGCCCAGTCCTCATAGGGTAGAACTAGATTATGGGTAGGATGGATCAATAGCAAGATTTCAGCTGTGTAGGTCAGGCAGGCAAGGGGGGGGGTCGAGGGAGAGCACCTTCTGATACAAAGGCAATATGGTCAACACCCCAATGTCAATGTATTTTCACTGCTGAATAAAGATGCTTAACAGTTTCCTTGTAACCTTCATTTTGACCAGACCTGGGCTGTGAGCCCCTGTAAACAGTACAGCCAGGCAGTAGGTAAGGAAGGAGCTATATCTCAGGACTGAAAAATAGCTTCTGGACAGAAAGGAGCACCAATGCAGAGTCTATAGTGAGCTTTATTAAATGCTCCAACATTCTCCCCCTCCCCCATTTCTGGGACATCGGAGAAAGAGGGTCCTTTCAGGTCTGTTTTTACTGAAGCTGCAGACGGAGATGATTCACTAGTCAGTCATGGTAACTGAGGAGGATGAGGCTTACCACTGAGGTTTAAAAATGCAAGTTAAGACTTATTTCAGGTTGCATTCCATCCCCTAACGTATCAGTAGTTCATGCCAGCTAACAAATGCCTCTGACACGTGCTTTATTTGAGGAAGGGGGGAAGTAAGCTGACTAGTAATGACACCCCCTCCCCATCATTTCTGGCTCTTTTCACCTCCTGAAACAGAGTACCTAGTGTCTATATCATTTCCAGCCACCAGTGTTGGCTATATCCAATTTATGTGAGGTAGGGAATGGGGTGACACAGTTGCTTGCTCGTTGGGGATGGGCCCTGAGGAACTATAATCCAAATAATTTCACTTTAGGGAGCTGCAACCATTACTTAGACACATTAAGCTGCTCTCAGGTCACTCTTCGGAGTTCCACCCAAGTCAAATGGTTGTCAAAGTCTTCAGGGTTATGGTTTGGAGAGAATGGTTCACTTGACTGTAGAACAGTTTTTGTTCCTCAAAGCATGATCAGTAACTACTGCTTATGGCCCTTAGCCCATTATAAGGGATATATCAAACAAGTGCAAAGATGACACTTCATATCATCATCGTTAGACATTCCCCATCACCATGCCACAAATACAGAAAATATAATGGAGGTACTCCAGTAATTAAAAATGCAATGAAAAGGAACCAATGGAGTGAGAATTTCCAAGGCAGTTTCTTGCTACAGTAACCACTTCCCACTCCTGCAGCAGGGGTAGGAGCAGACTCACAGCATCCAGCACAAGATGCTGAGTAAATTACAGCTTATAGAACTCATGAGTACAGGAAGATTTCACAGTGTTAAGTAACAGCATGGGTAGGGCTGTAAGTGGAATGGTGGAAGAGGCAGTGGCTTCAGCAAAAGGGTCCTATCTTCCACCTAGGAGTTGGTATCAGTTATGAAAGGCACTTGCTAGTGGGAGATGAAGGATGCCATAGTACAGGATCCAGAGAGGTTTGGAATATGAAATACTGCTTTCTAAATGGTAGATGAAGATACCAAACCTTACAGTTGAAAGAGCTAAGGCATCAAAATTGACAAGAGCTTGTCCTATTGGGTGGGCCAAGGCCTGGACACTCAGGGCTTTCATCAGAGTGTGAACAGGCCAGCTTCAGGCTATATGGGGTTTGGCAGTGCTTGCAGAGGTGATACATCACCCAACGTAAGGTGTACATACCAGTCATAGTCTTGACAACACGGGCCACCATCTTATTGAAGGTGGCCAAAGTCCTCATGGCAGTTGCCATGAAAGAACATTTTTAGCCTGGAGTGTTACTTCTGTGCATGGCAGTACAATAACATAGGATAGAGAGAGTGGCAACCCACTTCTGTGCATGGCAGTACAATAACATAGGATAGAGAGAGTGGCAACCCAATCAGATTGCAAGTACAAGGTAGTGTTGCTGTTGTCCCTTCACAAGGTAACAAATAGCCAGAAGCACCATCCAGTCAGGAGTATAGCAAACTAGCAGGATATACAACAGATACATTACTGTCTTGTCAGGTGCATGGCACCACAGGAATGGTTAATCACATTATAGAAGAGATCACAGGTTGCCACTGCAATCCACTCAACTGCAAAAAGAGTTGAACAATTTGAAAAAAGTTGCCAACTGAGACGGCACTGAAGCTGGGTGAAGAACTGGCCCCTTAGGTAGTTCACAGTTACACAACAATCCCTTTCTGGGGCAAGGAAGAGGGACAGGGGAATTGTAATGTGGTATGTTGATAGGGGGACTGGCAGTCTCTTAGCAAACACTGGGACGGAACTTCAGCTCAGGTCCTGCTCACCGATGCTTTGACGTAAGTATTCCTCGTATAGCTGCCTCTGTAGAAAAACAGAATTATTTGTAATGCTTGGCAGTGACCAACCCATTATCCACAATCCCTGAGGAATACTGACAAGCACTATGTTCTTGCTACCTGTGATCCTTTGGTACGAATGCCAAACTTTGTGCTTTAATCCCATACCACCATATCCAATTTTCCCACAATTCCCTATAGCCATCAACCTTTTTTTCCAGCACAACATCCAACACATAATCTCGCCGGTCTTCCAACTGCCGCTTCTGTTTTTTTGAAAGAGTGGGCTTTGTCCTGGGGGGTCAGAAAAGAACAAAATCAAGGAAGGAAGAGTGCTACTAGAAGCATGGCAGGTGTTCTCTCTGCACAGCGTGTCCTTAGTGGTAAGCCAGGAAAGCTTCTTACCTGAAAGTATAGCTGGCCAAGACGAGGAGAAGGACAGAGAGGCAGAGAAGGCCAAAGAATACTGTAATGGTCTGCTCTTCAGGTACAAGACTCCAGATTGAGGCAACTGGGCGCTAAAAAATAGGGTTGTAGGTAAGGAGAAATAGTTGGCATTAAAATGAAAGCCGTGTTTTAAAAATAAATAAAAACAGCATTTCATGCTGAAACAAGTCAACAAAAGTTGAATTACGTGTATGCATAAGATATACATACATACGGTTTGTAAAAAATATGCATTTATATAAAATATGCAAAACAAACATACATAAATAGATAAATACTTTAATTAGAACAAAGATCATCATATTTTATTACTACTTTATTAACTAGGCATTTTTTCTGGGCTGGCACAGAACTGTGGAATGGCAGAAAAAAAACCACACACACACACAACCCCAGCTCTAACCATAAGGCATGTAATGGAATGAGAATTGACAGGAGCAGTGAGAAAGTTGGGAAAGGATGCTTTGGGGGCTTGGCAGAGTAGTGAGCTGAAGGCCTGGAAAAAAGGACTCACCACATATAGCTCTAATGCCTGGCTCTGCTCCTCTCCAAGCACCAGAGTCCATAGCTGTCGAGCAAATGAGGTACCAAAAAGTAAGGTCAGTAGGAGAAAGATGGGCAGCAGGCAGCCAGCCAGCCCCAACAATGTCCCCCGAAAGCGAGCCCGGAAGTTCCTGCTTCTGGTCTCACTGCATGTGGAAAAGAGTAAAGAACACAAACACATGGGAATGAGAGGGAAGTTCTACTGACCACAATTATGTCCCACAATGCCCCAGGGCACACACATCCCATTACTCCCAGCCTCCAGAAATGGCTATTTCCTAACATTTGTATTCAGTTCCTTTCTGATCTCAGTTTCTTTCACCATTTGTAAGGAAGATAAACACCCCAAAGCAATTCTGCCCTCAAACAGTACAGTTCGTTACTACACTTGTATCCCACCTCAGAGTCTTCCAAAAACTCAGAGTTAATTTTAGTTACACAACAATACAGGTGCAGCCTATTTATCCATGGAATCTGCGGATTTGTCTCAACGCAAATGGGGTGGGGGTACTTAAAGTCACACCTTTGCTTCCTTTGCTCTGAGATGGCATCTCCATCCGTTTCCAGGCAGCCCAAAACACTGCAAAAAGGCTCCGCCTCGCCCAGGCAGGGAAATAGCCCTGGAGTCATGGAAGAGGCTCCCCTTGCAAAGGAACAGTAACATTCCTGGAGCCCCTGAGCCAGCCAAGGCTGAAGAGGGGAAGAGGGGACCAAAAACCTCTGTAGCCAGAACACGTACAGCAAGGTGGAGCGCGCTCTCTCTCACACACACACGCACACACGGGCAGGTGCAGTAGCAACAGGGGGGATTGCTTTAAAAAACCCCAGAGTGTTTTAAAAAAGCTTGGAGTGTTTGCCAAGCCTTGGAGAGACAGGTGAGGGTGAGCAGAGAGCCGGACTACAAGTCCCAGAATGCTCTGGGGCAGAGGAGTTTCCATGATGGCTGCGGCCAGGGAGGGCTGCAGGAGCGGCAGCAGTGAAGAGGAGGAGGAGAACCTGCAGTGCTGTCGGGAGGCTGCCTGGGGCAGAGGACTCCCAAGCAAGCTCAGGATCCCACCTGTGAAAGGGGAAGGAGGGGGGGAGGGGATTGAGAACAGCTCTTAGTTTCCTTCCATTCGGAAGTGTCAGGCTGCAGGCTGTATTTGCGTAGCTCTATGGGATTCAGCACAACACATTTTTTGTTAATCACGCCGAGTCACATGGAACTAACGCGGATAAATAGGCTGTACCTGTACTGTGAAGTAGACAAGGCCAAGAGGTAGTAATTTGCTCACAAATATCAATCTTCCTTCCAATGTTTGATTTGTAGCTTGATTTTCCTTTAGTCAACTTTTTTCACATTTTTTCTTAGATCATACTTCACCTCAGAATGGTCAGCACCACTCAATCCTTCCATGCTTTGCCATACCACAAAAAATTCTGTTTTTCTGCATGATATGAACTGCCACCTTCCTGCCAATTGTTCCTCACAGTCTTCTCCAGCTTCTATCCACTTCCCAGAAAATGAACCTCTGGTTCAACGAACACTACCATTTGCCTCAGACAATGAACCCCCACCACCACCTCCCAGAATGCCATGCTGTTACCTATCCTCCTCTAGCAGTCGCTGTGTGGCCTCATTAATGAGGTGGCAGTCCCGCTCTAGGGCATTGAGAGTGTGCTGTACCGTCTGACTGATTGTCTTCTCGATGCTTCGGCAGACCTCCTCAATCTGATTAACACAGCGACTTGGCTGAAGGAGAAAGACTGGTTACCCATCACCTCCAGATGTTCGACACTCAACTTTTTCACAAACCAAAATGCGGCAGTGCTTGGCATGTATTTATTTTCAAAGAACCCCCCTCCTCATTTCATCTTCACAATTGCCCTGTGAATTAGGTCAGGTTGGGAGATAGTGACTGACTCAAGTGAGCTTTTATGGCTTAATAGAAATTTGAGCCAGTACTCCAACCATTACACCACCACATTGGGCTGTTTTCATTTCTCCTCCTCTCCCTTTTACTAACTCTGCATCCAGAAGCCTGCCTGGATCACACTGCCTCTAAATTGTAAAAGCTGCTACTCACCTTATTAGAGTTGGGGATATAGATTGTGGGCATGTCAAACCCACACTTGTTGAGTCCTGGGCGCTTGCAGAGCTCCTGGACAATCTGCATCAGGACCCTCTGCCAAAGGGAAGCAGAGACCAGTGTCAAGGAAAACCCAGCCATCAATTGCTTCCTTCCCACTGAAGCAAGTGCTCCACCTCCTAGTTGTAGCCAATTGTCCTTCCAAGGGACCTTGTGCCTTGCAGGTACCTGTCTGTCACCCTCAGCGCCTGCCTCATCAGCCTTGCTGAGGTAGAAACGCAGCTTGTCTCCATGCCCCTCATTCAGCTTCTCCACAATGTTGAGGGTGCGTTTGCAAAGGGCCTGCCCCATGGGATCAAAGAAGACTAGGATGAGGTCACAGAGTTGGCCTGCAGCAGGATAGTGGGGAAAGAGGATGAGGTGGGAGTGTACCAAAGTTGAGCCCATTCATTCATTCAAGTTCCAGCTCTAATGTATTTATTTAAATTTTATATTTAAATTTTTTTTCCGGTCCTTGACACTGTGCCAGATATTTGATGAGGCCCTTTGGTCGAAAAGTTTATAGACCCCTGTTCTAGAACAA
The DNA here is from genome assembly GCF_035046505.1 of Tiliqua scincoides. Taxonomy (NCBI): domain Eukaryota; kingdom Metazoa; phylum Chordata; class Lepidosauria; order Squamata; family Scincidae; genus Tiliqua; species Tiliqua scincoides. The sequence continues at coordinate 118,161,494 of NC_089825.1, forward strand.
AAGCTTGGTTTTTTGTTGGGCTTTCTGTGTCCCCATGATATCATTTTAGCAGAATCCTTTACAGGAACCAACAGGAACCCTATAAACCATGCTGTACACTCACCAAACCAGATAAGTGCCCCTTCCACATCAAAAGGGTACTTCATGTCACCGTCCACCAAGCCTGGTGTGTCAAGGAAGGTGACCAGAGGGAACTGCTTCTGTTTGGAGGTGCAGATCTCAGTGCTCAGGTACTCCGGCACTCCTAAATGGGAGGGAAATCAAGGCATCTTGAGTTCATCTCCCAATGAAACCTTTGAACATTTCCCCTTCCAAGGAAGGGTCATAATTCAGTGATAGGGTACATGCTTTGCATGCAAAAAGTCATAGGTTCAATAGGCATCTCCAGGTGGGGCTAACAAAGATCCTTCTCTGAATCCCTAGAGTGCATTAATCAGTGTAAAAAAACACCAAGTCAATCAATCTTATGAGTGAGGGCCAATATAGACATAATTCCTTTTTTTTTTTTTTTTTACTCCTATAAATAGCATGTCAGGTGTAAGGATGGGAGGAGATTAAGATAGGGACTGAGGCAACAGGGGCTTTAATCACACTTTTAGTCCTGTTCCAGAATGCCCTCTCCCTATTTAACCAAGGAAAACGTTTTCCCAATGGAGGACAAACGCAAGCATGTGAGGAAAGGTAGAAAATCTGGGACATACTTTCCACATAAATGCTATTTACAAACAACAAAGGAAGCATGATGAGCCACTGATGCAATATATGGCCCTCAAGTGTTGCTTCTAACACACACCTGCACACTCCGTATAAGGGTCTCTCCATCAAGAGAACCTAATACCATGCCTCCACTCTAATCATCCAGAAAACAGACACCATCCTCAAATCTCAGTACCCATACATAATTATGAGTAATGGCAAGCCCTCAGCAGTCACCTGCTGCATCCCTTAAATGTCAACTTCCTGTCTTAAGGCAAAACATCATCCAGGAACTGCTGAATGTTTAGCACAAAGGCTCATCCCTTGTCAATTGTCTGAAATAGTTGAACAAACCTTTGAAGCTCTGTAAGGCCTGGAAATGGGGATACAGATGGAGTGTGGCATTACCCTGCAGCAATGAAAGGGGGGAAAAGATAAGTTAAGAGTACAAGATGTTGCTATAGCTGCAGCTTAGATAACTTTAAACAGCATTATTTATTACTGTACATTTACAGCCTAACTTTCCCCTTGTTTCCAAGGTGCTCAGCACAGAGAATCAATAAACAGCAATGACAAAAAGGAGGAAGCAAGGATTCGAGGATAAATGGCCATTAGCCACGACAGCCAAAAGCAGAAAGCCATGTTCAGAATGAGCATATTTCCACTGGTATTAAAGAACAGGGGATGGCTATCTCTAGCTTGCCTTTTGGTTTCCCTTAGCTATTGGTGACAAAGTATTAGATAACAGAACAAGGAATTTCCAACACTTAGCTCAGAGAATCCCAGAAGCTTATATAGCCAAATCCTCTAACAGGCGGTAAGTCAGAGCAGAAAATTCTCACCGTGAGAGATTCCCGCTTCCTTCCACTGGTGATGAAGGTGAAGCCCTGTGTCTCAATAGCTACACCAGTTCTTTGGATGTGCTCCTCCACGTACCTGCAAGGAAGCATCAAGGAAAGCAATACAATGTACAAATACTAAAGTATCTTCAGCAATACCTTTTATGTATAAGATGCAACAATACACAATGACGTATTATGTTCCAGAGATGCAAACCCTCTGTTACAAATTCAGGTCATGTAAAAAATATCACAGTCAATTGCCAGAGATGACCTGTGCATTAGTATTCCCAAAAGCTCACATCTGGCACCTACTTCGTTTTCCAGTTACGGAGATATCATTTAATCCCATTACACAGCTACCCAACATATCCTGTGGATTAGGAGCTTCTTAATGTACAAAGGCCAGCCAGTATGATACTCAGAATACCTTGTATAATCCATAAACCAGCAACAACCTAATGTAGTGTTTAGAAATTTCCCTCCACACAGTGCACTGCGCACAGCCTGTGCATGTGTCTGTGTGTGCACAAAAATATTTATATACTACTTTTCCACATGCTACAATGCTCAGACACGTTGATTTTATGTATATTTCAATGTGAAAGAGATAATATGAGCAATAGTGTGTGCTTAGCTAAAACACTCTCCCCAAATTTTCAAAGACCCTGCGATTGACAACACATTGTGATTGAGATAGCCTATGTCAGGGGTGGCCAAACTGTGGAACTGTGGATCGTGAGCTCACTGACATATTATGCATGGCTCTTGGAAACATGTTGGATGAGCACCTTTTTGCATCACAATTAATATAAAAGGTACATAAGACATTTTCAAGCTTTATGGTTATTTACAGCAATATTTCTCAACATTTGTCCTTTACTGCATCACTTCACATGGTCCACCTATGGTGGTCCACTGGAAGTTATTTCCGATGACATCATCAGTTACTTCTCATTTAGGAGGTCAGATGTGACATGACAAACATCAGTAAGAGGCTCAGGGCAGACTGGAGGGCATTTTCAAGCATGGAAAAGCATGCTTTGGAGCTCTGCCCACTGAGCTGAGCCTCCTACTGCTGTTTGTTGTATTGCATTCCTGGTCTTGCCGCTGGGCGGCAGGGGCCCCACAAGTACCATCAAGCACCACCTCAAGTACCACTAGTGGTACTCATTCCACTGACTGAGAAACACTGATTTACCAGTATACAGGTCATGCCTTGTTGTCCACTAGCGAACTGTTCCTGAGCCCTCAGTGGATAAAAAAAAAAATCTGAAAAAAATAGCTTTAATAACGCATTTCCTGGTTTCTTGCTTCTCCATTGTTACATTGGTATAGACGCTATACAGCCACTAGATGGGGTGAATAATGAAATCTAGTGGAATGAAATTATAATCATTTAACAGTGCGAAGATTGAAAATTGGATTTTAATGATTTTTTTTCCTTGTTACAAGGCATTTAAAAGTGGACCTCAATATCAGTGGCAAGTCAAATTAGTGCAGGGACAGCAGGTGAGGCAGAACCACCCCATTGTAGTCCATGGAAAAGCACCACAGCTGCTTACACCTGAGCAGGCTCTCCTTACATTTGAGAAAGCAGGTGTAAGGTGAGACTCCTAGAGTGAAAGGACAGCCTCCTCAGGTGTAAGCAGCTGCAGTGCTTTTCCATATACTACAATTGGGTGGTCCTGCCTCACCTGCCCCTGCACTTCACATCCCTGAATCAGTGGATAATGTGGCATGACCTGTAAACGGAAAGTCCACTGTGTTAAAATGTTAAGTTTAACACCCATGGCAAGTAAATATATTTAAATGATTCTTAAATAGTGCAGCTCCCAAACCAGAAGCGGAACCAGCGCTTTGTGAATGAGGAAAATGCTCCAGGCACTGAGCCTGCGTGATGCTAGGACTGTGCGGGTGGCCTCCCAGAGGCTCCCGACGTGGTCAGAAACCATACTTCTGGTTTCCCTGAAGTATAGTTTAAGACTGTGGGGAAGCCTCAGAACGCTTCCCCAATTGGTCCTGGAGTCGCATGAGGCTCTGGTGAGTGGGGGGGTGGCTTTGTGAATGGGGGGGCTGTATCTCGCAGGGGGGTGCCATCGCAGACCTCTGCCAGGGAGGGGGACGTTCGCCACAGCCCCAAATGTACGCGACTCTTAGGCTAAGCAAGTCTGGCCACCTGGTGGCATAGCTGCTCGGCCCCCCTCCAGCTACGCCACTGTGGCCACCCCTGGCCTAAGTGATGCTGCACTCAAGGATATTCCCATAATGCCTAGCGCCGACATCAGCCCCCTTTGGCTAGGCAACCCAAGATGGCCGCTGTGTTGTCTCACCAGTTGATGAAGCTGCTCTTGCCAGCACTGTGGTTGCCCATCACCATCACCGTCACTTTGCGGCGCGGGGGGAGGAGAACCACGCCCAGGCGCACCCCAATGGACACCAGCCCTGCAATGGAGGGAGGGGGTTAGTGCTGCCCCCCCAGGGTGAGCCCCCCCACCTCTTCTCCCCCCCCCTCACCATGACCCGGATGCACATAGAGCGAGTGGGCCTCCCTCAGCACCCGCTCCGACACCGACCCGGCCCCTTCTCCTCCAGCCGGGTTCGCCGCCTCGCGGGGCCTCCCGACCCTGCTCCCCGGCATGGCCGCCGGCAAGCCCACCGCGGACGGAAACGCAGAGTCGGCCTCAGGGACAGAAGAGAACTACAACTCCCTGCAAGCATTTCGCGAGTTAAGGGACGGTTTTCCCATAAGGCCACGCGGCAGCAGCCGGTGCTATGCAGAACTTCAAATCCCAGGAAGCAAAGCGATGGAAGGTTGGGGGTAAAGAGGATGGTGCTTTTGCAGAGGGGATCGCTACAGTGCTACTAACGGCTCACTAGCGACACCTGGCTTGTAGTATAGGAGGGAGGAAGGATGCAATCTGATACTCCCATAAAGCCAGTGCCCAGCTATAGTCAGTGGTACCCAAACGTTTTAGTACTGTGTGACCTACTTTTTAAAATGACACTATCTGGACTAATCTAGGTTTATGAGACTTCAAAAAAGAGAAAGAGATCTACTTTAGAACTAACGGCACAATCCTAACCAGGTCTACTCAGAAGTAAGTCCTATTTTGTTCAATGGGGCTTACTCTCAGGAAAGTGTGGTTAAGATTGCAGCCTTAGGGCCCAATCCTATCCAACTTTCCAGCACTGGTGCAACTGCAATGCAGCCCCGAGGTAAGGGAACATATGTTCCCATACCTTGAGGATACCTCTGTGACTGCCTCCCCACCACAGGATGCAGTGTGTATCCCATTGGCACGGCTGCACTGACACTGGAAAATTGGATAGGATTGGGCCCTTAGGCTGCAGTAAACCCCATTGGAGTAGGCTTAGGATTGGCTCCCATTGGTTTGGAGTAAGCCCCATTGAACAAAATAGGACTTACTTCTGAATAGACCTGGTTAGGATTGTGCCCTAACTAACTGACTGAGGGTGCAATCCTAAGCCTTTATACTTTCCAGCACTGACATGAGGGCAATGCAGCTCTGAGGCAAGGGAACAAACATTCCCTTCCTTTCAGGAGGCCTCCGTGAGTGAAACCCAACTGCAGGATGCAGCACATGTCCCATTGGCACCGCTATGTCAGTGCTGGAAAGCACTGACATAAGGGGTTAGGATTGTGCCCTAACTCACTCACTCAAGGGGAAAAAAGATGCTCATTTATCTCCCTATATTTACACATGCTTATACACTTTAGGAGCTCGGCTCCTTGCAAACTTTAGGAGCTGAGGGCCAAATCCTATCCGCTTTTCCAGTGCTGGTGCAGCTGGGGTGTGCACTGCATCCTTTGGTGGGGAGGCAGTCACAGAGGCCTCCTCAAGGATGTTTGTTCCCTTACCTCAGGGCTGCATTCTGGCTGCATCAGTGCAGGAAAGTTTGATAAGATTGGGCTCTGAGCTCTTTGCAAGGCAATCAGCAGCTTATCTATCTTGTCAACTACAGGAGCTCAGCTCCTTGCAAACTGCAGGAGCTGAGCTCTTTGCAGGGCAATTAGCGGCCACAGCAGCAATTTTCAACCTTTTTCATCTCATGGCACACTGACAAGGCACTAAAATTGTCAATGCACACAATCTTTTGACTATTGACAAGGAACACTATGCTGCTGGTTGGGGGGGGGGGGTTTCCACATCCCTCAATGGTCCTATTAATAAATTATATTTATTTAATAAATAAAAAAATTTGCCAAACTCCCACGGCACACCTGTGGCACACTTGCTGAAAATTGCTGCATTTCATTATCTGATGTTTGAATAGCCTCAAGGTTTGAGGCAATTAGTCACCTGAACTTTTCATTGGAGGCTCTGCTCAGCTGCTACAGGACTCATGCAAAATGGGTCACAACCCACCAGTGGGACCCAACCCACGGTGTGGGAACAGTTCCACAGTTTGGGAACCATGGGGCTAGATGGTTTAACTGCATAGTCAATCTTATATTAATCCAGCACAAATAGGGAAGAGCAAAATAGAGCTTTTAAAAATACTGTACAAAACCAGGAGAGGTTCAACCCTATCAGCTGTTTCTCCAGCCCCAATGACAACACCTCCAGCATCCACCAATCATGCAGTGATGCCTTCCCATGGGCAGGGCACGGAAGGATCCAATCAATGCATGTCAATGGGGAGCTGCCCTGTGATACCAGCAAACCCATCTGACACAAGAATGCCACATAGCATCTTCTGTTGCTGGATTGTCTATGGCACAGGTGGGAGGGGGGCAAAAGCAAAGAGTATGCAGTCACTTATACAAGATCACACTGCCAGGAGATACAGCAGTAGACTGTTCTACAAAGTGCTTTTTCTCCATAGTTCTCATTAGCAAAATTTGTGTTCATGTGCTCTGAGTGTGCACAGCATAAGACCAGAGAGGTATACTGTACATCCATTCATGCCATGCACCCTATCACCTGAATTATGGTCTCCATAGCAAAGACATGTACTGGAGTGGAAATGCTGTGATTGCCTGTGAAGTTTAACCTGTAACCTTTGCTTCCTGATAGCAGAGTGGGCAGAATGGAGGAAATTAGGAGGTTTTTAAGCCCTCTGTTGATTTCTAATGGGTGCATTTAGACTTACTCCAGCTCAAACTTTAGCACAACATTATACTAACTTCAGGAGTGTGTCTGTCATCTGGAGAGGGTATAGGATATATATGGCATTAGTGAGCTCCTTTCATGCCCCATTCACAGCCTACCATTGCCTCTGTGCTGCTTTGGGACTTGCACTGGATACAGTTGTGCCAGCATCCAGTGTGTTGGCATGAATTTCCACCAGCATCGGGGTGAAATTGTTGGTGTAGCATAGTTAGAATGAGAGTTTACTGCATACCCTATGCTGCTCCAAACTGTTTTTTCAGCACAGGATAATTACCATTACCAATATTAATATTGGTAATATTAAGTAATAATGCGTTTATTCGTTTATTTAGAATAACCTAGTCCTTTCATTTGACTGGAATTTATTGGTAAAGGAAAAGACTTATAAAATGATGCATTCAATCGAAAAAGGTCCATGCACAAAATTCCAGTTGACTGGCTCCTACTTGTTGCTTCGTGGCTTACTGCATTTCATACAGATAAAAATGATTCAGGCACGTGCTTGTGAACTTCGCAGCGAGGTCCAAAGAGTGACGTTTATAGCTGTGTGCGGAAGGTCAGGCCACTACCTGCCAGTTTGCGGGCACAGATGTCATCCACCCGTTCACTTTGAGCCACTGTGAAGTACTTCTTCCAGTTTCCTACGGTGCCTGCAGGTGGGGAAGACAACCCAGGACAAGTTCCATGATCTGGTTTTCTCTGCTCCTTCCCTGCTTTTCTAACCTAGTGGGTTCCAAATTTTCTGCCTTCCAAGAATCCTTCTCCACACCCATTTCTTTTCCATTTTCCTGCCTGTCTACCGCAGAATCCCAGTTACCTTGCAAAGGATTCTGAAAAGTGCTTACCTCCTTAGAATCCCAGATATGTTGCAGAGGATTTTTGGGAAGCGTTCGCTTAATTTACACAAGACTCTGACCTAGTTTGTTGGGCCTCACTGTTGCCCTCCTTGAACTGAGAATCCAATTCTCCTGCAGCTGCATATTGCAGGGAAAGCCTGGTTGTGATCAGTGAATTGTCTTCAGAAAAACCTGTCCACTATCACTCTTTTTCCCACTGAGGACCCTTGGTAACGTTCTAGGAAAGCTGTTTAAAAACGACTGCTCTAATGAAGTGGGCAGTTGAAGCCAATGCAATCCAGGGAAGGTTCAAATCCCAACTCTGCCATGCATTCACTCTCTGGCCTTGACCAAGACACTGTCTCTCAGATGCAGTTCCCTATCAGTAAAGTGGGGCTGGATAAATTCCAACGTTCACGGACAAAAACAGGACAAGTTGTGTGAGATTCTAGAATGGGGCAACAGTCTATTTGAATGCTCTGAGCACATCTAGCAATGTTGTTTTATTGTGGTACTCTTTCTAAAATGAGTATTCCTGTACTTCTCTGTTTAAAAGTACTATATTTGGACAATATTTCCAGGTAAAAAGAAGAGCAGGAAATTGCTCACAGAATTATTTCGTTTGCAAAACAAATACCTGCCTGCTGTGGTCAAGTTCACCTGCCTCCCCAGTAAATTGGGGGAGGTGTGCTGAAAACTGTCCCAGGGAGATGGGGCTGAGGCAGGGAGCAGTTTGCACATTCACACACAAAGGGGCCCCCCCAGACCTTCTTGCTCCAGGATCCAATGAACCCTGACACTGACCATGTCTTGGCTCAGTGAAGAAAAAGGCAGGACATAATTTTTTAAAAAACTAAAATAAATGCACTTCTAGAGGAGTAGCTGTTTTTGTCTTTGCACAAGAACAGCAAACAATATGCTGGTGTCCAATATCACAGCTACTGCTGGATATCCTCATTGATTTATATGGGCTGCTCTCTTTACTGCTTCAGGGGATACCACTGATCCAATTTCAACTAGGAAATAGTCCATATACACATAAATGTAATCTCTCTGGCGAGAGAACTCCACTCTCTTTGCCCCAACAGGAACACAGATTCAACCCCATAAAGCCACTCATCAGTCAGGCTCTGATATTCCATTTGGAGCTCAAGCACTTCCTTATTGCTCCTTCATATCTAAAGGGATATGAGGAAAAATATTCACTCCATCTTAGACTTGGAGCGAAGGCTTATAAAAACACATAAATTCAAGATGTTTTCAGAGCAGTGATTAACTCAATATATCAGTGTTTCCCACACTGTGGGTCACAAGTCAATTTCTGGTGGGTCATGAAAAATTTCTGAAACATTAAAAAAAATTGCAAGCACCTTTTCCCAGTTTGCAGAAGAAAAGTGTTAACTGGAATGCTAACCTGTGGTAGGAAGTAATCTTCATAACCCCAAGTGAAAACATCACATTTTCCAACTTTCTCTAGTAATTGGAATGCTGTAGATCATGTGTGAACCCAGTTTCAGCCTGTTGTCTGGTCTGGAACTTCCCTGTCTGTCTAGGGAAGTTCCTAACTGCACATCTTGCTCTCCGGTTCAGCCTTCTGGGTACCTTGGAATGACTGTAAAGGTTTGGGGGACAGACCTGGAACTCCATTTCTAGGGGGAGTCTAGCAAATGTCTAAACACATATACTTCTGAATATGTCTCTAGCAGCCTTGGGAGCAAACTATCCTGATTATTATTAATTAATTGTTGATTAATAGAGATACAGGAAATTGGACTAGATGGGCCTATGGCCTGATTCAACAGGGCTGTTCTTATGTTCTTAAATAAAATATTTCTATCTAGATCTCTTTTTTTGTCTAGATAGATTATCATGATAGATTATCGTTTTTAAAAGTGGATCCTGGTGCTAAAAAGTTTGGGAAGCACTGCAATATATTATTGATAAAACTGTGACTGTCCCAGCAAAATTGGGACAGCAGTACCGTATCCCCAGTAACCTATTATGCTGTTATGAAAGCAATCAAGCCTTGGAAGCTTAAGGCCACAAACCATCCTATACAGTACCTTACACAATTTCTTGGGAGTAAGTGCAACTGAACAAAAGGAGACTTAACGTCTGTGCAGACTCTCATTGCATTGTGCAGTAAATGTGCTGCACAGCTGAAATAAAGCTATATAAATCATTGGAGGCAGGATAGAATCTTTGCTCTCTGCCTTGACCTTCTAGCCTAATCTAGCTCTACGCTCCCAGTCTTTCACCATCCCTACCCCAAGTGGGTGAACCAGGCTTCCTCTGATCTGCAATCCAGGAGACAACCCATATCACATATTCTAGTTGCCTTCTAGTTGGCTCCTGCTGCATAAGCTTACAGTTTATGGTGGTATTTCCCTGTTGAACATTCTGGTACCACTCAGTGAGACTGTGCCCTATGGGCCCCCCTCCCCAGCTTTCACCACTCCTCACAGCAGTCCCACAAGGCCTTTCTCTTATCAACTGAGACTGGAACGTAGTCTCTGCTTCCCACCTTTTCTCATGAAGGGAGATTCAGCATGGTCCATGATGAAAGAAGGCATGGTGGTGTAATTAGCCATGGGGTTTGCTTGCATGCTCTCAAATGACGTATGCTGCACAATCCGGTTCAGATCAAGTTCTGAGAGATCTAGACCCAGGAATTGGGCTACCTTTCGGATTTCCCGGGCGGGGTCCTAGGAAGAGACGCAAGACTATTGAAGGGGAGGATTCTTGCTATTTTGTACTGGAAGGGGGTCATCTGTTCTTTCCTTGCACAAGACACTGCTGTCAGAAGCTCACTGCATCTGAGTTCTTTCTCAATGGGGAAAAAAAAAGACCAACCTTGGAGGGGTGTCTGTGTGAGAGAAAGAGCTGCTCACCTCCTTCATGTCTTCAAAGAAGAGGTATAGAATCGGGTGACGGTCCTTGGCCTCCCACCAACCACGAACGTGATCAAACCACGAACCCCAGGCGACTGCAAAGAGACAGAAGAGGTGAAGAGAGTGAACTGTGACACCTTGATTTGCCTTTCTCTCTCACACATACATAGCTTGAAATGTTTCAGTGGTGGAAAGAAAATATGAGAGGACTTTGCAGATGGATCTCATCACAGAATTCTGCTGATCCCCAGTGGACCAATAACGCAGTATGCCCAACTTCTCTCGCTGGCCAAAGGCAGAGCCCAAAGAACTTGTCCCTTCCTCCTGTACTCTACAGTTTCCTTGGACCAGTGTCACTTTTCTCTAGTTCTCCATCTCTAACCTCCACTCACTTTTCCCAGTAAGGAAATCCTCCATATACTGGTCCCAGTTTCCTATCTCTGGCATCAGCTTGGCCATGAAGTGGAAGTGGAAGTAGGAAACGGCGTTGTCCTTGGCATTCCTGGCCACATAAATGATCTGCAGAAATACAGCAGAAAGAAGAGATAACTGAGGAATCCAAGCTATAAGCCTCCCACTCACACACTTTGCTTCAGCTGCCAAGAATCCCCTCTCCTGTTTTTTTTAAATTTCCCGCAGCAGTATTTCCTTATTTTAGGAAAAAACCAGTGCTGGGACTCATACCTGTTTGGAAGTCATCAACACTCACCAGGCCAGCCCACCACTCTGATTAGTGAAGGCGGCTTATTGTAGTTCCTCATTGGTAAGAGCAAGGCACTCTGTTGATGCTCAGAGGCACTCTTACCTCTTATTATGAATTAAGATGTGCCGAGTTTGAGCCAGGAAACTGAAAGAGGCCCCAGAACATAATTTCTCCTGACCTTGCAATTCTGTTTCCAGAAGGAAGGGGGTAGAAGGTGAACCGGGAGATGAGATTTGAGTGTACGTGGGGAGGGCATAGCCTCTGCCTCCTCAACACCTGAAAAACCATAGGGAAGCATTCAGCCTCCTGCTAAGAAATCCTTCACCCCACTTTCACTCCTATATCCTCTATACCAGTATTGTCACTTTCCTACTTGCCTGAGGGTAAGGGTTTTGGAAGGCACATCTCAATGAAGGGCATCCGTTCGTAGATAGGTGCTCGAGCACATTTTTCTATGTCTCCTCTATGCTGGACCATGTCCACAATTTCCTGAATCCAAGTGGTCCCTGGTGGGAGTTAGAGAAGAAGAAGCATAGATCTTAACGTTCAGTCAGCAACTCTCCATCAGCAAAGCTTCAGGATCACCTCCCCCTTTATCTTCCCACATAAATTGACCCCAGTTTCTCCCTTACCCTATTTACCTGCTTTGGGATAAGTACAGATCAGGAGGTCATCAGGCCTGGCTTGAAAGCCCCATATGGGGTCCCAGTTCTCCAGCATGTATGTGATTAAAGGGACTCCCTCAAACTCCACCAACGTTGTGCGTTTCTTATACTTGGGGTCCAAATCTTGCCACCCAGCTTTAAGATCCATTGCCTGGAAAGGCAGCAGAAGGGATTATACTCAAATATTGTATCACACACACATACACCCATAACCTGCTGGTGTCCCTGCCCTAGTCTTTCTGGTGCCACCAGCTGGCATGAAGGTAAAACGTCATACCCACCCACCTCCTTTTTGCTTTTCTCCAGGACAGTCAAACTTTGTCTCCCCTCGGTCGCTCTTTTGCTTCCTGAAGTTAGTGCATGATCCAGGAATTACACTGGTATTGTGTGTTTGGGAGAGTCACACACATGTGCTTTTTGATCTGACATTGCTTGTATGCTAGGGCTGGGCATACAACAATGACCTTCCCCTGAGTTCAATTGTTACCCAACAGGTTTAACCCTTTGTGGGGATAAGTGCGTGTGTGCATGTGTTGAAAGTCAATGTAAAGCTCTGGCAGAGAACTCTGGTAACCGCTCCACATCTTTTGACCCCTTTAAAGCACATACCCTGCCAAGAACTCAAGGGCCCAACATGATACTGTTTGACTTTTGCCCTGTGATAAAAAGGGCAGGGCCCTTGTGTGATCACTAGAGTAGAGAACTTTGTGTGTTTACTGTGGATATACAAACATTCAGGAGCCGGTATAACCCCCTTGAGCAGACCACCCCCCCCCAAAAGGTATAATCATAGACATAATCTTAGGCGTAGGGCCAAACTACATCTTATATTAAATGTGTCATTTGACACTATGTGTTCATTTCTTTGCTTTTAGAGTTAAATAGCAGCAATGGGAGGGGAAGCAGTGGGTAGCTAACCAAGTTGCTGCCTGGTGCAAAGAAGATTCCGTAGCCCCCCTCTGCTGCAATGACATCAAATTTAATTAATTAAATTGGGTCTTTTTATTTGTTAAAGTGAGTGAGAAATGTTAGCTAATATTTTGAAATATCAAGCACTTGTTGAAAGTACCTGTTGCACTTTTATAGCGCAATCTATTTATGTCTACTCAAAAGTAAATTCCATTGTGTTCAATGAGGCTTACTCTCTGGTAAGTGAGGTAAGGTAGGATTGTAGCCTTACACAGTGTGAGAGGTGCAGGAGGGGGCTGGAGACAATCCTGACCAGCATCAGACAGCCCCTGCTTTCCTCACAAACACACTTCTTCCTCCATCTCCAAACGCATGCAGGCACCCTGTCCCCCTCACCTCCTCTCTTGCCATTTAAGCCAAAGGGGGCTTCAGGGGGCAGCATGTCGAGCAGGGCAGGTGGGGGAGACAACGGAGGGAGTCAGGGCTGGCAGGATGGGTGAAGGAAAGAAAGAGGGTGCGTGTGTATACCTGAACGAACGGGCGGAGGAGAAGGTATGTGCCCAACGCTGATATCAAAATGCCCAGTTCACAATATGAAATACCCACAAGGCCCTTCTCTGACCAAAAGCCCCTCTCTGACCCTTGTCCAAAAGCCAGCATCTAATATCCCTCTCAGAGAACAAGCTGGCTGTAGTATGGGCCCCTAAGGGTGAACAGAAAGCCATAAACAACGGCAATAAAAAATAAGGATGAAAGGGTAAAAGGGATGAGTTAGAGTACCAGATCCTCTGTAAGGGATATGTCTGTAAACAAATGGTTGATGCGCATGGTATCGCCCTTCTCAAATTAACATCCTGAGCTGATAACAAAATGCCAAATGTTGTTTTTATGCCTGCCTGTATGTTATTCTTCCCATGGATGTTTTTCTCTCTTTGTGTGCTCTTGTCCCCCTCCCCTATCTAAAATACCCTATAAAACCTGCAACATTGTAATTCTTCAGGGTCCTCCACACGCGCACGTGTGTGTGTGTGGGGGTCCCGTTTGCAAACGAGTAAACGTTTACTTTTGTCAGAAGTCCTCTGAATTCCCCTGTCATCTGTTGTTTGCCTCTCCAAAAATCCAAAGAACCTTGTGCCCATTCGGGATCACCACCACCAGCTCCTCCGCGGTGCCTGTCGTGACCCCACGACCACTGCAAGGGCTAAGCTGCCCCTCTTCCCCCCCCCACAAACAAGCGATTCCTTCCATCTCGGCTGCGGGGAGGGGCAACTGTATGTTGCTGTGACTGTTGCCTTCCCTTAGCGTCCTGCCCTCTAAGGCTAAAGCTGTGATTTATGAGTCCCCACATAGGCTGAGGAATTTCTCTCCCATTATTGGAGAATTTATCAAGATTTCCCCATGTTCTTGTCCAGGGGTGTCAAATATAAGGCCCGTGGGCCGAATGGGGCCCCCAGAAACCATTTATCCAGCACCTGTTGTAATTGGGCTCTCCCAGCATGATATTGGACTCTCTCATATCTTGAAAATATGCCACAAGATTTGCACATTTTCTCTTCTGTCATTTGTAGCTCATGAGTTTCTATGTGAGAACGAAGTGCTTACTTCTGGCTATCATCTGCTCAATGATGTCACTTTCTGCTTAGTGATGTCACTTCTGGCCCTCAGCAGGCACCATGAATGCTAACTTCGACCCTCTGATTCCATAATCAGTTTGACATCCCTGTCTTGTCATTTTTTCCTGGCTGCCAATCAGATCATTCACCCACCTCATAACATCTAAGGGTGAGTTGGACGCCCATCATTGCAAAAGGGGCAACTTGTATCCAACACTGTGGTCCAAAACCATTCTCTTTTCCCCACTGGCATTCTCCACACTGAAGGAACATACCTGAGCATCCCATGAAGAGAACTGAAAGTGTGATAATGTTAAGGATCATATTTATTCCGAATGACGAAGTGGTGTCTGCCCCCCCCCCAAACCATTAAAATAAGACTGAGGAAATCCATTCATTTTCTTAGACAGGGATGTATGATTTAATCCACTGGAGGTGCCTGATAAAGGATACATCCACCTGAGAAAAAGAGTCCCATGCCCAAAATGCAGTTGGGTTGACACATTGCTTATTGCTTCATGGATTATTTTATTTATTAGCATGGCCTGCATGCAAGGGAAACACTCAACAAGGAAGACATAATTCTTCTATCATGAGACTGAAACGTAATTAAACATTCACCCAAAAGACACTTCTAAATCAATGCAAATTAATGTCCTGTCCAAAATGACTGTGTAGCTTTGGACTATTGAGGGACGACAGACTAGCCCGGGGACTGTAGAGAAGCACACAGGATTGCGAGAGCCTCTGGTCACCTTTCTCAGCTGTTGTTTATCTCTGCTTCTCTTGTTTAATCCTTTTTAGCACCCAATTGTCCTTGGAGTTTGAGGAAGGGAGGAACAGAGGTTATTTAAGGCTAAAGGAAAGATAAACCATTGCCAAAGTTTCCTGCTTCTCTGTGTGTTTGCCTAAGCAGTGGTTCTCACACATTTTGCACCAGGATCCACTTTTTAGAATGAGAATCTGTCAGAACCCACCGGAAGTGATGTCATGACCGAAGTGTCATCTTCAAGCAATCCTAAACTGCAATCCTACCCACACTTATCCAGGAGTAAGTCCCATTTACTATCATTGTTAAAAGAACATACATAGTAGCTTGTTAAAAGTACAGGTCTGTAGAAATGCAGTAACATACCATGGTAGCATCAAGTCTAATATATTAAAAATAAAATATTGAAATGAATGGAGAACCACCTGAAATTGGCTTGCGACCCACAGTTTGAGAAACACTGCCCTATAGGCTTCTCTGCCTGTTCTTGTTTGATTCCTAAACAAAAGTGGTTTACAGTCTTTTCATTTTCACCTCTGGTAAACTGGTTCTGGTAAGCTTTGTTAAATTCTGGTTCTGGTAAAATTTGTTAAATCCTGAGGGCAAACACACACACACACACACACACACACACACACACACACACACACACACACACACACACAAGATACTAGAATATAGCTGTTATGGAAGAAACCAAAACAAGCACATACATTAGAATATAAAAATGCCACAATGTAGTTGGATCTCTTTTTAAAAAACAGTGGACTTCTGGAAATTACATAGACAAATGTATAAATTTGAAGGGCAAAAGAAGATATAGAGACAGCATTTCAGATGTGAATGTGCAAGGTTGTTGGAATTATCATTTTAAGCTGTAACATATACCATAAAAATTGTTGGAGGAGACACTGGGAATGAACGTGCACAATGGGAATAGAATTCTCTTTCAGCTAAACTGTAAATGATTGTTTGGGGCCTTTGGACTTGTGTCTGCCCCAGTCACATCTATTAGGTAGGGACATGCGGCCATGGGCTGCAGATGAGGCAGAGCCTCACCTAAGCTCCAGGACCACCCAGAACTGAGCTCCCAGATGTGACTGAAGATGTTCTCCATTTGCGTCCAGGAGCCTTTCTGAGGCCCGCAAAGGCTGCATGTGGCCTCTGTGGGCTTCAAAAAGCCCCCCGGGCATGTTTTAAAAGCACTTCTGGTTTTTGGCAGAAAACACCTCCGAGAGGCCGCATGCAGAGTCTCCAGGCCTCAGAAAGGTTCCGGACATGACCAGAACAAGATTCTGGTCACATATGGAGGCATAGTGACCCAGAAATGTTACGGCAGTTTTGGCCGCATGACGTTATATATTTCCCTGTGGTTATGTATAATTTGGAGCAGGAAGTGATAAGCCTGCCCCCACACCCACACTTTATATGTGATTGAGGTAGACTTGTATTAGAAGACAAGTAACTGTTGCCCTGTACTGCCTAGTATTTGAACTGTTGCCTTCTTTCGAATGCCAATGGAAGCTGTTATTCAAGTAAAAATAGCATTTTGGGAGGGGCACAATTGGGTTTAGAACCATGGCAGAAGCAAGTACGTTTTTCCTTGCCTTTGTGGATTAAGCATTCTCATAATATTTGCTTTGCAAGTGCACTCTCCATCTCTAGAGCATGATCCAATGGTTCAACTTATTCTCCCCCTTCACTGGCCACAAGCAGTTCTTTATAACCTTGAAACTGCAATCCTGTGCACACTTTCATGTCCACATTGACCATAGTGCTACTTACTTCTGACTAAACATGCCTAGGATTGGCACAGACTTTGCACCTTCTTCATCCACTGCAACAGTCGGTGAGTTAAGGATGGATTAAGCAGTGGCATACCTAAGGAGGTGCATAAGGTAGCAATTGCACCGGGCAACAAGCTTTAGGGGGACAACAACCTGAGCTTGACACTAGTGGCCAAAATTGTGAAAACCTTGGTATTTTTGAATAATACCATCATGTTAAATATCATTCGATGTGGAATTTAATGCAGAATGCAATGAAACAAACTGCGTCAAAATATCTCAATTCTATCAAATGTTATAGCCAAATAACCAGAAAATAAAAACACAACTGTGTTATGTAACAAAAACTGGATTTTCAACTTAAAACTGAGACTGATTGTTCCAAGAGCAAATTAGGTGTTATTGTGATACAACAGGGAACCAAAAAGGTACGAATATGGGGGGAGCCTGGGGGGAGGCGGCAGAGCAAGCAGGTGGCAAGCTGCTGGGGGGAGGAGGCAGATTTTCCCCCATTTTCACTTTTTTAAATGCCTGGGTATGACGTCACTTCTGGGGCATCATTTTTCACTTGGCACCAGGCTACATGATCATTAGCTATGCCACTGTGGATAAGTGTAAGTCTGAGAAGTTCCCCCACGGCCTCAGATAGGGTTTCAGGAACTGAGAGGAGCATATTCATGGCTGTGATTCTCAACATGCAACTGCAATATAATAGGACCCATCCCTAACCATAATGAAGCAAATAATACAGAAGCGGCATGTGAAACAATACATGCTAATCTGTGGCTAAAGTGATTGCATTTAAAGGACTAGTGTGCATACTGTCTGAAAAAGGACAGGTTCAATGAATTGTTTTTGCTTCTTTGGTCAGACTTGAACTGGCTGGAAAATGTATCTTTGGGAGAATGCAGTTACCCTCCCTCTGGGTAACTCTGCCAGCAATGGAGGAAAGGGGAGCAACTCCATTCATTTCTTCTTGTAGAAATTCATTTGCAAAAGCAAACACTATTTTAAAAACAAAAACCCATATGTTTGAGTGTCTTTTAAAAGGCTCACACATACAAAATGCAGTTGAAACGGACCTTTTGTAGATTTGTGGTTATTTTATTTAGCACAGATAAAACCAGCTGGCACATTGTGATGAAAGCCTTGGTGAAGGAAACGGAGCAGTGGCATAGCTAGAGGGGGTGCAAAGCACGAAGTTTTGCAGTCACCTGAATGTGCTGTGCAAGCAGCCTTTTCCCAGTCCCTTCGGAGCCATTCTGGGTGGAGGAAGCAAAATGGAAACAGAACACCTCTATTTTGCTCCCACTGCCTGGAATGGCTTCAAAAAGGAGGGGTTGCTTGCATGGCACGTTGAGGCACCTGCAAAACTTCGTGCTTTGCACCCCCTCTAGCTACGCCAGAGATGGGTTTTAAAGCTGTGTTTGGAAGGTCAGACTGGTGTCCCGCATTTTCTGGGCATATATGTCATCGAATTGTTCATTCTGAGCCACTGTGAAGTGCTCCTTCCAGTCTCCAACTATGCCTGCAAGTGAAACAATTCAGAAAATTTTTTTTTAAAGAGACCCTCCACAATCAGTCTTGGCATGCTCATGGACCAGTGGCGGTGTTTGCACTGGAGTAGGTGAAAGTGGAAATGCCAATCCATTTCTGTTCAGCTGGACATGCAATCATCCCACTGCATTTCAGTGCTACCATTGAGCCTGGTCTAAATTGGAAACAAAACTGCCCCACTTCTTTCTTTCTCCTTTGAGCACGGCTTGGTGAGACTTCAACTTCTTAATTTCTGGACACCCTTTTCTTAACTAGCTTGTCTGCTGAGAAACCAATGCACTGCTGCCCTAGAATCCCAGTTGTATTGCAAAGGATTCTGGGAAATGTTCCCAGGCAAACCACTCACTTTACAAGTGGCATTGCTGGGCTCTTCCCTATCCTGCCCTTCTGAAATACAGCGTATAACTCTCCCGTAGCTACACAATACAGGTGTTGATTGGTACTAGTAGGTAAATGTCTTAAGGAAACTTACTTCTTTTATTGATCTTCTCACTAATGATCTTCTAAGACACTTTTGAAGAGCCTTAAGGGGTAGACCTGAGCTCCCATTCCAACACTGCTCTCTGAAACCACCTCTTCCAGGTGCATAGACCTGAACTCCTGGTTGAACTGGCCTCCATGGCTGAGGTTTGTTGGGTGCGTAGACCTGGGCTCCCACACAGGCTTGGGGGTTCAGATCTATCTGCTGGGTAGATCCGGGCTCCCATTTCACCTCTTCCAGGTGGGTAGACCTGGGCTCCTGACCATGCTTGGGCTGCTTCCCATCCAGTGGGCACGCTTCCCTGCTGATGCCTCAGTTTGGGAGGGGCCACACACCTCCCTGGACCTTGGGCACATCTTGGCTTCAGTAGCCTAACTGAGAAGCAGAACTGAGAGCAACCTATCTTGCAGGGTTGTTGTTGAGAGAGAAAAGCAACCAAGACGTAAAAGGGATGGATGGCTGATCTAGTGGTAGAGCTAACTGGGGACAGAAATGGAAATCCATGTACTGTTCTTCCTTTCTAGCCTAATCCAAAGCCAATGCCCTCTTCCCAGCCCTCCTTATAATCTGTCATCCACGGGCTATGCTATTATTTATTATATATATCTTCCCAGTTATCTTCTACTTAGGTGGTTGGCAACCTTCAGTCTCAAAAAACTATGGTATAAGCCTACAGCACCTGGTATTCCCAGGCGGTCTCCCATCCAAGTGCTAACCAGGCCTGACCCTGCTTAGCTTCCAAGATCAGATGAGATCAGGCATGTGCAAGGTAACAGTTGCTGTTCCAAACAGTTGCTTCTGCTTAAGAGCACCACAAAAAATGTGGCATATGGGACTGGAGTACCACATCATGCAACAGAGAATGTTATGGGGACAATGAAGTGGGAGGGTAAGGCAGACAGGTCAGAGGTTTAGAGAAGGCCGATTGGGAGTCTTGATAAACCTGAGGTAGCTAGGGTTGCCAACTGATGAGGGGGAAAGCACAGCTTGGCCTAATCCTGCTTTTAATAGCAAGAGCCTTGTCACAACATAGAGATAAATGTCATCACCTGCTAATTTTGCAGATCAAATGGCTGTTACAGGCACAACAGCAGGAATCAGAAAAATAGTTGGTAACCCCTGTTATGGTCTACCTACTAAGGGTCAAGGGTTGGCTTTTGATGGGCAGCTACTCAAGGCCCCATACTCTTTAGAAGGGCTCACTGCTGATCTCAGCTTATCCTCTGTGCACATAATCATATCGGTGGTGGAGGCACACCTAAGTAAGGCAACCTGCCAAAGTCCTCCCTTCCAATCCTAGAGCAGTCTTTGAATGGACTGGTGAAAGGGCATGTAGCCTTCCTCACCCTCTTATAACTGAAAGCAAAGGGTTTATTATGCTGATGGCTGAGTGCTGGACAGATGGGTGGCATCTGATAATCCAGCATGATCAGCTGATGGCAGCTGGAGATTAGGAGAAGGGAATGCTTCAGTTTGTTTGAATGAGGTTTCCAGGACAGTTTAGGAAATGCGACATCCACTGCCCCTGGCTATGAGAAGGGTTGTGGAAGTGTTCTCTTTGGCAGTCAAACATTACCTGACTTCTTTGTTGTGACCTTTATACAATTTAACTCCTAATTTATTGCACAGAGAGAGAGAGAGAGAGAGAGAGAGAGTTTCTGATTGTAAAACAGCAACTTACAGTGTGAAACATAGAGAAGCAGAAAGGGAGCAGCTAGTTGGCTGATGGAGGCTGCTGTGCAGGGCAAGGCCTTGCTCTGGGGATCTGATGTGGGATAGCAGAACTGCTGCTTTGTATGAATGCTCGCTGTCTGCCTTCACTTAGACCTGCGGTTTTCAAACTCTCCAGGAGTTTGGAAATCACAGTAAGTGCTTGCAGGGGAGGGGAGGGGAGGGCAGGGGAGGGAGGAAGCAGAGGAGGCTCAGGGGGCTACAGGGACTGGGATGCACTCACCAGGCCCTGCAGCAGCCTGTTGGTGGTTCAGGGAGCCCTGCATGAGTGTCTTCAGGGCTCCCCAACGTTCTAAAAGTGAAAGTGGAGCGATTGTACTCCACTTCCAGTTTTGCTGAGCAATTGCTCTACTTTCACTTTTAGAACATTGGGGAACCTTGCAGATGCTCCTGCAGGGCTCCCTGCATCCCCCTGAGCCTCCCCTCCCCTGCTGCAGGGACTGCTGCTGCTGCTGCTGCTGCAGGGACTGGGTCCCTGAGCGATGTGATCCTGGCGATCAAGTCACTGCCTCCTCCCTGCCTCCTGGCTGCCCCCCACCCCTTAAGGGGGCAGAAACCAGGTCCTTCAGGCTGGGGCGTCATGATGCCCCAGTTTGAATACCACTGACTTAGACTCTCCTTGTAGATTAGCAAGGAAAGAAGACATAACTAAGCTGCCATACATCTCTAGTGCATGCGTGCGCACGCTCTCGCTCTCTCTCTCTCTCTCTCTCTCTCATCCCAAAGCAACTGAAGTTGTGTTGCATTAGTATTTTGCACAGGAGATACTGTGGAATGTGCCACAATCTTGATTCTTTACTTCCACAGCTCCCAAGGAAGCCCAGAAGATGTTTTGTGGGCACTGTTGATTTTTGTTGTCATCCATTGTCACCCCACCATACCATTAACTGCATCTATTTAGTACTCTTTCCTCCTGTTTGGGACCATGCTGCTTCCTTAAAGAAAATACATACAGATTAATCTGTATGGAAAAAGGTATCTCTGAGCATATATAGTTTCCTTCTCTTCCTCATCAAATGCAGTCTGTGCATGTACATTTAGGATTAAGGACCAGCAGGACCTTGGAAGGCTTCATCCTAGTATTTTAAAGCTGAGTTTTAAAACATTTTGAAAATGAAGCAGTACCCCCCTCCCCTGCAACTTCCTGGATAACTTTCTCACTCCAAATGACTTTTGAAATGCCTGGAGTCTATAACATACAGCAGTACCTGTACTTCCAGACCCATGACATAGTTTAACAGGGATGTGCCCAAGTCACGAAGCTCGAGTCACCAACGCTGTGACTCGACTTGCGAGTCATAGTGTGTGCTTGTCGTGACTTGACTTGAAAAATTCCTTGGAGTCATGAGTGTGATTCATCACAAGTCCTTGAGCAAAATGCACAGAAAAAAGAAAGGTGATGGTGGGTATGTAAGTAAGTAAGAAAGAATGCATATAGATGAAAGAGATAAGGAATTGAGTCATTTTGAGTTCAGACTCTTTTTTCGAGTCACTGGCCCCCAATTTGTGAGTTGAGTTGGGGTCGGTGGCATCCACAAGTCGAGTCAACTCAAGTCATCAAAAACAGCTGCTTAGCACGACTCAACCCAAATCGAGTGCCCATTGCTATAGCTTAATGTTAATACTCTGAATGTGCTCAGGCCTGCTTCCATCATTGCTCCCTACTCTCCCACAGTGCCCCTGTCCTATCCAAGTTGGAGCCAGCCTCTTTTCCTTGCCTTTTCTCATGAAGGGAGACACCGTGTGATCCAAAATGGAAGATGGTACAGTGCTGTAATTCGCCATCGGATTTGCTTTCATGCTCTCGAATGATGTGTGTTGCACGATCTTGCTCAGAACTGATTCAGATAACTCCAGGCCTAGGAACTTGGCTACCTTTTGGATTTCTTGGGCTGGATCCTTTAATTAAAAAAAAAAAGATGAGACAAGATTAGACTGTAGACACTTGATGAAGATGAATCTGGCTTTTTGTGTTGGTGGTGCTGCTCACTCTGCTTCTTTGCCACTGAATGGGGCCACTGCTGTCAGGCACTTTTGAGCAAGCTCCTTAGTAACTCGCAGCCCAATCCTATGCATGTCTACTCAGAAGTAAATCCCGTTCGAGTCAATAGGGCTTACATCCTATCTAAGCGTGGATAGGATTGGGCTGCCAAGCTGCTACCTTAGAAGAAAGAGCCTGTTTGAGATGGAGAGAGCTGCGCACCTTTTTCATGTCTTCATAAAAGAGGTACAGAATTGGGTGCCGATCCTTGGCCTTCCACCAACCGCGAACATGGTCAAACCATGAGCCGTAGGCAACTGCAAAGAGACAGAGGAAAGCGTGAACCGCAGCATCATGATTCACCCCCCTAAATTCACCCCCGCAAAACGAGGCACCACGGACACTCGCCTATAAGTCGATCCCACAGATAAGTCAAGGGCAGGTTTTGAGCCAACAATCATGGAATTTTCTATGACCCTCGGATAAGCTGGGGGTTAAACTTAGGGGGGTGTCTGACTATAGTTTTGTCTGATTTTACCCCAGGCCAGATCCTGAAAAATAACTCACCACCAGTTGTTACCTAAGAACTGTAGTCTCTAATTTATTAAAAACATAGTAAAAGATCATAAGATACATTTTTATTCTTTTTAAATTCTGGTCTTCATCACCTTTTTGTAAGCACTATCAGAGTAAGTGTACTGTAAACTACATACCAGTAAAACAGTGGTTCCCAACCTGGTATTCATGTACTCCCAGGGACACTCAACAGGACCTTTAAGGGTACTTGAAAAAGAATGGAATAATGGTAGAAAAAGGCAGGTCAAGCTCCAGAATGCCTTGCAAGACAGGAATGCCTTGCAAGGACTAGCAAGGCAGGAAGGGAGGTAGCTAGTTGGCTGTGAAAGCCCCACCAATAGCTAGTTTTTGGTCACCAATTCATGTATGAACCAGTGATTGAAAACCAGCACAGTAAAAAAGCTGAAACATAATATGGAAAGTGATTTATCACCCAGAATTTCTCAGCACACTTCTGCTGCAAAATAGTGCAAAGGCAGAGTCTTCTGTTCCTCCAACAGATAAAAAGAGAAAACACTGTGATGAATACACGAAGTCTAGGTTTTCATAGAGAGGAGATGAGGGCTTGTATTATTACAAACATTTTGCTAATATGAAGGGTACAATTTATGGAAGGGACAAGCAATTTATGCCAAGGGACATGCAAGTGAAAAAGGTTGGGAACCACTGCAGGAGAACCATGAATTAAATCCACCTTTAAGGTGGACATGAGGAGAACCATGAATCAAAGACACCTTTAAGGTGTCTGGTGTGTTAAGCCAGAAGCTCTACATACAACATACAACTTATAACACATAACTGAGGAGGAGGCAGGAGGTCTGGTCTAGAGGGTAGAGCCTCTGTTAGCCTGAAGATAACATCAGAAGGTTGGCAGCTCCAGGACACTGGCAGCTCCCTGCACTTCTGAGAATTATGAGCCCTTGAAGCAGCTGACAAGCTGAGCTGAGTGATTTCACCTGCTCTTGCTGTGAGCAAGAAGTGTCTTCTTCTTCTGCCCTCCATGAGAGAGATGGAGCTGCTTGCCAGCCTGCATGGGAGAACTGGAGGCCAGAAGTGAGACCAAACCAGGAAGATCCATTCTGAAATGCTGTTGGGTTCTTGAAAGAGAGAACCTCTATGATTGTAAAAATCCCCTTGAGGGATTTAGAAATGCCTGCCTATGTAAACCGCCTTGAATAAAGTCAGAGGAGTAATCTGATAACCAGAAAGGCGGTATATAAATACCTAGTTGTTATTATTATTATTATTATTATTATTATTATTATAACTGAGAGTGTGCAATTCAATTCACAGCAGAGAGATGAGATATTTGCAAGCCTTTTTACTCAGAAGTAGACCCACTGCTTTCCATGGGCGTTATTCTTAAGTAAGGGTGCATTGAATTGTAGCCTCCTTCAGATGGAAAGGAGGATTCCCATCCTGGTGTTTCAAAAAACAAACCTGCTTTGCAAGCATTTGCAAAGCAGAACCAGGCTGCAGCAGAAGGAAGGAGAATAAAAGGTTAACAAATTGCTTCTAAGGAGCTACCTGCCCCTTGAGAAAAGAAACTTTTCAGAGTTGAAAGGCTTTGCCCTCTGATTGACCTGGAGATAAGGCAGGGTAAAGTGATAATTGGAGCTTGATTACTTGGCAAAAATTTTGTACTATAGTCCAGTATCTATGGTAATTGCCCTTTACCCAGCTTGTAATTATTCTGTGGAACTCCTTGCCACAGGATGTGGTGATGGCAACTGGCCTAGATGCCTTTAAAAGGGGATTGGACCGATTTTTAGAAGAAAAGTCCATCACAGGTTACAAACTATAATGGATATGTGCATCCTCCTGGTTTTAGAAGTAGGCTACCTCAGAATGCCAGGTGCAAGGGAGTGGCAACAAGATGAAGGTGTCTTGTTGCCTTGTGTGCTCCTTGAGGCATCTGGTCGGCCACTGAGATAAGGAAGTTGGACTAGATGGGTCCTTAGCCTGATTCAGCGGGGCTCTTCTTAAAGTATTACCGGAACACTTTAAATGTTTGAAAGAAAACAATGAAGAACTTTGGAATTTTATATAGTTGCCCCCTTCTCACAGGATTTTGCCCCCAAGCTAATACTTGGAAGTTGCCCCCAAGCTAATACTCAGGCTTGGTGAGCACTGGTAAGCTCCTATCAGCCTTTTCATAGCAGGAAAGCGAGGAAAGGGGACATGGCCTTCTTCCTTAGAATATGCAGTGGTTCTCCCAGCAGTGTCCCTTTCCTTGCCTTGTTTCTTATTATCCACTGATTATCCACTCACCTTTCCCTGCAATGAAATCCTGTAGAAACTGGTCCCAAGGTCCTATCTCTGGCATCCCCTTGTTCATGAGATGGAAATGGAAATAGGAGACTGCGTTGTCCTTGATGTTCCTGGCGACATAAATCATCTGTGGAAATGTCACAGAAAGAACTCAGGAAATGGAGCTCCAAGCTTGTTGCTCTCCCCCACTCTGGGGTTCAAGGTTAATCTTTCCCCCATTTCACTGCAGTGCTTTATAATCCTTGTTATTGAGCCTCCAGGATTATTATTGGATTATTGAGCCTTCAGGATTATTATTGTTATTGTATCTCCAGGATACAGATTCAGCCCAGGACTTAGATGGGCCAGTGGCAGGATTTCTGAGTTCTCATAGTGAAAGAAAGACTTCACCCTTTGCACACATTCCAGACCAAGAAGAGGAGTTGTCCAGGTATCTTTTGTATCTGTTGGAATGTGCATTGGCAAATGTCTGCCCTTAGAAGGAAATTTATTTTTTGTGATATCATTGTCATTGTATGAATTTTAAGAAATGGAGCACAAGACTGAAGCCTAGCATGGCAAACAGGTTTCAGGAAGTGTGCAGCTGGCACATGCTCAGAGGCACTCTTGCTTCATGTGTTCCAGACTTGAGCCAGTATTGGGACACAGCCTTGGCTGAGATGAAGAACAAAGCCTTACTTTTCCCGTCACCTCACCCCAGTTGTCCTGACCTTGCAATTCTGTTCCCAGAAGGAAGGTGGAAGAAGCTGGACTGAGAAGTGAGATTTGATTGTGCGTGGAGAAGGCATGGCTTCTGCATCCTCCAAGCCTGGAATACCAGAGGGAGAATTCAGCCTTGCTTGGAGAAGTCCTTTACCTGACACTCTCCCAGCAGCTCCCTGAAACTGTGTTGAGTACTCCCAACTCACCTGAGGACAACGGTTTCGGAAGACACAGCTCTAGGTAGGGGATCCGCTTGTCTGTGGGGGCCCGAGCACATTTCTGTGCATCTCCTCCATTTTGGATCATGTCCACAATTTCCTGGATCCAGGTGGTCCCTGGAGGGGGTGGGAAGCAACAAGGAAAGAAGCATTCAGCTGTTGACCATCAATCTTCACCCCTCCATAGCAGCCCCCACATTGCTATCTCCCCAGATTTGTGCTAATGCTCTGGTTTTATTTATCCAATTTACCTGCTTTGGGGTAAGTGCAGATGAGAAGGTCATCAGGCCGGGCTTGAAAGGCCCATATGCGATCCCAGTGCTCCACAGTCTCTTTGGGCATAGGGACTCCTTTGCAGTCCACCAGCACCGTACGTTTGAAGGGTCCTGGTGCCACGCCTTTCTGCTCAGGCTTGAGGTCCATCGTCTGGCAGTATGGCAAAAGGAATATGCTGACATCATGCTCCTCTAAGCAGTGAGTTCCCCTGACCCACACCTCCTTGCACCACCCCTTGGCCCTGGAGTAAAACTCACATGTCCTGCCTGCTAGAGCCAGTCTTCTTTGGGGCTATGAATGTTTTTTCTTTTCCTCTCTCTTTCTCTTGCTTCTCTTCTGTGTAGCTCAGAAACAGAGTAGGCGTGTCTGAGTGTGAAAAAGCAAAGGGTGTGCACTCACAGCTGAGGTTTCTGCCTCTCCAGGGCTGGGTGTTCACCCAATCTTCTCATAAAACTGTTGCTTAAAGTTGTATAAAGATAATTGTATCAATCACGCAAGTGGTTCTGTGTACATAAACTGTATACTGTGTGAAAGGTCCTGGCAAGCAATCGCAAGTTCCATCCCACACGTTTTAACCCTTTAAAGCCTGTCTTTATGTAGAGAATCTGTGTCTTGTCTCTCCCTGTGTCATAAGAACACAGTTCCTGTTGTGGCTCATATCAGACCAAGGAGCTCTCTGTCCTCGTTTACTGCGAGCCCACTGCTTACTAACATTTGGGGGCAAGAAGTGCTCTCCAAGCTTATTTTAAAAATTGGTAAGAAACTCCTTCTTTGCCACAGACATATAGGGCTGTGGATGGCTGGATCTGCCAAGAAAAGGGTGTTAGCTATAGGGCAGGGGTCGGCAGCCTGCGGCTCTAGAGCCACATGCGGCTCTTTCAGCTGTCTGCTGCGGCTCCTCCCGGTGAAAGTGGCAAAGAGTGTGACAGGAGGCACCTGTGTTGGGAGGGCGGGCTGCTTCCCTCCGCCCCCTGAGCTCACTGCCCTCCTCTCCCTTCACCCCCACCTGCCCCGCATTGGTTTCCCTTTTCAATTTTGCCCGCTCTGCAGGCTTAAGGCCCCTGTTTTTTCCTTCCCCAATTCTCCAGCAGGCTCCTGGCTTTTTCTGTTGGAATGGCTCAGGGCCCTTCACTGGCTGACCACCAGCCAATCCTGAGCCGCCTTTCTCCTCAGCCATTGCAAGCCCTTGCAGCTGGACTTTCCCTGAGCAGGTCCCCACTCAGTGCAAGGAGAGGCTTTTCCTCCACAGCAGAGGAGACATCCTGTGTGTCTACTCAGTAGTAAGCCCCATTACAGTGGATGAAGCTTGCTCCCAGGAAAGGGTGCCTGGGATGGCAGCCTTGGCACCTGCTCCTATGTGTGTCTACTCAGTTGTAAGCCCCATTACAGAGGATGAAGCTTACTCCCAGGAAAGGGTGCCTGGGATGGCAGCCTTGAAGCCTGCTCAAGGCCAAGCGCAAGGACAGGTGAGTGGGAGCCCGTGCAGGTCTGTTCCAGAGTAAGCCCCGCTGTAGTCCCTGGGCTACTCCCAGGAAGGTGTGGAGGGCTGTATCCTCAGCCTCCTCCTGTGCAGGTCTACTCATAAGTAAGCCCCGCTGTAGTCAGTGGGGCTTCCTCCCAGGAAGGTGTGGAGGACTGCAGCCTCAGCCCCCTTCTATGCAGGTCTACTCACAAGTAGTCAGTTAGGCTTCCTCCCAGGAAAGTGTGGAGAGGACTGCAGCTTGAGAGCTCCAACCAACTTGTCTGCTCAGAAGTCCCATTGTAGCCAATGGGGCTTACTCCCAGGATAGTGTGGAGAGGGTTGCAGCCTGAGGGAGGGAGGGCAGGCAGGCAGACAGGGCAGAAGCTGGCCTGTGGTTGCCCCCCCACCTTCCCCCCCAGCTCTGGCTTCTTCTCTTCCCCACCTCTGGAGTCTGTGTCCTTTTTTCCTTCCAGCAGGGTGCCTCTGGAAGGTGGGGGGAGTTCTTTAGTATCCATGTAAGATAAGCAGATGTCATAACCGCCATATGTATTGGAATCAGGGAAGATCTGGTGAGGAGGTAGATGTGGTGTCAGCAGTGGCCCCTTTAAGGGTAAGGCCTGGGCATCCAGCAGAGTGTGCTCCACAGCTGCAGCCACTTGAAGGCAATAGGGCCCTCAGGGATATAAGGAGCACCTGAGGAAGGGGGTGTGGGTTGGAGAAGGAGTGCAGGTTGGAGAGGAGACTGACTGGCTTGGCTTATTGACTTGGATACTTGATTTGACTGACTTACTTTGGAATCTGACCTTGGACTGTGACTTGGCTTATTGACTCTGGACTCTGCCCTGGATGCTCTGACTGACTTTGTGACTAATGGACTGGAGTTTCATGTGTGGCTGCTGTGCCCAAGACCTGCTGAGGACCCAGGGTCTGCTGTAGTGGTGGGAGGCTGCTAGCAGGAGAGAGGACCTCTGCAGGTTGAACAGGTGAGCTACCCTGGAGGTGGGGTCCAGCAGGACTGCAGGGCAGAACCAGGGTCATTTGTTGGGGGAAAGAAGGGGAGCTAATTTGCTTAAAGTGGGCCTAATTCTCCAGGCAGAGAATGGCCTTGGAATCAGGCAAAACACCATAGAGGACCAGGTGTCTGAAAACACAGGACAAGAATGTATGACAAAACTAACTAAAAGCTACAAGAGGGGGCTACATTATAAAAATGGGACCTATAAGAGCATAAAGGTGAAAAAAACTATATATGCAGTATTATCTTCATTTTAGATGTCAAAAGGGTTTTGTGGCTCTCAAGGTTTTTTTTCCTCTGGAAAATGGGTCCAAATGGCTCATTGAGTGTTTAAGGTTGCCGACCCCTGCTATAGGGTGAGACCCCCTTCCCAGCCCACCTTCACTCCTGTACTGACAATTGCACCTTGCTGCAGGACCAAAGCTGATCTGTTGACCTTTCCCATGTTTCAAGTGTGATCCCGAATGAACACACACACACACACACACACACACACACACACACGGTTCTTTGGATTTTTGGAGCGGCAAACAACAGATGACAGGAGAATTCAAAGGACTTCTAACGTTTACTCGTTTGCAAACGGGACCCCCCCCCACACACACACACACACACGTGGAGGACCCCGAAGGATCACAATGATGCAGGTTTTATAGGGTCTCCCAGATAGGGGAGGGGGACAAGAGGACACAAAGAGAGAAAAAATATCCAGGGGAAAATAACATACAGGCAGACACACAAACATTTGGCATGTTATCAGTACAGGATGTTGACCTGAGGATGGCAATTCAATACACATTGGCAATTTGTTTACAGAGATATCCATTAGAGGGGGGTCTGGTACTCTGACTCATCCCTTTTACCCTAACCCTTTTATCCTCATTTGTTGATTGCCTTTATCTATGACTTTTCTGTTCACCCTTGGAGGCCCATACCACAGCTAGCTGGTTCTCTTGAGAGGGATAGCTTTTGGTCAGAGAAGAGCCTTATGGGTGAACTGGGCATCTTGGGATATTTCCATATTGTGAGCTGGGCATATTGATATCAAGTGCGTTATCCATTCCCCCCCTGCATGCATGCTTATCTGTTTAAATGCTAGCCACATTATGTTCTTAGCTGTTTCAGCAGAACTGATTTCAGCATAGTGCAGTCCATTGTCAATTTCTGTAGCTCTTTTTGTTGGGGTGCCTCAGGACTTTCTGGCTACCATCATGGGCTATCGCAGATAATCAAATGACAGACCAATTGATAGATTTTATGTTCCCTGCCAGGCAGGAGGCGAGTGATCTTGAAGTGGAGGCTGAAATGGAGGGATAACCATGTGCATCACCCTGAACTCCTTGGAAGAAGGGTTGAATAGAAATGAGGAAATAAAGAACTTGAGCACTCAGGGTCACCAGTCTGTCATTTCCTGAGGAATCCTAAACAGAATGCCAAGTTGAGAGGCTAGTTTTCCTTTTCTGTTTGAATTTTAGCCAGTTGCTCAGAAGCACGGTGCATTTAAATCCTTTTGGTAAAATAAAAAATGGCTGTGATCCCCACAGTGGAAAGGCTTTCTGCATGTTCCTTCAGTGTCCAAAAAACAATTCTCACTGTGGGTGGCAACTGAGATTTTCTCAGCCTTTTCAGTGCATGAGTTGGGGGGGGGGTGAGATTGTAGGGGAGCTCTACAATTAAAACTTGCCAAAACTTGAAAGTCTACCCTGGTTGTAGCAAATAGCTCCCTTTCATAGCCATGAGGTGAATTTAGGACTGTCACTGCCTAACTTTTTTGGTTCAAAAAGATCTAATTAAGGCAGATTTCCGATAGAACACAAATCAAAGCTTCTTTTGCCCTGAAAGCCCCCTGGTGCAGAACAGCCCATCTTCATACACTTTCTGGTCTGTGTTTGAATGGAACTTCCTAGGTCTTATGCATCTGGTGTTTCTTATGTCTGTGTTCTGTGCATGTTAAGTTAAACCTTGCCATGGTGTGGCTACCATGAAAAAATTCTGATAGGCCTCCCTTTTGTGTACTGTTCAATAAAATTGTCCTTTTAATTGGAATACTCCTCTGTTATTGACAGGGTCCCTGAAGAATCCCACGTGAACTGTCTTAGATGCTCCTTAGATGCATTTACGACCCCACACCTGCATCCTAAAAAGCTAAGTGTATGAGGCTGCAATCCTATACTCATTTTCCTGGGAGTAAACATCATTGAACACAATGGGACTTACTTCTGAGAAGACATGCATAGGCTGGTACTGTGAGTCATATAATGCATTGACATGGACATTGAGCCCATGAAGTCAAGGTGGTTGACATTTTGAAAGGATGCCATAAACCCTATTCAGGCATCATAATCATGTGGACGCTGTCCACATGATGGGAAGACTGGGAGCGCACAGACAAGACCCAACCCTAACACCCCCCCCCAAAAAAACATCCAAAGTGCTGTTAATCATGGAGGGGTTCTTTCCCTGTGGAGAACACAACTGCAGACAAATGTGTTCTATGGTGAGAACATGGGGTGTGTTTCAGGAGTGTACTGGCATGGGGTGGGAGTTACTGGGGCACTCTGGCACCCCCCCCCATTGCATGGGCAACCCTTATGCAATTATAGCACCTATGCAATTATAGTACCTAGCTAGGGCTATACAGTATAACTGGTTTAAGGACAAGGTTGAATGGCCACTGAGGGGGAATTTTCTGAGGACAGAATATGTGAGGGCAGGGATCTGATGCAGCACCAGCAGGCTGGCCTGGGCCTTTGTGCTGGCCCAGCTGACTCTTGAGTAGGCGTTTGTACAAACTCTTTAAACCACACAGGAAATGACAAGCATGCTGGGATTGCTCCTAGCATGTTCCACAATTCCTGCTCATTTAAAGAGCCTGTGTAGTGGAAGGAACAACGTGGAGAGTGCACTGGGTTTTTGGGGGGACGGTGGGTGTAGCAGTGGTCAGCACAACTGGGTCAGCACAACTGGGTACTTCAACCAGCTCTGAAAATGGGAATAATCATAAGCAAACCCACTCTTTTGTTTGCAGTGAAATTTATTGGCAAAGGAAAAAAGCTTTAAATGATAAATTAAGTGTTGAGAGGCTACCCCCCCCCCCACACACACACTTGTTCAGTTTGATGGGGGTTGACTGTGAATTTGTGGTCTTATTGTATTGAACACTGCCATCAATAAAGCCATCAACATTTCAGGGAAAGTCCAGGTGGGGGTGCAGAGGGGAGCTATAACTGCATCCGGAAGGTCAGGCTGCTGTCCCTCATTTCCTGGGCATAGATGTCATCTATCTGTTCACTTTGAGCCACTGTGAAGTGCTCCTTCCAGTCTCCAACGATGCCTGAAGGTGAAGAGAACAATTCAGGACAACCAGTAAAAGAGCTCCTGGACTCAGTAGAAGAGTCATGTGGCACCTTAAGGTTTAACAAATACTTGCCCAACCTCCTAATCCACAGATTCGGGATCTGCAGATTTAATTGACTGCAGGTTTTGAACCTGCAGTGGAAGGCTGGACCTGAGCTCCAGGTGCGTTCAGGAGCCTTTCTGCATGCAGCCTTGTTGGGCCTCAGAAAGCCATCCTGAGGTGTTTAAAGGGCAGTTCCAATTTTTGCGACAACCAGAAGCACTGTCGTAGCTGGGGGGGGGCAGAACACATGGCTCCAAAGGGGAGGGGAGGAGCCGCTTGCACGCTGCGGTGAGACTCCCTGCAAAACCTGTGCACCGCCCCCCTCTAGCTATGTCTGTGACCAGAAGTGTCAGAAACACCTCTGTGGAGCTTTCCAAAGTCTGTAGCGGCCCTATGCAGCCTCTGTGAGCCTCAGATAGGCTCTTGAATGTGACTGGAGAACACCTCCAGTCGGGTCTGGGAGCTCAGGTCCAGCCTTGCACTGCAGGTTCGAAACCCACAATGAATTAAATCTGCAAGTCTCAAATTCATGGGTAGGCTGGACCAGTATTTGTTAAACCGTAAGGTGCCACATAATTCTTTTACTGAGTCCGGGAGCTTCCACCATAGGATGCAGCATGTGCCTTTTGGATGCAGCCAGATTGATGCTGGTGAAGGGGGATAGGATTGGGCTTAACAGCTAATCCAACAAATTCCTGATATATCTGGATTATGACTTCCAGAATGTGGAAGAAGGAGTGACAGGCTAAGACCATCCTGCGCATGAGCCAAACCAATAGAGAATTAGTCAATGAGTTTAAAATGCTGTTGTAGGAACTCCGAGGGAAAGGGACTATGAAATGCTAGAATTTTCAACCTTAAGGGAAGCTAAGGGTATGTATAGTTGTAATGGAAGATTATTAGCTCCTCAGGTGGATGATGTGGTGTTGATAGCGATTCCATGTTTTGACAGCTGTTTGACAGCTCTGGGAAGGGCAGGGCTGGCTCCACGGCTGTAATCAATATAGGCCAATGGAGACTCTGATGGACACCAGAGCTTCATTTGGACTTAACAAGGGGCTAACAAGGTAGCTCACAGCTAAGCTCCATTTTGGATAATGGAACATTCAAGGATAAAAGGCAGCTTCAGAAGGAACCCAGAGTGCCAGGCCTCTGGCACTGAGACCTATGGGACACCCTGTGGGATGGACATACCAGGAGAAGGGGACTACCAGGACTCTGACAGTGGACTGCTATGGGAAGGATTGGACTGCAGAAGACTGGACTGTGCTTTGGAGACTGGATTGGACTTGAACTAGAGGCTTTGGACCTTTACCCACTAAGAAGTGGAGTTTGGGGAGGGAAAGCCTCTGGACAAGAGGAATTGCAGGGAGAGTGTTCGTAGCAATAAACTTGGTTAATTGTTATAGATAAGGAGTTCTGTGTTCATTCTTTTGTACACCACAGTTGTTGTTTCTAGAGATAAGGATGTGTTAATTAGCCATAAAAGCAGTCATTAGAAGGGAGTTGGAATACTTGGACGGAACAAATTGGCATAGTCGCCAGGATTGCAAGACAATAGTGAAACCTGTCCCTTAGATTTTAGGACGACTGATTTTAATAAGGTCTGAGAAAAGTTTGGTACCTTTCCATGGGTAGATGCAATAAGGGCCCAAGATGGATGGGAGTTCCTAAAGAACTCTACTACAACAGGCACAATCAAAAATAATTCTGATAAGAAAGGAAAAGGTGTTGCTCCTCACCCAATCTCCTTCCTGTTCACTCTCTGCAAGCAGGAAGAGGATGGAGCTCTAATTCAAACAGCTCCATCAGTGGCGAGCCAGAGGGAACCACTGATAGAGCTGTTTGAATTAGAGCAGGGGTGCTCAAACTTTCAACTTTAGGGATGCTGGACCTTTAACAAGTGTATAGAAGAGAGAATTTCAGCAGGTGCAGCTTGTCATCTGTGGGATGACAAGTTGCACCTGCTGCAATTCTCTCTTCTATACACTTGTTAAAGGTCCAGCATCCCTAAAGTTGAAAGTTTGAGCACCCCTGAATTAGAGCTCCATCCTCTTCCTGCTTGCAGAGAGTGAACAGGAAGGGGATTGGGTCAGGACACCTTAGCAGGTGTGCTAAGGCACCCCAGGTCAGTTCACTGCTCCCCCACAACTTTTCACTTACCTTTCGGTGCCATAGGCTGGCCAGCCTTGCTTATGGTTTATAATGCTCCTTACACACCATGGCAGAACTTTATGCCAGGACTCCAAATAGGATCATTCCCACATAGGCTTTGATTGCATTGTTGCTTTCGACAGTTCCATAATTCCCCTGTCCTATCAGAATTCGGGCTGGACCCCAGTGACTGTTTCTCACCTCTTCTCATGAAGGGAGACACAGTGTGGTTCAAGATGAAAGAGGGCAGGGTGCTGTAATTAACCATGGGGTTTGCTTGCATGCTCTCAAATGACGTATGCTGCACAATCTGGTTCAGAACTGGTTCTGGGAGATCTTGACCCAGGAATTGGGCTACCTTCTGAATTTCCTGAGCAGGGTTCTAGAGAGAGAGAGAGAGAGAGAGAGAGATCCAATTCTGGTTCTTTATGCCTGAGAGGTTGTTATAAAGGTGCTTGTTGAGTTCTCATACTTGATAGGGGCACTGCTGTCAGAGACTGTCCACACTGGAATAATTGCTTGGAATATTCTGAGCAGCATAATTCCTTCATAGAGGAAACCATGCTGGCACCCTGTTGTGTGGGATGTGCTGGTCCCACGAATGGTGCTCCTGATCCTCCCTGCTGATGTTGGATGCTACCACTAGATACCACCGTTGGATGTACCCACTGCCACCTGTACTGAAAGTTCAGGAGTTGACCTAGCTGGCTAGGCCCACTGATGGGCATAGGCTCTCAAGCTGGCTCTTGCCTGGCTGAAAGTACTACTTTGGAGGGGTGTGTGTATCACTTCTGTGATGATTGAACTCCCCTTGTTCCTTCTCTCCCCTTTCATCTGTTTCCTTAAGGAAACCTCAGAGAAAAGTTCAACAGGGAAGAGGCTTCCCTGAGTCACTTTGAAATCAGTGCCATTGCAAAAAGACTGCAGAACAGTCTTGTTTGTTGTTTTGTGGATTTGCTGTCATCTTCATCTGGGTCTAGCCAGGATGATAGCCCTAGCCAGCCTTCTGCTGAGATTGGCACACACCAACCAATTGGGCATCACAGTCCATCAGATCAAGTCAGAGGGCAGGTAGGGACGTCTTGTCTGTTGCAAACTATCCAATCAAACAGAGCAGTGACATCATCAACCCTTGGTTTCTTAAGCACAAGGATGCTTGGGTGTGCTCCAGTTTTGCTCTTTCAGAGTGAAGGCTTCACCCGCCTCCTGCAGATCAGAGAAGGCCGATGACCTCTTCAAGCTGAACTTGGAGTGGGTACGGTTAGGGAACCATGAGACTGAGACTTGTTACAACACAATCCTAGGCATGTCTACTCATAAGTAAATCGCTCGGTTCAATGAGACTTACCCCCAAGAAAGCATGTCTAGGATTGCAGACTTAGAGAATTATTTTGCTTGTACAGTCGTGCTTGGCATCCATGGAGGTTCCATTCCCAGAACCCCCGTGCATGCTGAAACCCACAGATAATCAAATCCACTGGTCAGACACCCTCTTGCCCCCTGAAGCTGGCTCCAGTCACATTCGGAAGGCCTTCTGAGAGTAGGGGAAGCTGAGCGCAGCCTCCTGGAACCTCAGAAGGCCTTCTGGGGGCAGAAAATCCTCACTTCCAGTTTTCAGCCAAAAACTGGAAGTGACAATATATAGCCTCCAGAAGGCCATCTGTGGGTCAGGGAGACTGCACTTGACTTCCCCAGCTCTCAGAAGGCCCTCTGAATGCAACCAGTGTGCAACTCTGGTTGCGTTCAGAGGGGACAGGTCCAGCCGAAACTGTGGGTTCCAAATCCATGAATAATCAGTCTGGACCTGTATGTTTGCCTACTTCTATTTTAACCAATATCTACACCTGAACATTCCAACACCCATGCCATTTCCCAAGCCTGGTTTGTTTATTCTTCCTGATATTATCCAAATGCCCCCATTTTTTAAAAAAAAACTCTCTTTACATTTTAACTCTTTACCCGCCTAAAGCTGTTGATGTCAATGAGAACCTTACTTCTATCCTCCCAGAGCTGGGTTACACACTACAGCGTAGATTGGAGGGCATTAGCCACATAATTGAGAGGGAGGCTTTCAAGGACAGCCTCTCTTTGCCTGACTCTGCCTTTGTGACGGCAGTGGAATCTACCAATTTTGGCCCTGGAATAGGGGCAGATCTGGTGGGAAGCACAAGCATCTAGTTGCTCACTTCTTTTATGTCTTCATAGAAGAGGTACAGAATCGGGCACCAGTCCTTGGCCTCCCACCAACCGCAAACATGGTCAAACCATGAGCCATAGGCAACTGCAAAGAAAAGAGCGTAAACAATGGCACCCTGATTCACCTGCCTCACCCCACTCATGTTAAGTATCGCCTGACCCTTTTTAATGGTGGAAAGAAAATAACAACTTGCAGTTACACATAAATGTCCCCTCCTGAGTTGCGTAGCAAAGGTCACAGGGATGTTGTGTTTCTGGGCAGCACTCCATGGGGGGCGGCAATGCCACTCCCACCGCAGCCACCGGGATCCTGCCTGCCTGACTTGTAGCCAATCACTGCCCCATGGACCTTCCGAATGCAACTGGAGCTGTGCTCTGGTCACATCCACAGGGTGTTCTGAGGCCTCCATGGAGGCTACGTGCAGCTTCCCCTGAGCCTCAGTAGACCTTCTAAGAACCTAAAAATCGCACTTCTGGTTTTTTTGGAAGCAACGTTCTAAGGCCTTCAGGAGGCTTCAGAACACCCTGTGGATGAACTAGAGCACAGCTCCAGTTGCATTCCCCAGAAAACCAGAAGTGACATTTTAAGGTCTTCCAAGGCGGCAAGGCCCAGGGAGGCCGCATGTGGCTTCCCTGGTTCTCACAACACCCTCTGGACATGTTTGGAGAGTCAGGGTGCCTTGGGCCAGCCTACAGCCCATGCTGCAATCTGGAGGTGGTTTTAAGGATTGGGGGAAAGGCTTATGCCAGGCTCAAAGTCAAAGTGCAGAAATCCTTTGTTTTAAGCATGCAAGTATAAAGTGTAAATGGTCAAATAAAGTATCAAAGTAAACTAAAGCAAAACAAGAGTTATGAGGGCTTCATGGAGTGGTGCAAGGGCATGCAGAAGGTCAAGAGTTGAGTGTTGAGCTACTTTAGTGAGATTATATTGGGTGTGCTTGGTGACAACACGTGGGTTGTCAATCAATGATGGATGCTACTGGGCTGTTGCCAGGAGTTCTCAGGCAGCACGCAGCTGGCCATAATTAGGCAGGAGTAAGGGAGAGATGTATCTTCTCCA
Organism: Tiliqua scincoides; assembly: GCF_035046505.1. Classification (NCBI taxonomy): domain Eukaryota; kingdom Metazoa; phylum Chordata; class Lepidosauria; order Squamata; family Scincidae; genus Tiliqua; species Tiliqua scincoides. The sequence goes on from NC_089825.1 coordinate 118,199,420, forward strand.
TTAGGGGTAGAGAGTGGCACCGCAGGTGCAGCATAATTGGTAGCCCGGACAGGCCCAGGGGTGGGGAGGGTGGGCCTGGTCTTAGCATCCAATATCAGCAGCACCTGGGGGTCTTGAGCCTCTGCCCAAGTTCTTGTTACAGCTACAAAGTGGAGGACAGGTGCTGGGCCAGGCCTTGGCAGTCACAGAGGGGCACAGGTCAGAAGGTGGCCCAGATCAGGGGACATCCCTGGAAGGTGTGCCCCAGGGCAGGATTCCTTCCAGCTAAGCTGCCGCCCCTCCTCACAGGATTTTCTTAACTCTCAGTGAGAACCAGTAAGCTCCAATCACCTTTTCATTAGCAAGAAAGTGAGGGAAGGGGACATGGCCCTCTCCCTTTGAATATGCAGGAGTTGTCCAGAAGTGTCTCCTCTCCCCCATTTTTCAACGTTAGTGTCCACTCACCTTTCCCTGCAATGAAATTCTGTAGAAACTGATCCCAGGGTCCAGATTCTGGAATCATTTGGTTCATGCGGTGAAAGTGAAAATAGGAGACTGCATTGTCTTTGATGTTCCTGGCCACATAAATGATCTGTGAAAATGCAACAGAACAATGGGAATGGAGACGCCGAAGTTCCACACCCAAGGCCATCCTATCCGTGAGACTGGCTGAGGTGGCTGCTTCAGGCTGCGGATTGCCAGGGATGCCCATGTGCATTTCTGCCACCCTCCTCATGCTCTCTGGATTCCATAAAGAAGAGGTGATATTTATGTACTGCTCAGGTGTCAATGGGTCTTGGGCCATTCCTGCCCACACCTTTCATTCTGCACCAATGTTCATGGTTCGCCTTTACCCCTTTTCTCTACAGTGTTTAATTCCTCATGGAAAAATTGCTGGGACTTTAAGCATATCTGGAAGCCAGGAGCTGTTTGTTTTTTGCCTACCCCAGACTGGCGAGTAGGTTTCATGCATTAAAAATTGGTCACTTGTGTTTAATATAGTGACCCAAGTTAAACCCAAGTGCAGTCTGGTGTGTTCGTTGGGAGGTGCAAAGGTAAATAGAATACCAGATGCAGGGGAGCGGCAGCGAGATGCAAGTATCTTGTGGTCTTGTGTGCTCCCTGGGGCATCTGGTGGGCTGCTGTGAGATACAGGAAGCTGGACTAGATGGGCCCTGGGCCTGATCCAGCAGGGCTCTTCTTAAGTTCTTAAGCTCTGGCCTAAGTAGCCCAGGATTCTAAAGGGCCAAATCCTATCCAGTTTTCCAGTGCCGGTGCAGCCATGCCAATGGGGCATGTGCTACATCCTGTGGTTGGGAAGGCAGTAACAGAGGCCTCCTCAAGGTATGGGAACATTTGTTCCCTTACCTCAGGGCTGCATTGCAGCTGCACCAGTGCTGGAAAGTTGGATAGGATTGGGCCCTAAGTCACAAGAGTGATGAGTCTTCAGTCATGACTCGTGAGGGAAAAGTAGTCCAGGAATTTAAACAGGTTCTGGGACGCAGCTCAGGTTATACCACCACCTTTGTTCTGACCTTGCAATTCTTTTCCCAGAAGGAGGGTGGAAGAAGCTGGATTGGGAAGTGGGATTTGAGTGTGCGTGGAGAGGGCATGGCGTCTGCTTCAGCTATACCTGAAACACCAGGGGGTGACATTCAACCTTGTGCCAAAAACCCATTCACTCCACACTCACCCCCCTGAAACCAACCTTTATTGTTTCTACTATCACTTACCTGAGGGGATGGGTTTCGGAGGGAAGATGTCTATGTAGGGAATCCGTTTGTAGATGGGGGCCGAAGCACATTTCTCTGGGTCTCCCCTGTGCCGAATCATTTCCACAATTTCCTGAATCCAGGTGGTTCCTGGTAGGTTTAGTGAACAAGAAATGAAAGACACATCGACAGCCCAATCCTAACCTGCACTGGCACAGCCAGGCTGCATGGCCTAAGTTGTATACAGGTTAGGAGGTAGCTAGAGGTCTCCTTGGGGTATGGGGATACGTTTCCCTTCACCCCAAGTAACGCCCCAGCCAGCCCTAGGGGACTTCTTGGATTTGCACCAGCTAGTTAGCTGGCACAAATCTGGGAAGCCCCATGCAGGCTGCCAGGCAGGGTAAGTGGGTAAGATTACGGTGGAGGAGGCCTCTACCAAACCCATCCTTCCTGGGCCCAATCTGCCCCTTGTTCTGTCCTCCTCTGCCCTGAAATGCCCCCTCCCTGCCTCTCCATCACCCTCCTCATGCCCATGCGCCAGTTGGCACAACCTTACTTGTGCCAGCCAGTGCTGTTCCTGGATGCAGTGCCAGCAGGCCACCACAGGCTGTTGGGCTGGTGCTGACGACTCATGAGTAGTTGCAAACATGCTTTATGGCACCTTTGCAGCACTCTGAGCCAATGCAGGGATGGCTGGGCTGGCTCTAGAGGGGTTAGGGTTCGGCTGGTGGCCCTCAATCCTCACCACTCAAGTCACCACACCCCACTGCTGTCTTCCCACAGGTATCCTCATATCCTCTGCCCTGATTTACCTGCTTTGGGATAAGTGCAGATGAGAAGGTCATCAGGTCGGGCTTGAAAAGCCTGCATGGACGCCCAGTTCTCTGCAGTTGACCTGAGCAAAGGGACTCCCTTAACCTCCAGCAATGTTGTGCGCTTCAGGTTCAAAGCTTTCAGCACAGATTCAAGATGCATCACCTGGCAGTGCAGTAAAATGGATATGCTGATATCATTGTGTCCCCCCCTCCCCAAAACCGCAAGTGCCCTTGAGTCACATCCTCTTGGCCCTGGAATAAAACTAACAGCACAGTATTTCCCCCTGAAGATCGTTTGAGATCTGACAGCCACTGACTCCACCCTGTTATTAACAGATTGATGTCCCAGTTCTATCCAGGCCTTACACTGGCAGATCTTACAATCTGCTAGAATAAGGCCTGGGCCACTGACATGGCAGCTGCTCCTTCATTCTGCAGGCCACTGCCACCAGCGCAAAGTCCCAGGGGCCAGAGGACACAACATGCACTTATAGTCCAAAATGGTGGAGGTGTCACTGGGGTTTGCATCACCTGGTATGAGAGCACATTGTTTCTCCCCCATGATGGACCTCCTCCCATATCAGACCATACAGAATAAATTACAATATCATATGCACAGTTCAAATGCAGTGGCATCACTAGGGTTGATGCAATCCCCATTAAGTTTGTTTATTTATTTTAATAATAACAATACAGGTCACCCAACAAATCAGTAATAAATAAAAAACCAGTGGCCAACGATGACACTCACACAACTGAATAAGAGTTCTAGTATTAGCTCTGATACATGGAAATGAGAGCCAACTCATACTAACACCTTATTGGTTTCCTGTTATGTCATAACAACACCTCATTGGCTCTCAGAACAATCAGTCTCATTGCTCAGTTTTGAGTTAAAGAAATCTGCATTTTGTTACATAAGGTAGTTATGTTTTCTTTTTCTGGTTAATTGCCCATAACCTTTGATAGAATACAGATAATTCAAAAATAATTCAACATGGTTTGTTTCATTACACTTTGCATGAAATTACCTTTTTTTTAAAATTAATTTTTAAAGTATTTTCCAAAATAAAAACAACAAATATAAACAAACAAACTCAATACACAACACACAAAAACACATCGTTGGAGGGTGCAGGCAATCATATACCAATATATCTAAACAATCAAAACATATCTTCTAATCTTGTTCCTCTTCTAGTTTAACCTCTTAATATCATTTATCTGTTATATCATATCCTGTATAATATATCATGTATACAATATATTCATCTAAATGCCCTATCTTATACATCTACAAATTCATTTTCAACCAAGCATAAAATGGTCTCCATTGCTCTATCTGTGTTGGTTTACGCTGTTGATCCAAAATCTCTGTAAGCCTATCCATTTCCGCCACATTCATTATTTTCTCTATTAATTCATTAATAGAAGACAATCCATCAATCAGTCTGTCAATCAGATGCTTATAAAGGCTTCACTCCGATCCCTCCCTTCACCACTGTAAAGTGATGTTCTTTCTTTCATCTTGCTGGGGGGGAGGGGGAGGGAGGAGTCACTGGCTCAGAGGGAAGCCTGGAGAGAGACTGATTGAAGGATTATCAACTGGCTGCCCTCTCTCGAATTAATGAGGCTATTGTTAAACAACTGTTTTCTTTTAATTTAAAGGACCCTTCTCCAAAGATCAGCACATTCCTTTCCATTTGCAGCGGCCATTCGTGTTGAGTCAAATCCGTGTATAAAAAATCTGTGTATAACAAGGTTGGACCTGCATATACTATGATGGTTGTATTTATGAATAATGCCATTCCAAAAGTATTTTTACCATTCAAATATAGTTTTGAATACCATTCAAAAAAATTTTTCCGAAAAGTTTCCAAAATTTTGGCCACTAGTGGTGTCACCCCCTTCCTCCCCCTGAGGGTGTCAACCTGGAGCTGTCTGAACCCCCTGCGTCCCCCTAGTGATGCCACTGTGCAAGTGCTCCTAAGCAGAAACGCATTGTGGTGAGCTTAATGGATAAGATCAGTGTGCATGACTTGCTTAGTTCTGGAAAATCAGTACCATCTGTAGGGAGACAATTCAGTGTAAATGAATGAACCATCCCTTCGATCCACCAAAAGGAAGATGATATTTATAAATCTGGGCATGAATCTGCTGTGGAAGGTGCTAAAGTGACCTCAGTGGTTGGTAATGAAGCCAATGAAAAAATAGAAATGCAGCTTAGTATATGAATACATTAGATAGTTGGCTGCAAGGGAAGTGTTGTGGACACCAGTAGCATAAGGCTCAAAACCAAACACATTTAGGGACTCATCGGGAAATCAGGAAAATGTGAAGCCAATCTCTGCTAGTGCTGGCTGGCTTGCTTATTTTAAAAACAGGTACAGGTTCAAAAATGTAAAATCCCCCCCTCCACATCGCTGAAATGGTCCAATGGAAAGGCAGAAGCCAATATGGTTGGTTCCAGCGGCGTCGCAGGAGTTGCCAGAACGTGACTGTGTTCAGCCATGAACTGCTTCAGGGACTCCGGCTCCGGATTTTGCCTCGAGGTTGCTCCTGAAGCCTTTTCTACAGCCTCAGTTTGGCTGTACTTGTCGTAAGAGGCGACTAAACAGCCACCGGGTAGATGTGACTCGTGAGCCTGGGAAGGCAGCTCATCTGAGAGAAGGAAAGCTCTGATCCCAAACCTCCACTGCCTTGTGGCTACATCCAGTTAAGTACTGTATGCAAACTGGAACTGCCTTCTGTGTGTTGCTGACTCACTGTATTGTTTAAGTTCCCCCAGCTAGGAAGCCAGCCATTAGACCCCATTGAATTTTGCTGATAAGGGACATCCTGATCTTTTCAATATTTACCCTGCTGTGTGGTAGTAAGGAAGCTACCATCCAGCTCAGCACATTTTGCAAACCCCTTTTTAAGAGAGGGCTTCCTCTTCCTCAGGTGGAAGGAAGAAATTGCCACAATCTTCAACAAGTTGAGGGACAACAAGCATGGAGGAGGAAGCAGCACATGTTGGAAATATTGAGCTGCTCTAACCCCCAGCCCATTTAATTCAAGGTAAGATTCAAGTTCAGAGTAAAGAGGGTCGATATAAATCTAACCCATTTTTTCCCATAGGATCAATGATTCCATAACAACTGTTTCCACACCCGCTGGGTTTTCCAGGAACCTCAGCCCAGTGGATAATGAGAGTTGACTGAATTTCAGTCTATTCTTCAAAGCTTCCTCTTTTATTATCCTAAGATTTTTCTTATAAGAACCATAGGAAATAATTCCCCCCTTATGACAGCCTCGTAAGCCTCTCATTCCACTATGCATGACTCAGGACCCAATCCTATCCAACTTTCTAGCACCGGTGCAGCTGCAATATAGCCCCAGGGTACAAATGTTCCCCTACCTTGAGGAGGCCTCTTTGACTACCTCCCCACCACAGGATGCAATTCACACCCATTGGCACAGCTACACTGGCACTAGAAAATTGGATAGGATAGGCTGCAATCCTATCCACACTTTCCTGGGATTAAGTCCCACTGAACACAGTAGGACTTACTTCTGAGTAGACATGCATAGGCTTGTGCCCTCAATCATCCATTCATTGATTTCAAAATTTTCCTTAGAATCCATAACCATTTGAGCTTTAACGTTTTCATCATTTAAAAGAGAAACATCAAAGCACAATAACCAATGTGGTCTAACCCCCTTCAAGGACTGAAAAATCTATGTAATAGGAGTGTGATCAGATATAGCAATAATACCTCTTTCACATGCTCTAATTTTGGGTAGAAGAGAAGTTGACATAGGGCAGGACTTCTCAAACCGGAGCGTCCCTGACGCCCCAGCCTGAGGGCCCAGGGCTCTTTCCCTTTCAGGGGTGAGGGCAGCGGGGAGGCAGCGATGCGATCCCAAGGATTGCGTTGCTAAGGGGGCTGTAGGGACTAGCATTTACTTACTAGTTCCTGCTGCAGCCTCTCAGGGGTGTGCGGAGCCCTGTGCAACCTTCCGCAGGGCTCCCCAGCCTTCAGAAAGTGAAAGCAGAGCAATCACGCTCCACTTTCGGTTTTGTGGAGGTGGGGCGTGATCTCTCCACTTTTACTTTTTGAAGGCTGGGGAGCCCTGCAGACTCCCTGAAAGTTTGAGAACTGCAGATATATAGGGTGCAGTCCTAACCAGCTTTCCAGCACTGGCATAGCTGTGCCAATGTAGCATGCCCTGTGGGGAGGCAGTCAAGGTGTCTTCCTCAACGTAAGGGCATGTTTGTTACCTTACCTTGGAGCTGCATTGTAGCTAGGTCAGTGCTGGAAAGTTGGTTAGGGCTGCACCCATAATAAAATAATCCAGTCAAAAACAACGATGAACTGAAGATGTATACTCCATCATATGGATGGCAAGCACGCCAGGGATCAATTCATCCTAATTCTTCCATTTAAGTCTTGCTGATCTCACTACAGAGCACATTCTACATGGGAGAGTACCCTGATCTAAGCTTGGATCCGATATATCATTGACATCTTCTCCAATCAATAGTCACAGGAAATGTTTCCCAGTTGCCTAACATTGGTGAATCATATCCAGAAAATCAGAATTCAGACCATATAAATTGACCAACAGTTAAGCCAAATCTACTTACCACTAAATAGATCGATCCTCTTTATCCAAGTTAACCTGGAGGACCTGAAAAGAAGCACGCTTTAGAATCAATATGGTCCTATCTGTGGCACAAGTGGAAATATATAAATTAAAGATCTTACAGGCAAGGAGTTGAGGCTTACCAGTGCTTACCATGTCAGTTGTTCTCTGACAACGCATTTTTATACCCAGTTCTGATAACATCACCTGTGCATCTTGGGTGTCTCTCCAGCGTAATTGAGTTGAGCAACTTCACAGCGTGTTATGATCATTTTGAAAAGATGTCCAGATTAAGTGTAGCAATTATGCCACACTTAGGTGATACATACCTTGATGGCTTAAACAGCGAACCACACTTATCCCATTTGACCCCAGAGCCCATCCCATCAGTAAACAAAAGCCATGCTATTCTTCAAGTGAAGGCAGCAGTGCACACAGGCAGAGGTGGGCCTATGGGGAGGCAGAGAGGATGCATCCCAGCTTGGCAAGGTGGGAGGGGATGGGGCAGCACGAGCAGGAAAGGGGACAGAAGCAACCGCGGGCAGGTGGGATGCATTGTTCACCAACAGCAGTTGGGAGGCTAGCTTACAACTGACCCACTCCTCCTTTGCAGCTTTACTCTGAGAGTCTCACTGTGCCATTCAAAGCCAAGGGCTTCCTCCTCCCAGGTAACTGTGGACGAGGAGACTAGTGAGTGTCCTGGACATTCATTCACACAGTGACTGACAGTTACAGGCAGCCTGGTGTTTCTGGCAGAAAGGAGGGGTGTTCTCCGAGATGGATGCCCCAAAGTACTACCTGGGTCTCCAATTAACAGCCTAACTGGATCCTGGACACGGAAGAACCCTCTGCATGTCAAGCGGCACGCAGGCAGTGAGTGAGGAATGACACACATCAGGTCTTGATAAACCTTGGGGCGAAATCCCAACCAAATTTCCAGCACTGACCTAGCTGCAGTGTAGCCCTTACCGTGAGGAGGCCTCCTTGACTGCCTCCCCACTGCAGGATACAGTGCACGCCACATTGGCACAGCTATGTCAGTGCTGGAAATTTGGTTGGGATTTCGCCCATGGTCTCACTTGCGTTATGGGCTACACAGACCCTGAATAAGGGAAGTCAGCATTTGTGGCACCACCCAGAGATACACCTCTGGGCTTCACGGAATGACTGACTGACCTGTAGGCAGGAACAAAGGCAGGGAAAAGTCTGTGGCTCTGCTCAGAGACACACCTCTGGTCCTCCAGAAATGATGTGCTGACCTTTTAATGTGGACTGGAGGCGTCAGAGGGTGGCTTGACAGCGTTTGTGGCGCCAAGTGCAGCATAATCCTATCTTGTACTGAAACAGGCAGGCAAGGAGGGGGGAAGGAAGAATAAACAAAAGATTAATTGCCAGGGAGCCTGACTGCATCACAATTAAGTCGTTTCAGTTGCAGCTTGATGCAACACAGTTCCAAGCAGAGATAATCCCTTGATTAAACTAGCTCTGAAGCTGGATTAATTGAGGGGCAGCCCAATCCTGCACTGCCTGCAACACCCAAGCTCGGCGGCTCCGTGAGGGCTGCCACCAGATCCTGCGCCTCCCACGCTACCGTGAGTAAGGGAAGCAGCCTCGCAATGGGGCCACTCGCTTTAGTGCCAACCAAAAGGTTGGCGCTAAAGTAAAGGCGCTCATGTAGGGCACGCAACCCTCCACGAGCGCCTTGGATCCTGCAGAGCTCAGCTCTGCGGATCCGTCTCTCCCCCTCCCCCGACACGCCTCCCACCCGCTCCCTGGCACGCCTCCACCCTCCCTGTAACCCCTCCCCCACACTCCTGGCCACGCCCCCGCCTCCCGTTCCGCAGTCCAGGAGACCGCCAAGCTGCGGAACCCGGGCAACTGCTGCGCGCTAGCCCAGCTGTGGCCGGTACTGAGCTAGCTCCAGCAGGAGCCTGGCGGTGAGCCCTGCAAACGTGCCTTACAGCACATTTGCAACTGTGGTGCGCAGCACGGAGCTGTGCCGCAGACCACAGGATAGGGCTCTAAGGATCCAATCCTATCCAAATTTCCAGCACCAATGCAGCTGCAATGCAACAAATGTTCCCATACCTTAAAGATGCCTCTGTGATTGCCTCCCTACCACAGGATGCAGTGCATTAGCACAGGATGCAACCCCATTAGCACGGCTGTACCGGTACTAGAAAATTGGATAGGATTGGTACTAGATTGGTACTAGAAAATTGGATAGGATTGGGCCCTAACTGGATTAGATTAACTGGCCCGCATCACCCCAGCAGTGTCTTTTCTAGCGGCTATCTACTGGTGTTCTTTTGCATCCTTTTAGATTGCGAGCCATTTAGGGACAGGAAACCATTAGTTATTTGATTTTTCTCTATAAACTGCTTTGTGAACTTTGTTGAAAAGAGGTATATAAATACTGTAGTAGTAGTAGTAGTAGTAGTAGTAGTAGTAGTAGTAGTAGTAGTAATTATTATTATTATTATTATTATAGATGGGAAGGGGTTCACTGCCACTTCCTGTTTAGCCTTGGAGATTATTTAAGAGAGGATTCATGATGCTTACAGCTTGATCGCATCAGGCTGTAAATCTAACTGCTTACAGTGCTCTGTTAAAAGAAGATACAGATGGGACTTTGGTATCCACTGATTTGGTATCCACTGATTTGACTCTCCAGTGATACTGGGGTCCACATTTAAATGCCTTGTTGGCATCCTTCAGTCTTGGAAGTCTATGGTGTCACACTCTGAATGGTAGTTCTGGAACAGAGTGTCCTCTCCAGTGTGTGAAGCCTGGGTAAAGTAGGTATGGAGGACAGGCTGTTACCCATGCAGCAAATCCCCCCTCTCCACGTCGCTGAAATGGTCCAATGGAAAGGCAGAGGCCAATACAGTTGGTTCCAGCAGCATCGCAGGAGTTGCCAGAACGTGACTGTGTTCGGCCATGAACTGCCTCAGGGACTCCGGCTCCGGATTTTGCCTCAAGGTTGACTCCTGAAGCCTTTTCCATAACTGGATGTAGCCACAAGGCAGTGGAGGTTTGGGATCAGAGTTTTCCTTCTCTCGGATGAGCTGCCTTCCCAGGCTGACCAGTCCCATCTACCTGGTGGCTTTTTAGTTGCCTCTTACGACAAGTACAGCCAAACTGAGGGCCTATTCTTATCCCCATGTATATGCCTTGTAACATATACATGTTACAAAGCCCCATGTAAATGCCTTGTAACAAGGGAAAAAAGCACCAAAATCCAATTTCCTTTGTACTCTCAAATAATTATAATTTCATTCCATTATTCATCCCATCTAGTAGCTGAATGCTGTATAATAATAAAAAAGCCAGTATCTGAAAGTGGCTGGCTGATAATAGAGATAGAAATAAACAAACTAACAATGTGTGGGATGTGAGAGCCTGTGTTTTGACTTCTCTGCACACCCCAAAACACAATGCTTGGTTGGCTGGTTGCTGCCTGATTCCAGTTGGAAGAAGGGAATGGAAGCCTAAGCTGTAGCTCTCCCTCCCTAACAAACAATCAAATCGAAAAAAAAGAAACCCTCCCTTTCTCTGCTGGAAAAACATACTAGAATAGACAGTTACCTACTGGAACAAGTAAACTAAATGCTTCTTTTCCTAATGTCTTCTTCTTGTGCTTTAAACTTTGGCTGCATAATACAATCTCTAGAACAGAGTTTCCAAACCTTTAGGAGCCCAGGGACTACTGAAGCAAAAACTGGAATCGTCGCCGACCACATGCAACCCTCCACCCCCAAAAATACAATTAAGTTTGCAATAAGATGAATTAATCAATTAATTAATTAACTCCATCCCTGCACACTAAAAATAAATATGTAATAACAGGAGAAGATAAATTAATAATTAATGTGGTTATTCCACTTCCCAAGCACTGAGAAGCATGCTACAATGCAACTAGCATGCAGGGAAGGAGAATGTTAATAAGTTAGTGCTCCTCAATCTTTGACAGATAGACCAGGTAGGCAGTCCTCCTTTCTTCAGGTCCAGATCCTCGCAGCATCACTTTCCATAATCACAAGAAGAACAGCTGCTGCTATTTACTCGTATTATGTGACATCAGTGTCAAAGGCATTTTTCAGAACAGAAGCCAGAAAAAAGCAGGTCCCTGTGACAAGCTGTATTGGCAACCTTCAGTCTCGAAAGACTATGGTATCGCGCTCTGAAAGGTGGTTCTGGCACAGCGTCTAGTGTGGCTGAAAAGGCCAATCCGGGAGTGACAATCCCTTCCACACCGGGAGCAAGTGCAGTCTGTCCCTGGTCTGTCTCCCTGGCTATGGGCCTTCCTTCTTTGCCTCTTAGCCTCAGACTGTTGGCAAAGTGTCTCTTCAAACTGGGAAAGGCCATGCTGCACAGCCTGCCTCCAAGCGGGCCGCTCAGAGGCCAGGGTTTCCCACTTGTTGAGGTCCATCCCTAAGGCCTTCAGATCCCTCTTGCAGATGTCCTTGTATCGCAGCTGTGACAAGCATCTTGCAATCTTTCCATCTAAGCTTGAACAGTTAATGAGATAAAAGGAGAAAAATAGAAACACAGTAAGGGTCACAAATATGAACAAACGTACACGCAGGTATTTACATCCACTTGCGCTGCAATCCTATGCATGTTTACTCAGAAGTAAGTCCTGGTGTGTTCAATTGGGTTTACTCCTGGGTAAGTGGGCATAGCCAGTACTCACCCAGCTGTAAGCAGAGCCACAGCCAAATTTGCCAAACTTGGAGTGGGGGAAGGGAAAAAGGCAATTAAAGGGGGGAGGAAAAGTAGAGAGGCCAGATCATTGCCAGGTGACTGTAGCTATGTCCCTGCCCCCCCAGGTTGGCACTTCCAGATCAAAAAAGAGCCCCTGCTGTGCTGCCCTACCATCCCCTTCCTGAGAAACACCTCGAAGCAAGGCTGAGCATGATTGCAAAGGAGGCAATGCAACAGGAAGCAAGGATTTTTCATAGTTGAAGTCCCCAATGGAAAGCAATGGCTGCAGGAACTGGAGAGGAAGACTACAGTCCTAGCCGCAGTTTCCTGGGACTGAGCTAAGCCTTGTTGACTATAATGGGGCTTCCTTCTGAGTAGACATACCTAGGACTGGGCTCTAAGGATACGATCATATGTGCACCTTCCTGGGAGTAAGCCTCATTGATTATAATGGGGCTTACTTCTGAGTAGACATGCCTAGGATTGGGCTCTAAGGCAGTAATCCTAGCCACACTGTCCTGGGAGTAAGCCTCATCAACTATAATGATTACTTAAGAGTAGACATGCATAGGACTGGTCTCTGATGCTCAGCTTCTGAATGCACTTCATCACCCTGCTGCTCATGGCCAGCAAGTCTGGCCGCCTGCCCCTCCATCACCCCAATGTAGAAAAAAAGGAAGGAAGCACAGAGACTTGTCTCTGCCTCTGCTGCTCCATAGTGCTTTAGGAGATTGCAGCTGTGCCTCTGCTTTGGAGAAAAAGCCTCTTTCCTGGCACTGAAGTGGGGAGCTGCCAATCAGAAGGGTGGTCTGAAAAGTGCTAAGATTTTTTTCTTTCAGAGGCTCTTTGTTATTATGGGTTGGGAACCTATGGTCTAGAACAGGGGTGCCCAAACCCTGGTCTGGGGGGCCATTTGCTGCCCTCGGGGACTCCCAATTCGGCCTGCGAGGAGCCTCCAGTCTCCAATGAGCCTCTGGCCCTTCAAAAACTTGCTGGAGCCTATGCTGACCTGACGCAACTGTTCTCAGCATGAGGGCAACTGTTCGACCTCTCGCGTGAGCTGTGTGATGAGGGCTCCCTCCACTACTTGCTGTTTCACATCTGTGATGCTTTGTGCAAGGCCTTGAGCTATTGCAAGACCTTCATTCATATAAGTTCCATCTCTAATATGTTCATTTATGTAACTTTATTCAAATTTCAAATGTAAATTAATTCTTTTTCCCTGCCCCCAACACAGTGTCAGAGACATGATGTGGCCCTCCTGCCAGAAAGTTTGGACACCCCTGCTCTAGAAGTACAGGTCCAACCTTGTTAGGAGCACTTGCTCAGTGGCATCACTAGGGGGATGAAGGGGGTTCAGACAGCTCCAGGTTGACACCCTCAGGGGGAGAAGGGGGGGTGACACCACTAGTGGCCAAAATTTTGGAAACTTTTTGGAAAAAGTTTTTGAATGGTATTCAAAACCATATTTGAATGGTAAAAATACTTTTGGAATGGCGTTATTCATAAATACAACCATCATAGTATATACAGGTCCAACCTTGTTATACGCAGATTTTTTTATACACGGATTTGACTCAACATGAATGGCCACTGCAAATGAGAAGGAATGTGCTGATCTTTGGAGAAGGGAAAAAAATGCATCCCTTTAAAATCACAGTTTAAAAAAACTGCTTTTCTTACTGTTGTAGAGAGACAGTCATGCAAGTGATTATAGGTATAACCTAATTATTCAAGGATTTTTCACTATCTCAATGGGATGAGAAGGGTCCTTTAAATTAAAGGAAAACAGTCATTTAACAATAACTTCATTAATGCGAGAGAGGGCAGCCCACTGACAACCTGACAACAGCATCAATCAGTCTCTCTCCAGGCTTCCCTCTGAACCAGGGACCCCTCCCTTCCCCCTGAGCAAAATGAAAGAAAGATCATCACTTTGCTCTGGGTGGGGTTGGAATAAAGTCTCTATGTCTGATTGAGAGACTGATTGATGGATTGTCTTCTTAATGACTCTTACATCACAAAGGTCAGCAAGGCTGTTTTTAAATTGCTCAGCAAAGGGGCATTGTTTTTTAAATGGATTTGCTTTAATGCATTTTTGCCATCCACCTGAGTTCTGGGAACCCTGGGAACATTATTCTGTGAATAATGAGATTCAACCTGTATATTGCATGGTGGCTGGCTGTGGGATTATTACCTTTATTGGCATATAATACAGATACAACCAGAAGATCCAGAATATTTACCCCATAAGATATACTGTCAGTTAGATGTTATCTCTTAATTCTGTTTACCACCATTTGCTGTAAATAAACCACCACCCTCTCAGTTACAACACTGGAAACATCATTATCCTAATCAAGGAACCCACACAAACCGCCTGGCTGCTAATGGCTGCAGCCTGGGACAGAAATATTTTTTTGGGAATGCATTGTGCTGGTGTGCATCCAACAAGAAAAAGCAACCTGCTGTTACCCCACAAAGCACCACCCAAAAAAGGAAAGTTGAGGCAGGCTGGCTTGCTGCAAACATATCTCCCAAAACATCCCTGCCCTGCCCAGCCATAAAGGAACACTGCCTGGGTGCTGGGAACGCATGCGAGCAAGTGAGCGAGCAAACGAATGAGTAGATTGACTATGCAGCATAGGAGCAAGTGAGCGATGCAATGAGCACATAAGCCACGGGTGGCTCATTTTCAATCGCTCCAGGAACCGCCTCCCCTCGGCTACCCCCCACCTCCTACTGCCCCTCCCTGCTTGCAAAAACCCACTTGTCCCAATGGCCAAACCTCCTACCCCCATTTGTGAGGCTCCCCCTCTCCACCTCCCTCTCCCAGAAACACAAATCAGGATACATCCTCCAACCAATGGATAGTCAGGGGGACAAGAAGAAGCACCTCCCTCCCGCATGTTCTGGACACCTGCAGCACCCCCCCCCAGCTAGTTACTTCTACTACAACAACAACAACAGTATTTATATACCGCTTTACAACAAAAAGCACAAAGCGGTTTACAGAGAAAAACAAATATCTAATGGCTCCCTGTCCCAAAAGGGCTCACAATCTAAAAAGATGCAATAGCAGCAGACAGCCACTAGAAAAGACACTGCTGGGGTGAGGTGGGCCAGTTACTCTCCCCGTGCTAAATAAAAGAGGAGCACCCACTTGAAAAAGCACCTCTTAACCAGTTACTAGTTACTTAACTAGTAACCAGTTACTAGTTACAACTAGTTACTTCTGCAACTTGATACACAAGCCCAACCCCCCAAAAAGTAACCATTTTCCTCCAGCCCCTGTCTTTGCCTCCTGGCTGAACATAACATACCTTGCTGCTGGTTGCTGCAACTCGCACAGATCTGAATGCCCGGCTTCTGGATCATGAGGTCTTTCGGGCAACACAGAAACTGTCTTATCTGAGCCAGCTGATGTCAGCGCACCTAGGGGGAGTCCCTCTTCCATAGCTGTGCCAACCCCAGAGCACACTAAGGAACAAGAGGTTCCGATACTGAAGCCTTGCCACTCCTTGTGAACGCGGGTACGGCCTCGCCGTTTAGAGGACTACGTTTGTTAATCTTGAACTGTACTTTGGGGGGGAGGGTGTTATGTATGCAAGTTTTGCCGGATTGAAATCCTGCATAACCGATTGGCTCAGTCTTATGACTGGCCAATTGGCCCGATTGGCCCTCTAGTTTAGTGTTGTAACAGCACCAATCGTGGGGAATCTGGGCGGAGCTAAGGGGTATAAAGCCAGGGGTGTTTGCCTTGTGTTTCCATTGCCAGGTTCTGTTCTGAAGATGAAATAAATGTGTTGAGCTGTTATCTCTATGCCTTCCTTTATTCGCATGGACCCACTATTTAACAGAAGCGGTGCAACATCAAAGTATGCAAAGCAGCACCCCCAAGCCATGTCTGGGCAACTCGAGTCACTCAAATCTATGGCATTTTCTGAGTCAGTAGCCCCAGACTCAAGTGTTTGTGGGAGTCTTTGACACGTGTGAATTGAGTCCATAAGAACATAAGAGCCCTGCCTGATCAGGCCAAAGGCCCATTTAGTCCAGTTTCCTGTATCTCACAGTGGCCCACCAAATGCCTCAGGGAGCACACAAGACAACAAGAGACCTGCATCCTGGTGCCCTGCCTTGCATCTGGCATTCTGAGGTAGCCTGCTTCTAAAATCAGGAGATTTCACATACCCAACATGGCTTGTAAGCTGTGATGGACTTTCCTCCAGAAATTCGTTGCATGTTTTCACGACTCTGACTCGAGTCACTTGACTCAAGTTCCCATCCCTGTCAGGTGAAGCTTTTTACAACAGAGGTAGCCAGTTTTCTGCAAATATCTGCAGATCAAGCAGGAGCAGAGAGGAGGGACTGATCAAAGCTGGTGCTCTTAATTGTGGCCCATCTCCTGATAAAAAGGAGTGGCCACAATTCTCCCTTTCACAAAAAAAAGTGGCCCAATTCCCCCTTTCAAAGCTAAAAGCAAAGGAGCTGTTCTCTGTTCCTTCCAAGGAACTAAGAGCTGAGCTGCCTTGAGCATGTCTTAAGAGAGGTGGAATAGAAATATTCAAATAAATGAATGAATCAGTAAGAGTAGGAGTCCTGGCTCCCAGCCACTGGATGAGGTAGCAAAGCTATTTTGGATCATGGCTAATAGCCATGATAGAAAGATAAGCTTTTATTAGGACATAAAGAAATGGTTGCTGGTGGCCACTGCTTTTGTAAGACAGAATATTGGCTGATGGCCCGAGGATGTAGTTCAATGAAGGGCTAACAGTGCAATCCAATGCTTATCTACTCAGAAGTAGGTCTCATTGTATTCCCCTCATTTCCTAGGGATTTATTCTTAGGAAAGTGTGTATAGGATTGTAGTCTTCGAGTCCCCAGCAGCCCAGGGTATTTGCTTAATATGAGATGGATCTGGGTGATGGCCTCAGACCAGACAAGCTGGAAGCGCAATTCTACATACATGTATTTATAAGTAAGCCCCACTGAGTTGAATGGAACTTACTCCCATATAAGTGGGTATAGGGTTGCAGACTAGGTTTCAGATCCCTGCTCACTTATGAAGTTCACTGGGTATCAATGGGGTATGGTACCAAGTAGGTGAACACAATTAAGGAGAGCTGGGCGTGATTCCATGGAGGGACTCGGAAGGGTACACAGGTATTTACTCATACAGATGTGCTGGAAAGCGGAGGCAGGGAAAAGACTGGAATGCCTCAGGCTGGCAATTCATCGCCTGAAATCTTTTTTATGCTGCCATGGGTTTCTCAGGGGACAAAGACATTAGAAACCATGTAAATTCTTATTCCTTTTCTCTTATCAAGAGAGGAATAATAAGGAACAAAGTTTACTCATTTTGTTTCACTGAAATTCGTGTGCAGATGAAAAAAATCTAGACAAGCAAACAAAGCGAGACCTGCACACAAGATGCAACTCAGCCTAACCTTGCTTGTAACTTCAGCACTTCTTTTATTTGATGTGGGCAAAATATATCAAGGCGCATTTCAGTGGAAGTGTCAAAGGGAGACATAAATGTGCCTGCTTAGAGCTGTGTGCGGAACGTCAGGCTGCTGCCCCCCAGTTCTCGGGCAATGACATCATCCAGCTGTTCATTTTGTGCCACCGTGAAGTGCTCCTTCCAGTCCCCAACAGTACCTGCAGCAGGGAAGGTGATCCGAGAGAAGGAACTCAGTTATCTCCGTTTCTATCCACATGTCTGTTTCTCTAGTGTCTAGCTCTCAAACCTCCTGGCTTCCTTTTCCTCATCCATTCCTTTGCTACTTCATTGCAAGTCTGCCTCAGAATCCTACCATGTTCTAGAGCTTCAACCTTGGGGTCAGGACCCCAATGGGGTCATGAAGCCTCAGTTGTGGGGTTGTGGCAACTTATGGGAATGAAAAAGGTTGAAGATCACTCATCTGGAGCACCACCAGGAAAGGGGGAGGCATCTGGTGTACCCCTTTAGGTACCAGGAGATTGTGTCCCAGTCCTGGTCAAGTTCTTAGCAATTGTGTGATAATAACTTTCACTAGTGCCAGGCTTCATGGTTACTTTTTCTGTTCTCTCTAATAAGAATATTTGGTTACAGGGAACAGTGCTGGGCAGGTTGTGGGCGGCAGCAGGGATGGGGTGGGTGAGTATGCTCTTGGAAGTGGGATAGGATTGATGGTGAGGTTCCCAGCTGGTTGATTGATTGGGGTTGTGGCATGAAAAAGGTTGAAGACCACTGTTCTACTCTGGGGCTGTTCTTGGGCAAATGCTTAGACCACATGAAGCACTGGCTGGCCCGTTCCTGCTGGGCCCCAGTCCAGTGGCGTAGTGGGGGTCCTAGTGCCCAGGGCAAACCCCCCCCCCCGTTTTCCACCCCTCCACACCCCATTTTCCGGCCCCTGCCCCTGACCCAGAAGTAATTGCGGTGACATCATCGTCACCGCACCACGCGGCTACCTCCCCCGTTTCCCCTTTATTTCAAAGGGGGAACGGAGGAGGAGGCCAAGGCCTCAATGAAGCCTTCTGCGCCGCTTGTAAGCAGTGTGGAGGGCTCCATTGGAGCGGTTTGAGGCTGCTGGAAGCATCACCTAAGACAGGCAAGCGCCTCTTCCAGGAGGCGGGCAGTGCTCCCCTGCTGGGCACCTCTTCCAGCGGCCCCTGACCGCTCCAATGGAGAACTCCATGCTGCTTATAAGTGGTGTGGAAAGTTCTGTCGGGGCCTGGGAAGTGGCACGTGTCTCCTTTGAAATTGGAGGAGGCATGCGCCACCCCCCCTCTGCCTCTGAGGGACATCCTCAGACGTGGAGCTGGGGCGCCCAAGATCGCTGCTGGAGAAGGAGACGAGATGGTGCCCTAGAGAGGCAGTGTGCTGGGAGTTGCGATGCTGCCTTTCTAGGCCACCCTCTCCCCTCCTCTGGAGGAGGGGAAAGGGCGCCCTAGAGCATCTGCGCACCAGGAGTCGCAACTCCCAGCGCGCTGCCTCTCTAGGGTGCCCCTTTCCTCTCCTCCTATAAAGGGCAGGGGGCAGCTCAGTCCGGTGCTGTATCGTTGCCGGAGAGGCAGCAGCTCACTGTTTCTCCAACAGTGATCCTGGGCGCCCCTCCTCTGTTGGGAGAAGGTTTTTTTTTTGTTTTTTTTTTAAAGGGACAGAAGTTGGTGGAGCTGCCGGCTTCTTTCTCTTTAAAGAAAAAAGGGTGGTGGGAGGAGGCACCCCCGGAGGGTCAGTGCCTGGGGCATTTGCCCTGCTTGCCCCCCTCCAGGTACGCCACTCCCAGTCTGGCCCTCCTTGAACCAAGAACATGATCTATGTGTGAATGCACTCAATGCACTCCTTCAACTGGTGATTGCTCTTCACCAGAAGCTTTTAATTAAAATGCAGGGTGGCCTGTCTAACTGGATCAAATTAAAAAGATCACGAATGGGAAGACTATCAGTAATAACAAGGACGGTACTACTCAAAGCAAAAAGTCATCATTGCCACTTCCAACTGCTGGGGCCTCTTTAAGCTTGGACTGTGCCCCTTCCCAGTAACCATAGAGCCATAACCTGCCCTGTGAGCAGCAGGTCAAGCCAGCAAGGTATATCCCCCACCCACTTTTTTTGTCTGTTACAGTGACTTCCCAATCTTTGATTACATGAAAGCTGCCCTTGGAGCCTTGTCAGCTGCAGGGCAGACACAGGCATGCCAAAACAGCCCACACTGCATCTTGTGGGGGAACAGTCCCAGAGGTGTCCTCCTGATAAGGGAACATTTGTCCCTACCTGGGGGTAAACCTGCACGGCATGGAGGGATTTACTCAGATCTGTGCCAGTGAAATGACTGATGCAGGTCCACGTGGACCCAGTCACATGATCAGGTCTGGGAAGGGTGTTTGGTTAGTTGGAAGCAGAAATTTGGTGTTTGGTTAGTTGGCTAGTCTTAGAAGGGTGACCAGCAGGCTGTCAGCAATGGCTGCAAAGTGCTCCCCATTGCTGGAATAGTACTTCTGGCAATGGGGAAGGGGGATAGTATTGGGCCACACATGAATAACACTAGGTGCTAATGGTAGCCCTTCCATAACATACGTATGCCTTATACTGGTATGCTTAAGATGACCTTTCTGGGCTCCCTTTCTCCATTGCTCCCAGTGGTCCCACAATAATCTCCCATCAGCTGTCCCAAGGATCTGAGCTACAACCCTCACCTTTTCTCATAAAGGGAGATATGGCATGGTTCATGACCAAAGGGGAAAGACTGGTGTAATTAGCCATGGGGTTTGCTTTCATGCTCTCAAAATCTGTGTGCTGGATGATCCGATTCAGAACAGATTCCGGAAGTTCTAGTTCTAGGAATTGGGCTACTTTCTGGATTTCCTGGGCTGGGTCCTAGAGAGAGAAAGAGAGAGAGAGAGAGGGGAAACTTCTGGCTGCTTGTAATGGGGATGTTGCCATAAGGAAGTTCACTGTGTTTCTTCCTCACAGAACGGGGCCATGGCTCTCACAAGCTCACAGCATGATAGGGAATGATTGGAGCATTTAAGCACATAGTAATTCCTTAGTAGCTGAAGCTGACACCTTAGGAAAGAGAGTGTGTGTGGAACAGAGAGAACTGCTCACCTCTTTCAGGTCTTCATAAAAGAGGTACAGGATCGGGTGACGGTCCTTGGCCTCCCACCAACCACGGACATGGTCAAACCATGACCCCCAAGCGACTGAAAAGAGATGGAAGAGATGGACACGCAGGGTGCAAACAGGCTGCAATGCTGAGACTGTAGCTTTTCAGATTTAGAAGACAAACTGTGAGGAACTTTTCTAATTTGCCTCGCTGTGCCCCACCTCACTACAGAGGGATGTCATCCTTAGTGGGAACCACAAGGCTCCATTTCAGTCTCAAAGCAGGAGATGGAGGACAAGGCCCTTTCCTGGAGCTTACCAGTGATTTCATGTGGAGCCTCTTAGCTTCTGTTTTCCAATTCTTGGCTTCACTCACTCACCTTTCCCTGCCATGAACTTTGCCAGAAACTGGTCCCAGTTTCCCGGCTCTGGCATTCCCTGGTCCATGCGGTGGAAATGGAAATAGGAGACGGCATTGTCCTTGACATTCCTGGCCATATAAATGATCTGGGGAAAGAAAGCAGAAAGAAGAGAACCCAGAAGTCCTAGCGCCAAAACCTTTATCCTCCCCCATTTTGAGCAGGCCTTAAATCCTCTAAGGAAGAAGGTGCTGGGCCTCAACTGTGTTGAGATGTCCCAAATTATTCTGTCTCATCCATTGCACTATTCAGACATATGAGGGCAAAGAACTGAGAATGAAAGAGGCACCCTCTTCTTTTACGACCATTATATGACTATCTTCTGCACCTGAACCTGGATGTTAGAATGAAGATTCCTGACTGGTCCCTGGCTCAGATTGTACTCTGAACTTTCTGCAATCTCACCACAGTTATCCTGACCTTGCAATTTTGTTCCCAGAAGGAAGGGGGCAGGAGCTGAACAGGAAGGTGAGTTTTCAGAGTCCGTGGAGAGGGCATTGCATCTGCCTCTTCCAAGCCTGAAATACCAGGACAAGGGGAACTTTCAGCTTTGCGCTGAACACTTTACTCCACACCCTAACATCTGCTCCCTGAAGAGTTTTTTCTCCAACTCACGTGCAAACATAGGAGGGCAGATCTCTATAAAGGGCATCCGTTGATGGATGGGGGCCCGGGCACATTTCTCTGGGTCCCCTCCATGCTGGATCATGTCCACAATTTCCTGTAACCAGGTGGTCCCTGGGAGGGAAGAGTCATGGTGATTATATCATTCAGCCAATGACCTTCTATTGCCCTAGCTCAGCATTTCCCTAACCTTGGTTCACAACCCACTACTGGGTAAGCAACCCAAAGTGCAGTGGGTGGTGCCCTGACGCTCAATGTGGCACCAAAAAGCATTTCTGGTAGCCCCTGGAGGCCGCTTCTGGGTTGTACTGGGCCTGAAACGCACTCCACTGGCCTCCACAGGACCCAGGATGCTTGTGGAAGCAACCAGAAGCGACATTCAGTTTACTTCTGGTTTGCTTCTGTTGCCCTTCCGGTCACTTCTGTGAAGTTTTTTAGGGATGCAGAGGCCAATGGAGTGGGTCATGGGCCTGGCATAACCCAAAAGCGACCTCCAGGGGCTTCCAGAAATGCTTTCAGTGCAGCGTTAAGCATAAGGCTCATAAGGCAACCCATTATGGAGCATGAGGTGGGTGCAACCACTGCCCTACCTCCAAGGTCCTCCATAGCTATATCCCCACAGCGAAAGCAGTGCCCCTAATTCCTTTTCTATCCCTATTTACCTGCTTTGGGGTAAGTACAGATGAGGAGATCATCAGGCCGGGCTTGAAACCCCCATATACGACCCCATTTCTCTGCTGTGTCACTGGTCAGTGCGACTCCCTCAACTTCCACAAGTGTTAACCGCTCAATGGACTCTGAGTCCAAATCTTCTCTCTTAGATTTGAGATCCATTATCTAGAACGGCAAGAAAAGGGACAGTTATGAGAGTCTTGTGTGCCTCCCGCACCAGCAGCCCATGCTTCCTCCCTCACCTGTTGGTACCCACCACCTGCTAGCACACCTCACCTGTCAGCTTCACTCCCCACTCCTGCAGTCAGTGTTTCTTTCCTTTGAGCTCTCTCTTTCTTTCTTGCTCCGTATGTCTGAGGAAGGAAATGAACTCTGACTCTGTGTGTGTGTGTGTGTGTGTGTGATAGAACTGGAACCAGGAGGCGTGCTCTCCTGACTGCTGTTTCTGGCACGCTACAGTTGGAATGCTGCCTGGACCTTTCCCTGAACTACTGTGTTGCCAATACTGCTCCCACGTGCACTTCTGCAAATATACAACCTCAGGTCTGGGTTTCTTCAGCCCAAAATTGAGACCAAATTGAGGGAATTTTAGGCTAAGTTGCCAAGGCACAGGGAATGCAGCGTGGGGTTGTTGGCTGTATAGCAGATTGAATGAACCACATCCAAGGGTCTCTGATTAGGCTACCACTAATCTGAAAGAGTTCCCAAATAATATACATTTTATTGAAAAGACGTAGGAAACAAGGAAGAAAGCAATTTTTACTAGAAGTACCAGTTGCTTAAAGTTTTAGTAGCTGAAGGTAGAGGATATTTGAGAATCTGTCAGGACAGACACAGCTTAAAGGGGAGAGAGAGAGAGAGAGGCTGGCAGGCTGGCTGCAGTTTCCACAGTCCAAGATGACCCAGCAAGAGGGAAAGACTGGCAGAAGGTTTAAAGGCAAGGGCACAAGGGCAAGCAACGGAGGAAAGACCAGGGTTTTGGATGCAGAGCAGATTGTAGAAAAGGAGGACCGATCAATGGCCTTAGGTCAGTGTTTCTCAAACTGTGGGTCGGGACCCACTAGGTGGGCTCTGAGCCAATTTCAGTTGGGTCACCATTCATTTCAATATTTTATTTTTAATATATTAGACTTGATGCTACCATGTTATGTGTCTGCATTTGGGGAAATGTTACAGACCTGTACTTTTAACAAGCTACTATGTATATTATTTTAACTATGACAGTAAATGGACCTTACTCCTGGGTAAGTGTGGGTAGGATTGCAACCTAGGATTGTTAAAAATTTTCCTGCTTGTTGATGTCACCTCTGGCCATGACATCACTTCCGGTGGGTCCTGACAAGATTCTCATTCTAAAAAGTGGGTCCTGGTGCTAAATGTGTAAGAACCACTGCCTTAGGTGATTAGTAGAAGCCATGCCTCACCCCTTCAAGGGGAACCCCTGGCTGGAATAACTTATGGAATCATCATATTCTGGAATACAACAGAAATAACTTCTGAAATGACTGGCAAGGAACTCAGATGGAGTTAGAAGAGACTGCACATTTGGGAAAAGGAGTTCATTGGCAACCACTGTACAGATTTCCTAATCGGTGCACCTGAAGGAGAATATATGCACGACTGGGTCATGGTTTGACATGGTTGCTGCTGTCTGAGATTCCCCGTGTCCATCCCCTAACGCTTTATCCCCCAAATCTTGTATGTTCATGGGGAGCCCGGCTGGAGAACCCCTGGGAATGTGTTGTAAAAATACACTGGGATCTTGCCTCATTGTTTGGGTCACTGTTAGCTGCCCTTTGATTGTTCAGGTGAGAACAAGGAACCCCATGACCATTTTTCCTCCACTGAGCAGAAAAACCCATTGGGATCAAATTCCTTGTTTGGCATGGACTTGTTGTGTAATAAAGGACAAGGTAGATTATTCACTACCATTTGAAAGCAGAATGAAACCTTTGGGATGGTGGCGCCTCCGTGTGGCAGCAGGAGTGTACACAAGGAGGCAGTTGGGGTAAGTAGAGCTGCAGGTCTTCTCTTACAGGAGGGACAGTGACATCATCAGAAGGAGCACTCAAGTACTGCCTTTTAAACTTATTTAAAAGGACTTGAGTACAAAAGAAACATTGGACCCAGAAGGAGGCCAATTGAGACATTTACCTAAGGGGCATACATTAATGTTTAGGGCTTGGCCATCATATTACCCAAGGGCTTTCGGAGAGACAGTACACAGCGCATGTTACATGAAGGCAACAATCCTGTGCACATGTACCTGATTAATAAACCCTACTGAACACAGTGAGACTTCTGAGTAAACATTGATTTTTAACGTACCTTTTATGCATATCTGAGATATTTTAAAAATTCGTTTTTCAATTTTTATACATTTGTTTTGAACTACTGTAACCTATTACAAAAGTTTGGAGTGAAATGAGCAATGGTTTTTAAGGAAGTGTAATAAGCTTCAAAGCAGGAATCAGTGGGAGAAGAAAACATTCTAATGAAAAAATGTAAAGTTGATTTTTTCTTGCGACACCATAGTGAGACATGGCTAGTCAGGGCCTAGAAGAGGGGGGTAAAGGGGGTAATTTGTACCCGGGCCCAGGGTCAAATGGGGGGCCCAGGAGCCAAAGGAGGGGGCCCAGAAATTTCCTGGTTTATTTCAATTTCCTATCTACTCAGACTTGTTGCCCACATGGGATGCTGGCAACACTACCAACCTATGTGGTTTGGTAGACCTGGGCTCCAAAGACTTTTCCAGCAGTCTCTACTCTCTCCCCACCCTGTTTTGCCCCTCCCTGCTCCTATTCTCCTTGCCCATCACCACCCTCCCCCTTTGCAAAGGGGCCCAAAAGAAACGTTGTACCCCTTGATAAAATTCCTCTGAGAGGCCCTGTGGCTAGTAAGGGTGTCATAAGGAGCTACTACACTCAGTGGCATATTCAGGGAGGAGGCAGTGGAGGCAAATGCCCCTGGTGCCAGGCTTGGGGGGGGCAGCAGTGTGAGCCTCTCAGCCCCTGCCACCATTTTTTTTGCACAGTCGGGAACTGCACCAACAGTGGCTGCACTTCAGTGCCAATCTGAGGGCCGCAGTTCTGAAGTTGACGCGGTTCTGTACCAATCTGTGGGCTGTCCTCTTCTCCTCCACTTTCTTTAAAGGGGAGGAGAGGAGGGTGGCCCTCAGATCAGCAGGGAACTCCCCTAACAGTGGCTGCGCTCCTGCAGCCATTATCGGTGCAGCTTGTGACCATGTCTGAGGGCTGCCCTCCTCTCCTCCCCTTTAAAGAAAGGGGAGGAGGGCAGCCCTCAGAATGGCTGGGTAGTGAGCCAGAAGCAGCACTCGCCTCCTCCAATTTTGGAGGAGGTGCATGTCACGTCTAGCTCTGATGGAGTCTTTTGTGCTGCTGCTAAGCACCATGAAAGGCTCAATTAGAGCTTTTGGCACTGCTGGATGAGGTGCCCAGGAGGCAAGCACTGCTTCCAGGTGGCAGGCAGCGCTCGCCTCCTAGGCGCTGCTTCCAGTGGAATTTCCCCTTCTTCTCTATCCCATAGTTTTAGGATTGGCAACTGCCTGGGTAGCTCCTGTCAAGTGGCTCCATCATTCTCTGCCTGAGGCAACCATCTCAGTAGGCCTCATGAATGAGGCCACTCTGCACAAAGCCCAGGTGTGCTCACTCCCATCTTTCACGCATTCCTCTCAGAACTCATTTTGTCACTCCCTCCAGTTCATAGGCATCCAAGAATTTCACAACCAGTTTTGAAAGCCACTTTTATTACAACAAATAGAATGTTTTGCCAGTCAGAAAATATCTCAAGGCGGATATATGATGTGAGTCTATAATTCATCCCGGAAATGTAAGGTGGTTCCTTCCATCTTGCACTGATAATCGGCATCAAATTCCTCCCTTTGAGCCACCGTAAAATAATTCTTCCAATCACCAACTTCACCTGAGGAAATGCAGGACAGAAAGAGGAAGGAGCAGGTGATTGTGGGTAACTGTATTAGGACATTACTGGGGTTGGCCTTGTAATGGAAACATGCAAGATCCCTTGAGGAGATAGGGTGTTATGTGGTATCAACAGTGGCCCCTTGCTCTGACAGGTTTGGAAAGCATGGGTTAAAACCTAGGCTTTTAGCACTGGGTGTGCTGCTACTAGAGGCAACAAGGTCTTCAAGGATAAAAGCAGCACCTGGAGATGGGAGAGTGTGTGGGTAGCAGAAGGACAGGTTTGGAGGAAGGAAGGTGAATTGACTAACTGATTGATGTACTGACTGACCTGGCTAACGAACTAATGGACTGGCTAACTAACAGCCCTGCTAACTGACTGATCTGCCTGGTTGGCTGGCTGAATGATGGACTGGTGAACAGGCAACTGTAGACTATAGGACTGCGGCGGCTGGAGACTGCTAGTTGGTGGAGAACTGGGGGAGCTAATTAGCTGAAAAGTGAACCTAACTTCTCTAGAAAGATTGGAGAGGGGACTTGGGCAAAATAGCCCTATTGCCCAGAAATATGCCCTGGAATGGCTTCACTGCCATTCTGACTGATCTAGTGTCAGAATCAAACCAGGAGGGTCATGTGATGCTGCTATCCTCTGTTTTGGAAATAACACTACTAGAATGACTGGGGTGGAGCGGGGATGGGCTTCCCAAACTGGGATCCATGTCTTTTGGTTTTTAAAAGGGTTTCTGTCCTTACTCACCTTTCCTCATAAAAGGGCTTTTTGTCTTGTCAAAAATGGCCTCAGGAACACTTTCATAATTTGCCATTGGATTGTCTTTCATGACTTTGAATGACGTGTGATGTGCAATCCTCTGCAGGATGTCCTCAGACAGGTCCAGCTCTAGGAAATCCTTCACACGGCGAACCTCACGAACCAGGTCCTGGTGGAAACATATGGACTGGCATTGAGTAGGATACATGACAGGCCATAACCAGCGCCCGGACAACATCTGGGCCTGTGCATACATTCCAACGCATTGTTTTCATCCATCTCTTGTTTGTTCTGAAAAACTGGAGGATTGTTTGGTGTCATTGAGCTTTTTCTGTTTCCCTCTCTCTAAGCTCTTTACTACTGTGGCTGCCTGAGCTGACATTTTACAGCCTGACATGGCAATATGGTACATAAATTAATTATAATTAATTACATACGAGTGCACAGAAAAATGGCCTTTATGTGCTGTTTTCTGTCCCTGGGATCTAGTGTCACTCTCTGAAGACCAGAGGCCTAACTCACTGACTCACGCATTTTCCAGAGCTGCACTACTGGCTTCCTCTATCACTGGGATCACAATGTCTCTGTATCATTGTGTTTGCCCCTTCTTCCTGCTGCCAGTCATTGGCCACACATTGTTGGCTCCTGTTGCATATACAGGGGAAATATCAGGAGAAACTATTATTTATTTTCCACATTTTTATACCACTCTTCCTCTAAGGAGCTCAGGGTGGTGTACATAGCTCCTTCCCTCCTTTTGTCCTCACAACAACCCTATGGGTAGGTGACGCTGAGAGATAGTGACTGGCCCAAAGTCACCCAGGAAGCTTTATGGGTAAGTCTGAACTGGATCTTCCAGGTCTAAGTAAGTCCAACTCCCAAACCATTCCACCATCCTGGCGTTAGGGCTTGTAGTACTTGGAAACATGTCATGTAGGGTGGTCAACTTTGGAGTATCTAACTCCAGTATTTCTGGAGATATTTTTTCCAACATGATGCAGTGCTGGAAATTCCTGGAGGCCCTGTTAAAATCTGCACAACTGCTTTAAGTAGGCACCTGGAGACAGATGCCAATAATGTGCACACCCACCAGAAAGTCTTAAACTTGGAGGTGTGCAGGGTATGCCAGACCTCTCCTAGGTCAAACAATGGGCCAAGCAGAAAACTTCAGCACACTGTTGGGTTTTGCTCACAAGTCTCTCCAGTGGATGACAGCCAAGGCACAGTTCAAGAGGCCGACCCTCACTTTCCTGCCTTTGGATTAGCCAATCAGAAGGGTAAAATTGCGATTCCCACCCCCCAAAAACAATTCCATAGTTTGAACTAGTGCACATTTTGTTCTTGCATGCAGAGTTAACCCGTCACACACCACATCTGGATTGAACAAAGACACTGCAAAGAATCCAATTATTTCTAGGTAGGGCTTATGCCTAAATAGTTATGTTCCGTTTTATAATTTCCAATTGCCTCTCATTACATGAACTGTTTTGTCTCTTCCCATGTGCCTTTTTTTTTTTTTTTTGCCCAATCTCATTTTTGCCTTTCCTTAATCAACTCTAGTAATTTTGACAGGTTCCTTGCCTGTGCCTTTCTGACCACAGCAAAGAGCTACTGTTCCTTGTTTCTCCATGAACTAACACTATACATGGCATGTGTGGGTGCAGAGGAGTAGGGCCAGCCATAATAGTTGGCTTCCTGGAATGCTCTTCAAACAGCCATCTTCCTGATGACAGCATCCACCATATTCCTTTTTAGGAACCTTCCTTTTAGGGGCAGGCCCTAGCCACCTGGGAGAGACCCCAGGTATGAATATGTAAACAAACACATTCAATAATTAACTCTCAACATTTTTTTGCCATGGTGATAGGCTTGTAGCTGGGGGCAAGTCCTTCTGGCCCCTGGAAAAGTGTACCTACTTCACTGTTGTGCTTGGGTCAAACAAAATCACTTTTGACTCAACCTGTGTAGACCATCTCCTGCACAAGCTCCTTTGTGCTAGAGGTTTCTGAGAGAATACAGAAAACTGTGGATAGTCCTTCCTCATAGGGTGAAACTAGAGGACTGTTGAATCCCTTCCATGTTTCTGCCATTGTGCCCACATTTATTAAATGTCTCCTGAGATCACAAGCATCTCTCCATTTTGAATCTAAATTTTCAAGTTATCCCTCATATCCCCTAAACTGGAGGCAGACGTCTTTAAGGCTACAATCTCATACTTCCCTGGGAGTAAGTTCCATTCAATTCAGTAGGACTCTGTTTTGAGTAGACATGCCTAACCTTGTGCTGTAAACCACTCAATGCTGGCAATCTGCCTAACTTCAGAGGCTCATATTCCTTCACATGGATCAGTGGCTGAATATTGGTTTTTTAAAAAGGTGGTTCTTGGCCATTGCCTCTCTCACAGGGAGATGTTTGTCCCACAGAGATCAGCAGGTTAGGAGGCATGAAGCATCCCCCCCCCCAAAGCTTGTGTCTGTGACTAGCCTATCCACAAGTGATTACAAGGGAATTTCCTCATTCCCACAGTGACGCAATGGACTCTGTTGCTAAAGTGTACCACATGCAGGAAAGGAAACCAATCAGAAAGCACAGAATTGAGAGTCCTCAGTTCTCTCTGACTTGCAATTCTTCAGTTCAGCTGGCTATTTGTTAATTCCATTCCTTTCATACTTCCCCAGCCTTTTGTTGACTCTCTCATCCTCCTAGAACATTGTGAAATGGGTTACTCAACAAGCATTCAGCTTTATTTTTAACATTACGAAACACGATCATTCAACAAAAACTTTTCCAGGAACTTTATATGATTTAGCCCAAGTGGAAGGGCATTTGAAACCTGACTGCAAAAATGCTAAGAAAATAGAAATCCTGATAACGGGGTTTTCTTAGCACGCTCTTAGCAAGAACAGCTTATATATGAGACTGATGAGACGGGTTGCCTCAGAGAGTAGATTGGTGGGGGAGCCCCTCTACCATTTTTCCTCCACTTTCCCCAGCTCCCAGGGTTTGAAAAGAGAGGGGTGAGGTGAAAGAGGAAGTGTGGAAGAGAAGAGAGTGGAGGGCTAGAGCATCTCTGATATTCCACACTTCTGCTCCATTCCTCCATGATCAATCGGGGGGGGGGGATGAGGGGTGGCAGATGTGGTAACTGTTGCATTATTGGAAAAGGGGGACACTGTTTGGCACACTGCCATCTCAGGTGCCATAAGGTCTTTTGCTAGCCTTGACCCTTGGAGTATTCAACATGAAGATACACACACATGTGCACAAACATACCACTCTGTACCACTACTGCTTGTTGCTTCCTCATTTACACACCCCTTTCAACATCAGTTCTGGGTACCGGACCCAAAGCTTGCAGGCATCCTAGAGCTGGTGTGTTGAAAGGGCATCGAATTAAGAGGTTGCCCAATGCCACAAAAAGTTTTGCTTGCAGGAAAGGAAGTGGCACATGAAGCCCTTCAAAGCAGCCTTCCCTATAAATCCAAACAAGTTACTACTGGCCTGCAAATGTTGGTATATTAGCCAATGTTCATCTATGCATGTTCAACATGTTAGTTGTTCGTTGCAGTATTTCTCAAACTGTGGGTTGGGACTCACTAGGTGGGTTGCAAGCCAATTTCAGGTGGGTCCCCATTCATTTCAATGTGTATTTTATTTTTAATATATTAGACTTGATGGTATGTGACTGTATTGGGGGAAATGTTACAGATCTGAACTTTTAACAGGCTATTATATATATGCTTTTAACAATGGCTGTCAATGGAACTTACTCCTTGGTAAATGTGGGTAGGATTGCAGCCTAGGATTGTTAAAAATTTTCCTGCTTGATTATTTCACTTCTGGTCATGACATCATGTCTGGTGAGTCCTGACAGATTCTCATTCTAAAAAGCGGGTCCCAGTGCTAAAAGTTTGAGAACCACTAGTTTATGGCATATTGGCAGCCTGGAAGGCATAAAAGTGGACCAAATGCCTTCCAGCTTACAGGAGCTTCCTTTCCCCCTTACCTGGAGATAATTTTGCCAGATGAGCAGCCAGTGATCAGAAATTTCTATTAATCCTATCACTTGACAACTCCTGTCCATATATCTTCAGGTTGAGATGAAAAAGGACACTGGAGCTCCTTCATCACCTATTGTTTCCTAAAATAAATTAATCTCCTCCTCTGGCTGTCATGCGCAGAACCCACAAAGGTCAAATTACATGTTACATAAGCCACATTATTGGCACCAACGCACTCCATTTTGGTTTACTAAACAGCAGCTGGGGGGTACTTGAAAAAATTGTTGCACAGGAGGATGGAGACTTTTCATGCTATGTCCTCATCATGATCCCAATTCATCTCCCCCCCCCCTTCCACCATGGCTGTTATTTAGCAAACAAAAATGAAGCATATCAGGATCAATGACGAGTTCAATGCAATGTGTACTTTAATTCTGAGCCTGTTCTCTATACTGCTTCTGTAATGGTCCTGTCGCTTTTTTGAATGTTCCTATCAATACTACAAATGTATATCCATTTTATGCCGGTTTAAGCATATGGATTCTTCCTTCAAATTCTGAAAATTGCAGTTTAGTAAATTCACTTAGAATTGAGATCAAAACTACAATTCCTAGGATTCCCCAGGGCACAGAGAGCAGCTACATGAGCAAATGGCTCTTGACTGTTACAGAAATCCAAACTCTTCTCCAGAACACTATCAGTGTCATCATATGAAACAGGTTCTGGGGCACAATCCTCTTAAGATTTGTCTTTCATTAAATTTCTGCCCAGCCCACAGGTGTACACATTTGATCCCTGTTGTGTCTATGCAACATTGGGCCGAAATGGCCTGACCCTTCCATTGAGATGCTTGTCCCCCTGCATACATAAAAACATAAGAACAGCCCCACTGGATCAGGCCATAGACCCATCTACTCCAGCTTCCTGTATCTCACAGCGGCCCACCAAATGCCCCAGGGAGCACACCTGAAAACAAGAGACCTGCATCCTGGTGCCCTCCCTTGCATCTGGCATTCTGATGTAGCCCATTTCTAAAATCATTTGGTTGCACATACACATCATGGCTTGCAACCCGTAATGGATTTTTCCTCCAGAAACTTGTCCAATCCCCTTTTAAAGGCATCCAGGCCAGATGCTTTCACCACATTCTGCGGCAAGGAGTTCCACAGACTGAGTACACACTGAGTAAAGAAATATTTTCTTTTGTCTGTCCTAACCCTCCCAACACTCAATTTTAGTGGATGTCCCCTAGTTCTGGTGTTATGTGAGAGTGTAAAAAGCATCTCTCTATCCACTTTATCCTTCCCATGCACAATTTTGTATGTCTCAATCATGTCTCCCCTCAGGCGTCTCTTTTCTAGGCTGAAGAGGCCCAAACGCCGTAGCCTTTCCTCATAAGGAAGGTGCCCCAGCCCAGTAATCATCTTAGTCGCTCTCTTTTGCACCTTTTCCATTTCCACTATGTCCTTTTTGAGATGTGGTGACCAGAACTGGACACAATACTCCAGGTGTGGCCTTACCATCGATTTGTACAACGGCATTATAATATTAGCCGTTTTGTTCTCAATACCTTTTCTAACGATCCCAAGCATAGAATTGGCCTTCTTTACTGCCGCCGCACATTGGGGCAACACTTTCATCGACCTGTCCACCACCAAGGAACAGCGGAACACCAAAGAACCATACAAGGAACAGCGAAGTGGAAGACATGAATTGTGTTGTCCCTTCTAGCTCAGAAGGCATGCGTGTTTATAACTAGTTTTTATTTGCTAATGATGACTGAAAGGGAATTTTCCTAGTCCCACAATGATGAATGACGAGATTGATTTTGTCACTAAAAATGTGGTAAACACATTGGCCACATCTAGTTATTGATTTTAGTTAAAAGTGACTAAAAATTCCTTTCACACACGCAACTTTGTACAGCACAACAGATTCCTTATAGAACCTGCAATCCAGCTGCACACTGGTTAATTCTTCTCTTTCGTCACCAAATTTTTCTGCTTCTTTACTCAAGTTATTATTATTATTATTAACAGTATTTATATACTGCTTTTCAACTAAAAGTACACAAAGCAGTTTACAGAGAAAAATCAAATAACTAAATGACTCCCTGTCGCAAAAGGGCTCACAATCTAAAAAGATGCAAAAGAACACCAACAGACAGCCACTAGAACAGACACTGCTGGGGTGAGGTGGGCCAGTTACTCTCCCCCTGCTAAAAAGAGGAGCACCCACTTGAAAAAGTGCATCTTACCCAATCAGCAGGGGTTGACTCTGCCTTCTTTCTTACTTCTAGAACAGTCTGTTCCTGGTGAAATGTGTTACTCAACACCTGCTCAGCAGTTGTTGAACATCAGAAAAACTTATTTCCAGTTTAAAAAAAACACCCAGTAAAAATCATCACAACTCTGTGTAACATCATAAAAACTGATTTTAAAAAACACCCAATAAAAATCATCACATAGGTACTTGCTGCTTCCTCACTTACAAACCCACTTACAGCAGCAGTTCAAGGAAGGGTAACCCAGACTTGCAGGAATCCTGGAACTATTGAAAGGGGACCATACAGGAAGTGGCCCAATCCACCCCCCCCAAAAAAAAGACTTCCATGCTGGAAAGGGTGTTGCAGTCAATCACAGAAGGCCACAGAAATGACTATGTGCACACACATACAGTACATATATCAGTCATTTCTGGCCTACTGATGTCCAGAAAGAGGGGGGAGGGGAAGGATCAGGTGAGTGGCTGTAATGGATAGATTAGATTTTTCTGGATTTATCTACATTGCAGATGTATATTGGTTTTATACAAGTTCAACCACCAGACTTTCCCTCAAAATATTCTGGGAATTTCAATTTGGTGAGGGTGCTTATCATCAGAGATCAATCCCAAGTTCCCTAAATTCTCTGGGGCAGGGAAACCACTGTGAAACTAATTAAGTTCAATGTGCCCCCTTCAACACTGACTTCAGTATGCTGGATTATTTTAGGCTACAGTCATGGGCCCTGCACTGATTTTAAAGCCAAACACTGTGGTATTTGTTGCAAAAGATACAATAGAAGTACACTAGAATTTGAGTAATTCAAAATATACTATATTTCAGCAGCTGCTAGGGTTGCCTAACCTGCGCATATAACCCCGCCCCAACACTGCTCTGCAATCTCCAGGAATCAGCATCAATCGCTAGATGACTACAGAAAATAATCCTGGGGATTTTAGCAAGGCTTCCAGGAATTTCCAGCATTACATCATATTGGCAAAAACAATCTCCTGGAATAGCTTCGAAGCTGCAGTCCTAGCAGCTGCAATGTGTGAAATGGCAGGCCGTGCAAAATGCACACCTGTGAAACAACATGGTTTAAAGTTCTAGCGTACGCATTTTTGAGAACGTGCCATATCGCACCAGAGGCGAGATGCATCCATCTCTTGTTCAGAGGTATGAAGATCTCAAAGTGGAATCTGAAGAATGGCAAGTCTGGCAGTCAAGAAATGTTTCAACACTTAAGGCATTCCCAAATGCCATGGCAAGAACAGAGCTGATGGTTTATTAGCAAACAGGCACCAGAAACTGCAGACAGTCTTTGCGATACATTGTAAAACAATATGCTTCGTGTGCGACAAAGTAACATTGATTGCTTGATCGATTTTAAGTGCCTGGGTGAGAACCTGGTGGAGCTGCCAAAGAGTATTTTTTTTAAAAAGTAGATTCTTTTCTTACTGGTGGATGTCATCATGGGCCCCTATTCTTTACTGACCCTTTCCCCACACTGCTCCATCACACAGGCCAAACACATATTTTGTTGTCTTAAAAGTTAGACCTATTTTTGTTTGTATATGGAGCGCTGATTTAAAAAAATGGCATCCATTTTGCCCTATCACATCTCGTTTTGCAGATATGACACAGCTTCATTTGTGAATGGTTCAAGCAGCTTCCTCACGAGGAAGTCATTGTATAGGTTTCCTCATTAGGAAGCTGCTTGAACCATTCACTGTTGAGGCTATGCTGTCTCTCCAAAACTAGATGTGATAGTGCAAAACTGATGCCATTTTTGGAATCTGCACCCCAAATTCATATAAAAACA
This sequence comes from Tiliqua scincoides, assembly GCF_035046505.1. NCBI lineage: Eukaryota > Metazoa > Chordata > Lepidosauria > Squamata > Scincidae > Tiliqua > Tiliqua scincoides. Next base: position 118,234,359 of record NC_089825.1, read on the forward strand.
CCATAAATTTTGGGGGGAAAAAAATTTCTGACCCTCAAATTTGCAGGCTTGTGTTAACTGTATAAATAACGTGGTGTGCACATGTGAGGAGAGCAGGAAGCAGCAACAAAAGGAATGGGCTGTGCTCAAAGGAACCCTGGCTAAGAAAAACTGAAATCAATGAAACAAGAGACATGACTCATTCAAGTTCCATTCACTTCAGTGGTGCTCAGCCAAGATTCACTTTCTTTGGCTACAACAACCCCATTACTTTATATGCACAAAAGTGCACACAACAAGCAGTGCACAGCTATGGTGAAATTTAGGTAGGAAAGGGAAAACAATGTTGAATTGCAGGGACGCAGATGCAATCGCTGGAATAAAGTATCACATAGCACTTTTTTCAAACCTCAGACTGCACAGAGCTGCTGCGAAGAAGGAAAGAGCTCTGCAAAACAGCCAGCACAGACTTGAGTAGCTCCATTGCAGGGCTTGGGCCCTGCCCCCTTCCCCAAAGGAGATGCCAGCGGCTGCCCGAAGCCCATAGGATGCAGCAGCAGCAGCATTTTGGTGCCTCTGGTCCTCTGGGTGCCAGGCAGCTCAGGATAGGACTGCTCAGCTACAATCTTATACACACTTTCCTGGGAGTAAGGCCCATTAAAACAGTGGAACTTACTTTTGAATGGACACGCATAGGATTGTACTATAATTGTGACAAAGGGAGGGACATGTTTGAAAAAAGGTGTTTTAACTCCTTGTTCTCAACCAAAATAAAGCTTGTCTACAACTGCATTGCTCATATTCTTCCCTCTTTGGCCTTGCCACTCTCTTCCCTCACTCTGCCTCTGTTGTTTCCTTTATTGTGCAGAAAGTAAGCTCCTTGGGGCAGGGAACTGGTTTTCTTTTCCCCTTGCGATATTTGGTAAAATATGTACAGCGATTGTACATATTGTGTTGATTCTTCTTATTATTATTATAAGAAAAATCTGTAAGAAACTTTGTAGTTGCCTTTTCCCCTTTTGCCTAAAACTCACCTCCTTCATGTCCTCATAAAACATATATAGGATACGGTGATTTTCTTTCTCATCCCAGAAACGTCGAACGTGGTCATACCAAGAGCCCCAGGGAACTGAGTGATGAATGAGATAAAACCAATAAGAACCAAAGAATTCTGCCACTTGAACCCACAAAATCCAGGTATACCCACATAAGCAGAGCCAACCTGACTAAAAGGTGACATTGGCATCACCACCTCGGAAGGGAGGGGGGATGAGTTTCTTTTTTAAAGAAAGAGAGAGAAGATGGAAAGGGGGATATAAAAACACCTCCGGCTTTAATAGTGAGATAGATTTTGGCAGGTACAATGTATTGCATAAGAACAAGAAAAGCTGCACTTGACAAAATTCTCTCTTCACAATTATTAAGAGTACAGGAACCCTGCTAGGTCTTACTTTGCATTTGGTCACCCTGGAGAGATGGATTTACAGAATCAAAAAAGTTAGAATGGTACTCATTTATCCTGGTGTAGTTAAAGGTCAGTTCTCAGTTTGAAGAGGCTGAAGATTCTTGCTGTAGGGGCCCTCCATAAATAGAGACTCCTTGCATCTAACTACCTATAATGCCCCCACTACCCACAATGCCTATGGAAGAGTTGGCTACCCACAAAATCCCCTGCTGTAGCACTGACCTTCGCCCTCCATGAATTTCTTTACATAGTCATTCCATGGCCCTGGGTCTGGCTGCGTCAAGTTCATTTGGTCAAAGAAGAAATATGAGACCAGGTTATCTTTGGCATTCCGAGCAACGTAGATCACCTGAAAGAGCCCAAAGAGACCTGTAATGGGGTCAAGGATTCAAACTGAGGAGGAAGGGAAGCAATGGCAGGTTGAGAAAGGGAACCGCAGAACCACTTACTTTGCAGTTCTTTTCCCAAAAGCTTTTAGGGACAAGCTGGAAAGGTAGGTGGGTTTTGATTGTACGAGGAGATGGTGCATCCACCAGCTGATCCACCCCTGGGGAGAAGCAGAAAAGAGTTAAGCCGGCATTTATAAGTTAGACTTCAGAATGACTAGGATTCCCAGGCTCACCTGATGGGATAGGAGGTGGAGAGCAGATTTCTAGAAATGGGATCCGGTAGTGCAAGGGAGCCCGCCGAGCTTTCTCCAGATCTCCACCAACAAGAAGCAGATCAACAATCTCTTGCATCCATGTGGTACCTGAAGCAAGACCGGAAACAGCCAATAATTCTAGGCGCTGCCTTTTCAGCAAAAATCAGATCAGCAGGAGAACATAGACAAGCTGCCCTCTCTCAGCCTCAGTCCCTCAGCTACAATGTGAGGGAGGTTGCTGTGAGGACAACAGTCAGACAGCACAAGCCATGTCCATATGGTACAAAAGGCAAGGATTCTGACATGCACCTCACACAGCCCTCTTCTCTACGGCAACCTCTTGTTGGTGTCTCACCGGCTTTGGGGTAGGTGGCAATCACCAAGTCATCGGGTCGTGCTTCAAAATTCTCAATGGGAGCCCACTGTTGAGCAATGGGTTCCATCAGGGGGATCCCATGGACCAGTGTCAGCGGAAACCTCCGAAAAACCCCTTTGTACTTGTGCAGGGCTTCATTGTAGTCCCCCGTGCCTGACATGGCACCTCTGGTTAAACTGTGCAGGAACCTGTTTCTTCTGAAAGAAGGCAGAGACCTCCCTGGTCCTGGAGAAGGCTTTTATTCCTCTCTCTCTCTCTCTGTTCAGAGGCAGGCCCTTTTATGTTCCTCTCTCCTTCCTGTTAGCTGAAAGGACAAATTTCCCTTCATGGGATTGCCTCACTCAGTAAAGCTGAGTGAACACCAGGAAGGAACTTTGAATCAGCGTTGCAGCCCTGCCTGTATTTTATCAACAGACTGCAGGTATCAACGTCAAAAGGACAACTGGATTGGTGAGCTCACTACATTTCAAGACACTCCTACTTACTCTGTATTCACCACTTGCCTTCATAACCAAATTCCCACAGAGGGAATCCAGGAAGCTTGAGTTCCACCCTCTTTGCCCAGAAGACCTCAATTCACCTCACGGGAAATCCAAAACTCACACAAATTTTTTCTTCTCTAAACTAGAACCTTCCCTTCCTCATCCAGAACTAGAAAATCTCAACTGAATCCCAATTCAAGGGATCTTAATCTGAACCAGCTTCCACTAGAGTACAATACCTTTGTTCAGAACAGCAACATGTGAAGTAATAACAAGAGTGCCTCTGAGTTAGTGCAGAGAGCATTTCCCTCTCAATCACAGCCCACACACGCTTGTTGCTTGGATTACAGAGCAGAGTTTGCAGACCAGAGGAGGAAGTTCTCATCCGGCAGAAGTTGCTACACTTCTGTTTTTGGAAATTAGCCACTAGCTCATTCTCAATTCTTCGGTTTCCCGTCCCTGGAGGACTGGTTGAGAGACAGCAGTCATAGGAGGGCATCAGAACAATTGGATACCCAGTGTCACCTCCAGAAAGCCCATTAGGGGTAGCAGTTAGGGTTGTCAGACTTGTGCTGGGGAGACCTGGGTTCAGATTCCCCTTCAGCTGTAAAACTCTTTGAGTGACCTTGCACCATGTCTCTGGGCTTAACTAAACCATAGGGTTGCTGTGACAATAAAATGGGTGTGTGTGGAAAAATGATAGATGCTGCACAAAATTTCTTAAGAGAAGGGCAAGATGGCAAAGAACAGGATATTGTGGTACCCTTGTAATAGCACAACACTGTGAAAGGCTGACAAATGATGACATCAACAACGTGGGCTGAAACAGAACTACCCCACTGAAGACAGTTCTGCAAAACTGTGGCAGGTTCTCACCAAGTCTGGAGTTTGCACTTGCAAACTGAAGAGCAGGCACCAAGTGAGAGAGAGAGAGAGAGAGAGAGAGAGAGAGAGAGAGAGAGAGAGAGAGAGAGAGAAGCTTGATGTCCCTTGTAGGTTCCTAGCCTAGATTATTAGACCATTTGTTTTATTTTTATTTTTTTGCACAGCTACTATTTTTTTAATTGTATGTTTTAATTGTATGTATAATTTAATTTTATGGAACGTTGCTGATTGTTTTGTTTACCTTAGCCACCTTGGGCTCCCTGTAAATAAGGAGGGAAAGGAGGATACATGGGGGGGGGGGTGAATGAATGAATGAATGAATGATTTCCACTGTGGAACCAGCACACATTTATCCACCCCTCCAGCATAAAGCAGTATGCATGTTATCCCCACAACAGCACAATTATGGTATTCCAAGTTCTCAGTTTGATAGCAGATAACAAGAAGCCCAACCAACAGTAATCATTTTAAACAGATGCCTTAAATTTTAAACAGATGGTTCCAACTGTCCCTTTCTTGCTAAACAAAGACTTCAAAATGACAATAAGGTTAGCAAGAAGCAACAGCCGATCATTTGTTTTGAACAATCAGCAGTTAATTCCTCTGTGGCCACAAATGGTTATCATTATGATTTACTCCTAATAAGGATTAGCACATATAAGCAGCTCAACTCTCCTTGCATAACACATTATCAGTGGGTGATATTTATGGACCTTTGAGCAAGCTTGGTTCAGCTCCTGCGCTAAGCAAACTCTGAGTAAAGTGGTGCTGGTAATCTCTGACTTCACAAAAAACAAACAGAACCAAGATCATTCAGACCTAGAGAATGAACCCAGAAGTCCTGCTGTTACCAGTGACTCTCCCCCCTCCCAATTAGGGAGCCTGTCTATGACAGGCAGAAAATCAACAGGTAAAATCCTTTCTGCATCTCAAAAGCTTCACTTAATGCTGCAACCCTGCGCACACGTTGCTGGGATTAAGCCCTCTGAACACAATGGGACTTACTTCTGAGTAGACATGCCTAGACCTGTGCCACTATCTAAATTCTGCCTCTCAAGGGGGAGATAAGGCACATAGAACTCCGGCTGAAAAGGAATATGAGCAAATACTATAAATTTGCAGAGGCTGAGGCTCACAGACCCTTTCCTCCAAGCCAGTAAAACTCTAATCTTATCCAGCAGCCTGCTCCCCTAGGAAGTCCCACTCAGTTCTATGGGATTTACTTCTGAGTAAGTATGCAGTGGAATGAATGAGCTTCCAGAGCTCTCAAAACTTCAAGAAGTAATCTAGAGCAATGTTCTTCAACCTTGGGGTTAGGACCCCAAAGGGATCACAAAGCCTCAGTCAGTTGTAGGGTCACGGCAACTTATAGGAATGAAAAAGTTGAAGACCACTGGACTAGAACACCACAAGGTAAAGAGGGAGGCATCTAGTGTTCCCCTTCAGCTACCAGGAGATGGTGACCCAGTCTTGCTTGGATTCTTAGCAATTGTGCTAAAATAGCTTTCGCTAGTGCCAGCTTCATGGTAACTTTTTCAGCTCCCTCTAATAAGAATTTTTGGTTAGCAATAAGGGTAGAGGTGAGCAAATAAGGTCCCTGGAGGGGGCAGGATCAGTGTTCCCCCATCTCATACCTGTATGTTTGTTGGGGTTGTGGCACGAAAAAGGTTGAAGACCACTGATCTGAAGGTACACCACCCTCTTACCAGGGTGACCAGATGGCCTTTTTTGTTTTTAGCCTCCTGTCCTGGAAAAGAACTTCAGTGTCCTCCTTTTCCCTGTAAGTGACACTTGCAGGCAGCACATAGCCTTCTTGTAATTAATAAATTGATGATTTCTACCCAGATCCCTCACCCCTGTATGGAAAAAGTCATGACCTTGAGCCTTAATCCCAAGCAGGATTGCCTTCTGCGTCTACCCTTAAAGGCGCTCTGCACATGACCAGAGACACTCTTTCTCAAAGCCAATCCCTAACCCTTGCAAACCAAGATTGTGCAAGCGCGCCCCCTGGTGGGCCTTTGGTTCCAATGTAACTCTTGCACTCAGGGCGCTGCTGCCCATCCAATGACACGGGCCAGCGCAAAGGCTCGCGCCCCTCCTTCCGGGCCCGGCTTCGCTCTGCGGGCAAAGCAAAAGCAAAGTGAGGGCGGAAGTGGCGTCGTCGGGGGCAGGCGTGGGCGAGCGGGTGCTGGAGTGAGGGCGGAAGTGGCGTCAATGGCTGCGGTGGAGGGGGGAGACGAGGAAGAGCAGCAGGCTTTGGTGCTTTGGGCGTGCGGAGCGCTGGAGGGACGGGAGGATGGTGCTGATCAAGGAGTTGTGAGTACCTGGGCGGGGGTGGCTGGTGGTGCCTGGGAGAGCCAGTGGGTGGCAAGGGTTAACTCAGAGCTGGGGAGGGGGCTTTCCTAAAAGGGGTGGGTGGGAGGCAGATGGAGAGTCCCTCTTGCATATGGCTGCCCCCTTGCTTCCCTCCTCCCCCCCCCCAGCTGCTGGATTGTGCTGCTTTTCTATAGCCCCAGGAAGGTGCTCGGTGCTGCACATGTTTGCACCTCTGCTGCCATGTTGCATTGAGTCTGGGGGTGGCGCTTTCCTTTTGCAAGCAAGGGCAGCCTTTTCCTGGTGGGATTCTGCTCCTGCTGGAAAGGCTTCATGGCCCATCTGGCTTCCATCCTGCCAGAAGCTCCCTCTGTGCGCTCCTCCACCCAGCTCTGGCATCCAGCTGGCTGACCCTGGATCTGCTCTCCTGGCGGAAGGCGAGCTGTCTGCTTTTAGGAACCTGGTCTTTCTCATCCTGATTCTCCCCCCCCCCATTCAAATCAAATCAAAGGGTGGAGGAGAGATCAATCTCTTGATCAGGTTGCCAGTTTCTTTGCCCCCCAGGGCTGCAAAACCTTTCCACGCTTTACTTGGAGTTAAATTATGTTGTGTCCTTCCAGGTGAGACTTCCTAATGACTCCACACTTGAATGTGAGTGGTGTGAGATGTGCCCAGCCATGGTTTGGCATAACTACTTTTCAGGAAGTTGGCAGCAACAGATTTCTCTCTTTCTCTGTCTCTTTCTCAGGAAGTGGTTTGGGACATCTGGGATGGGGATGGGGAGGAAGCGATTAGCGGTGTGTGGGAGCAGCCTCCCATCTGACTTCATTGGGGTCTTGCAATTCTGCATCAAAGGACACTATCTACTCAGGCTGTAGCCCTGTGTGCACTTATATTGGAGTAAGTCCTGGTGAAATCAGGGGAGCTAATTTTTGCCTAAGCATTGCTTTGCCCATGCAAAATAGGCTTATAATGATATCTGTTTTATCTATACATTGCATTCCTAGCCTGCCTTTCTTACAAGGAGCTCAGAGAGGCATATGTGCCTCTCCTCTCCTCCCCTGTTTTCTCACAACAACTCTGTGAGGTAGGTTAGGTTGAGAGACAGCAACTGGACAGGTGGGCTTTGTTACTGCTTGGGGATTTTAACTCATGCTTTTTGGATTCAGCTATCTAACCCAGTGTTTCCCAAACATTTTAGCACCAGGACCCACTTTCAAAAACAACTCTGTTGGGACCCTCCTAGCCTTACAAGACTTAAAAAAAAAAGTTTCACTTTGCCAGACACTCAAGCCTCTGTTTTTATTCATTTTGCTATGGTGGGGAAGGGGGGAGAACACCACCTTCTGGAGCATTTGTTGAGCTCTGTGTTCTTTGGATTAGGACAGGGATGCCCAAACCCCAGCCCTGGGGCCACTTGTGGCCCTCAAGGACTCCCAGTCTGGCCCGTGGGGAGCCCCCAGTATCCAATGAGCCTCTGACCCTCCAGAGACTTGCTGGAGCCCGCGCTGGCCCGACGCAACTACTCAACATGACGGCCAACTGTTCTACCTCTTGTGTGAGCTGTGGGACAAGGGCTCCCTCCACTGTTTTCTGTTTCACATCTGTGATGCAGCAGCAGCAGCAACAAAGGAAAGGCTGGCCTTTTGTGCAAGGCCTTTTATAGGCCTTGAGCCTATAAAATTCATTCATATAAGCCTTCATTCATTCATATAAGTTCCATCTCTAATATATTCATTTATGTAAATTTATTCAAATTTGAAATGTAAATTAATTCTTTCTTTTTTTTTTTCCTGGTCCAATGTCAGAGAGATGATGTGGCCCTCCTGCCAAAAAGTTTGGACACCCCTGGATTAGGCCCTTTCTAGTGGCCTTGTGTTCCCTTATTCCCCTGGTCAAATGCACATGTGCATTTCAGTTTCACTTTCCATAGGCCCAATACATTTTTCCTTGTCCACTTGGAGAGGGGGTCTTCCTTATTGAATGTTTTTTGAGGCCTGCATTCATTGGATCAGGACCATTCTGGTGGTATTGGGTTTCTCTTGGCCTGCCCTTCAAAGTGGGCTGAGGCATGGTTGCCTTCTCATGAGAAAACATGCATGTGCAGCTCAGTTTCACGTTCCATAGGGCTCAATAGATTTTACTTGGTCAGCTATCAGCTTGTCAGTTTCAATTTCAGGACTCGCCAGCAGTTAGGCTGCATGGTTTGGGAAACACTGCTGTAACCACTACGCAACACTGCAGGAGTGGCCCAAGATCTTCTGGTGCCTGGGGAAGCATGCCAAATGCTGGGCTCCTGGCCCTTAGCTGGTGGTGTGCCAGCCTTTGCTTCGCCCGTTCCTAACATTAGAAAAGGAAAAGAGGGATGGAGCAACTGGAGAAGTGCGGAGGAGAGGGGACTGCTGAGTTAGAGCACTCCTTTTTTCTCTCCACCCTTCCTTTCCTAGGGAGGTGGAGGTGAGTGGGCAAGCGGAGGTAGGTATTTCCCCACACGGGCTCTCAGATGCTTGTATACAGAGAAGTAGCATGGCTGAGCTACACCGGCAGGTGTAGGGCTGCTCATGTACTTCATTTGCTCTATAGGGGAGCCTGCCATGGTGTTTCAATCAGCAAATAAAGAACATCTTTATATTTTGGGTGTTTGGGTAGAGGCAGTCTAATAGTGCAGCTTTGTTTGCGTTTGAGATCCGCCCTCCCATCCGTCATGAAGCTGCCTAGATGACCATGAATGCATCATCATCATCTTTCAGCATTACCTACTTCACAGGGCTGTTGTGCAGAGAACAACCTGTTGTGCAGGTTGTGCACCCTACAGGTAGAACACAGCTGCGATACAAGGACATCTGCAAGAGGGATCTGAAGGCCTTAGGAGTGGACCTCAACAAGTGGGAAACCCTGGCCTCTGAGCGGCCCGCTTGGAGGCAGGCTGTGCAGCGTGGCCTTTCCCAGTTTGAAGAGACACTTTGTCAACAGTCTGAGGCAAAGAGGCAAAGAAGGAAGGCCCATAGCCAGGGAGACAGACCAGGGACAGACTGCACTTGCTCCCGGTGTGGAAGGGATTGTCACTCCCGGATTGGCCTTTTCAGCCACACTAGACGCTGTTCCAGAACCACCTTTCAGAGCGCGATACCAGAGTCTTTTGAGACTGAAGGTTGCCAACACACATGTGCAGAGAAAGATTGGGGAGAAAGTATTTTGTTTGCCACCCTGAGATCCTTGGCAGAATTGCAGGATAAACATTTAACATAAGAGAGCCTGGAAGGTGTAGAGGTTTGAGTATAGTCACCCTTAGACCAAATCCAGGTTCAGTTCCCTGCTCAGTCATGAAGCTTCCTGGGTGACCTTGGACCAGTCACTATCACTTGGCCTCAACCTACCTCACAGAATTGTTGTGAGGACAAAAGGAGGGGAGGAGCCATGTACTCCACCCTGAGCTCCTTGGTGGAAGAGTGGTGCAACAATGTGAGAAATAAATTTAATAATCAGCAGGGGGGCAGAGTCTTTCAGTTTGTGCTCCCTCAAACAACTCCTCCTTTACTGCCCCCTAATATCTCTGCCTTTTATTTGACATCCTTTCAATATCTTCTCAAAATTCACCATATCTCTGTGGAGTCTTGCCACAGCCTCTAATCCCTATAATCAGCTGTTTTGTTGTTATAGGCAGTGCCATCCATGCACCTGCTGAATGGTGCCATGCCCCAAGGGGCTTGCAGTTTAGAAGGGGACACAAGGGGACAACAAAGGGAGCAGGAGTATGTAGGAGAAGAATGTGCCATTGTTTCAATTGCATGTACTTACAATTGCATGTAAATGTAAATTTTGCACGTTAGAACAAACAGTATGGGGATCTAAAGGGTTGGGCCAAAAGGTTTTTGGAAGCAGTGGGTTTAAGAATGAATTGCTAAGCTGAAGTCTTCATCACTGAAATAACCATATGTTGTTTTCCTACAACTCTCTCCTTCCTTTGTTGCCTCCCTCTGTCAAATTTTAGACCGTAAGCTCCTCGAGGCAGTAACTTTGCTCTCTTATTCAGTAAAGAGCCATACAAAGTGATAGTACTTGTGTAAATAAACAACTGTAGCAACACATTTTCTATTTGGTTGCCTGGAGGCTGTTTTTGCTCACCACAGTCGAACAGGCAATGGCTATTTACAAGCTTGGCACATGCTGTCTAGGGATGAGCTTATTTCTCTATAAAAGGGACACTTGTTTAATCCGTTAAAACACAACAGTCCTGTACTTTTGAAAGTAAAGAAGCTGTATCAGCTGTATCCTAAAATGAGGCTGTTTTATCCAGTAGATATGGTAGCACCTCTTATTTGGGGTCTGATATATGATGTATTAGTAAATTTGATAGTGCCTTAACCCTCCTGGGAGAGATACAATTTAGACAGCAAAAACCCCCCCCCCCCAAAACCCATTTGGATTGTATCGTTTTCAGATATCTGTCTTGCTGAATCAGCAATAAATCTAATCTGAGTCTGGCGTCTCCAATTCTGGTAAACACAAAAGAATCTTGTTAGTTCCGATAATATATGCTAGTGCTTTAGAGGCCCTGTTGGTCGAACTGTACACTAAGGCATCCGTATTTTGTGTGCATGCTTTTTATCTCTCTAGTGGGGTAGGAGGGCTTTAACATTAAAGGATCCCCCATCTTACTCTTTTTTTTTTTTTCCTCTTCTCTCTCTGTCTCCCCTGCAGCCGGGTAGTGTTGCCTTGCTCTGTGGAGGAGGTAAGTTTCATTTACAGGCACTGCTATTATGGGGGAGTTCGTAGTCTTGCTTGCCCCTTGTCAAAGGATTGTGGGTAACAATGGCTTGGCATTAGTCGTCATCACAAGGTTGTGGCTGGAACCACTTGAATGAGAGAAAAATTCTGCAACCCACCCCTTTTCTCTCCTCCCATCTCTGGCTGGTGTTGAATGGGCAGTATTTACCCTTCTGTCTTGTTCCCCCTTCCCCCAGTATCAAGTCGGGCAATTATTCTCTGTGGCCGAAGCCAGCAAGAACAACACTGGTGGGGGTGAAGGAATTGAGGTGCTCACCAATGAACCATATGAGCGTGAAGGGGAGAGAGGACAGTACACCCACAAGATCTATCACCTCCAGAGGTAAGGACCGCCCTGGGAGTGGGTGTCAGATGGCTCAGACCTGTTATGATGATGTCTTTACTGTTCCTCTTCTTTGCAGCAAAGTTCCAGGATTCATTAAGATGTTTGCTCCTGAGGGGTCACTAGTCGTCCATGAGAGAGCCTGGAATGCCTATCCCTATTGTCGAACAGGTGAGCCCTGCAGAGAGGGAAGGGCACCTGATATTGGGACACTGAGGTTCTCCAGCAGAGGGATTGGTTGAGGGGGTCACCTCAGGCAGCAGTTGACACTCCCATCCGTCACTCCTCCTCCGCTCTAGATTCAAAAAATGATGCTAGGAGAATGGAGCAGAAGAGAAAGTGTGGAGGAGAGAAGAGTGGTGGGCAACAAGGACGTCTCTAGCCCACCACTCCTCCACGTTTCCCCTTTAGCTCCATTCTCTCTTCCTTTATTTAATCCAGACATCAGGAGGAGGAGGAGTAACAGTGGCTGGTGCACCATTGGGTAAGGGGGGGGAGATGTCATGAGTGCATTGTTTTTCAGGCATCAATAGATCTTGGGCCAACTCTAAGGGAAAATGGAGCGGTGATTTTTCAAATTTTCCTTCCTTAAGGAACCTTTTGCAAACAGATGTGTTTGTCAAGGAACCACCGCACTTCTGCCACAGAACCCCAACTATGTTGCAGAGGATTCTGGGAAGTAGGGCAAACCTCCAGTTTATGTGAGGGGCTAGCTTGGCCTGCTCAACCTCCTTGTTGCCAGCTGAGAGTGAACACACCCTTGCACAAACAGGGAGGCACCTGGTTGGAGTGGGCAAACAGCCTTTGTTGGCCGCCACTGATTTTCTTATTGAGGAACCCCAAGTTTCTCAGATCATAGTCTGAAACCACTAATAATGTCAGAAGGGATGGAATAGAGAAAGTCTCCGTTCTTGGGGATGAAAGAGATGTCTGGCTTGTTATTTATAGTATAATAAATTGCAGTTTTTACATGGATGCATTCTACCCTTTTAGATATTGGGTAGTTTGTTGGCTTAGAACAGTACTGGGTGTCTTGTAGCTACATGAGTGGGATCTGATAGCCCTTGTTCTGGTCAGGGAACATTTTCTATTCCACTATACTGCATTAATTCATTTTCTCTCTTTCTCTTACTCGGTCTCATCTCATCTGCTACAGTTATTACGGTGAGTGACTTGCAGACTGGGTAGTTGTGGGTGGGAAGTTAGGTGGTGTTTTCTAATTATTCACACTACCCTACACTTCATGGGCACCTCTCTGACTTCATGGGCACATCTGTCTCCCCTTCTATCTCCACTAAGCTGGGGCAGTGCCCACCATGTGAAGTCCCACAGGAATTTCCCAGACCATTCTGCATATTGTGTTGGTACAAGTTGTGTGCTGCCTTCAGAACTCAGAGTCCCTAGCAAGCGATTTTGTTGAAAGGGTTCCTGGGTAATCATGTGTTCTTCTATCTGAACAGAATGAATATATGAAGGATGATTTCTTCATCAAAATTGAAACGTGGCACAAACCAGATCTAGGTGACCAAGATAATGTAAGTGAGAGGGTGTGGGTACGCTTACATATACACAAACACACCACTCAAATCTTTCCTCAGAAATAAAAAGGCATTTGATTAATCAGTAATACCACCTCAGCAAGAACAGCTTCACAGCAGAGGTGTTAAATAGCTCATGTAATCACATGTGCATCACATGTGATGCTTCACATGTGTTGCATCACATGTGATGGAAGCATAAAGCACCTGTTGCTCAGTTTCATAAGAACATAAGAACATAAGAACAGCCCCACTGGATCAGGCCATAGGCCCATCTAGTCCAGCTTCCTGTATCTCACAGGGGCCCACCAAATGCCCCAGGGAGCACACCAGATAACAAGAGACTTCATCCTGGTGCCCTCCCCTACATCTGGCATTCTGACTTAACCCATTTCTAAAATCAGGAGGTTGCGCATACACATCATGGCTTGTACCCCATAATGGATTTTTCCTCCAGAAACTTGTCCAATCCGCTTTTAAAGGCGTCTAGGCTAGACGCCAGCACCACATCCTGTGGCAAGGAGTTCCACAGACCACAGGTTTTAAGGTTTCTTAAAACCTTTGAATTTTGTAAACTTTAAAAAAAAAATTGTATGGCAGAAAAACGAAGCAAAATTAAGCCTATTGTGCCATCATGAAATCAATTGCTGTTTTGTAACATGTTTGTTATGTATGTATAAAATTTAAAAGGTTTTAAGTTAAAGACCTAAGTCTTTTTAATATAAAAAAATCAAAATCTTTCTATCTGTCTTTCTGTCTGTCACATAAGGAATCTTAATTTCCTGTCTTACCTCCACAGGTTCACAGGCTTGATGCTGAGACCTGGAAAGATGTTGAAGTGGTTCATATAGACATTGCCGACCGGACACATGTGTCAGATGATGTAAGAGGCCACTTCGTGTCTTGCACCACTGGCAAATGGGGCCCTGCTTTTCGTGTCAGAGAGTTAGCTCTTTCCCAACTGCTTTCCTACCTGATGTACAGACAAGATTTTCATGAGCCCGCCTTCCTTTTCTTTTCTGGGACTTCTCTGTCCCATCTTCTATTATGTCTATGATCTCTTTTTCAGGATTACAAGCCAGATGAAGACCCAGCTCTCTTCAAATCACTGAAGACAAGCAGAGGCCCACTTGGTCCTGATTGGAAGGTATGTCTGCCCAACAGAAAGTGAGAACTGGCCTTGGTGTGAACTCTACCCAGCTGTGTATCTCCCGGGTCTTTAGGATTATCTGATGCCTGCAAAGAAAGGATTTGGTATTAGTAGTGTGACCCTTAACCTAGCTTCTACTGGGGAGATATTATGCTGAATTGGACTGTGTGTGTGCATTACAAAACAGCCAGTGTTGTCCCGTGACCACAGCGCTGGAGGCATGGGTTTGAGTCTTACCTCTGCACAGGTGGGTACCCACTCATTGAGTGGCCTTTGTCAAGTCTTTGCTCTGCCTCAGTGACTTCAAAGAAAGTGGTGCTAGGGGGGAGGCTGAAGAGTGCAGTGTGAGCCTGGACTCCGGGGTTTTCAGAAGAGACAGGACACTAGAAGCAAGAGGGGTGGTGGGCACTGCATGTGCAATGCCCTCTGTCTATATGAGACATGTTTGCCAAATCTTGTTTTTTAACCTCTTGGCTTCTCTTAGGATTCTGTAGATGTTTCACCTGAGAGGAACCTCTGCATCTTTTGGAATTTCAGTCTCTAGGCTTAACCCTCACAAGAACATACAGACTGCAGTTCTAGATCACATTAATGGTCCACCCGGTGCCGCAGGTTGTGTCCTGCAGTATTCAACCAGAATCCTCCATTCAAGCTGCAAGCAGGGCATAAAGAACATAGCCTTTCCCTGCTGCAGCTGCCTCCTAGCAGCTGGCAGTTCTGAACCCGGGTGTGTGTGTGTGGTCTGTTGAGCTCATAACCACTGATAGACCCCTCCAGCATGAATCAGTTTCATCCCTGTTTAACCTTCACTGTGTGTTTGTTTTAAAGGGTAATTTCTTATCCCAGGAATATTTTTTTTTAATGGAAACTCAAAAGGCAGTTGCACTTTTTTTCTTTTGAAGACATTGTCATCAGCCACATGAGATCCCCAAAGGAAAATGAATTGCCATTTCCTTTCTATGAGCAAACAAGCATCAGGGGTACAATATTATCCCACAAATGAACAGGATTTCTAATTGGAGTCACTTTCTCCCTGAGCTAAGGGCCCAATCCTATCCAACTTTCCAATGGTGATGCAGCCCCAAGGTAAGAGAACAAATGTTCCCTTACCTTGAGAAGGGCCTGCATGACTCCCCCCCTCTCCCACTGGCTGCATCAGTGCTGGAATGTTGGATAGGATTGGACCCTAAGTTTCATTTTTTTTTTTACACCTGTTGATTTTTGTTTTCCCACCCCAGCCATACCATTTCTGTGTGTTAGGGAAGTACTCCTAAATGGCCTCTAGTTGTTCCCCTTTTAAACAGTGTGAATAGACAGTCAAAAGACAGTCCTTCTGAGTAGAAGGAGGTTAGCTTTGATTTTTAGACTTCTCTTACCTTAGACAATACTAAATTCTGTACACACCAGGGAGTAAACCCCACTGAAATAAATAGACCTTGTTCAGTAGACATGTGTAGGATTACAGCACGCCTGTTGTATACAAAGGTGCAGGGCAAGACACAATTACATGTGGAAGTTTGTGTGTGTTTCTCTTTACAGAACACATGGTGGCGTACATTGTGTATTCTGACTGGATGATTCTGCTGTATAATTTTTTTTCTTGGGTTCATCTGTAAACACTGCAAAATCTATCTGGTGTAACTAGTTATCCCCAAAACAAAAAAGTCATTTTTTTCCTGTTTCCAAATGAGGATTAAAGCCGTCTGAGCTACTGGCCTTCACCATATCTTGTGGAAGCAAATGCCATAAACTAAATATGTGTGATGTGATGATGCATTTTCTCTTGAGTCTCCTGAATCTGCTACCCATTAATTTTATTGGAGTCCCAGAACGATGAATGCAGGAGAAAAGTGGCTATCATTTTGCTACCTTTATCATGGTCCTCCCCTGCCCCACCTTAGTTATATTTCCCCCCCCCCTCCAAATTAAAAAATCTCCCTCCTTTTTCCCCTTTCCATCAGCGGGAGCTAGCCAATAACGAGGATTGCCCCCACATGTGTGCCTATAAGCTTGTGACGGTGAAGTTCCGCTGGTGGGGCCTCCAGGGTCGCGTGGAAAAATTTATCCAGAAGGTGAGGTGCAACTGAAGGTCACTGATTCTGGTGTGAAAAGTCATGTTTGTTGGCGCAATCTTGAGACATAGGCTGGGTAGTTTTCTTCCTTTTGAGGGCCTGTGGCCTAACCCTAAAAGGCCTAGCTTGTTCTGGGGGATACTGTGGCACAAGCCTTAGTGCGTTCCCTCCGGGAGAGTGCTGCTTGGATGTCCTGTTTCAGGGCCTCCCTTGCTTTCAGGTCTTAACGTCTTCAACTCTTCTCCTTCTACAGCAAGAAAGACGCCTCTTTACCAACTTCCATAGGCAGCTGTTTTGCTGGTTGGATAAGTGGGTGGATTTAAGCATGGCAGACATCCGGCGGATGGAAGAGGAGACACAGAGGGAGCTGGACGAGGTACACTGGGGATAGAAGAGCAGGTTGCACGTTGTAGGGTTGCTGCTTTTCTCGTGTGGCAAGCCTCCCATATCTTCATCAAGGAGGGTGTTTCTCATTGGTGGCATTGCACTGAATGCCTTCTCCCATTCAAGGTCAAGGTTCAGTCCCTTGGCATCTTCAGGGAGGGCTTGGAAATCCCTGACTGAGACCCTGCAGAGCTGCTACCACTCACTGTAGCCAGTGCTGAGCTACATACCCTTCTGTGGATCTGGCTCACTAGAAGGTAGCTTCCTATGCCATCATCTGACTGTTTGTTCCATTAAAATGCTGGTTTGGCTTGCTGAAAAACCATATGTATGTACTTCTCCCTAATGGACAAGGCCTAGTGGAAGAGAGCAGGCTTGATACTGTGAGCGGGTCTGGCTTGAAAAGTATCCAGCAGCTGAAGGATGTCGTCTTGTTGCAGATGCGCCAGAAGGGCACTGTGAGAGGGATGACTGCCAGCGATGAGTGAGTGTCCCCTGCTGCCTGGGCCCAAGAAGTGACAAGGTAGACAAGTCTGAGGAATGAGGAGGGTGGTGTGTCTGTGGGTGGGATCTTGAGGGCATGGAAAATATTTCTGGCAGTGGATGTATGAAATGAATTTGGAGTAGGAAGGTGTCCTCTTGGATCAGATGGAAGGTTTGGCATCCTGTTTCCCATGGTGGCCAACCAGGTGTCTCTGAGATGCCCAGAAATGGGACATCTAGGCCAGTGGTTCCCATACTTTTTAGATACCCTACAGCTGAGGTTCCCAAGCTCTCAGGGAGAGGATGGGAACCCATAAGTCAGTGGTTCTCAAACTGGGGTGTCATGATGCCCCAGCCTGAGAGTCTTGAACTTTGCCCTCTTAAGAGGAGGGGGGAAGGCAGCGATGCAATTCCCAGGATTGCATCGCTAACGGGGATGTAGGGGCTGGCATGTACTTACCAGTCCCTGCAGCAGCCTCTCGGGGGTGCAGGGAGCCCTGTGCGACCCTTCACATGGCTCCCGTGGAGCGATTGCGCCCCACTTCCAGCTTGCACCCTCTCTCCAGTATTAGGAGAGAGGGAACAAAAGTTCATGTTCTTTGAAAATCACATGTGGATGTTTCACAATGTCATTGAGATTTCTGCTGATATTTATCTGAAAATGTAACCAAGATTGTTTCATCCCAATGCAAAGACTCTTTTCTGACTAATCTCCTCTTCTCTTTTTACCTAGGTGCAGTACCCTTTCTGACCCAAGACTGGACCTATTATTGTGGGACTCTGCGCTATCTCTCTCTCTCTCTTTCTCTCCCTCTCCCCCACCCACCACCTTGGGAGGGGAAGGTGGGAGTTCCCATCTCTTTCCGTCCTACTGGTCTGAAAACATTTGAAAACCGCCCCTGCTTCTGCCAGCATGGGGGAATCCCACGGAACTGCTGTCTACCTTTTTACTGGTTAATGGATTAATAGGTGCCCCAGACACACCACTAGTGGGGGTATGAAAGGAGGACCTTTTGTGGGTGGGTAGGGGGTGTCTCTCTTCTTTTTACCCTGCAGGGGCAGGGGTGCATGACGATTAACATTATATTAATATCCTTTGGCATCATGTTTTGGTCAGGTTGGGAGGGTGGGGTCTTTCCACAGGCAGGGAAAAGTAAGATCTGGAGTGTCTAAATGGCTTGGTGGTGAAGGGGATGGCAGAACAAGTTCACATTTCAATCTTAGGAGTATGGTTTTGCTTTCACTGTGGAGGGTTGGAGTTCACCATTTAAGGCATGTGTGGAAAACATTTGCTCTGTTTCCAAACCTACACTCCTTTTCCAAGATAGGTGGGAAAAGTGGCAAGGGTAGCAAGTTGGGGGAGGGGTTCTTGTCGCCCCATACAGGCATAAATGTATTATGAACAGCAAAGCAATTGTCCCTTTGGCCAGGGGTGGGGTGGTGGTGGTATAAACCCTCTGATGTCTTGAAGTTTTTTCTGCCCTTAAGGCCACTAAATCAATGCTCCTAAGGTTTAAAACTCTACTAGTACTACTTCCTCCCCCTTTCTACCCCTCTTCCCCTGCTCCAGTATCCTAATTCTAGGGGGAGGAAGGGAGGTAGTTTCTTTTTCTCCCCATGTGGGAGAGGCATTCTGAAAGCATTTCAGCCGCCTTTGGAGACTTCAGTGAGGAGGCAGGGAAGATTTTAAGGCCTGGTGGTGCATTCCTAAGGATCTGAACAGTATTTTTTTTAAAAAAAGGGAAAAAAAAACACTGACATCTCTTTTTTAAAAAAAAAAAGTAAAACAATAAATAAACTTGAAGTTGAGCTCTTGTCTCATTTCCTGCTGGGGAGGGATGATCATTGGCAGGGAGTTAAGTGTTGGCAAATCTGAATTCTTTTTGTCCTTCACCATCACCTGTAGAAGATTTGGCACCTCTGAGAGAAGAGGGTATACTTTTTATTCAGATGGAGTTTATGGTGCCAGAGGATTGGAGGATAGCAAATGTCATACCAATCTTTAAAAAGGGAAAGAGGGGGGACCCGGGAAACTATAGGCCAGTCAGCCTAACATCTATACTGGGTAAGATGGTGGAATGCCTCATCAAAGATAGAATCTCAAAATGCATAGACAAACAGGCCTTGCTGAGGGAGAATCAGCATGGCTTCTGTGAGGGTAAGTCTTGCCTCACAAACCTTTTAAAATTCTTTGAAAAGGTCAACAGGCATATGGATGCGGGAGAACCTGTGGACATTATATATCTGGACTTTCAGAAGGCGTTCGACACAGTCCCTCACCAAAGGCTACTGAAAAAACACAGTCAGGGAATTAGAGGGCAGGTCCTCTCCTGGATTGAGACTTGGTTGAAGACCAGGAAACAGAGAGTGGTGTCAATGGGCAATTTTCACAATGGAGAGAGGTGAAAAGCAGTGTGCCCCAAGGATCTGTCCTGGGACCAGTGCTTTTCAACCTCTTCATAAATGACCTGGAGACGGGGGGTGAGCAGTGAGGTGGCAAAGTTTGCAGACAACACCAAACTTTTCCAAGTGGTGAAGACCAGATGTGAGTGTGAGGAGCTCCAGAAGGATCTCTCCAAACTGGCAGAATTGGCAGCAAAATGGCAGATGCGTTTCAATGTCAGTAAGCGTAAAGTCATGCACATTGGGGCAAAAAATCAAAACTTCACATATAGGCTGATGGGTTCTGAGCTGTCTGTGACAGATCAGGAGAGAGATCTTGGGGTGGTGGTGGACAGGTCGATGAAAGTGTCGACCCAATGTGCAGCGGCAGTAAAGAAGGCCAATTCTATGCTTGGGATCATTAGAAAAGGTATTGAGAACAAAATGGCTAGTATTATAATGCCGTTGTACAAATCAATGGTAAGGCCACACCTGGAGTATTGTGTCCAGTTCTGGTTGCCACATCTCAAAAGGACATAGTGGAAATGGAAAAGGTGCAAAAGAGAGCGACTAGGATGATTACTGGGCTGGGGAACCTTCCTTATGAGGAAAGGCTACGGTGTTTTGGCCTCTTCGGCCTAGAAAAGAGATGCCTGAGGGGGCACGTGATTGAGACATACAAAATTATACATGGGAAGGATAAAGTGGATAGAGGATGCTCTCTACACTCACATAACACCAGAACCAGGGGACATCCACTAAAATTTGAGTGTTGGGAGGGTTAGGACAGACAGAAGAAAATATTACTTTACTTAGCATGTGGTCAGTCTGTGGAACTCCTTGCTGCAGGCTGTGGTGGACATCTGGCCTGGATGCCTTTAAAAGGGAATTGGACAAGTTTCTGGAGGAAAAATCCATTACGGGTTACAAGCCATGATGTGCATGCGCAACCTCCTGATTTTAGAAATGGGTTATGTCAGAATGCCAGATGCAAGGGAGGGCACAAGGATGAGGTCTCTTGTTATCTGGTGTGCTCCCTGGGGCATTTGGTGGGCCGCTGTGAGATACAGGAAGCTGGACTAGATGGGCCTATGGCCTGATCCAGTGGGGCTGTTCTTATGTTCTTATTTTACACCAGTGGCCTTCATAATCTCCTTTTTTCTGTTGTATGTCTGAAACTCCCCTTATGTTCAGTCTTGAATTCCTAGTAAGTCTTAGAGTAATCCATTCCTGATCTGCATGCTCAGACAAGCTAGTGGGAGCTCAATAAATTAAATAATTGTAGGCTCCTATGAGGATAGGAAATGCATGCCTGCACAGAGGCTGTCTGCTCTGTGTGATTTGCTTGACTGGCTCTGCTGGAGGGTGCTTGTTCTGGATCTCAAGCGGTGTGAGTAAGGTCCCAATTCTGTCCAACTTTTCAGCACCAGTGCAGCTGCAATGCAGCCCTGAGGAAAGGGAACAAATGTTCCTGTACCTTGAGGAGGCCTCTGTGACTGCCTCCCCACCCAGGATGCAGTGCATGTCACACTGGCATGGCTGCACTGGCACTAGAAAATTGGTTAAGATTGGGCCATAAGGCATATTTATGGGCCTGAGTGCCAGTGCTAGCCCAGGAGGAGGAGGTGTGCCAGGTGGAGGGAGTGGGGCAGGATGGAGGCTTCACCAGATCCTGAGCCTTCATGTTGGGCTGTCCACCTAACACAGAAGCTCTAGATTCTACACCAACCTGTGGGTCGCTGTCGAATTGAGTAGCCCCATTGTGAGGCTACTCGCTTTACCCTGGGGAAGGGGATGAAAGTCCCCTTCTCCTGAGAGGGCGCCGTCTGTCTGGGGCACACTGGATGCAGTGGCAACCATCTTTGATGTCACTGCAGTCCCGCGCGCTGGGCAGCTCAGGATTGAGATGTACATCATTGCACCCCACATAATGCATTGAGCTGGCGTCAAAGAAGGCTGTCCATTCCATTTCTGCATGAGTTGCTGTTCTTGGCAGTCGGTGCCCCCAAATAGAATTCTTGTTTTTTCTGCATGTAAAAAGTAAGGCTTTGGGGGCATAAGAATGAAATGTGTCTAATTTTGATTCTGAAAAAGTATCTCGGTTATCAGAAAATGGGAGGAACTCTGCTTCCGAGGAAGACTTCATTTTCATAGGGTGGGGTTATTTTCTTTCCTTAGTTGCTAACTGCCCCAAGCTCTCAGCCTTGAGTGACTGAGTTAGGATTTGAACACAGCCCTCCCTAATTCCAGTTTCAGTATTTTGACCCCTGCGTGAGCTTCTATCTGTACCATGGCAGTTGTACTCATAACTAGGAGGGGCCAGAAAAATGGGTCTTGCCTCTGCCTCTCCCAATGCACACTGATGGGCAGAGCAGGGACTGGAAAAGACTTCCACAGAAGCCTCTGGGGAGAGAGTGCCAACTGGAGAAGGCAGCACTAGGCTAGAGGGCTACAGAACCATCTCCAGACCAGCTGGCGCTGTGGTATTGTCCCAAATGCTATCCTCCTCCCACCTTACTGGATGGCATGCCAGCCTTTGCTCCTACTCCCTGGATTGGAAGGAGAAAAGAAAATGTAGAGGAATGTGATGCCTGGAGCAAGACACTCTAGACCAGGGGTGCCCAAACCCCGGCCCGGGGGCCACTTGCAGCCCTCAGGCACTCCCAATCAGGCCTGCAGGGAGCACCCAGTCTCCAATGAGCCTCTGGCCCTCCGGAGACTTGCTGGAGCCCATGCTGGCCCGATGCAACTGCTCTCAGTGTGAGAGTGACTGTTAAACCTCTCACGTGAGCTGTGGGATGAGGGCTCCCTCCACTACTTGCTGTTTCACGTCTGTGATGCAGCAGTGGCAGCGAAGGAAAGGCCAGCCTTGCTTTGTGCAAGGCCTTTTGGAGGCCTTGAGCTACTGCAAGACCTTCATTCATTCATATAAGTTCTATCTCTAATATATTCATTTATGTAAGTTTATTCAAATTTTAAATGTAAATTAATTCCTTTTCTTTCCTGGCCCCCGACACAGTGTCGGAGAGATGATGTGGTCCTCCTGCCAAAATGTTTGGACACCCCTGCTCTAGACTACTGCTCTCCTCCACACTTCCTCTGCTGCTCTGTCTGCTTCCTTTTCAGGGAGTAGGAGGAGTAGCAGAAGCAAGTGGGCAGGTGGAGGTGGGTGTTCTCTATCAATCTGGTGTGTGAGACAACCATCTTAGTTGGTCTTGTAGATAGGCCAGCCTTGCTTGTGTACTTAACAGCTTCGGTTCTGAAGGCAAATGGAACAGGCCTTAAATGATGAATGGGGCACTAAAACAGGCACCTGTGGAAAAGGCAGTCCTTCCAATGTCACAGTGCCAGATGGATGTGTAGAGCTTTCAAGGTAAAATGAGCATCCTGAATGGATCCTAAAAACATATTGGCAACTGATGTGGATGGAAGAAAATGTGATTTTATGCGCTCTGTGTAGTAGGGAGCCCTAGTTTGATGCCTGGCTGATGGATTTGAACCCATTAATGTTTCTGAGCAGTTTTTTTAAAAGACACAGCATATTCCAGTAGCTTCAATCCATGATTCATCATGCCTCTTCAGGAACACACTTAGCTTGTTCTAGCATCCTGTCTGTGGCTGTAGGAATCTGTTGCCCACAGTACTCGGCAACTCCCACCAAAAGCATTTTCTCACATCTCTAAGACGTGCTCTAACCCCTAGGTATCACTCCCCTCTTGCCAGGTGGCAAAGCTGTGCAGCAATCCATTTCCCCCATCTTTATTTGGGTACTTAACCCATGAACCCAGGCTTACATGATGAATTGCCTGCCAAGCCAAATGTGGCCTCACCATCCTCACAGAGAGGGATGCCTGCGGGGCTTGATAACCCTCCTGGTGTTGCTGCCTGCTTCAGATGGAGATAGCAGAGGAGGAGAGTTGTGGAGCGCTTGACAGAGGGCATGTGGCTGGGGTGCTGTGTTTGGCATGGTGGGCAGCCAGTTGTGCAATCTTATATTGATCCAGCGAATCCCCAGAGCTAGCAGGGAGAACCCAGGAGCCCTGATTCCCACTCGAGCTTCAGTTGATGGTAAACTCTGGCGGGAGGCCAAGGACTTGTTATTCCCCTGCTCAGAAACAGCAGCTGCTCTAGGAAATAGGTTTGGCTGTTGCAACTGTCTTTCACTTTCTGTTCCTCTTGTAGGAAAGAAATACAAAGGCAACCCAATGGAAAGAGAACCCCGGTGTATAGCCTTCCACCTCATCCTCTTCCCCAGCGACAGTTGTATCTTAGTAAGAGAGTCACATCTCTGCCTTGGTTAAGAGATACCTAGGGGAGGTCAGGACCTGCGATATATGCAAAACTAGAGGCAACTACAGTATTGAAAGGTGAGGGGGGTACATACACTGCCCCTTCTTTAGCAAGGGCAAGTGACTCCCAGTGGAATAAAGAGCACTGGGTAAGGAGCTGAGCCTACTCTCGCAACTCAGCTGCCTCTGCCTCCCTCGGTTTCTGCCTGGAGTTTCCCATGGGCATTTAGTTTTAAAATCCCCTCAATTTCCCCCCCCCATCTAATCTCTTGCTTTCATGATTGCTCCCCACTGAATCTGGCACCACCCACTTTTTAGGTCAGAGTATCACAGTCCTATTGAACATAAAGCAATTTTCTTATCTGTTTAATTATTTTGTTTTTAGTGTTCTTTTTGTTTCCATTCATGTCTCATCTAGCTCAGTGCTTCCCAAGCTTTTAAAAAATGACAATCTATCATGTCCCACTAGACAAAAAAGGGATCTAGAAAGAATATTTTGATTATTTAATAATCAAATAATGGCTAGAGACCTTACATATAGTATGTGTGTGTAGACATTTGCTAGACTGTCCTTAGAAATGGAGTTCAAGGACTGCTCTTCCAAACTTTTTCAGTCATTCCAGGTACTCAGAAGGTTGAAATGGAGAGACAAATGTTAAGGACTTCCTGAACTGGAGAGCAAGAGTTAAGGACATCCAGGCCAGACAAAAGGCTGAATCTGAATTCACCATGATCCATGGCACGCCAATTACACAGGCCAACACACATTTTGCTTCCTTAAACGTTACACCAATTCCTGGGTATATTTGGGGTGCCGATTCCAAAAATGGCATCCGTTTTGCCCTATCACGTCTAGTTTTGGAGATATAGTATAGCCTCTTTAGTGAATGGTTCAAGCAGCTTCCTCATGAGGAAGCCTACACCATGCCTTCCTCATGAAGAAGCTGCTTGAACCACTCACTAATGAGGCTATACTGTATCTCCAAAACTAGACGTGATAGGGCAAAACGGATGCCATTATTGGAATCGGCACCCCAAATTCATATCAAACCTCCCTAAAGTTTGGGAAAAGCTTTTCTGACCCTCAATTTTGTAGGCCTGTGTTACTAGAGAAAATCAGAAAATGTGTCATTTGAATTTGGGGGTATGAATATTACGTCATACCACAAGTTAGCATTCCAGCTAACAAAATTCTTCTGGAAACTGGGCAAGAATGCTTGCAAAGTTTTTTTTTTATGTTTCTAAAACTTTTCACGACCCACTCGTGCCCCACTGGTTTTTCTTAACCTGCAGTTTGGGAAACGCTGAAATAGCTCTTACTGTCAAAAGCACATTATCTCATCTGCCAGCTTCAGAGTCCCCTCCCTTGAATAAAGCCTCAGGACTATATCAATTGCCAGAAGATTGCAGATTGAGGGAGCTAACCCCTAAGACTTGCTGCAGCACCTCCCCCTCATGCTGGTGTCACATTGCTGAAGACCCTAAGCTTACCAGTGGTGAATAATAGACAATACCTAGCCTAGAGGAGTATCCCATAGAAGCCCTGTGATGGTGCTCACTGCCATTTGTAAACACAATAGTGATGCAAGTTTCTTGGCCATCTTGCACTACTACTACTGGCCATCTTGCACTACTTCCCCAGCTACTGGGGAAGGTTTAGGGGCAGGTCAATCAGATGGACCCTCTGATAGGAGTGGGCCCTCGACTGTGTCCTACGCAACTGACCCATGTTGCTTTCTTAACCCTGGCTCCCTTCTGGTGTGAAGTGCTGGTGTGAACCTGGACTGTGTCATCAGCAGCTAGAGGAGACTTCCTGTCCCTCAACAACACATCCCTAATTGTACCGCACATGGGAAACTGCCTTATACTGAATCAGGCCACCGTCTATTCCAGCTGGTAACATTTTTCAGGGTCACCGGCCAAGATCATTGCCATAGCCTACTGGTGGATCTATGTAACTGAAAGTGTTAATGAATTGAACATGGAACCACCACCATGCAAAGCAGTGTTCTTCCACTGAGCAAGCCCCCATCTTGGAATACTAGCAACCAACCAAGTCGTATATGCATATAGTATTTTGATATATAGTTAAAATGTGTACATCGTTTAAAGATAAATATTCAATTTGCTGAATGCCATTTTTTAAAAATGCTTGCCTGAATAGTTACATTTGCACCTGGCAGTGAAAAGCATACAATTGATTGACAGAGCAATCATGCACGATTACTTACAAGTAAACCACAGTGTGCCCAATGGAGTTTATTCCCTGGTGTGTTTTGGATTGCAGCCAAAGCACATTGTTCCCCTCTCCAGTGTGTGTGTGTGTGTGTGTGGGTATTCTAGAGCCACACTCTGAAGCAGGGGTCAGCAACCTTTTTGGCAAAGGGACTGGATGTTCAGCAATGATGTGATGATGTCATTGCTGAACTTCCAGGTTGCCAAGCTCCTGGAAGGGGCTACACAGAGCTAGGCTTGGGAGGTGAGGCCACAGTGGCACAGGAACTTGGCAAGCTTTGCCTTCCAAGCTGAACTCCGTACAGGCCAAATGATCATGAGAGGTGGGCTGGATCCAGCCCACAAGTTATCAGTTGCCAGTGTTTGAGTTCTGACAGGTCTAATTGAGAAATGAAGGAATGCAGCATAAAGTCCCCTTAGATGCCATCAGAGGATATTTACTTCCTTATTTTTAAAATATGATACTGCACCCTTCTCCTTATGGATCCAGGGTAGCTTATACAAAAATTAAAAATAGATGACATTTTATAAAAAAAAAAAGGATCACCAGCAGTGAGAAATTCCAAGAAAAAGAAAAAAAAAGAATACTGGAAACAAGTTCTCAACTGCCTGAGAAAACCAGTAGCATGGAAGCGTGCCCCAACTCACAGGCAGGGAATCCCAGAGGGTGGGGCCACCACAGAGAATGCCATCTTCTGAGTCACTGCCAACCACACTCGAGAAAGTGCTGGAAACCACAAGAGAGCCCCCTTGGAAGATCTTGCCAAATGGGCAGAATAGGGACAGACATGGGGGCAGGAGATGCTCCCTAAAGCTGTAACTAGGTATGACACAGGAGATCCATGTTCAGCACCTCTGGCATTTTTTTTAAAGCACTCACAGAGGTGCTGCTGGTGGTGGTGGGTTAATGGTAACTGTTACTTTCCCCTATGAGAAAATAAAAAAAAAATAACTCCACTCCAGCTGCCTAAAGAGTGCGTGGAAGAATCATACTCTGCCAAGAAGCTACTGGGTTGTTTTGTATTATTAGTGTAAGCTGCCTTGGGGATCATCTGATTGCAAGGCAGGTCACATATTTATCAATAAACGACACTCCTACACACACCATTATTCTCTGCAGAGGAAAACACCCATGGGAACAAAAGGGGAGCAATTTAAACTGGGGAAGGGGTTCAACACCCCTCCCCTTGTGCCCCAGCACTGATCCAAATTGCCACAGCTGCTCTTTGAAAGAAACGGATGTGAGGGGAACCAGAACACCTGGACTGTGGATATCATCAATGAATTGAGACTACCTGAAAATGAATTACTTGTTTTTGTTTTTCCTTATACTTAAATGTTTATTGCACTGATTGAATTTTTTTTATCACCAATTTAAAATAAATTCAATGACAATTATATTCTCTTATTGAATGAAGTTTTGTGTAGTTGATGTGTCTGAACTGATTAGGTATAGACCACCAAATAGAGGAGTCAATTGCAGCAACTGTTACCCTGCACATGCCTGATCTCATCTGATCTAGGAAGCTAAGCAGGGTCAGGCCTGGTTAGTACCTGGATGGGAGACCGCCTTGGAATACCGGGTGCTGTAGGCTTATACCAGTCTTTCGAGACTGAAGGTTGCCAACCAACCTGGGGCTGCCCTAGAGGACAGTTCAGGAGCTGCAGTTAGTGCAGAATACAGCAGCCCAGGTGGTTCCTGAAGCTAGGCGGTTTGATTCTGTTGGACCACTGCTTCAGCTACTGCATTGGCTGCCCATTTGTTTCTGGGCCCAATTCAAGCTGCTGGTATTAACTTTTAAATCCCTTCACAGTTTGGGTCCAGGTTGTTTGAGGGACTGCTTTCTTCCATACATTCCGGCCTGCTCTCTTAGATCATCTGGGGGGGCTCTTGTACAAGAGCTGCCTTTGTCCCAAGTTAGAGGGATAGTGGCACGAGAGCGAGCCTTCTCAGTAGTGACACCACAATTCCATAATTCCCTACTGGGGGAATTGAATTATCCCTCCCACATGGCTTTTCGGTGCGGGCTCAGAACATTTATGTTTCATCTGGGGTGATGTGTTGATGTCTACCCTCTGTACCACTGCAAAAGTGTTTTGGTCCAAATAGTTGGGTCCTCCCCCAGTGCTTTTATTGTTTTCATTAATGATTTTTATTGTTTTTACATATTGTGCATTTCAGTGTGGAACTTTGTAAGCCACCTTGGGCATTTGCTTTGGCATGGGAAAGGCAGAATATATATTTTAAAAATATTAATTATTTAATTAAGATATAACTACATTAAAGAGGATATGACAGGAAGGCGTATCAAATTGGGAGTGGAATGGAGGAAAAAGCGTTAACAGCTGAAGATCTACAAAGCTTTTAATGTGGGATTTCAGAAACTACAGGGTGACCCCAAAAAAACAGAACCCACAAATCTTTGAATAAAACTGTCAATTTCAATTTTTCATCTTTTTTTCTTTCAGTGTATACAAGTCGACTTTGTGCATGAAATACTGGAACAATAATCTTCCCCAATATGTCTTGGTTTGAGTCCAGTAAGTTTCTTGAAATTTACTGGACCTTTGTAGGATTTAATAAAATTTTTATGGGTTCTGTTTTTTTGGGGTCACCCTGCAGATGCATTTTTAAAGTAGAAAGCAAACTTAAATAACAATACTGTAAGCAGACCAAAGGATAATTTAGTATATCTGACTTATTTCTTGCACTTAGTTGAATACCAGGATTATTTATGTCACTAAACTGACTTTCAGTTATTCAAATTTACATTAGCTCTCTCTTTTTGCTTAGTTTTACTTATAACTGGCCCTCCTCACCCCAGCAGTGTCTTTTCTAGCAGCTAACTGCTGGTGTTCTTTTGCATCTTTTTAGATTGTGAACCCTTTAAAGACAGGGAGCCATCAAACAAACGTTTGATTTTCCCTGTAAACCGCTTTGTGAACTTTCCATTGAAAAGCGGTATATAAATACTGGTTGTTGTTGTTGTTGTTGATAATAATAATATAAACTACATGAATTTGAATTTCATAATTTGCTACAGTGAAACTGGAAATGAAGGGTTAGCCCTTTCCCCTCTTATAGTTGCAACACAGTATTTTAGATTGTAATGGCTAATAATAAAAGTTAATATGTTTACTCTGAATATTGCAGGACTGAATAATCCCATCAAAACATATGGGATCTGGAGGACAATTGCAGTAGAGAAACTACAGATTATAGGTAGGAAACATGTAAAAAATGACATGAAAAGTATCTCTGAAAATTAAGGGATACATTTACCATGGAGCAGCCAAGACAAAGAAGAAAGGATTATGGCTGGAGTACATAATAATCTTCCTATTCAAGTTAAAGAGGTTCAGGTCCTGGAAGCATGGCATTTATATGTTAAAGTTAACTTAAAAAATAAAAATCACTTTTTTTTTTTTGCATGAATATACAGTGCATCTCTAACAGCTCTCCAAGGCCATTTTATGAACAAATGTTATTGGATATGATGGAGGGAGGGAGATGAGGCTTTTGGAAGAGATTTGTATGCAGTCTATGATCCTATATTTGACTCATTCAGAGGAAACACAGTGCATATTCAAACACCACAAACACTTAGGACATGGTTAAGACAATTGCAATTGTATGATCTGAGGAGAGTCCATTAAAAAAGTATTATCATGCAGCCATGGTGGTAGCACTGCTACAATGGACTAACTGGGAACAAGGAAATTCCTCCTGGGAGAAAGAACATAAGAACAGCACCCCTGGATCAGGCCATAGGCCCATCTAGTCCAGCTTCCTGTATCTCACCAAATGCCCCAGGGAGCACACCAGATAACAAGAGACCTGCATCCTGGTGCCCTCCCTTGCATCTGACATAGCCCATTTCTAAAATCAGGAGGTTGCACGTACACATCATGGCTTGTAACCCGTAATGGATTTTTCCTCCAGAAACTTGTCCAATCCCCTTTTAAAGGCATCCAGGCCAGATGCCATCACCACATCCTGTGGCAAGGAGTTCCACAGACCAACCACACGCTGAGTAAAGAAATATTTTCTTTTGTGTAGAGATGTCAGTAGTGTTTTGGATATGGATACTATACTGCAACCTGTGAGGGAACTTCAGCTGTGGGAAGTCAGCGTAATTTCTGTGGGAGGTCAGCTGTGGGAGGTCAGCGTAATTTCAGCGTAATCCCCAGCCGCCTTAAGGGGTCAACATGCACCTGCACTAGCAATATCGCTGGTGCAAGTCTGAGTTGATCCGTGCAGGAGGATCAGGCCCGGGAATGGTAATAGGATTCAGCTCACTCGTATATAAAATGGACAGAAGGACTAGATACGTCAGTTTAACCCATTTCTGCCCAGCCCACAGGTGTACACATTTGATTCGTGTTGTGTATTTGCAACATTGGCCGGAAATGGCTTGAAGTGTGGCTGTATTCTTTCATCTATTATGGTTTTTTGTTACATATCATTGTAAATATTGTTATACTCTTTTTTTAATTTTGTAAAGCAAATTTTACAAAATGTACCCTTTGTAAAGAACCTAAAAAAATCTAGCTACGTTTTGAAATAGAAAAAAGATGAAGAAAGTAAACTAAGTTGCGGACCTGAATTATCTAACCTCATTGGAGCTTCAGGCCTAATCCTATCCAACTTTCCAGTGCCAATGCAGCTACAATGCAGCCCCTAGGTTGACTGCTCTCTCCACAGCAGAATGCAACATGCACCCTGCTGACACGGCTGTATCAGCGCTGGAAAGTTGTAGGGTTGGGCCCCCAATGCCAGAAGCCTGCAGTGAGTAACACCAGTTCTTTTTTACTTTCAGAAGCTTTTGCTCTCTTGTAATGAGCGCTCTTTTTTATTACATTCTACCTTTAGTGCCTCCTGCCTTGCACGCAGTCATAGTAGCAAAAGAGGGACTTTTTCAGGATCACTTATACATAAGTTGATGGTAATCTTGAAAAACCCTTCAGGGGAATCTGAGGAGGGCGGAACGGAAGGGGCCAGATGGGGATAGTTTGGAGCACTATCACTCTTAGATGGGCACCAGCCAACACTGATTTCCTTTTTCAGCAGAAATGTTCTTATTGTGAAATTCTTTAAATGGAACTCACAAATTAAAATGCCAGAATTTTCATGCCACGCCTTGTTTGGCCCTAACTTAAAAGTACTAAAATGTACAAATATACAAATATACATTTACACACACACACACACAAGGGCTTGGCAATAGGATTACATAAGTTTCTTTTAGTTATGAGGAAATCATAGTTTTTTCCCATTTATTTTGTTGATGCCCCACCAGAAAGTGACAGCTTATCTGACTGTCAGGGTGTCAGTCTGAATTCAACTGTGATGAAGTATAAGTATACTTACAATATACAGTATAATATAACCCCTGCTAACTGGGCAAAGAACCCCTACTAAATGGGCACGGAGGCACCTTTTAAAGTGATGTCCTCTTACATTTAGCAGGAGGAGAGTCACTCCCACCCAGCATGGTGTCTTTTTCAGTGGCTGTTGCTGGTGTCTCTTCTGTATATTTTTAGGTTGTGAACACTTTGGGGACAGGGGACAATTTATTGATTCATTTTACTATGTAAACCACTATGTGAACTACTCCTGTTGAAAAATATATAAATACTCATCATCATCATAAATTTGCAGCAGTGTAAATTGTGAATGGCTGACAGCCCAATTCTATGCATGTCTACTCAGAAGTAAGTCTCATTAAAGTCAATGGGGCTTACTCCCAGGAAAGTGTGGATAGGGTTGGGCTGTGAATCCCCAAATTTTAGATTGAAATAGAAACCTAATCCTTTCCCAACTGCAGTTTCCATGTTAATGGAAGAAGACTAATCCTGTTTATCATCATCATCATCATCATCATTATTAAATAATAATAATAATAATAATAATAATAATAATAATAATAATAATAATAATATCATCATCATCATCATAAGAACATAAGAACAGCCCCACTGGATCAGGCCATAGGCCCATCTAGTCCAGCTTCCTGTATCTCACAGCGGCCCACCAAATGCCCCAGGGAGCACACCAGATAACAAGAGACCTCATCCTGGTGCCCTCCCCTACATCTGGCATTCTGACTTAACCCATTCCTAAAATCAGGAGGTTGCGCATACTCATCATGGCTTGTACCCCATAATGGATTTTTCCTCCAGAAACTCGTCCAATCCCCTTTTAAAGGCGTCTAGGCTAGACGCCAGCACCACATCCTGTAGAATATTCACATCATCATTAAGAATACAGCAATACTCCAACAGTGCAGGGGATATATTCCCTAAAAGTCAAGTGCTACGTAAAACAGCACTATAAGAGACATTGCCGCTAATGAGGCAAGAAACTGGCACTGATTGGTCACGTACTACTCAGAGTGCACTGCTGTCATTGGCTACATTAACTGTCAAGGACGAAGAGCACTGCAGTTAAACAACACTAAAGAGAACAGTGTTATAGGAGGCATTATTGTTCAGTTTTTATACACTGTACCACTTTTCATGAAAAAGATTCACAAAACTGCTTAAAAAGCTGCTAAACAAACAAATTGCTCCGGGTTCCAAAAGGGTCTATTATCTAAGAAAATGTAGGAGCAACACCAACCAACAGCCATGGCAAAAGATGATACCCTGGGTTGAAGAGGCACAAAGGCTCTCCCCCTGCTAAATATAAGAGAGCTGCCATTTAAAAAAAGGCCTCCTTGCCCAGTTTCAGAGGTTCGTGTTCATGTGTCATTCGTAACTGGTGTTGTGATTGTGTGTATTGTCTCATTTTGACTCATATCTGTTTTCATATCTGAGCTGGCTCTCAGCCATTAAGCAAGAAAAAACACAAGAAACCTGACAAGGATTCCCCAGCAAGTCACTGTTTTATTTTCAGACTTCCCTTTTTGAAAAAAGGTTGTTGAGTGGATAATGACTCAATAATGTCAGGCAAACAAATTATCTACATATATATATATGAAACTGCTGTATGCTGAGTCAGAGTATTGGTTCATCTAGACCAGTATTTGTCCATGCTGACTGGCAGCTGCCCTCCAGGGTTCAGATGGGGTTTTTCCCCATTACCTGGAGATAACAGGGGTTGGATCTGGGGCTTTTCCAAGTGTAAAGCAGGTGCTTTGCCACTGAGCTACAGTCCATTCCTTTCAAAACAGAACATATTGAAACTCTGCTTAAGATCTTGATTGATGGGGGGGACAATTTGCCTGAAGATTGATGCTGTTGTATTTTTCAACTGATATTCAGGCAAAATAGTGCTGTCGTGGTCTGGGTAGTGAGGTCAAACAGCAGTATAAGCCCTGCGCAATCAAATGCAAATCAGATCCAGCCCTGCCATTGGTCCAAACTGACTGAAAGTTGGCAAGGAGCATCAAGGTGTTGCCAGATGCAAGGGAGAGCACCAGGATGCTGGTCTCTTGTTGTCTTGTGTGCTCCTTGAGCCATTTGCTTGGGCCACTGTGAGATACAGGAGACTGGACTAGATGGGACTATGGCCTGATCCAGCAGGGCTGTTCTTATGTTCTTATGCCCATATTTGGGCCAAATTTCACAGTGACAATTATGATGGTACCTAGGATTTCTACATGCTGTACAAAAAGTAAAATACTGTATAAGACAGGCCGTGGCAGCCCACTATGGAAAGGAAAATAGGGATCATAGGAGAGGCGAATTCAGATATATATAATAAATAAAAAGTGAGACAATTTCAGGCCATCAGTACCATCAGTACCTACGAAACAAATGTCTTTGGTTATCCACTACATGTATCCTTGGAGATGGTGATTAATATAATGCTGTGGCATTCCAGTTACGGTATGAATCAGTCCAGAGAAGGAACTTAAACCTGGGTTTGCCACATCCAAACCAAATGCTGTAGCCGCTGCACCACACTGATGTGGAGAAAATAACCACTGGACACCTGCAAGTGGTGACAGAAATCTTTGTCATGCAATTATCTTTTGCATTTTGCCGCACTAAATATGTTTCTCATTTTCTATATCCTTATGTGTAAATATGCATCTATATCTGCCATCCCAGCAGTTGATGAGCCCCCTTGTCCCCATAGCCTACTGTGCCTAAAGCTGCAAACCTATACACATTTTCCTGGGAATAGGCCCTGTTGAACAAAATGGGACATACTTCTGAGTAGACATGGATAGGACTGCGCTGCAAGCCTAAGAATGTGTACAGTATATTAAATAACTATGTATTCTTCCACCATTGACCCCGTCTCCACCTCTGTTCCCTTCCTTTGCTGTCAACTTTGTAGCTTGTTTAGTTTGCAAGCCCATGGGAGCAGGGACCAGAACTCTAGCTGTGGGGAAGCTCTAGGGCTTCTCCTATGGCAGGAGCAGTGATGTCATCAGCAGAAACAGTCAAGTGCTGATGACATCACTATTTTCAAAAGACCTTTCAGAAGCATCAAGCTCAGCAAGAGGCAAACTGAATCTTTTGCTTAGAGGCATATGTTAATATCTGGGCCATCATCTTTTCCAAGGGCTGCCTCAGTGACAGAATGCAGCTCATGTAAGATTGAGAGCCCAATCCTATGCCTGTCCACTCAGAAGTAAGTCCCATAATAGTCAATGGAGCTTACTCCCAGGAAAGTGTGGATAGGTTTGCAGCCTAAGGTTACAAACCTATGCAAATTTACTTGGGAATAAATCCTACTAAACACAGTGGGACTTCTGCACCCACATGCTTAGACTGATATACTATGTCTCTCTGATATACTTTTTACATTGAACAGATTTTTGATTTACTTTTACATTTGATTCGAAGTATTCGAAAAAAAAAAATACTGTATATTATTATTGCAATTCACTTGAAGAGTTTGGTCTGAAAATGTTTGAAATGTGCAAGATCTTTATAGAAGAACTGGGAATAAGAGGCAGGAGAAGGAAACAAGTGCCCTTAGTGGGCTATCGGAGGAGTATCGTGACAGGCTCTTGTACTTCAAATTTACCACGATGCCACTGGCATGTTAAAGTATGACCATGAATCACGATGTACAGGCCTCCCACATTATCCACAGGGATTCCGTTCCAGGAACCCCCGCGGATAAGGAAACCCATGGACCCATCCGTGGGTTTTGGAGGCTCTGTAATCCTCAGGAAGTGATATGAGCTATGCTCCCATCACCTGTGGAGGGTATTCTGAGGGCCAGGGAGGGCAACACATGGCTTTAAAGGGTCACTTCTAGTTTTAAGGAAAAACCAGAAGTGATGTTTTAAGGCCTTAAAAGACCTTCAGAGGGCCAGAGAGGTCTCACGCTGTCTCCCTGGCCCTCAGAACAGCCTCCAGAGGCAATAGCCTCCGGAGGGTCCATGTCGGTCCAACCCACGGGTTTGGGGATCTATGAAAAATGAAATCAACAGGTCCCAATTCTGAGGATACAGCAGGTCCACTCTGTTTAGAGGGAAGGTGTTTTAGAGAGGGGAAAGGAGAGACTCCAGAGGGCTCAAATCATAGTTCACATTTATTTGGATTTTCCCTTCCTGTAGGAGGGGACAATCCAAATAAACGCAGTGCCAGTAGCAAAATTTTAATGAAACAAGCAGCAAAACAATAATATAGTGGCAAATACACAAGCAACCATATACCAACAGCCCTGTTTAGAATGAACTCTCTCTCTCTCTCTCTCTCTCTCTCTCTCTCTCTCTCTCTGTGTGTGTGTGTGTTTCAACTCAAAGAGCTATTTGAAAGAAGGCTTGATACTCAGAATGAGAGGGGGGACATGCACATAATTTCTATCGAGGAAAGAGAGTGGGGTCAGAGATCACTCTGAGCAGTCATGCTAGCATGTTTGGTTCTTAGGTGGTTTGCCTAGGAGGGCAAATAATATTTTAGGAAAAACAGTCACAAAGGTGAATGAAAGAGAGAAAAAATAGGTGCGAGGAGGCGCAGAGAAATGAAGAGCATAACTGCAGTGCATGGGCACAGATGGCTCAGTGCATTCAAGGGGTTGGACAGTGGGGACGAAAACCAATGAGGCTGGGTTGGAGGGGCCTTGCTATTCACCTGTAGTGGGCAGTGGAAGACTACAAGCAGCCTTAATCAACATCAATATCCTTGAGGGAGAATCCTTTGGGAGACCTCCCCTTGGAAACACAAGCGGTTTGTTCAGTCCAACGCATATTTATGGTCAGAAGTCATACTAGATTGGCTAAGCCACAATGTTCTAGAGAGCCTGAAGATTCTCCAGGTTCTTGCCTACAGTGTGTGCCTGCAAGATCAGCAGCCACCCCTGCAAAAGGGACTGATCTGACCAGAATGCAGGAAGGCAGACAACCAGATCACATTTATTACAAGGGGTGAAACTGGGTGGGGAGAGATAGGAATGGGGCGAGGAGATGGTGGTAGGAACTGGACATGGCCGCAATGGTGTGCGCCAGATCCTATCCTCGCCTTTTTGAGGCTGCCTGCCCTTTCTTCTTCTTGGACTTGTAGGAGACCCATTGGTGGTTGTGGGGCTTAAGGAGGAGTAAAGGAAATAATTCCCCTTCCCCCCAAACTCCCCCTGCTGGATACAACACACACCTTTTTGGTGCCGCCAGATTGGGGGAGGGGGAAGGACGGAACTGGGATCTTACTCACTTATTCCTGGTGGGTGATTCAAATGGGAACATTAGCAAGTGGAGAAGGAGGCTTTCCCTCCACTCTGTTCCTAATCAGGATCCTTTCTGCTCACCTCCTGCCTGCTTTTTTTCCATGCTAGGAGGCCAATGAGAGCTTCCTTACAGTAGGAAAATAGCTGCCACGGGGGACCAATCAAAATCAGAACTCTGTCGAGGTCACAGGTTAAAGTCTCCATCTAACCAGCTGTGGTCCAAATCCAAATCACTCTCTACCCACTCACCCCCACAACTGTAAAAAACAAACACAACAACGTCACAAGGGCCAAACTGCAGTGGCGGGGCCACCCAGGGCCATGACTGCAAATTGCTACCTTCCACTAGCTGGGGTGCCACCCCCAGTTGGTCACGTATGCTGCCTCCCGTCTGAGTTCAGAACAGAACAACTCTCCCCCGGACATGGGGGGTCGCGGTACTTCTTCACACTGCATAATGCAGCTGCGGAATTCATTGATGCAAAATATGAAGATGGTCACTAGCTAGGATGGCTTTAAAAGAGGACTGGACATAATCATGGAGGACAAGTCTTCCAATGGCTACTAGTTATAGATGCACTATGTCCAGGTTCAGCGTCAGGATGCTTCTAAAAACCAACTGCAGGAGAGCAATGGCAGGAGAGGGTTGTTGCTTTTCTGCCCTGCTTGTTTCCAGAAGTATCTGGAAGGATAACATGGGAAACAGGATGCTGGAACAGATGGATGTTTGGCCTGATCCAGCTCTTCTTATGACCTAATGACAAACACATTAAAGCCTCACCATAGGCAAGAAGCGATCAGAGCAGCAGCAAGCTGGACTGCTGCTGTGCAAAGTAACTACCGGACAACACTGAACTGTGCAATACTATGGGATGCCTTCACCAAACAGGGTCACTAAAGCCAAAGAAGGGTGGCACAATGGCATGGTATCGCAATGTCATAGAGATCTTGGGGCGATCTTCTATTCCCTCATCCCAAACATCACAATGCATTTGGGGCTGAAGTAATTTTTGGCAATACTTCTGCCTTGAAGGGGTCCAGGAAGTTTTTTTTTTGGGGGGGGAGCGTGTCAACGAAGTGGAGCTGAAGGGAACGTGGGTGGCGATGGAAAGCCCAGGGCTGAGAGAAGCATCTGCAGGGATGAGGGGGGGCATCCCGTGTTGTGTGGTTAATCCAAGTAGGCTGTTCGCAGATCAGCGCTGAAGTGGTTTCCTTTTTTCATCCCGAAAAGAGGAAGCCAGTCGCTCAGAGCCCTCTCTACTCCCTTCCTCGAAACTGCGCATTAGGCTCATCCACTTGGTTTCGAATAAAACTAACTAAGAGGCCCTTGTAATTTGGGACATTTTGGATCCGTGAAAATGAAACCTACTGGGCTTAAAAAGCGCCCCAGGATGGAGTATGGGGACAGACATTGCCTTCTTGGACAGGTGGACAGACACCCCACTAATTGCAGAACCTCAAGATGCGTCTGTGTGGTAAGAATGGAAGAAAGATTTGCTGTGTTTATGCTTCTGCCGTTCCATGCCTTGATCCTTGAGTAGGCTGCAGGGTACTGGAAGGCAGCCCTGGGGGCTGCTTTGGGGGGCATCATGAAGTGCAAGCAAGGGGCAATATGTGAAGATCGGAGGACTCCGCAACAAGGAGAGACACTGTCAGGCCTTGCCTTTCTGTTTGTCAGGGTGGTGATTCACAGAACAGATTCAAGAGTAGCATAAAATGACAGACACCTCATGTTGTCAGTGATTTAGTTTCTGGGTACATTTTACCATGGGGGGGGGATAACATTCGTTTCATGTGCCAAATGGTCTGTAGGCATCTCTGGACACCCATCATAGTGCTGTTTGTTGTTGTTGTTGTTGGAAGAGGAACTGGCTGGTAGATTTATCTCTTTTGGAATCTTTGGAATTGGAAAAAATTGGAATCTTTTGTCCATTTGGAATCTTTTGTCAAAATGATGATGATGAACTGCTTTTCAATAGTGGTTCACCAAGTGGTTTACATACCAAAATAAATCATGGCACAGTGTTGTATAATCAGTTGGAACAACACAGGCCCTATCTGCAGGATGACATAGTCTAAAAATGAAAACATGGCACGTTAGGGAGGAAAGTAACGGCAAAGAGGGAAAGAGAATGAACTCAGAACAGCCAGGTGAATTTGCTGTCAAAAGAAGCTGATGGGAAGGCCTCTGTCTCCCAGGACCACTGACTGGTTGGCATTATTGGGCAGCTGCCAAGGATCCTGAGACCACTCCTGTGCTCCTGGCCTTGGGATGCTAGAGGCAGACTGACTTCCTTGGAATCCACCCAGGTGGAAGGAGACTCAAGGAGGGCTGTTTGCCAGGAGCCCCCTGAAACTGGAGCAGGTCCTACTTTGTTGTCTGTTGCTGCTGGAGTCTA
The DNA here is from genome assembly GCF_035046505.1 of Tiliqua scincoides. Classification (NCBI taxonomy): domain Eukaryota; kingdom Metazoa; phylum Chordata; class Lepidosauria; order Squamata; family Scincidae; genus Tiliqua; species Tiliqua scincoides. The sequence continues at coordinate 118,273,174 of NC_089825.1, forward strand.
AGGGAGGGATGGGGACAGGTGATAGCTGAATCAGACTGGCTGGTGGAAAGGGCCTTGGCTAGCAGTTTTGCTTTGTATCTAAGGAACACCAAGCAGTGTCTCATTGTGTCCTGACATTTAACCTGTATGGCAGGTTAGGTTGAAGAATTACATACATAAGACCTTTAGGTTGAAGAATTATTAACCCAGGGTTACAGGTCCATAAGTTGAGTGAGTTTGTATCCGGCTGTCCCCAATTCAAATCTGATACCCTTGCCTCTTTCCATGACACTGCAATTCTCACTGTGTCATGGCCACCTCAGTTCTTTTTTGTCTTCTATTGTCCGTTGCTGTCATACAAGTTGTTGCTTTGCAGTGAGTTTTTGCGCAACCCTGGCCTATTAATATCTCGGAACTGTTTTCCCCTTTACTCTAAACTTAGACTCTGAAGGCACTGAAAATATCTCTGGTTAGCCAGTGAAATTTCCCTCAAATGGGTTTCCCCATTGTGATATGCAGCCCTGTGACAGTCCTGCAAACCAAACCAGCATCTCCACAGAACCTCCATGACACGAATTGTGGGAGTCACATGGTCCCTGTTGTATTTGTTTCCCAGACCTGGGCACTTGTCTCAAATCTGGGAGATGTCCCAATATCTCCAATCTACCCCCTTTCCCATACAGAAATCATTTCCTTCTTACTTTTAACTGTGTGGGTCTCATTCCAGGTGCAGCTCTTCTTCTCCAGGCTCTCCTCAATTTTGGCCTTGTCATCGTGGCAGTCTCATCTGCTCTCCAGGAGGCAAAAAAACCAGGGCTTGCAAGTGACCACCACAGGCGGGTGGATCTGCAGGAAGAATTTAGAAGCAACTTAAAACTTTCACGACAACTCCTCTACAAAACACGGATCCTTACTCGTCAATACGTACGTCTGCTCTTGTTTTCCTCTTTGGGATACGAACTGGCTGATAGCACTTTTTTAAAGAAACACATTTTAAAAACCTCTACTATTGGGAGTCTTTTCTCTTTAAATACAACTGGAAAATAACAGAAAAGGCAATTAGCCAGCAAACAATCATGAGAATGCTTAACTCAGCAATTCACAGATATAGCAGGTCACAATAAATTCAATTTTCAAATCAATGAAATGGACTGGTAGGAATAAACCTGATCATTTGGGTCCACTTACAACCCAATCCTAAAGCCTGCAGCTCCACCGGGTGCAATGGCACCAAAATGGTGAACACTGCATCCAGTGGTACCATTGAGACTTTCATCCCCTTCCCCTGAGGAAAGCCCCAAGCCCTGCAATGGTCTGCTCCAACCATTTTGCCTTACAGCATATATACCTTACACCATGTTTGCAACACCCAGCACCAGTGCTGGAGCTCAGCACCGGCACTGTGACTGTTTAGACTTGGGTCCTTAGTTAGCTTAATGTTTCAATAGACAGTAAACAATAATAAAAATTTGTAGCGATTTATGGGTCTATCAGCTCTCTTGATCAGTTAACCAGTTTTGTTCTTCTTGTTGTTAGATTAAACTTTTACCCCACCTTCTCCTCCTCTAAGGAGGTCAAGGTTGCCTACATGTCTTCCTTCTCATGTTATTTTCACAACTCTCCTGTGGGGTAAGTTAGGCAGAGAGAGCGAGAGAGAGCGAGAGTGAGAGAGTGAGAGAGAGAGAGAGAGAGAGGTAACTGGCACAAGTTTACCCAGCAAGCTTCATCAGTTTGAACCCAGGTCTCTCAGTCCTAGTGTATTGGCAGGATCTCAAATTGGGAAATAATTTTAAAGATTTTGCCATGTGAAGGATAAGGAGAAATGGACCTTGATTTGGTCTAGAACAGGGATGTCAAACTTGTTTCATACAGAAGGCCGAAGTTAGCATGCAGGATGCCTACTGAGGGCCAGAAGTGACATCATTAAGCAGAAAGTGGCATCATTAAGTGGATAACCCAGTTATTATGGGTGCTGGATAAATTGCTTCCGAGAGCCGCATTTGGCCCACAGGCCTTATGTTTGACATTCCTGGTCTAGAACATGAAAATTCCATCTTCCTAATCCTTTTTCAGATCACCTTGTAACATAAATGATAGTCTGGTGAAGAGTTGCCAGGTTTTAACTAGACCTTCTTGCAGATTATGATACCAGCTTGATGATGGAATGACTTGTGCCATACAAATGTGCCTTGAAGGCCCTCTCTCCTTCCCTGCCTCCCCACATCTCAAACTGTGTATTACTTAAGACACAGTGGCAATGGAGGGTTGACCAGTGTCTTTTCTTTCCAGCTTTCTGAGCGTCTGCCTGGAGTCCAACTCACTTTCCTATCACGTTCAGAGCTGCTTCCTTCAGCCAGTCTCAGTGTCCAGAACTGGTTGTCTCTTTCGGTAAGAACATCTTTAAAATGTTTTTGCTTAAAGCTTGCATATCCCACCTTTCAATGAAATATTCTCAAGGCATCTTATGAGACATGATTGATATGACAATTTTTTTTTTTAAACCAACAATTAAAACAGTGTTCATCAACAGCAGCAATCACTGCAGGAAGAGCTAAAAAGTTTTGGCATGAGGTGAATGGATAGGGAGAATCCCCTAACAGTGGTGCCACTTCCAAAATACCTGGTAGTCAATCACTTATACATACTCCCAGCTTATATTGGTTTTATACCAGTTTTGTTGACATGGCTTCCCACAAAGGATCTTGGGAATTATAGTTCGCTGAAAATGCTGATACTATTAAATAACAGTGCCTTAGCCCCTCTCAGAGAACTACAGTTTTTGTCGGCTGTATTTACACAATCACTTTTAGGAGACCCCAACTGCAATCCTATGCATACTTTCCTGGGAGCAGGCCCCACAGAGCTCAAAGGAACTTACTTCTGACTAGACAAGCATAGGATTGTGCTGTTAGGCATAGTCTATTGCCTGGATGAAAACATTTTGCAGGCTTTCACAGCATTTCAAGTTGCACCCTAAAAAACAAAACACCAACCTAGATGACCTGAAGTTCTCTAAGAGTTGCATGTACATGTGGGAACGAGTGTTGTAGTTGCCTATTGGCTAATATGCATGACCTAGTGCACACCCATCTTCGCATCCTACCCTAACAATTCCTAGAGAACATTTGGAATGGTTACTAATTTTCTTGAAAAATATGTTAAGATGTTAAAATACGTGAAAGGATGAGTGTGTGACCCCATATGTGTTCTTGTTGCCCTCTGACAAAAGCACAGCGTTTCAGTAGAGAGGGCCTGCCCAAGACTTCTTGACGCCCAAGGTGGCATGCCAAATCCTACCTGGTGATGTGCCAGTTTCTGCTGTTCTGACACTCCAGCCCACCTCCCAGTCTCCACTCCAGCCCAGTCTCCTCCCCTTCACACTCCTGCTGTGTTCCCCTCTTCCAGTCCAGGGAATGAGAGGAGGAGGAAGGTCAGGGGGAGGCAAGTGGAAGGAAGGAGGAGGGTGTCTCTGCCAATCCACTGTCTGAAGCAACCTCTTTAGCTGTCCTCATGGATGGGCCAGCCGTGACAATAGGTGTGAAAGGAAAGGAAAGGAAAGAAGAAAGGAAAGAAGCAGGACACCCAGGTACTCCTGATGGATTTTCTTTTTAACCCTGTCATTTTCCCTAGGTTGCCGAGCGCCTATCGCACATGGCCAAGATGCTGGCATTTTATCAGGAACTGGTGAGGCAGCTGATGGCCCACGAAGCACAAAAGGAGAACTGTCACTTCACCCATCGATTTGTAGAGCTCAGTGTGTTCCTCCGAGACCTGAGTAGTCATGTGAGTTATCAGGTGGGTCCATTTTTTCCTTTGGGGCCTGTATTTGGGGCGTTTTCCTTTTGCCTTTTGCAGTGTCTTACTCTTCTTGAATTCCCCCTGTAGATTTCACTTTGGGGCCTGCCATTGGAAGACCAGCCCGAACCCACACACAGCCCCCCTCAAATCCTTCAGCATGAGAGTGCATGGAGAAACCGCCAGGAAGTGTACCACGTCTTGCGCTCCCTTGAGAGTGTCCTGTGCCGTATTGTGAGAGATTTCGAGATACTGAGAGTGAAGGTTGCCAAACATTCTTCCCATCTGGGAGCCACCAAGTCTCCTGCTTCCCATCATCTCCCTTTCTAACCCTTTTCCCCACCAGGTAATGCAGGCATCCTGGTATCCAGCCCCCTCCCCCTTAGTAATTTATGAACGTAATCTATTCTGATATAAAATGTCTAATTTATATCTATTTATTTATAAATATATAAAATGTAATATTAATTTATTTTGTCAATAAATGGAATTGAAAAACCACCACCTCTGCTTCACATCAGACTTTTAAAGTTCTGTAATTAAATCCTTTAAAAGCATTGGTATGGAACCAATGCAGGTGTACTAAGCACCATTGTAACCAGTGGGGAGAAGCTAGCTGTGGCTAATTTGGCTAAATGGAGGCAGGCCTGTGTGCTTACTGCTTTCTGTGCTACATGAGTGGGCCATGACACATCCAGGCATTTGCACTTCTTGCACTGAATGCTAGGCTGGGCCCACAAGAACAAGAAGCCGGTCAGATATTCAGGTATCATTTCAATGTATAATTCTAAAAATGGCAGCCCCTTTTACATATACTGTTTCGGGCATAGTTGCCACAGCCTCTGTTCCCTCATCTCTGAAGGCTGTGTCAGTTCATTGTTTGCATGGTTTGTGAACACACCAGAAAGCAGGACCATATGAATGGAAGACTTTTACACATGGATCTATGTCAAAGCAGTGATGGAAACAGAGGAAACCACACCAGGAAAGATATACCTTTTTCCTTTGGATACTACAGTGAACTGGATCCGCTTTCCCCAACATACACAAATGAACCCTATGATATAATCCAGTGTGATGTAATGATTAGAGAGAACCAAAACCTTGGGTTCACATCCCAACTCAGCCATGATGCTCCTTGGGTGCATTTGTGAACTTGTGTCCAGTTCTGGTCGCCGCATCTCCAAAAAGACATAGTGGAAATGGAAAAGGTGCAAAAGAGAGCGACTAAGATGATTACGGGGCTGGGGCACCTTCCTTATGAGGAAAGGCTACGGCGTTTGGGCCTCTTCAGCCTAGAAAAGAGACGCTTGAGGGGGGACATGATTGAGACATACAAAATTATGCAGGGGATGGACAGAGTGGATAGGGAGATGCTCTTTACACTCTCACATAATACCAGAACCAGGGGACATCCACTAAAATTGAGTGTTGGGCGGGTTAGGACAGACAAAAGAAAATATTTCTTTACTCAGCGCGTGGTCAGTCTGTGGAACTCCTTGCCACAGGATGTGGTGCTGGCGTCTAGCCTAGACGTCTTTAAAAGGGGATTGGACGAGTTTCTGGAGGAAAAATCCATTATGGGGTACAAGCCATGATGTGTATGCGCAACCTCCTGATTTTAGGAATGGGTTAAGTCAGAATGCCAGATGTAGGGGAGAGCACCAGGATGAGGTCTCTTGTTATCTGGTGTGCTCCCTGGGGCATTTGGTGGGCCGCTGTGAGATACAGGAAGCTGGACTAGATGGGCCTATGGCCTGATCCAGTGGGGCTGTTCTTATGTTCTTATGTTCTTATGTTCTTGGGTGACCTTGGACCAGTCATTCTCTCTCCAGCTAACTGAGTTCACATGGTTGTTGTGAAAATAAAAGTGGGTCATAAGTGGTATATGTATGTCTTCGTTAATCCTCCCACCACCATGCTCAGAACAGAAAAGAGGTGATAGCTATGGTGATAGGTATTAGGCAGACCTCCTGCCTAATTGGGCGGTCTGGCTCAGTTGGTAGAGCTGCCGCCTTGTATGCCTGAAGATCTGAGTCTGCCAGTTCGAAACAACGGGAAGTACCCGAGAACTGACGACACGCTGATATACTGATGAGCTGACCCTCGGTGGCAGAGAGGAGTTGCCGTCAAGTGGAGCGTGGGAGGTGAAGGGCCAGAGAGAGGCCAAACCGGGAAGGAATCCAGCTGGAACGAGGAGTTCTATGAAAGACGAGAACTAGTCAATTGTAAAAATCCCTACGGGGGTTTCGAACAGCCTGCCTATGTAAACCACCTTGGATTAAAGTCTGAGGAGAAATCTGATGACCAAAGAAAGGTGGTATATAAATACCTGTATAAATAAAATAAATGTGAAGTTTGCTGTGTTTTCTTTGTAAAGTTCCCCTGAGCCAATCAGGGCTAGGCTTGTGATGTCAGAGGTTTTTCCAAGGAGAGTCTAGGTCTGGTCCTGTCAGGGCCCCTCCCAGATGCCCTGACCCCCCAACTTACCCTGGAGCAAGCATCCCATGCCCAGGGTGGGGAGACTTCCCTGCCCTTGAAGGGGGCAAAGCAGGTTGGCTCACCCCAACCAGCCAGAGGGGGCTGGCAGGGCAAACAAGGAACATTGCAGGAAACAAGTCAGGAACAGGAAAGGCCTTTTCTGCCCCACCTGGAGGAAGGGGAGGGGCCAAAAGGGGGCAGACTTGCTCCATAAAATAGGGAGGCCAGGGATGAGAGGCAGTCAGTGTGAAGCAGGGAGCTGTGACGTAAACAGCTCCTAGGCCAGGTCTGAGCTCTGCTAGGGAGGAGGACAAGGGTGCTGGAACCCCCTCCCCCTTCAGCCAATCTGAGGTCTCCCTGGGGGTGGAACAAGCCTGCTCCAGGCCCCTCCAGGGCAGGGACCCTACAGGTCCAGAAAAAGCCAGACCACCATTTAAAACAAATACCTTGCTTTTTGGTTGCAAGGTAGCATCATATTCATGCTTGTGATAGATATGCCTTACAGTGACCTTGCTGCTTCCCATAGTTCCTCAGTGGTTTACTTTACCATTTGTGTAACGTCGTCTCATGGTCCCACAAGCAGGCACTTCACGAAGAAAGGGATATGGACTGGTAAGCAGCTCTCCCTTAGTCAGAGACCTCCAGGGGAGTAGAAGATCCTCTAGTTTCTTAGCTTCCTCACATCAGTTCACATGGTCCTTTGTCTCATCTTTGCAGCATTATTAGTCTATTCCATCATCATAAACTACAGCAAAGCGTTCTGCCTGATTTTGCTACAGGAAGAAATAGGCTGCAATAGTAAAATAAGTGGCAGTCCCCTTTCGCTGCACTCATTGGGAGCCACTACCCCATAGTGTCAACCTTAGACCTACTGATTTCCTTGTAGGTGTGGGGGATATGACATCATACAAGCATTGTGACTGCCTGCCACGTTTTGGTCTCTTCTGTGAATACATCAGTCTTACTATCACATCCTATATCTGGATGGATGAGTCCCATTTCACAGCTCATGGCATAGGATTATGGGTTCTTTGCGGGGGGGGGGAGGGGGGAGGAATGCATTGAAAGAAGCCTCTTTGCAATGCTCCGCTCTACTTCATTTCCACTCATAAGTGAGTTGGAGTTGCAATGCATGGTATATCCTTGCGTCCACCAGATGCCAATCTCGTTTGTCAAAAACATCCTTGGATTCACTCTGCTCTTTGAGCAGCATTTCATCTTCAGCAGGCAATGAAATCCCAAGACAATCTCCAGCACCTGTTGCCCCAATGGAAGATGCAGTGGAATATCTGAAGTGCCATTCCACATCTTGGAGCTGGGCTAAAGAAGATACACCAGGAAGCCATGATCTACCATCCAGTCAAATTTAATATTAGAAACATTTAAAAAGCTGTGGAAATGCTCAACCTCTGAGTCAGACTCCCAGGAAGAGCATATTTGCCATTTGTCCAGTCTCCAGTCATCACTGAAGCGCATCCAGGACATGTGCCCGGCTATGGAGACATGTGCCTCCACAAGGCTAGCTGCTTGCACACACACCCCCAAAACTGTCAGATTCATTTTCAAAAATATGTCTTGTAGAAAACATGAGAAGCACAAAACGTGAAGCTGTTAAATTTTAAAGTGCAAGAATAAGTAATACAGGTTGGCCCCTGGTACTGGGGAGGCGGATCCACTTGTGTGCTATAGCATTTTCTTTTATATAATCTTGACCGCCTGGGAATACCGGGTGTTGTAGGCTTATACCAAGATCCTGGAAGCTAAGCAGGGTCAGGCCTGGTTAGTACTTGGATGGGAGACCGCCTGGGAATACCGGGTGCTGTAGGCTTATACCATAGTCTTTCGAGACTGAAGGTTGCCAACTATTATATAATCTTAAGGTTGTCGTGGCCTGTATTATTGATGTTGCAGTAAGAAGTGTTTGGCCTTATTGGCCATGGTCTATAAATATTTTCATTTCACCTACAACTACAGTGGGCATTTTCAAAGGACTAGAGGTGAGAACCACAGACCGTTCATCCCACCCCAGAGCAACTGTCAATAACTGTCACTGATCTTATTCGCCATGTGTTCCTTAAAGGACTATGCACTTTCTTTCCACAACCCAGTTCTTTTCCTGTTCCAAATTCCTGGACCCTAGCATTTCTAAGGGCTGGTAGCCAAGCATTGCTGATGCTTAAAGTCTCCGCCTTTCTGTTCATTTTGTTGTGGTGTTTGTGTATCTTTATCGCTTCCCTGTAAATTCGAGTGTGGTATTGGGTAGTCATAAAAGTACTCACACAGAGCCTCCTTTCCAGATTCATCTTCTCCTTTGTGGCCCTCAGAAGTCCTCTTGGAAACCTTAAAAAAGGCACTTCAGGTTTTCACAAAACCAGAAGTGCCTTTCTAAGGTCTCCGGGAGGCCTCAGAAGGTTGCTTTTTCACTTCGGGTCCACCTCAGGCGCAGATTGGCACCCCCTCAAGTCGTACCTAGGGCAGTGTACCCCATATCCTCCTAAATTACACCACTGAGCCAGAGATCCAGTGGGGCACAGCCAAGGCTGCAATTCCACTGACCTACTAGGAAAAAAAAAACTGAGGTTAAATTATAGTTCATGCTTGAGGATATTGACAGAACTTATTTGCATGCATCTAAGTTCCTATTGTCCTGATCCTGTGAGAATTGCTGGAGTCAAGCAGAAGCAGTGTTAAGATTGTAAAGACAAAACAAAAACAAAAACAATTTTCTGAATCATGAATTGCTGACCCATCCCCTTCTCTAGAAAAGAGATTGTGCTTGCACAGCAGTTAAACTAGGACCTGTAGTTTGAGAGACAGAAAGTGCTTTCTTTGGAAACACACTCTCTCAAGAATCACACACCCTAGAGTTCTTTGTGTAGGTGCAGGAGGGAAGGGAGGCTAGCAGGAGCAGGCAATAATATATTATATTAGTTATATAATATAGCTTGTATAATATATTATATGCCCTGGGGGTATAATAATATAACATAATATATAATATAATAATATAGTATAATACCTAACCCCTGGGGGCTGGGGACAAGAATAGGCCCTCAGTTTGGCTGTAGTTGTCGTAAGAGGTGACTAAACAGCCACCGGGGAGATGGGACTCGTCAGCCTGGGAAGGCAGCTCATCTGAGAGAAGGAAAACTCTGATCCCAAACCTCCACTGCCTTGTGGCTACATCCAGTTATGGAAAAGGCTTCAGGAGCCAACCTCGAGGCAAAATCCGGAGCCGGAGTCCCTGAGGCAGTTCATGGCTGGACACAGTCACGTTCTGGCAACTCCTGCGACGCCGCTGGAACCAACCGTATTGGCCTCTGCCTTTCCATTGGACCATTTCAGCGACGTGGAGAGGGGGGATTTGCTGCATGGGAAACCGTCTATCCTCCATACCTACTTTACCCAGGCTTCACACACTGGAGAGGACACTCTGTTCCAGAACCACTACTCAGAGCGCGATACCATAGTCTTCCGAGACTGAAGGATGCCAACAATACATTATACAAGAACACTGATCCAAGGGACAGCAGGAAGTGAGTGCGGTAGGTAGAATTTACAGGCCAAAAATATATGAGTAAGCAAACGGAAGTAAAAAAAAAAAAAAAAGAGCAAAAGGGGGGACAACATGGGGTGGTTTCAGAAATGCAAAATGTAACTGCAGAATTAAAACAGAAACTGTTCTTTTATAGCTTGTGAAATTGTATGATTGGGATGGGATCATAGCATGCGTGTGGGAGGGGCCAATACTACAAGTTTGCACTGCCCCCCATTGTATTTGGGATCTGCCTATAACTGCACATGGCGGGGGAGAGGGCAGTGTTGAAAAAGAGTCCTTTCAGGGAAGTTTTCTGCCATTCTTGATCTTCCTATAAAGCCGATTGCCCAATTCAAGGGGCGCTCGGAGTTTGTTGAGCCACCCTCAGCACAAGAGCCTCCTCCCCGTGGGGGAGTGGAGGAGGGCTGGAACAGGGCAGACAGAGGCCTTTTAAGGACACAGCACCCAGCCCTCTTCCTCCATCGCACGTGGGCGCTGTGTGGACACCCACCTGCCCACCCTGAGGGCAGTCTTGAGTTTATTGGCTGCCGTCTGGGGCCGGGTAGGAATTTTTTGCTGCCTGCCAAGATTGGCCTATGGAAGGCAGTTTTTTCGCCTACCCCAGACTGTCAGGGGCAAGAGGTTTCTCTCCTTCCAACTTCATCGGTCACTTTCAGAGGGCAGGTGGTGCAGGTGAGGAGGCGTGAAAGGGACTTTGGCATGCACCTTCAGGTGGCATAGGCAAGGCAGAACCCCCGCGGGGTCTGCCTCAGAGGCTCGAGGCGGCACTGCCTGCGGTCTGGCTGCCTTGCCCTTAAGGGGCAGACCTGGATGAGCTGTGCCGCCTATGAATGGGGTATGGCTTGGAGTTGGGGGCATGGCTTGGAGTCAGGGGGCATGCCAGGCTGGGGGTAGATGTGTTCTGGTCCCGCCCAGTGGTCCCGCCTCCGGAGCACAGGGGGGCTTTACTGCCTCGGCTGATGCAGATCTCAGCCTCCCCTTCAGTTGTTACTGCTAATAAAGTGGCCCTTTCTCCCATATCTGTTGTCTCGAGTGTTCATTGGACGGTGTGCAAACAAAGAACTCCTAATAAATTACACAGGAACTCCAAAGAGTTTGAAAATTTCTGATTTATTTTCTGTTTATGCAAAAGATTTCTGGGTATTCTTCAAGCCCAAGTTTGTGAAGAGACCAACCAGGCTTCATAATAAAACCTTTTTTTAAACCAAAATTTTAACATCTATATCAATTTAACGTTTACAGTCAACAATAAAAACCAAAAATAAAAGCAGTAATTAAACAAAAATGGGCCGAGATCAGAAGAAATAAAATTCTCCACCAAAATCTGGAGGGAATGAAATTGACTTCATCTGTACTTGAAAAGACAATAGTGTCTGCACCTGGAGAATGATCCTGGAGGATGACTTCTGCCAATGGAGCCCCACCACTGAAAAGGCCCTGGCCCTGGGTCACCACCCAGCTCATTTCTGAAGATGGCAGCACTAGGACCAATGACTCTGATGCAGATCTTATTTAATTTAACAAGGAGAGTTTGAGACCACTGGATTACAGTTAAGTGTTGCCAACTGACCTGAAAGAAAAAAACCTTTAGTAGAAGTCAGGTGTGCAGAAATCAGCAGAGGAAGCATACCACAGCATGGAAATAAACATTGGGTGCAATCCTATCCTGCCAAGAGGCTTGCGCTGTATCCAGCGCAGGATAGGGGCCCAAAGCGACTCAGCCAGAGGGAAGGGGAAACTTTTCCCCTTACCTCTGGGTAAGGAACGCTGGCCCCTATGGGTCTCCTCTGACTTGCACCACCTCCTGAGGTGGCACAAGCCCGAGGAGAGTGGAGCAGCTTGAAGCCGCTCCGAGCTCCCTGGGAAAGGTGGTTGGGATTCAGCATAAGTGCTAGATCCCTGCCCCGCCTCCTGCTTCCCACCTGCCTGCCCCGGGAACTACCCGCCCAGGAACGCCTCCCTCCTGCCTCCTCCCCGCCCACCCTAAAGCCTTGCATCGGCCCAGTCAGGTCAACACAAGGCTCATCAAGAAAGCTGGTGCGGAGGCTTGTGTCAGCCTCGGCTTACTCCCAAGAAGGCGCAAACGTTCTTTATGGCACGTTTGTGACCCTCCTGGGCCGGTGCAAGGGACTTGTGCTGGCCCAACTTGTTTTCTGGATTGCGCCCATTGTCCCATACTTGCTAAAATCAGCCGAACAAGCTACTGTTACAAGCACAGCTACAGAAGCAAGCTAAAAATCTGGCAACCTTAATACAAAAATGTGAGAGGTATACAGTACATGCGTTGTACAAGTCTTTACACAAGCAGTTGCATCATCCTCCCTGGAGGCTGGCTTAGAGACTAGAAATAAGTCTTTTACCCCTTCCACCTGCATATTCTCCCGTTCAAATGCAACCTCTGTGTTGCCAATGCGTCAAGAAGCATTTGTCCTCCCTGAATATCTTCTCCTCCCTGGATATAGAATGAGATAAAGGGAGAAGAAATAACCAAAACTATTAACTCAATTAAGAAAGCTGGAGACAAAATTTAAAACATGTTTCTCCAAACGTGAATGGGTTCTACAGTACTTATATCAATAGCATCTAGCCCATTTTCTTCAAAGCATATATCATCCATTTATTGAGCCTTAACAGAAGTCTGCCATTTCCTGGCTGCAAGGGCTCTGCAGCCACCTCGTCAGGTTGCGTGATCATGAGAACAACCCCCTCCCTGATATTCCTTATATTTTCTCATTATACATATATCACTTTCATATTGGCTATTTAGTTCGCTATTTTCCGTTCACTCACTTGACAGAAAGAATCTAGATGACTTGGTGCAAACCAGCTGCATTTCAGTACTTTCTATCTTTTTACAGACCTAATTTGTGACAGTTTGTTGCACAAGATTCTCCAAAACTACTGAAGCTGTCCAGGGCTATTGTCCCTTTAATTTGTAGCTTCTTCTTACCCCTTTCATTAAAGCAGTTAATTAGCTGCTCACCATTGCATTCCTGAATTGTCCTTTAATCCATCAGTTCTTCCAGGAGGTGGTGCTTTAATTATTAGTTGCTTCTCTGCAACCAGAGCAATTCTTTTAAATTCTAGTTTAATCAGCATACTGTTGCAAATATGATCACAGGACATAAAATAAATAAATAACTGTTCCAGCTACAAAGAAGAAATGAGTAATACACACGCGTACTCTGCCAGGGACCAAGAATTGGCTAATTATGGGGAAATTCTGGAATGATGCAAGAAACAACTAATTAGCTGCTCTCAAAGAACAGGGCAAGGAGGAAAATATTAATCAAAGGGGCAGTTGCCCCCAAAAGCAGGACCTTTGCTGAACAGAACCTACTTTTCAATAAACATATGCAGTAGTGGGATCTTGCCCATAGGATTGCCATCTCTGACTGTAATAGTTCCTGGAGACATTTTTTCCCAACAGGATGTATTGTTAGAAATTCCTGGTGGCCTTGCTAAAATCTCCAGAATTCTCTTCACTAGGCACTTGGATTGATGCTGATTCCTGGAGACTCCAGGCTCATCTTGGAGGGCTGGTAAATCTTCCTACCTATAGGAGGTGGACACTGCTGGATTTTTATGGGAAAATAATGCTATGTTATTATAGCATCCCCATTCTAATTCCACTTCCAGTGGAATTTCTTCTACCTGTACTCCTTCAGCAATATTAACAAACCCTAGTGTGGAAGCAACCGTAGATGTTCATGCCAATTCATGTCATGCTTGGCCCTCAATCCCTTCCCTATTCTCTGCATTAGGAGTGCCTTCAATCACATCTCAGCCTCTCACAGGGCTTCTCTCTCTAACATTGCTAATCCTTTTAGTCTTCCAGATGTAGCCTGGTTCTCTGCAGGTTGTGCAGTCAGGAGATTCTCAGAGAATCGGAAGCACAGAGCCAGGGCAAGACGTCCAACTGCAGCACCCTTGAACGGTTACAGCCTCGATGCAACTGATTCACTAAAGGCACCATGATCCAAAATGGGGAAGGAGAGCAGCACAGGTGATAGAGGCACCCAGAGTGTCGCATGTTCTTTCAGAGTACAGGTATAAGAATTTTTTTTCACAAAAGTTTCTGAAAACAAACAAAGTAAAACAAACAGTGATCTGCATGTGGGCTTTGTGGTAAAGAAGTGTTGAAATGTGTCAAGCGACCCGGGTTAGTGACCACAACTGGCTGCTTTCTGCAGCAGGGGTTGGGGACTCGCAAGAACACACACTCGCAGTTCAGTTAAGCCCCACCCCAGCTGGCAGCAGCTCAAACAGACCTATCCTATTGCACAATTTTACACTGACTTGCTCTCTTGTTTTGGGGAACCTCTCAGAAACGAAAAATCTCATCCTTTGCTTAGAAAGGAAATACAGTCTATGTGCCTCTATTGCCTGGTGCTCCCCATTTTTGATTGTGGCAGCTGGCTCTGGGCACCCAGCAGAGAACTTGCATGCTCTCTCCCCAACAAACTCCTCTGAATTTAGAGTCACTGGGGTCGGCGCAAGCGCATCTGCAGTTCAGCCATCATATTGGGGTGCATGGGCCCAAACCTGGGAAAGTAAAGAGAATGGGCAGAGTGAGACAACCCTCAGAGGTCTTGAGACCCAGCCTCCAACCATCTATTCTCCATTCTTAGCACTGGTGGTGGGGAAGAGACATTCATATTTACCCAGTATGCCTCAGGTTTGGTTGCCTTGGTGCCTGTGATGGAGGTGGAACAGCCTCAGTTAGGTTTGCTGGTGGTGGTTGAGTCTCTGTGGGCAATTTTGGCTTCTTCAAGCTGGGTGCCCGTCGGATGGAGCTCTTGCGACGAAGCAACACCCGTTCCTTCTGGGCACTGGTGTCCAGAGGTAGCACCTAAAGAGAAGTCGTGGGTTAGAGGTCCCCATGTCCTTCTGACTCCCATCACCCCCCCCAACTCTCCCCCCTTGCTTACCTCATCTGGGAAGGTGCTGGGTTCAGTAAAGAGGTGTTCATCAGGGTAGGCTCTGCTTCCCGTGGGTTCCTCATGCAGGCTCTTCTCTGGCCCTTCTGACTCCCATGGCTGCCCCTCTCCAGTTTCTGCTTCTTCTAGCACAACTCCTTCTACTAAATCTTGTACTTCTGTCAGGACCTCTGGTTCTTCAACTGTTTTCTCCCCATCAAAGAGGCATGTATCAAAGGGGGCCCTGCTCCCCATGGGTTCCTCATTCAGTCTCCTCTCAGGTTCATCTGGCTTCCATGGCTGGTGCCCTCCGGTCTCTACTTCTTCCAGCACAACCACTGTTACTATTTCTTCTTGTTGTTCTGTCAGCTTCTCTGGCTCTCCCATTTGATCCCTGCCAGCATAGAGGTACATATCAGGGGAGACCCTGCTTCCTGTGGGTTCCTGCTGCAGGCCTCTCTCAGTCCTTTCTGGCTCCTGTGGCTGGTGCCTTCCATTCGCTGCTTCTTCCAGCATGACTGCTGATGCTTCTTCTTGTTCTTCTGTCAGCTTCTCTGGTTCTCCAACTATTTGCTCCCCACCAAAGAGGCACATATTGGGGGTGCCATTGCTTCCCTTGGGTTCCTCATGCAGGCCCCCTTCTGGCTCCCATGACTGGTGCCCTCCCGTCTCTGCTTCTTCCTGCACAATTACTGCAACTTCTTCTATCATCTTTTTGGGTTCTTGTACTATTTGCTCCCCATCAAAGAAGCCTGCATCAAGGGAGGCCCTGCTTCCCATGGGTTCCTCATGCAGGCTCTTCTCAGTCACTTCTGGCTCCCATGGCTGGTGCCCTCCAGTCTCTGCTTCTTCCAGCACAACTGCTACTATTTCTGCCAGCTTCTCTGATTCTCCAGTTATTAGCTCCCCACCAAAGAGACATGTATCCAGGGAGGCCCTGCTTTCCATGGCTTCCTCATGCAGTTTCCTCTCTGTCCCTTCTGGCTCCCTTGGCTGGTATCCTGAAGTCTTCTCATCGTCCACTGTGACCACTTCTACTATGATTTCTTGTTCTTCTTCAAGTTTTTCTGTTGGCTTCTCTGGTTCTCCAACTACTTGTGCCCCACCAGCATAGAGGCACATATCAGGGGAAGCCCTGCTTCCTGTGGGTTCCTTCTGCAGGCTCCTCTCAGTCATTTCTGGCTCTTGTGGCTGGTGCCTTACAGCCTCTGCTTCTTCCAGCACAACGACTGCTGCTATTTCTTCTAGTTCTTCTGTCAGCTTCTCTGGTTCTCCATCTATTTGGTCCCCACCAAAGAGGTACATATCAAGGGAGGCCCTGCTTCCTGTGGGTTTGTCCTGCCGGCTCCTCTCAGTCCATTCTCTCTCCCATGACTGTATCCCTCTAGTCTCTGTCTTTTCCAGTAATTCTTCAAGATCTTCTTCTTCTTCCACCAGCCTCTCTGATGTACCTTCCCAAACTCCATACATTGGCTCCTCCTGTTGTTTGTCTTTAGCCCATGCCTCATTTCTAAGAGGTCCCTCTAACTCTCCCTGTTGGTGATCCTCCGTATCCGTTGCCCTCTCCAATCCACTCTGATAACTGTTCCTTTCCTCTGCTACCCATTTTGGATCCTGCTCTTCAAAAGTCATCACAGTCTTCACTGGCTCATGCTGATAGATTCTGTCCACTTCTTCTAGCACTCCCTCCTGGTTTCCCTCAGTTTCTGCCCTCTCCAGCATTGCTTGCTGAATCCCTTCATTTGTCCCCCTCTGCTGATCCCCCTCTGTCTCTGTAGCTGAATCCTCTTCCTCCTCCAAATGTTGGCTCTCTGCCATTTTGGCCAACTCCTTTAGTCTCCCATGCTCAGTCTCCCCAGTCCATACTGCTCCCTTCAGCCCACTTGGCTGTTCTGCCACAGGCAGTGCCCAGTCTGTCCTTTGCTCAATCTCCTCAGTCCTCACAGTTCCTTCCAGCTCTCTTTGCTGAGCTCCATCAGTCCTTCCTGCCTCATTTTGTTCCCCCTCTCTGTTCCCTCCAGCCAATGGCCTGTCTGGCTTGCAGTGTGGGCTACTCCCTGTATCCAGGCCAACCTCTTCTAGGCCCTCTTGCTGAATTTCTTCTATCAAGGTAGCTTCTTCTGGCTCCCATGGATGGAGTCCCTGAATCAGTGCCAACTCCTCCAGGTCTCTCTTCCAGTTATCAGTAATCTCTGTGGAGACAAATGGAAGACAAATAACACAGATCACACTAAAGCATCTTGGAACCTTTCCCCCCAAGCCCCCCATTATTTTATTTTATGGGGAAGAGAAATATTGCATGTACACACATACACACGCACATCTTGACTAGTATATTTCTCTTCCTCCTTGAACCTTAGCATGACTTAATTTGAATCAGAGAGATCACCAGGTCTCAGCCCTGGAACCTTATTCAAGCGGCAGTAATTGATCTGAGAATGTCTGGCTAACAAAGATGGAGACATGTCTGATCACATGTAGAGTGTCTTCTCACTGAATAACCACAGCCACTCCTCCTCACATGTTCTGGATCACGGGTAGAGATTCCAGAGCAAAACAAGGTAAATGGCAACACAAGTCCTCTGGAACCATCCATTATCCCCCACAGTATGGTATGACTTCAGCATATTCAAAAGTCTTCTGTTACCTGAGAGCTTCTGCCCAGCCACTTCCTGTCCCTCACACTTATAGGCCGATTTGGAAGGTTCAGGAATGGCCTCTGTAGCCTGAGCATCAATGACTACTGCTTCTGATGCTACACAGATCTCTTGGTTGAATAGGGTTACCTGAAAAGCAAGTACCTTAGTAAAGGGAGAGGGATGGTGCAAAGATGGATTTTGCCCCACCTCCTCTCCTGTAACATCTACCTCTGTGGGGAACGGTCTTTCAAAGGCATCCAGATATCCCTGTGGAGAAACGTCCCTGCAGGGAGAAGAAAGAGAGGAATCCAACTTCTGCTGAGATTATTCCACTCCAGAGGCAGCTGCACCTCTGGGCCACAAGAAAACTCCCACCATAAACAGCTTCCCCAGAGCAGATCTAGCTGCATCTTTTGTTACCCAGAATGTGCTGCTGTCTCCACTTCCGAGTCATGACGGCTGCTACGGCGCTGCAGCTCCTTTGAACGCCCTGATTCTTCTGCTCCTGGGTGAGTTTCATCTCCAAGGAGGTAAGTGGTGAAGGAGGAAACATAATCCTGCAGATGGGGTGGACACAGAGAAACACTGAACATAAACCATCGGTCTAGGCAGCCAGCAAATCCCTTCTAGATAAGTGAGCGGTCCTAGTTCCCACCCAAATACGGTTGAAGGCAGGGGTGCTGACCAAGGTCTCCTGCAAGGCTCCCACCAACCGTCGAAAGTACTCCATCTGGATCAGGTGGAGGCTCGGAAGTCGAGTGGCTTCCCTTTTCTTCCCAGGGAGGGAAGTTGTGCTCTGAAAGCTTTTTGACCACATCCTCCTCCTCCTCCTCACGCTCAACGCCACAGTCCATTTTACTGGGGCTTTGCACAACTCTGCAAACAGAAATAACAACACGCCCCAAACCTTGTGGAAACTTAACACGTCAATTGCCGCCCAAGACTCAGGCTCAACCTAGGGGGTTTGCAAAACCCTTCTTTGAAAGCTTTCGCACCTCTTATTGAAATAATTAAATCACAGATTTTTGCCCAGATTAAGGCCCCAATCCCATCTAACTCCAGCACTGATGCAGCCAAAATGCAGCCCCAAGGTAAGGGAACATTTGTTCCCTTACCTTGAGGAAGACTTCATGACTGCCCCCCCTTCCCCACTGCAGAAGGCAGTGCACACCCTGTTGGCACCAGAAAATTGGATAGAACTGGGCACTAAATCTCCAAAATCACCTCTTTTTTCTGTTTTTGTTTTGCTTTTGGAGAAATTTGGTGGCAAATTTACTTCAGCCCTATGTTGGTTGGTGATAAACTCCTACTGAAACTCCTACTGACTCATATTGACTGGTTCTTTCTCAAGCATGGGGACAATCATCAACAGCAGCATGGGATTTTGGGAGGTAGTGAAGACACGGCTGGCCAAAGACCTCTGGTGCCTGAAGTGAAATGCCAAATGCTGCCTTCACATTTACCTGGTGATGTGCCAGCCTCTGCTCCTCTTACTCCCTGGATTGAAAAAGGAAGGGGCGAGTGGAGCATAGGAGGCCATGTAGCAGAGAGAGGAGTAGTAGGCTAACTGTTAGAGCAGGGGTCTCCAAAACCCAGCCCGGGGCCAGATGTGGCCTGCAGCGAGCCTCTATCCAGCCCGCAGCCAGCCTCTGATCCTCTGAGAGCCTCTGTTGACCAAATACAACCGGAGTTGTGCTTGTGGGGTGGGGGAATGGGGGCCCATTTAAGTGTGTGCTTTATTTCTTGAGCTGTGTTGGTGCTTGGAGAAATCCTGGACATTTGAGCCCATTCATTTATTCATTCCATCTCTAATGTATTTATTTAAATTTTATATTTTTTTTCTGGCCCTCGACACTGTGCCAGATATTTGATGCAGCCCTTTGGCCAAAATGTTTAGAGACCCCTGATTTAAAGCAATGCAAGTATATACAGTCTTCAATCTCTCTTTGTGCAGGTTTTTAAAATAGTTAGCTGACTCCAGAATGCCCATAAGCTTATTGTAATTGGCTGTTATTGCTCATATGGCTTGGCCTAGTTAGTAGCAGTATTCCAATAAACCAGCCATTTTCAACCACTGTGCCACTGTGCTGCTGGTGTGCAACACTGGTGTGCCACAAATGGTCTACAGATGTGCCACAGAAGTTTGGGGGAGGATAATTTATTAGTAGGGCCATTGGGGGGTGTGAGCCTGCCAGCAACAGCATGGTGTGACTTGTCCATTGTCAAAAAAGTGATGGTGTGCCTTGACCATTTTAGTACCCTGTCAGTGTGCCATGAAACGAAAAAGGTTGAAAATCACTGCAATAAACATTTTTTATGTCCATGTGCAAAAACATTTTTAAATACCCTATCACATGACAGTTGGGGCCAGAAGAGACTCCAGGTTTGAAAGGCTGGAGAGCTGTTCAATACTGTGCCAGATAGACCAGTGTTTCTCAACCAGTGATGTAGGTACTACCAGTGGTACTTGAGGTAGTGTATGGTGGTACTTGAAGGACCCCTGCCCCCCAGCAGTGAGACTACAACAAGCAGCGGTAGGAGGATCAGCTCGGCAGGCAGAGCTCCAAAGCATGCTTTTCTGTGCCAAAAAAAGCGCCCTCCTGTCCACCCAGAGCCCATACTGGTGTTTGTCATGTCACATCTGGCCTCCCCAACCCTAACTGACAATGATATCATCGCCAGTTACTTCCCAAGGCACTTCAAATAGGTGGACCATGTGAAGTGGTAAGGTGGAGGACAAACCTTGAGAAACACTGAGATGGACCAGTGACCTGACTCAATATAAGGCAGCTTCATATGTGCCTCCCCGTGCATGATTCAGTGTTTCCAGCATAACCACAGGGAAGAAATATGTGGAAGAGCTGCCGTTGTTGGCTGCATCTGTGTATTTTGATTTAAATATATGAATCTTTCAAATGGCCTGGTGTAAAATTGCTGTGTTATAAAGCCACAACAACCCCACACCTACTGGCACCCATTTGAAACTATCAGAGATTTGTGATTCCAGGTGTCTTGTTCCTTATTTGTGATTCCAGGTGCCCGTCAATGCCTCCTGGCAGACACCATTATTATTCTAAGGTAGGCATTTTAAGTGCGGGCAAACAGAATGCCATCATAGCATCCCATTGGCAAGAGTGTGCCAGGATCCACCTGCGCTTTTCATCTGCGTAGCTATGTTTTGTTTTGTTTCTCTGGGGAAGATGATTAGAGTGACACACAAGTGAGGGCAATGAGAACAGGAAATGGTATCAAACCAGGAAGCAAGAGTCAGGTGGGGTGGTGAGACTTTCAAGGTCACATGACTCAAGAGGAAGCTGTTCGCATCTGTTGTGCCTAGGCTTGCAAAGGAGGGCAGTCATGGTCTGGGCTGATTCTTAAAGGTGCAGAGTGTGTGCGAATGAGAGAGAGTCAATGTGGTTATGAACTTTCTAGAGGTAATGTGTTATTTTGTGACTCATGTTGCCTATTTTGGTTATAGGTCCCCCTTCCCCCAGGATCCCTTCCTCTCCTGTCTACCATGGGGTCCACTGGGGGAGAATGGCAGCACCTAGCAGGTGATTCTGAAGGTGAGTCTTTGCCCCCTTCTCCAGTTCTTTCCTGTCTTCTTATCTTCACTGACTCTGCCTCTCTTCTTCCCCTCTTAAACAGAGGAAGATGAAGATGAGACAACCCTTCCAGAGCTGGAGACCACCGTAGATGCCCATAGCAAGTGGAGGAACAATGTGGGCTTCTGGTGAGGTTTCCTTTGCTTTACATATTCCATGGTTCTTCAAGTCTATGTTGCATGCACAGAAGTAGGCAGTCCAGCTGCCATTGGGTGTACATTCTGTACATGCTTTGTTCCTCTTTGCACAACTGATGACTTGATCCATGTCATCTCCCTTTGTGTCTGTGTCAATCTCACTCTCAAGTGTGCTGTCCCATGTCAGTCATTGCTCAGTTACAATCTGTCAGCCTCACCTGCCTTACAGGGTTGTTGCAAGAACAAAAGGAGGGGAGGAACTATGTACACCACCCTGAACTTCTTGGAGGAAGAGTGTTATAAAAATGTGAAAAATAAATAAATGTACCTAAACATAAATAATGAACTAAGAGCATGTGCCCTCAAATTTGCTTCTCACTACCCCCAAATGACTCTCACTACTAAGAGAATGTCCCATACTAAATGCTCTCACATCATATCTGGCTCAATTCTTTGCTTGTGTGCCAGTCATTCTCAAACAGGATGCCAGGATGTCTCATAGGCAACAGTGGTCTTGGTGGTGTGGGCATGTCATTTGGGGTGACCTGCTTGTTTTGATGTGTGCACCCCCAGTTCCTGATTAATGTATACATACATTGACAGTTTCTGAAGAGGATGGCAAATATGCTCGCAAGTTACTTGCACAAAAATGTACGAGGCATGATGACAAAGTGTGCTGTAGAAGACAGTCTCCTGGTGTTGTGGGTGTGCCGTTCAGGATAGTGCAAAGCTTATTTTGGGGTGGAAATTGTCCAGTTCCTTAATCCTGAGCAGAGGGGGAGAGGTTGGAAACGTCACATGTTTAAAGCAGTGCTTTGAGCAAGGAATAATTATTTATGCTGCTTTCTCCCACAGTTGTGGAAGTCTATGCTCATGCATCTCAAATGAGATAGTCATGTGGACTATGTCAGTTCTGTAAGCATGGAAGCACATCTCAAAGTCCAGCATTCCTAGTCATTTTTAGACAAATGCTGTGAGCATTTTAGACAAATGCCTTGGTGGGAGAAGAGAACTTTCAGGTATGCTTCCAAGGAACTTTCAGGTATGCAGCTCTGATAAATGAGGAACTAGGAATTAGGAACCACAAGGAATCTACTTCAGCTTCATCTAAATTTCTCTAAATTAGTGTAACTGATTTGCACTGCTTCTTTTGCACTTTTTGCCTGGATGCCGCAGAACATTGGGTGTGCAAATGGGATGGTGGTTTCTGGCTTTCATGCCCTGCCTTGACTGCTTGAGACACCCCTACTGGGCTAACCAGCTTGATTTCCTCTCACAGGTTGCTAGGACTCTGCAACAATTTTGCCTATGTGGTAATGCTGAGTGCTGCTCATGACATCCTCAGCCATCAGAAAGTACCAGGAGGCAATGGGACTGGACCGGTGGGTGTGCAATGGAGGAGAAGGTGTATGCTTGGGTCCACGTGCAAAAAAATGGATTGGTTCAGGGGGAAATAATGAGTAGCAACAGTGCTGTTCCTGCAGAAGAAAGGCCCCTAGAAAAATGAGGGCAAAGAAAGCTGTGCCAGATCCAGGAGAATATGCCAAAGAGTGCCTATGCAAAGGAGTGGGGCTTAAGACAGGCCTGCACCCCTCCAATGTACATGACGGGTATGCACAAAGGAAAGGTTGTGCAAAACGTAATCAACAGAGGTTGCATTCAGGGCCAGCCCAAGACTTCCTGAGGCCTGTGGTGGTAGCTCACCACTCTCCTCTCGTCTCCTCTTCCACTCTATCCCCCTCTTCCAACAGTGCCAGTCTTGGTGGTGTTTTTCTCCCTCCTGTGTCACAAATGAGACTTTGTGGATTGGATTACCACAGTGACCATGATTATCATGAAAACCATGATAATGCATGATGCTCACCAAAGTGGCAGTGGTGTACTCTCCCCTGGGCTCTGCAACCTGCCCATCCCCCCAGGATATGACCAGGCATGTTGGGTGCCGGCAGTAGATTATAAACTTTTGGAGCATATAAGTTTAGGATCCAACAGTCTACACCTGTAAAAGTCAACTGGAATGTGATACAGACCAAGTAATGCTTTTTCATGAGCTGGGTCTGGAATTAGGGAAATTATGAAAGAAGAAACAAGAGGTGGAAGGATGGGTGGTATTCTCCTCTCCTTGCATAATCTTTTCTCTTTTGTGTTGGATTTCTCCCTCAGACTCCCCCCAGCATTCTTCCTGAGAACAGCACTAATGCTTCTCGCTATGACTGCAACACCATATCTACAGGGGTAAGTATATGGGGCAGGGGTGTGTGTATGAAGGTTGAGAGTTCTTAACTATCATTTTATTCATCGCATTTCTATCCTAACTTTCTGTTGGAAAAGTGACAGCACGTGAGCTGCACATTAAATGCTCAGCCCCACCAGTACAGGGGAACAGTAACCTACTAAGTTTCTAGTTTAAAGGCTTACGGGTGGCTTTCTCCTGCTTTTATTAGACTCCTCCTTAGCTTAGCTTTTCCTGTCTTGTCTTCTGTCTCCATGCCTATGTGGCCACAATCAGTTGCTTCTCTTGCTCTTATTTTGCAGTTTGTCTATAAAGCACTTCATGCAACTGAACTATGCTGTTAATGAGTCTTTCTTTTTTCCACAGCTCTGCTAAGTCTTCCTTGCTTGAACTCAAGGCAGGTGTGCATGGAAATCCCTGATGGTCACCAGTCCATGCACTGAGTGGGGAGGCCCAGATTTGTTTAGCTTCCCCAAGTTGGCTGCATCATCATGGCCTTCAGAGCAGACCCTGAAGCTTACTGCTACTCATACCTGTCTCTTTGGTGCCCCCTATAGGCTGTGCTTTTGGCTGACATTCTGCCCACTCTTCTCATCAAATTCAGTGCCCCTTTTTGCATCCACTGGTTCCCGTATGGGTGAGTTGGCACCATTCACACAAAACCTTGCAGGAGTGGAAACCAAAACCTCAGAGAAGAGGAGGGTGGGCAATATAAGGCATGCAGGGTTGGAAATCATGGGATGGTGCTGTAGAAGCTTGTTGCTAAGAGAAAGGTGGTTGCTGGGAGGAAGGAGAGGAAATTGGTTTACCTTATGGGTGGCTTATGTGCAGAACTAATCAAGAGAGCTATTTTGGTTAATTCTGACCTCATCTTATTTCTCCCTTTACTGACTTCACAGCTTGCGGGTTGCTATCTGTGTCATCTCAGCCTTGGGCAGTTTCCTGATAGTGGCTTTCTCCACGGGTCCAGTCCAGAGCCTTACTGGTAAGGGGCATTGCCATAGAACAATGTGGGGAACCGGCAGGGTTGAATTAGAGAGTCTGCCCCTTTGCTTTTGTGAAGACCCTCTAGTTAATATTTTAAAGACCGAGGAGGGGGGAGAGGGACATGCTTGGGGGGGGGGTGCTTTTCTCCTGTAATTTGAGCACTGGGAAGAGGGTATATGATTTCTTATTTTAGAATTGTTCTCTGTTCTGAAAAATGACCATTACCCTCACCCTTTAGGAACCTCCTAGCATAGAGTTTCATACAGGGGGCCAAAGCCAGCATTCATTGTACCTGCTGAGGGCTGGCAGTTAAGCAGAAAGTGATATCATTGAGCATATGATGGCCAGAAATAAGCACTTCGTTCTCCCATAGAAATTTATTAGCTGCTAATGATAGAAGAGAAAATGTGCAAATCTTGTTCATGTTTTCAAGATATGACAGAGCTTAATTATCATGCTGGGAGAGCTCAATTATAATGGGGAACAGATAATTAGCTTCTGGGGGCTGAATTCAGCCTGTGGCCCTTATGTTTGACGCCTATCCTAGCAGTTCTTCCACCCTGTAACCCAGTCAGTGGGTAGTTTTTAAAGGGTACCTGTTGCTTTAATAAATGCACAGGGTAAGTGTAGCTTCTCCCATCCTTGTGAGGAGAAAAAGCCACACGGAGTATTCGTCTTCCTTCTGCACAATCCCGGGAACACAGTTTTCCTGGCTCAAATGGAAGGGGGTAACCTGAACACAGGTTTCACTTGGATGAAAGGATGTCTGTCCTTCTCATTACTGCAGGTGTTGTGCTCGCCAGCATTTCATCTGGCCTGGGTGAAATAACATTCCTGGCGCTCACATCCTTTTTCAACAGGTAACCAAGGTTCAGGGGCTGGGGGTAAAGGATGAGACTTTACAGTGGGATTAGACTTGTATTTTTATGTTATTTAAAAAGATTTTTCCCCTGCATATTCGCCACGGGTAGCCCAAAGTGACTTCAAAAATAATACAAGAACTAGCAGATGGGAGATGTCCACTTGCTTAACAGGTTGGATCTGTTAGACCAGCTATTTTCAACCTTTTTCATATCACAGCACACTGACAAGGCACTAAAATTGTTAAGGCACACCATCAGGATTTTGACAATTGACAAGGCACACCATGCTGCCAGTGGGGGGCTCATATCCCCCATTGGCCCTACTAATAAATGACCTTCTCCTAAATTCCTGTGGACCACTCACGGCACACCAATGTGCCATGGCCCAATGGTTGAAAATGTCTGTGTTAGATTAACTGTTGCGCACCCTTCTGCATGTTACAGGGACACAAAGAAACCCCCATTCAGCAGAAGTTGCTGGAATGTTAAAGGCTTTAGAGGATGAGGACAAATGTTTCCCCCCCCCCCCCCAGGGGCAGTTTGAAAGCTGCTCTCACTGGCTATTCTCACAAGCACTTTTTTTTTAAAATGGAAACACTGAAAAAAGAGGTCCACTGTCAAGCATCATCAGTCTGAAATGTGAAAAAAAGTAAACAGCAGAGAGTGCATTTTGGTCAGGACTTGTATCAGTATCAACATGCAGACGCCCCTCTAAGTAGTTTTGCGGCCTTGTGAAGGTTGGGGTGAGGGCCACGTAAAAGATGGATGTGTAATCCAATTAATATACGTGTATCGGTTTAATTTGGGGAAAAAAGCTGGCCTGATGCAAAGGGGAAATGCAAGACTGACCGTTGATCCATTGTTTGCCTTGCTGAAATACACATTGCTTCTGCATGTGATGTAGCAGACATTTGGCTAGCACTTGTTAATTGTGATGTGATAGGAGATGTTGAGAAGGGGAGAGGTTCACTGTTCCTGTTTGGCTTCCTTCCATTTTTTTTTTCTTCCCCAATAGTGCTGTGGTATCTGCCTGGTCCTCAGGAACAGGTGGGGCTGGCCTGTTTGGAGCACTTTCCTACCTAGGGCTGACACAGGCCGGTCTGAGCCCTCAGCATACCCTCCTCTCCATGATTGTTGTTCCTATCATCATGCTGGGCAGGTGAGCTCTGGAGGTGGGGCCTATGGCTGGTTGCTAAGAAAGGATGGCAATTGTCAGGGAAACAGGATGGGAGATTGCTTGGTGAGCATAAAGTGACCAAGCGACAGGTCTCTCCCCCCCCCTTTTTAAACTGAGACTGACCCAAGGTCATCCAGTGGGCTTTGTGGCTGAGTGGGGATTTGAACCCACAACTTCCTGGTCCTGACTAGCATTCTAATTGCTACATCACATTTTTCCTTCTTACTCTATCTCAGGGGTGCTCAATAGGTGGATCGCGATCTACTGGTAGATCGCGAGGCAAAATGAGTAGATCGCGGAGTGCCGACCCCCCCCCCTTTCAGGTGCCTCTGGGAGGAAACGCCGGGAGTAAGGCCCATTGTACTCAATGGGGCTTACTCCCAGGTAAGTGTGGCTAGGATTACAGCCTAATCCTAGGCATGTCTTCTCAGGAGTAAGTCCTGTTATACTCAGTGGGGCTCAAGGTACACCAACATACATTGTACACATAAATGTTATATGTTATGATGGTGCGAACATTGTAAAAAAAACTCTGGTAGATCTCCGGGACTTGCTGGGTTTCAAAGTAGCTCTCGAGCCAAAAAAGTGTGAGCACCCCTGCTCTATCTGGTTCATCCATTTCTCAACAGTCCAGCACATAATTTGGGGAAGTGGTTGTGCTTGTCACCTAGTTACTCCAGGCCAAGTTTTGGGAGAACTGGACTGATGTTTTGGATTTTACGTTTGATAAAATGTTCAGGGCTTGTAAGGGTGGAATGTAGTTTTATACCCCCTACTATGTCTATATGATTAACTCTAGTCACATGGATGAACAGAAAGGCTGGAAGAATATCTATCCCCTTGTCACCCAGATTAAGTGCTTAAAGGGGATTTTTTAAAAGACAACTTCCATCAGTTTGTAGCAATGGAATAATCTGCAGTAAGTTATTCTGAGTATCACAGCCCTGATAAGTAGGAACCATCTCCCATTTCAGGGAAGCAATTTTAATATGGGTTATGTGCCTGTAATGATGAAATGTTCTATTATTCCACAATGTATCCCTGTGACCTTCTGTCCCTCTTTTTTTTCCCCATAGCTATTTCTTCCTGTTAGTTCCACCTCCACGGCACCCACCGCGACCAGTGCAAACTGGTGGCCCTTCCACAGCTCGTGAGCCACTCTTAGGGGTCACAGCCGTAAACAGTAAGTGATGTCTCGACAGGTAGGGTTCACCTTCCTTCAGCGCTCCCTGTTGCATCATGGGTGACAGGATAAACATGTGACCATGGTTCATTTTGCTTATCCAAAGACGTTATCTGTGAGAAAGAAAGAAAAAAAGCCAAATTGCTACATGTTTACACATGATGCACTTTGTTCACATCAAGGATGGGGGATCACCCACAAGTATTGTTGTCATTCTTTGTAGAACTTCTGTTGCACTTGGTGTGTGAAATATTTCATGTTTCTTATCCTTTTTTTGACTAATCCTGTCTCCTTTTTAACCAACCCACTTCCAGAGTCACAACGTTATGAACTCAGTTTGCCAGAAAAGGGGCAGGTGGTCAGGGTAAGAATCATGATGATAACATGTGGGTGAGGGTGGTCTGATTTCATTTTTCATGGAGACAGGTTGTAGGAGCATGCAGGATATTTTGGTGTGTGTGATTTTACAGGTGTTCATAGTGCATAATGTATTGGGTGGTGTCTATTGGCTAATTTCTAACATGAGAGATGCCCAGTCTCAACCCTCCATGGAATTTATGCCCTCTGACCCCTTCCCACTGATCCTGGATGTAAGGGTGCTATTTGGTTACACAGTGGTGAACGCACTCTGCATATGCTCAGGGGCAGCATTTTTTATTTTTTGCATGTTTCAGAACTGTACACTTGCCATAGAATCAGCTAAGTTCTTGGAAGACTGCTTCCTTGTTCCCGTCCAGTATTTACAAGTCATTTTTAAACAAAATGTTTCCAAGGTGGTTTAAAGACTCCTACACGCCTTGAAACATTCAAAATAAAACGTTTTTAATAAATCAAACAGTTCTGAATAAATTCAGAGTAAGCAGTAGAGAGAGAGAAAAAAAACAACCATAACTTCTATTTGATCCCACTTCATTCTTAAAGACCTGGTGGAACAATAAAGTTTTTACATCCTCCTGAAAAGAGACCAAACATGAACAAACCTCTGTTAGAACAACATTCTATAGCTTCAGTACCGCCACTTAAAATGCCATTCTCCTAGTGGAAACCAGTCTACACTCTCAAGAAGACAGCATACCTTCATTGGCAAAACTCCTGGAGGGCTCTTGTGGGAGACAACACTGAGATTGCTGGATAATGATGAAGTTCTTCAAGTGTCAAAACCAGTATTTCCTGTATTTGAAGTTTGTTGAGTGGGCATTAAGAGGATTCTCTATGAAGGTGGCTTTCCAAACAGATACCTCTTGTTCTCTGTCTAGTGATTTTGTGCAAGCATGTGGTCCTACTGCGATGTATTCACTCAATCCCTTCTCTTCTCCAGAATCTCTTAAAATATCTTTTCCCTTTGGCTGTTGTGTATTTTGCAGAATATTTCATCAACCAGGGACTGGTGAGTGTGAGGATTGGATATGGGTGGACATGTCTGTATTGTGGGGCGGGGGGGGGGGGGCGGCTGATCAATCCCTTCCTTATTAACCCTTTCTGTGTTCTCCTTCCCCAGTTTGAGCTGCTGTACTTTCGAAATGCACCTTTAAGTCACCCCCAACAATATCGCTGGTGAGTGGGGGTGGGGTGGGAAGACAACCAAAGTTAAGACTCCAGGACTGGAGCTGAGTGAGGGTTGATACGCTAATGCAGAAAAGGGGTCAAAGCCAAGAAGACTCCTGGGTTTCTTCATTTCCTGCAGGTATCAGATGCTGTACCAAGCTGGGGTTTTTATCTCTCGTTCCTCTGCCAGCTGCATACGGATTCGGCATATATGGATTTTAGCAGTGCTGCAGGTAAAATTTTTCCTGCCCACATGAATAATTCCTTTTTGTCCTCTAAAGGTACCTACTTTCCTCCCTTCCCACTGTAAAATATGTGCTGTTTCCAAGGGGTCATGGCCTTCCTGCCTCCTTGTGGCCCTTGGTAGCAAACTTGTGAAATTGCCTTACATGGTGTCAGGTCATTGGTCCATCTAGACCAGTGACTCTCCGAGATCTCAAGCTGAGATCCTTCCCAACCAATCTGAGAGCTTTTGGAACTGACTGGAGCTGCTGAGACTGACTGTGGGGCTTCATGCATGCAAGCACTTACACTACCCCGAGCTGGATAGCCTTTCCACTGAACACAAGAAGAGCCCCTCTGGATGGGGCCAAAGGCTCATCTAGTCCAGCTTCCTGTATCTCACGGTGGCTCACCAGAAGCCTAAGGTAGCACATAAGACAACAAGACATCTGCATTCTGGTGCCCTCCCTTGCATCTGGCCTTCTGAGGTAGCCTACTTCTAAAATCAGAAGGTTATACATACCCACCAATGCTTGTAACCTGTGATGAACTTTTCCTCCAGAAATTCGTCCAGTCCCCTTTTAAAGGCATCTAGTCCAGATGCCATTACCACATCCTATGGCAAGGCGTTCCACAGAATACACTGGGTAAAGAAATATTTTCTTTTGTCTGTCCTAAAGGGAGACATGGGCAGTGGTATGGCTGTGTCTCCCTATGTGACATCAAAACTTCTAAACAGTACATAATGCCTGGAGGAAAGACAGCTGGACTCCATTCAATGAAGGACCAAACATTGGCTGTTTAATTCACTGTCCTTCTGGATAGGCTGGGCAGCTGACCCAAAAGCCTAGCTGAACCTGTTTCTCTGCTTTTAATATCAGCATGAGCTGCAGAAATCAGCAGGCAGTGGACATGAAACAAACCAAGTATTCCTCTTCACTCAAGCATAGCATTTTACCCAGTGGCTGTTGCCTGGTGTCTCTTCCGCATCTTTTTTTTTTTATTGTGGGCAGTTTTGGGACAGAGAAACATGTATTTATTTAGCTATGTGAATGGCTTTGTGGACTTTTTTTTGTTGCAAAGCAATATGTAAATATTTTTAAAAATTTATGTGGATCACACTGTTGTAAAATGACAGGAGAACTAGCTGGTAAAAAGTTGGTAGCCTTGAGTTTCCATTTTGGATTTTTAGATCTCCTGCCCTTATATCATGCTGCCCTTTATCTCTTCTGTCTTTATCCTGTTCTACCTAGCCCACCTTTTTTGTTCCTTCTTCACCCCATAACAGCACACTCAGCTCTTCATCCAGTTGTCATTGTCATGCTAACTCTCTTCTTCTCTCACACCAGTGCCTGAACATGGTGTTCCTCCTGGCTGCTGTGTACTTCATGTTTTTGCCCTCCATCTATTTGGTTTTCATTCTGATACTCTACGAGGGATTACTAGGAGGAGCTGGCTACGTGAACACCTTCCACTGTGTCAGTGCAGAGGTAAGCTTGGGGGGAGAAGCAAGGAAAGTGACAGAATGGGGAAGAGCCTGAATGTGACACACAAAGGTGGGCTTTCATTCAAATCCTTGGGTGGGTAGTGAAAATTATCTCAGTGCTTGAGGAAAAGGAATATGGGGTTAGCTCCAGTGTATGGCAAACACCTCTGTAAAAAACTGACAGTGATATCCCATTAACCAACTTTCCCCTCCCCCGCATGCTTCTGTGAACGTCAGAAGACCCTTGATGGGAGAGGGGACAGTGTCTGGATCTCACATTTTCACCTTCCCAAGCACTCTGTGCAAGGAAGAGACTCTCGATAACTAGAAATTGAATCTTCATTGCTTATTCTTCTTTAGTATCAAATGCTGAGGACATAACAAGGGATGATCATTCCATTCCCTCATCCCATTATCTTATGCTGTCCTAGCCTGTTTGTGAGTCTCCCAAAACACTTTGGGCATACAGCTTGTAGATTTCAACATTCCCTTCAGTTCCCTTATCTGAAAAGACTCGTAGTGTGTTGGGCACAGAATGGGATGGGAAGAGTTTTTTAGGCTTTTCTGAGGTTTTTAGGAGATGTCAGGAGTCTGCCCCGAGTAACAATCATTTAATGCTTACTCACTTTCTTTCGAGTCTCTTTTGAGACTGAAGTTTGCCAACAACAACTCTCTTTCCCTCCCTCCCTCCCTCCCTCTCCTCCTTTCCCTCAAATACAGAGCCAGCCAGAGCACCGAGAATTTGCCATGGGAGTTGCTTGTGTTGCCGACACGTTGGGCATCTCATTTTCTGGGGCTGTGGCCATCCCTGTCCACAACTATTTCTGTCACCTACCCTGAGGTTTGCTTCCCAGAGGGACCAACAGATGCCTCAGCTTGCCGTATCTCTGCTTCTGAGTAGTACAGTGCCCAGTGCTGAGGGAGGAAAGAAGCTGGAGTTATGACAAATGCCCTCATCTGGCTGTGATGGGAGTTAGGGACTATGTGTGGATGGGGGTTCTTCCCTTACAAAAGGTGTGGCTTGGGGTATTTTATGTTCATGTCTGTTTTGATTTTTCTATATCATTTTATTATAAGTGAGCAGTGGGGGAGTTGTTTCATCTTAAACAGGGCACAAGGGGAGTTTACAAAAGCACATGAGTGGAAAATCATATCATATGGTTGCACACTCCTGCTACAATGAAAATACTTCCGTATTAAGTGGGGGAAGCAGAGCACTATTTAATATGCCACATCCACATAACTGGAAGATACTGTGGAAGGAGGGAGCAGAATGAAGATAATAGGTTCATTTAGAGCTGTAAGTCAATTTGATAGAAGTGAGGGAAGTCTTCTAGGGTGACACTTAGGCCCAACCCAGGGAAAGGGTCATTAATGGTTTTGCAGTTTAATATATTTCTGTTTCAAAACACTATAAGTAAACCAGTTTTTGGAAAGATGATGGTCTCTTATTAAATTATTGTCCTGTGCAAAGTAGGCCAAGGGTTGTTCTGGCTGGTGGAGTGGTATTTGTTTTATTCAGTGGCATTGATTTGGGCATATACTATTACATGGGTCTCCAAAGCCCGGCCCGGGGGCCAGATGTGGCCCGTGGCCAGCCTCAATCTGGCCCATGGCCAGCCTCTTGTCCCCTGAAAGCCTCTGGCCCACTTGGCTGAACATGACTAGAACTGTGCTCTGGTTGCATGTGGAGGGTGTTTTAAGGGCCAGAAAGTTTGAATTAATGAGCTCGCTCATTCATTCATTCATTCACTCATCTAAGTTCCATCTCTAATTTATTTATAAAAAATTTATATTTAAATTTTTTTTCCAGCCCTCAACACCGTGCCAGATATTTGATGCGGCCCTCTGGCCAAAATGTTTGGAGACCCCTGCACAATTATAATAGGACTGCCCCATAGAATGGGAGGGGTGCAATCCAAGTAAATATAGCAGAGCAGTGCTACTAAAACTATTGGTGGGCCAGGTTGGCCCAGCCCCTGACTTGTGATCACTGGAATTCATCATATACACATGAATGTGTAATGGGGAAATGTCAAACTCATTTCATATAGTGGGCCAAATACTATTCATGGCCCCTTCTGAGGGCTGGAAATGACATCATTAAGCACGAAATGACGACATTAAGCAGATGACGGCCAGAAATAAGCACTTTGTTCTCACATAGAAACTCATTAGCTGCAAATGACAGAGAGAAGGTGTGCAAATCTTGTTCATCTTTTCTAGATGTGAGAGAGCCCAGTTATAACGGGGGCCGGATAAATTGCTTTTTGGGGCCATATCTGGCCAATGGGTCTTATGCTTGACACTCCTGGTCTAATCTTGGATTGTTACAACCAGTACAGCCAAGGTGTGTGTACAGTGTGTGTAGGGACCAGGGTTCAAACCCCATTCGTTCACAAAGCTTACTGGGTGGACTTGGGCCAGTCACTCCTCAGCCTAACCCACCTCATAGGGTTGATCGTAAAAATAAAAAGGGAAGATCTTTGGAGAAATGTTTTCAAAAATGAGGATAGATTTTAAAATGTAAATTTAACTGTTTAGGGAAATTCTTTTGAGCAAGGTGCTGTAGGCAGGGTGCTGTAGACAGCTGTGACGACTCTTGGAAGGTAGCAAAAGGCAAAGTTGGCCCTTGGCGCTGAAATAGCCGGTTGAACAGAAATTTCAGAATAATGTTCAAGATTTAACCTAAAAAATAATGCACAGGTATGGCTTGAAAGGAAAAAACCTACTGTTACGCAGGACCAAAGAGACTACTGACACCAACGAAAGGTTTAAGGCCTTTATTGTTTGGAATGGAACCTTAACCAAATGAAAACACAGCCTAGTTCCAAATTCCCTGAGGACCGGAGGCAGGCAGGCACTATGCAGGCAGGAGGCAGCAGGACTTGAGGCAAAGGGGCTGGGTGATTGCTCCCTGGTTCTCTGTGTGGCTCTTCCAGGGGCTCCTTGCTGCAACTCTCTCCTCAGCTCAGGTTTCAGCTCTCAGCAGCATGGTCTCTCCCAGCTCAGTCTTGAGGCTCCTCTCAGCAAGGCTTCCCTAGTGGTCTATCCAAGCCCAGTCTTGTGCAGCCCCTTTTATAGGCCTCTGCACGCAGCAGCCTCTATCTTCCCTCTACGGGTACTGCAGCCTCCTCTCCTGCAGCAGTTTTCCCTCAGGTCCTCCTCAGTCAAACTCAACTTTTTTACACATACCACTACTTCCAGTGGTGTAGCGGGGGGGGGAGGGCAAAGCATTAAGTTTTACAGAGAGCTTCACTGTGGAACTCCCTGCCACTAGAGACTTAGCAAAATGTGAGAGAGCACCTCATCGTGTCAGGGTTTGGTGGTGGCTGGGGACATGCTGATGGGAGGTAGGCAGTGGTGCAGCTAGGGGAAGTACTAAGTTTTGCAGGGAGCTTCACAGCAGTGTGCAAGCGGCCCCTCCCCTTCAGAGCCATTCAGTTTTGCACCCACTGCCCAGAATGGCTCCAAGGGGGAGGGGATGCTTGAATGCCATGGTGAGGCTCCCTGCAAGACTTAGTGCTTTGCCCACCCCCTCTAGCTGCACCACTGCCTACCTCCCATCAGCCTGTACACAGCCACCAACAACCCTCTACATGCTGGGGTGCTGTCTCATATTTTGCCTAGTTTCCAGGGGCAGGGAGTTCCGCAGGTGCGGATGAAGCTTAAAGGAATGCCCCATAGAGCATGAGACCAGAATACTTGTTGACAATATTTATTGAGCAGCTGTTGTATACTGCAAGAGGGATCTGAAGGCCTTAGGGATGGACCTCAACAAGTGGGAAACCCTGGCCTCTGAGCGGCCCGCTTGGAGGCAGGCTGTGCAGCATGGCCTTTCCCAGTTTGAAGAGACACTTGGCCAACAGTCTGAGGCTAAGAGGCAAAGAAGGAAGGCCCATAGCCAGGGAGACAGGCCAGGGACAGACTGCACTTGCTCCCGGTGTGGAAGGGATTGTCACTCCCGGATTGGCCTTTTCAGCCACACTGGACGCTGTGCCAGAACCACCTTTCAGAGCGCGATACCATAGTCTTTCGAGACTGAAGGTTGCCAATACAATACATGATACATGTTGTATACTATAATTATTACTATTTTTTAAAATAAAAGAACTGGGATACATGAGGGAAGGTTTGGGGACCAATTTTGAGGCGCAGCTATTAAGGAATGTGTGGTACACAGCACAGCCTATCATGCCCTCGGGGGCGCAGTGAAAAGCGATTGTTGTGATTATCTAGGATATACGGTACGAGCCTATCCACAGCATTCGCCGGTTTGGAAGTTCTTTGTGGGCGGTCCTAGTAGCAACGGTCACCGCGGCTTCATTCCTATTGGCTCGCACTCTACCGCTTCCTTTGTGACTACAATTCCCATCGTCCCTTCTTCCCGAGTCACGTCTGCTTTTGGAACTGCAACTCCCGTCGTCCCTCTCTCCCTTCAAGTCGTGAGGTCACTTCCACGCTAAATCCGCAGAGATGAGTTAACTAAGTCCACAGAGATTAGTTAAAAAAAATCGATAGGCGAACTTCCGGTACGCCATTACGGTCATGATGATGTGAGCTAGTGGTGTCGCTCTACCCCATCCCAACTCTATGGTTCGATCGTTGAGCCGGAATACCGGAGCCATTTTAGGCAGGAAGTGGCCATTGGATTGCGAGGATGTTGCATTAGCTAAGGTGCTGCGCCTGCGCAGTGAGCACTTGACGGGAGGCCGGTTGCTTTCTTGTGCTCAGGCCTGGAACGGGTGAGCGCGTGAGCGGGGCAGCGTTGCTGGGAGCGGGCAGGGGGCAAGGGCAGGGCTGGGCGGCCAAGATGGGAACCGGGCTGGGGCTGGAGGCCTTCTGGGCGGGAAGAGTGCCTGCCTCTGCCTGAGGCAGGGCAGCTCCAGTGCTGGGGGGGGAGGATGAGCACTCCCCTGACTCCAGAGCCCAGGCCAGCCAGGTGGGTAGACCTGGGCTCCCGACTGCTGTGGCTGAGGCTTGCTGGGCGGGTAGACCTGGGCTCCTGCCTGCACTTGCAACCCAGATCGACCTGCTGGGTAGACTTGGGCTCCCATTCTGGCTGCCCTCTGCAGCCACCTCTTCCAGGTGGGTAGACCTGGGCTCCCTGTTGAACTTTGTGGCTGAGGTTGGCTGGGTGGGTAGACCTGGGCTGCAACGTTGAGTTGGAGCCTAGATCTACCTGCTGGGTGGACCTGGGCTCCTGGTTGAGCTTCGGGCTTCTGTGGCCATTTGCTGGGTGGGTGGACCTGGACCCACCTGGATGTGGAGCTCAGATCTACCTGCTGGATAGACCTGGACTCCCATTCTTACTCGGCTCTGCCAGTGCCCTACTTAGTGGGCGTTCCCCTGGCTCCTGACTTTGCTACCCCCTGGTGTGTCAATTTGGGGGGTCACACCCATGGCCCTCCCCCTTGGGTCTGCCCATGGTCTGAGGTGGGAGTAGAAGCTGCCTTATTAATGGTTATTTAGTGTAGTAGGCATCCTTCAGTCTCGAAAGACTATGGTATCGTGCTCTGAGTGGTGGTTCTGGAACAGCGTCTAGTGTGGCTGAAAAGGCCAATTCGGGAGTGACAATCCCTTCCACACCGGGAGCAAGTGCAGTCTGTCCCTGGTCTGTCTCCCTGGCTATGGGCCTTCTTTCTTTGCCTTTTTGCCTCAGTCTGTTGGCCAAGTGTCTCTTCAAACTGGGAAAGGCCATGCTGCACAGCCTGCCTCCAAGCGGGCCGCTCAGAGGCCATGGTTTCCCACCTGTTGAGGTCCACTCCTAAGGCCTTCAGATCCCTCTTGCAGATGTCCTTGTACCGCAGCTGTGGTCTACCTGTAGGGCGCTTTCCTTGCACGAGTTCTCCATAGAGGAGATCCTTTGCGATCCGGCCATCATCCATTCTCACGACATGACCGAGCCAATGCAGGCATCTCTGTTTCAGCAGTGCATACATGCTAGGGATTCCAGCTCGTTCCAGGACTGTGTTGTTTGGAACTTTGTCCTGCCAGGTGATGCCGAGGATGCGTTGGAGGCAGCGCCTTATTTACACTTACTAAGTTTAAGTCAGCCATAAGTGCCATCCTTCTCTGTGGACTGGCCTGCTGCAGAATGTAGAACATTGTATGCAAAGATCTATATTTAACAGGCTGTTACAGTAGGCAGAAAGTAGCCTGACCAGACCTAGGCAATTAGTAGTGGTAGCATTTATAGAGCTCCATCTGTACGCCTGGCTCTTCGCAGAGCACTGCCAGAAACACTGTCAAATTTGATACGGGGGAAAGGGCAGGAGGATTTTTGGAGGGTTGGATGGGGTGGGAAATGACACATCCTGCTTGACTGTGTATTTAGAATCAATTTCAGTATGGAGTAAAGGGTTTGAGTTAAGGCAGTTGTTCCCAAACTTTTTAGTACCATTACCCACTTTTTAACATGGCACTCTATCACAGCGATTATTAACCTTTTTCATCTCATGGCACACTGACAAGGCACTAAAATTGTCAAGGCACACTTTCAGCTTTTTGACAATTGTCAAGGCACACCCATGGATAGTAGGGGCTCTCATCCCCCAGTGGCCCTACTAACAAATGACCCTCCCCAAGCTCTCTTGACACACCTGAAGTCCATCAGCGGCGCACCGGGGTACCATAACACAGTAGTTGAAAATGACTGCTCTGTTGAGACTCACCTAGGTTTACCAGGTTCTTAAAAAAGGAGATCTAGAAAGAAATATTTTATTTATAAATAATAATAATAACCAGGGGGAAAAGCCTCAAACTTTATTTCTCTCTATTTATACATGCTTGCAAACTGCAGGGGCTCAGCTCCTTAACAGTTAACAGCTACAATATCTAATTTTTCAATAGCCTCAGGGCTTGAGGCAATTATCTGATCATTCCATCTATCTTTGGTGACTCACCAAAAATCAGGTTGCATCCCACCAGTGGGTCCTGACCCACAGGTTGGGAAACACTGGATAAGGTTTATACCTAAGTATACAAAATAGTTGCTGATGATATACAAGCAGGAATTGAAATGGAAGAAAGTAATAAAGATGTACTTTTAAAACATTATTGAACTAACTGGAGCATTTGAATTTTTATCATTG
The DNA here is from genome assembly GCF_035046505.1 of Tiliqua scincoides. Classification (NCBI taxonomy): domain Eukaryota; kingdom Metazoa; phylum Chordata; class Lepidosauria; order Squamata; family Scincidae; genus Tiliqua; species Tiliqua scincoides. Next base: position 118,311,078 of record NC_089825.1, read on the forward strand.
CCAGCCAGGATTGGGATCTGGGAGAGTTGGCTGACAGCCCAGAGGAACCACCACCATGTCGCGTTTCTTTATGACTGGCTCGGACAGTGAGTCCGAGTCATCGCTTTCTGGTGATGAGCTAGTAGCCAAGCCAGTTGGGGGCAACTTTGGAAAACAGTAAGTATGGTTCTTAGGGTCAAAGACTTACTAGCGAGTGTCCTAAGTTGAATTGCAAAGGGTGTAATGGCAGGGGGAGTTTATTGTAGCCCTGCAGATTTTAAGTCAGCAAATGAGACATGAGGACCATGTGACCAACTTTTTCCTCCTTGTTATAATCTGCAGTCATTTCATACCTTTTTTAAAACCCCAGAATTGCCATCTCACATCTCTGAGCTTTTCCTGCTCTTCTAATGCTCCAGACAGCCATTTGTTTTGCTTTTTTCTCTCTCCATCATTTTTCCATATGTTTTTCTGAAATTAGTTGTCTTACTATTTCTTCACTATTACTTGGTCATTCCAGCCTCTTTTTTGTTCCTTTGCGGACTCTTGGCTTCATCTTTTGCTGTAATCTGTCCAGTCGTGTCTCTGATTTTTGGAGCAGTAATGTGCCCATTTTATGGCCTATGCTTTGCCTTGTACACAAGAACTTGGAATCTGAACCTCTATCACTTGCATGATTCTTTGAATACCCTTCGAGGCGATAAAACTGAGTAGAAATTTCATTTGAAAAAATGTTCCTCTCCTTGCCGCCACCACCCTTTGGGGCTACCAGGCATACATTCCTACTTCAAGGTTCAGAATAAGCCTGGTGAAAATAGTTGGACATAATGCTGGATGAGGAAAAACTCTTTGGACAACTATTTCACTGACATCTGTCTGGATGCAGGCTGTATGTCTTGGACTTTTTCCTCCCATGTATTTCTCTGCCTAATAAATTTGAGTTTGCCTTAGTAGGAACAGTTTTCTAGTTGTTTTCTAGTAGGAACTGTTTTCTAGAGCCATTAGATATTTGATTTTCTCTGTAAACCGCTTTGTGAACTTTTAGTTGAAAAGCGGTATATAAATACTGTTGTTGTTGTTGTAGTTGTGGATGTTTTGCTATTGGCTTATATCTCATACAGATGTATGTGAGCCAGCTCACTTAGTTGGGTGCTGCAGCTTCAAGGATCCATTTTGCCTGTCTGACTTCCCTTTCTTGCAGGCCCCTGTTGTTAAGTGAAGATGAAGAAGATACAAAGAGAGTTGTGCGCAGTGCAAAGGACAAGAGGTGAGGTTTAGCTGATGTGATGGGGTAAGAGAGGCCTCTCTTTCTGGCAGACAGAATACTTTTTCATAATATCTAAGAAAACTTCCCACCCCGTTCAGTAACATGTTGTGGGTTGCTTTTCATTTTTGACCTTAGTGGTACTGTGTCCCCTGATGGGTCTGACATAATTCTCCCTTCAGGCCATACAGAAACGATATTTATTGTGAAGGGATCCAGGTGTGCCTCCAAGAAATGTAATAATTCCTTCTCTTTTCCCATCCCCACCTCATTCTTTGTGACAGGTTTGAGGAGCTGACCAATTTGATCAAAACAATCCGGAATGCCATGAAGATCCGAGATGTCACCAAGTGTCTGGAGGAATTTGAGTTGCTGGGCAAGGCATATGGGAAGGCCAAGAGTATTGTGGACAAAGAGGGAGTTCCCCGCTTCTACATCCGCATCTTGGCAGACCTGGAGGATTATCTCAATGAGGTATTATGAGGGGGGGAACTGTTGACCTATTGGGACTGCTTCTGAAATACTTGTGAAGAGGGGGGGAGTATCTGTCTGATTGGGAAGTGTGCTGGGAGTCTGGTTCTTTAGCATAGTCTAACCTCTGAAGCTAAAGGGGGAAAGGTACATAGCCTCCAGGAAGCTCTTGGCAGCTAATAGGGTAGAATTCCTTCTCCATAAACAGTCGCAGGCTGACTGGCCCATGGTTGTTCCAGTGAGCTATGTGAGCTGTCTCCATCATAGTTGGGTGCCCTCTTATCACTATTCCTTGCTTACTTGGAGTGTCTCTTGGTGTTGAGAGGAAAACTAGCTAAACCGAAGTGCAAGGTTTATTATATTACTGCATTCTAATGGAGTAGCCAGAAAAGCAAGTTACTTGGTCTACGTAACTCTGTCACAAATTTTGAGGAAGGAGGCAAGATTCCTTTGTGGACTTGGTGGCCACGCATCCTCTAATCTCTCTCCTGATTTTTCACAGCTATGGGAAGACAAGGAAGGCAAGAAGAAGATGAATAAAAACAATGCCAAAGCACTGAGCACCCTCCGCCAGAAGATTCGGAAGTATAACCGTGATTACGAGACTCAGATCACAGGTTACCGCCAGGTACTATGTCAGAGGGTGGAGAGAAATCCAGAGAAGCACCTAAGAAATGGGCAGGGGGGTGATGATGGAGTCACTGTTCATCTTGGGGTGATGGATAAGGGAAAAGCAAATTTTTATGGAATGATCAATGAGAAAAGAGTATTCTGTGTATCTTGATCAGCACGTCTACCTTATATCTTCCAGAACCCTGAACAGTCAGCCGATGAAGATGATGACAAGAAAAGCGATGATTCGGAAGGTGAGTGATGCAGCACCATGTAGAATGTTGGAGGTCTCCATTCTGTGTCTATTTCTGCATAGTGGGCACATGAGTTTTTCTTCTGCAACCCCATATTTCCTCCTCTCTTCAGGATCCTCCTCATCGGATGACGATGATGATGAGGGAATGAGTGCGGCTGCTTTCCTAAAGAAGAAGGAGGGGGCGGGTGAAGGACGTGCAAAGTTCCTGAAAAAGATGGAGGTAAGACCTGAGAAGGAGCATCTCTGCACCATCTTCACCACCTGAGCTAAGACTTCCACTGCTTGTATCCCTCAAAACAGAATGATTTCTGCAGGGAGGATTTGGGTGCTAGGAAACTCACTGGACAAGAGGCCACAATGGAGTTGAGGGAGGTGGGAAGTAGGAACCTTTGTGGAAGAAAAGAGTTGAAGAAACTTTCCCAGAGGCCTTCAAACCAAAAGCCGTTTTCCCATGAGTCTTGGCAGAAGCCAACCCCCCCCCCCCTTTACTGGCCTGTGTTGCTCTTCTATTCTACCCAGCCTGTATTTTCCAATCTGGCTGGTGCATTATCTTTTTCTCTTTTTCTATGTCAGGATGAAGATGAGGAGGAGGAGGACTCGGATGATGATGAAGACTGGGGCTCATCCGATTCAGAATCTGACTCTGAGTCCGATGAAGATGAGGGCAAATATACGTCATTGGCCTCAAAATTCCTTAAGAAGTAAGAGGGCTGCCTCTGTTGAACAGGGTGGGAAGCATACATGTGAATGCACCTTTGGGGCAGTGTCGTACACTTGGGTCTCACTCCCAGGGTTTTGGGGTGCTCAGAGTTGTTGGTTCTGAACCCTAGAGCCCTCAAAGATCCCTGTTCGGTAGTACTGCCACCACCCTGTAAGAGCCAGTGCCTCAGTCCAGGGAACCCAAGACCCTTTAGGCTTAACTATATCCCTTGTAGGCACTGAGCATTTTCTTTACTTAAAGTCTCAGTCCTCAAGTCACTAGTCCTCAATGAGGATTTTTGGTAGCTTGCTGAACGGCTAGGCAGGATTCTGAACCTTTGTCCCCAACAGACAATGAACCAACATACCAACATGGTAAAAAGATTTTTTACTTTATTAAATACATAGGGTACAAAATGTTACAAAAGGCAGCAAATGCTAGAGGCATAAAACTTCTAGGAAACATAACAGCATAAAACAACAAAGCTAACTGGCTAACTCTATTATTTCCTAACCCTCACCTGGGTCAGCTTCTTTTGTAGATCCTCGGGCCAGTTACCTATGGCCACATGGTCCTGGCGGGGCAGGATGTGCACCCACCACCTCTCTCACCAAGAGACAAGGAACAAAGACCCTGTCCTCCAGAAATGGGGCTGGAAGCTCGCCCTCTCAGCTCTTCCCTCCCCCCTGGAGATCTGCAGCTGCTTTCCATCCTTGATGGGCGTCTTTCTGGCTGCCTAGGTGCTACATAATCACCTTCCGTTGAGATGTAAATCCTAGCAGCTAGGAAATGCAAGCCACTTCTGTGTTACTGTTTTAGCTTGGTTCAGGCCTTACAATGCTACTAGGCCTGAATTGTACATATCCATGACAGGCAGGGCTTCTTATCGTGGGCCACAGTGATCCAAAAATCATGGGCCGCAAGGGCCATCAACCATGAACAGGTCAGAATCTGTATAAAGGACCTGGGAGTAAAATTCTTTTGTTCCCGGACCCACTTCTAGGGTTGAGTTGCTAGGTTCAGAGGCTTGACCTGTCATTTTGGTGCTTTAGAAAATTGTATCTGTGTTCCAGAAGGTATTTTGGCAAAATTAGTAAAAATGTCACGTTTAGAACTATTTTGACCTAGGCGACTATAGAATCTCCAGGGCCTTAGTACGTGCTGGGTCTCATCTGGTTATTTCCTATCAAACATGGTAGCAGATCAGGATGGCATGTCTGTTTTGGACCTGTTTAAGGGCTTTGTCTAGGCTCTAGAGGTTTGGGACACTGTACGTTTAGAAGCTGAACCATGTCTTCATTTATTTTGTGTATACTGCTTTCTGTGCTTTTTGATAAGTGATACGTAAATTATTTTAATAACTTATGGAGAGAGATTCCAGGGGAGTCTCAACCAGTTTGTATTGGTAAGTATCTTGTTACATGCAACAATTTGGATTTCATGACTGCAAGTCAGATAGGACGATAGTGTGTGTTTTATCTGTAATTGAGGCAAGCTGGGGTTTGTTGGCATCCTTCAGTCTCGGAATACTATGGTGTTGTGCTCTGAATGGTGGTTCTGGAACAGTGTCCTCTCCAGTGCGCAAAGCCTGGGTAAAGTAGATACAGAGGATAGACTGTTACCCATGCAGCAAATTCCCCCTCTCCATGTTGCTGAAATGGTCCAATGGAAAGACAGAAGCCAATACAGTTTGTTCCAGTGGCGTCGCGGGAGTTGCCAGAACATGACTCTATTCAGCCATGAATTGCCTCAGGGACTCCAGCTCCAGATTTTGCCTCGAGGTTGACTCCTGAAGCCTTTTCCATAACTGGATGTAGCCACAAGGCAGTGGAGGTTTGGGATCAGAGTTTTCCTTCTCTCAGATGAGCTGCCTTCCCAGGCTGACGAGTCTCATCTACCCGATGGCTGTTTAATCGCCTCTTACGACAAGTACAGCCAAACTGAGGGCCTGTTCTTATCCCCCAGCCCCCAGGGATTTGTAAATGTGAGCAATTCCTTTTTGCCTAGAGATTCTGTGGCCCTAAACTGCCTCAATCTATTTAATTTCACCCCCAAACCAGGACTGGCACTGAAGAGGAGAAAAGAGTTTTGGAGAAGAAACGGGAAGAGAAAGCAAAGAAAAAGCAAGACCGCAAATCCAAGAAATACGATGATGAGGAGGACGACAATGAGGGTGGCGAATGGGAGAAGGTCAAGGGGGGAGTCCCACTGGTGAAGGTGAGGCACCCTTTTCAACCAGGAGGTAGCTGGGCGGGGGGTAAAGGAATGGTTTTTTGTTGCTTCCACTCTCTTGAACAGGGTTTGAACATATCTGTCAATTTCTTCCTACAGGAGAAGCCGAAGATGTTTGCCAAAGGCACAGAGATCAACCATGCTGTGGTAGTGAAGAAACTCAATGAAATTTTGCAGGCCCGTGGAAAGAAAGGCACTGATCGGTGAGGCTGGAGAGGGATGGCTTGGGTGGAAGATAATTCTGTTTAGTGCCAGTGTAGTGTAGTGGCTACAGTCAAGTTCAGATCTCTTTGAAGCTTATTGAGCAGTCATTTGGGCAGCCATACACTTGGCCCTGTTTGCTTAACAGGTCCATTGTAAGCATACAGTGAGTAGGAGAGGTGGAGAGCCAGGTATGCTGCCAAGGGATAAGCATCTATTTTTATCCCTTCCGTAGAGAAAGGAAGGGAGAGAGAATCACGCAAAACACTATGAAACTGTCTCTGGTTTCCCTTTCCTTGTTGCCTATCTGTGCCTTCTGGTTTTACTGAGTGGTTGCCACTTTTTCTTAGACTACGTAAGGGATGGGTTTGGAGGCAATGATGTCCTGCAGGCCCACTGAGTCATGTTCTCCTTCCATTGCCCTGAAGTAGGAGTTGGGTACTAGGAGCAGCAGAAAAAGAAATAAGGGGTATGGGCCTATAGGGGGAGCAAGGCCATATGGTGTCTAAATCTCTACAACCAATAAAGAAGAGATGGAGAGCTGTGTTTCCCCTAATTGTAACCCCCTAAGTGCAAGGAGCCCTAGTGGAGCTGTGTAGGAGCCACTCTGGAGTGCCCGGCAATGTCGTTATCAAGCTCTGGAAAGTGAAAGCCCCACAGGGCTTTTGTTAGAGCTGCATGGCTGCACAGCTTGGAGGGAGTAGGGGTAAAGACTGTTTTCCCCCCCTCCGCCCTCCCCTCAACCACACACCTCACTGATCTTCTCTTCCTCCTCTCCACAGAGCAGCACAAATTGATCTTCTGCAGCTACTAGTTGGAATTGCAGCTGAGAACAATTTGGGGATTGCTATTGATGTCAAAATCAAATTCAACATTGTTGCTTCCTTGTATGACTACAACCCCAATCTTGCAACATACATGAAGGTATAGAACTGGGTGGGGTCTACTTCTCCATAAGGTCCAGTCCCTTTCCCGCACATTGCTGTCTCTAGTTGACATTGAGAAGCTGGCGCTTTCTTTTCTGTAATATTGAGGCCTGTGTGACCTTTTTTGTGCTTCCTCTCCCTTCCCATGCAGCCTGAAATGTGGCAAAAATGTCTTGACAGCATTGAAGAGCTTCTGGACATCCTCTTTGCTCAGCCCAATATCTTCATTGGTGAGAACATTGCAGAGGATTCAGAGAACCTGTCCAACGTTGAACAGGTGAGTGTCATGGAGGCAGGTGTGTTTAGCTTCTCACTATTCTTGGGGCATCAAACCAAAATGAGATGAGATGGTTTGAAATCTACAAGTGGGGAGTAGACAGGATGCTGGCCTAGGCTGGCAAGCTAGAGAAGAAAGTGCCACTTTTGTTCATCCATTTGTTTTCCTCTTTTCTGTACCCAGCCTCTCCGTGTACGTGGCTGCATTCTGACACTAGTTGAACGCATGGATGAGGAGTTTACCAAGATCATGCAGAACACAGACCCCCACTCCCAGGGTAAGCATGGGCATCCAAGAAAGAGGTGTCTAGGAGACACTAAAGTAGGGTTAGTGGAGCTCTTGGCATGTGGCTCTCTGTAATACCTGAAACACCAACAGTTTGCTTCTGAGGAATACTTCAGACTCTGCTATGTGTTTTCCCAGAAAATGCACTATTTTCTCTTGACAAATGCCATCAGTATCAGTGCACATGGAATTTTGCAAAGTATAAAAGTCCCTGATTTAAGGAATGGACAGTTTAAATCCATGAACAGTCTGCATCCTTGACAAATGTATGTTGCCCTTCAGCTTATGGGCTGGGGGGGCTAATTAATGAAGCAGGCCTTTGTGTGACAGTCTGTGTAGCTTCATGAGATCTTATTATGCGTTCTTCCTCCAAACCTCAAAAATGCAAAGCTGATGTGTTAAAAGTAGTGCAGTAGCAAGAGGAGCAGTATGGGTGACTGAAGGCCTTGAGGAAGAGGCAGCTAATCAAAGCACAGAAACTTCAGTCTTGGATCCTTTTACCAGGAGCAGCCTGCCTGCTTCAGTCTTGACTTGGCAACTACAAGAGGTAGAAGTGTGCTTTCTACAAAAGCCAGGACTTCTAAGGATTCCACGCTAGCTTTAACTTGCCTGTTTGCTTTGTGCCACCATCTCCTCTGCTTGGACGGACAGTGTTGTGAATGAATTTTTTTCTTTTTTCCTGCCAGAGTATGTGGACCACCTGAAGGACGAGGCCCGAGTCTGCAAGATCATAAATCGGGTACAGACCTACCTTCAGGACAAAGGAACCACAGAGGAGATCTGCCGCATCTACCTGCGCTGCATCCTCCACACCTACTATAAGTTTGACTACAAGGCCCATCAGCGGCAGCAGGGCCCAGCTGGGGATAGCAAGGTGGGTCAGCTGCTGTGGCAGCCAAGCTCCTCCCAATAGCTGCTTGCCAGAGCATTCAGTATATTGGCTGCATCTCTAGCCTTCAGGCGGGTGTGCGCCATAGCATAAGCCAGTGCTATTCAAACTGGGGTGTCGTGATGCCTCAGCCTGAGGGCCCTGGTCTCTGCCGCCTGGAGGCGGGGAGAAGGCAGCAGCACGATCCCCAGGATTGCACCGCTCGGGGCTGCAGGGGCTTGGGTACACTTACCCAAGCCTCCTGCAGCTTCCCAGAGGTGTGGGGAGCCCGGCTCAACCTGCAGCAGGGCTCCCCACAGCAGTGAAAGTAAATGCAGAGCGATTGCACTCCGCTAAAGCCTCCTCCCTACCTCCAGGCTGCCCCCACCCCTTAAGGGGCCAGAGGCCAGAGCCCACAGGCTGGGACGTTGCGACGCCCCAGTTTGAAAAGCCCTGCCTTAGAACAACCCTGTGAATGTTTCATTTATCCCCATATTGCTGTTGGGGAACTAGCTGAGAGGGAGGGGCTTGCCTAAGGCCACCTAGTGGTTTCACGGCAGAGGCAAGATTCAAACCAGGGAAGTCTCAGCTCAGTTTCTTAGTCGATATTCTTCACCAGCACCAGGCTGGATTGCGTTCATCAGTCTCGCTGGTGGTAATGAAATGACAGGGTAAGGCATATTTCCTTCAATACTAGGACGTGGGGGGGGTCACCCAATAAAATTTTTGGACAGGCGATCTAGACAATTTATGAAATTCAGTAAGATGTGGTGATGGCTGCTGGCTTAGATGTCTTTAAAAAGCAGAGCAAAGTTCTTGAAGGATGCTGGTCTATCAATGCTTATTAGTCATGATGACCAGCTGAATCCTCTCTTCAGTGGTTGTGTGCCATGGAATATCATAGGGAACAACAGTGGCAGAGCACTAGGAGGTTCATGCCTAGCTTGTGGGCTTTCCAGAATGTTCTGGTTGACCACCTTGAGAAAATGGGTTGCTGAACAATTTCTTTGCTCTGTACCAACTGGGATAATCTTATTCTTTTGAATTGGAAGTGTTACTGATAAGCTGGGCAGTTGGTAGTATATGATAGCACATACCATGTGAATGCCAAGGGCTTGGTGGAGAAAGGATGGCAGTGGTTTGGGGGCATGTCTACATTCTTAATTGAGGTTTGGTTTCATTTGCTTCAGAATATTCTTGGAGCTGTGCATATATGCAGTGACATTGTTCCATAGAGATCCCCAGTTCTGTCCCTAGATCTACAATTCCCTGGACTATTGGGGGATGGGGGAGAGATTAAAAACCAAATGTTAACAATTGAATGTTAAACCAAATTGAAACTTGCTTACGTTCACGATATGGACACTGTCTAGTAGTTACCAAGAAAGCAGGTAACTGGGGTGGATGGGGGGGAAGTGGTTGGTCGGCTACTGGTAAGCGATTTGTTCAGCAAATAACCAGAGAACTTCTCCCTACCTACTGCCCGCAGTCGGAACAGGACCAAGCCGAGAATGAAGCTGAAGACTCTGCAGTGCAGATGGAGCGCCTCTGCAAGTTTATTTATGCCAAGGACCGAACAGATAGGATCCGTACCTGTGCCATCCTCTGCCACATATACCACCATGCCCTGCATGACCGCTGGTACCAGGCCCGCGACTTGATGCTCATGAGTCACCTGCAGGACAACATCCAACACGCAGACCCGCCAGTGCAGGTGAGAGGGCAAAACTGGGGCAAGGAGCGCTGGGGGTTTGTTGCAGCAGTCCTCCACAAGCAGAGCAGGCTGAGCCTAGAGGCTTACTTCTCTGAGAACCTCTCACATTGCCTGTGTGGGTGATGGTGCGAGGTTTGGAATGGAGCATCTTGCTCCTCCAGCCCATGGACCGGCAGACTTAATCCTGCACAGTTGACAGACTTTATATTCTGATTTCACCCTGCCTGCCATCCCTCTTGGCAGCATATTCTCTGCCAACTGCTTTCTGTTTTGGAAAAACACATGGCAAGCCTAGAAAGACAAGGTGATAGGGACTGAATAGGGAAAATGAAGCATACAGCATAGTAGGGACAGAGCTTGTAGCCTGCCCTGTGGACCTTCAGAAAGCAGATATTTGGGCTGGGAATGAGTTACTTGGCGTTGGTCTTTAAGGGCAAGGCATTGTTGGCCAAAGCTGAAGGTCTACAGCCTCCTCAATCCACCTCCTTCCTTTGCAGATCCTGTATAACCGAACAATGGTGCAGCTGGGGATCTGCGCATTCCGCCAGGGCATGATCAAGGACGCCCACAATGCTCTGCTGGATATCCAGTCCAGTGGACGGGCCAAAGAGCTGCTGGGCCAGGGCCTTCTGATGCGCAGCATGCAGGAGCGCAACCAGGAGCAGGAGAAGATTGAGAAGCGGCGTCAGGTCCCTTTCCACATGCATATTAACCTGGAGCTCTTGGAATGTGTCTATCTTGTGTCAGCCATGCTGCTGGAGATCCCCTACATGGCTGCCCATGAGTTTGATGCCCGCCGGCGCATGATCAGCAAGCAGTTTCACCACCAACTGCGGGTGGGCGAGCGCCAGCCTCTTCTTGGTGAGCAGTCCTGGAATATCCCACTTGAACATTTTAACCACGAAAACTGCAGTTCTTATCGTGAATGTGTGCTTGCACTGCTAGTGCCTTGGTCTGATGTTTTGATCAGGGTCACTCTTTATGGTGTGTGAATATCCACCAACATAGGAATTTTCTCTGGCTTAATTTTGTGGTACAAAATCACCGCCGCCCCTCAAGGCAGATGACAGCCACATTAGCTGTTTTTAGGGCTGTTTGTAATTTGGCACCAAGAACAGCTAAATGCTGCAATCTGTGTATCATTCAAATTAAGCCACTGTATAATGGCTTATTTATGTAATTCAGCTTGTGAGTAGGGCAGGGTGCTAAAGCTGTAGTTCCTAAGGCATGGGAATCCTTGCTTCAACATGGCTTGGCTTCTAGGACTTCACCAGGTGTTACTGGGAGGCCACAACATGGTGTGGCATACTAATAACCTATTATATGAATTTTCCACCAACCCCCTCTGCTCTTCTGAGTCCCTACCATATGCACATGGCTTGGAAGAGAGGCAGGTTGGTCTTCTATTTGCACTGGAGAACAGAAGAAATATCGTCTTCCTTTTAGTAATTAAAGATACCGTTCTGTTTCTGACCTCTTCAGTTCACTTGGAATTTGGGGTACAGTGCCTTTGTGCTACCGTGTGTGTTTGTCGTAAGGCCAGGAGTGCTTGCCCCTAGCTAGTGCATTTGTCAAAGTTAAATCAAAGTTAAGTCAAAGTCCTAGGGATGCATGTTTTGATTGTTCAATCACTTTGATTTTTTCCCCCAAAAGTGCCCCTGATTAGTCACATTGCTTGCTTTTAAACAGCAAAATTCAGCATGTAAAAACTTCAGATAAGGATGGTCTTGGAGGCATTCCTTTCTGTGTTTGAGAAAGGGAGGTACCTCTTTTAGAATAACACATGCTGTGGTCTGTATCCCCATTTTAAAAGAAGTGTATGTTTCTTCAGAATTGTTCTATTAACTCTGTTTTCACAACTGAATCAACTGAATCAACTGAAACACATATAATAGACCAAGATACCTGATTTGAATTATGACTCTAATGATGATCCATGGATGTAAAGCCTTTTATTTAAGCTTTAAAGCTGAAATTTGGGGGATATTTGCTTTTTCTACATGTGAGAGGATGTTAAGGAGGTTGTGCTGCAATTGGTCCCAATCTAGCCTGGTGGTGCTGTTTAGTGGATTTATCCATCCAGACCAGGAAGGCTTTTTCTGTCATTTGACTATGGCCCTGCTCTTCTCCTTACTCTAGGCCCCCCAGAATCTATGCGGGAGCATGTGGTGGCAGCATCCAAAGCTATGAAGATGGGTGACTGGAAGACGTGTCACCGCTTCATCGTCAATGAGAAAATGAATGGGAAGGTCTGGGACCTGTTCCCTGAGGCTGACAAAGTGCGCAGCATGCTTGTCCGGTCAGTTGTGTGTGGGGACTGTTTTGGGGGTGGAGAAAGGGGAAGAGTGCAAGGATGTCTACTCTTGGGCTCTAAACATGGTAATAATGGTGGACTGGCAAAGGTGACTGTAGTGAGAAGTCAAAGTGGAAATATGGAAGGTGCATGTTTTGGAGCTGCTTTCTACCCAGTTAGACCTTGTTCCATCTGGCTTGTGATTGTCTACGATGACTGGTGTCAGTCTTCTAAGTTCCAATCAGTAGCCTATTCCAGCCCTTCTTCGTGGGTTCTATTTAATTTGGACATGCTAAGGACTGAACTTAGGCCTCAGACATACAAAGCACATGTTCTGCTGCCAAGCTGTACATCAGCATGCAAGCTTAGGAGAGAGGGGAGCCCCACTGTGGAATTGGTAAGAAAGAAATGGGGAAGGCCAGCAAAAGATCCCTAGGTAGGGCTGAATCCCTGGAGCCCTGCCGCAGGTCACTGTGTAGTGACTGCTTTATTCACTCATGGCTGGGTGGCAAGGAGCTTGGTAGCTGTTAGTAAGAACAGAAGTCTTTGCTCTTGCTATCGGTTTCTGGCTCTAACAGCTGTTTTATTTGGCTCTCCCTACAGGAAGATCCAAGAAGAGTCTCTCCGAACATATCTCTTCACTTACAGCAGCGTCTACGATTCCATCAGGTACTTGGGGCCACTTTTCATCACACAGCCCTCTGTGGTGCCTTCCCCTCAACAGCATTTCAGCCCTGCAGAGCTGCTGGGGTGCCGCTGCTGATGGCTAAATCACAATCTCTGCTCCTCACTCTGAAATTTGTCTTCCTAGCATGGAGATCCTGTCTGATATGTTTGAACTGGACCTGCCCACAGTCCACAGTATCATTAGCAAGATGATCATCAATGAAGAGCTAATGGTGAGCAGTCCTTTGTAGAGAGGCAGGCAGAGACAGTGGGAGCACAAACAAAGTTATGGGGCTCAGGATGTCTGACATTGAGGGTGACTGAGATAAGGACAGGCTAGGAGAAATGTATTTCTTGCACACAAACCAACGAAAATTGCTTGAACATAAGAACAGCCCCACTGGATCGGCCATAGGCCCATCTAGTCCAGCTTCCTGTATCTCACCAAATGCCCCAGGGAGCACACCAGATAACAAGAGACCTGCATCCTGGTGCCCTCCCTTGCATCTGACATAGCCCATTTCTAAAATCAGGAGGTTGCACATACACATCATGGCTTGTAACCCGTAATGGATTTTTCCTCCAGAAACTTGTCCAATCCCCTTTTAAAGGCATCCAGGCCAGATGCCGTCACCCCATTCTGCGGCAAGGAGTTCCACAGACTGACCACAAGCTGAGTAAAGAAATATTTTCTTTTGTCTGTCCTAACCCTCCCAACACTGAATTTTAGTGGATATCCCCTAAAATATCACCTTCTTGGTGAATGGATACATCAGTAGGAGGTTTATATGGCAAGTTAAATGGACATTGGAAAGCTTTAAGGAGAGACCCTAGCTTGGAACTTCTTTGAGATAAACATGATGTGAACATAGGGGAGTGTCTTATTTTATTACCTTAAGTGTTGTGTGTTCTTGTTTGGTGCTGAGTGTACAAGATAAGCGTTCCAAATAGTCTGTCAACTAAACATCTCTGGAGCCAGGATAGTGTAGTGGTTCTCAAGTTGAGCTTAGACCTAGGAGATCCAGGTTCAAGTTCCCACTCAGCCACAAAACTTCCTGGGTGATCTTGAACCAATCGCTATCTCTCCGTATAACCTCTCTTACAAGGTCATTGTGAGGACAAAAGGGGGGAAGGAACCAACCCTGAGCTTCTTGGAAGAAAGGGTGATATACAAATGTGAAAAATAAACAAGCACCAAGAGATCTGTCTAGCTTTTGCCAGAGTTGCTGCATGTGTTGGGGATGGGAGAGCTGGTTCCATCCAGCTTCCTCAAATTTCAAACTATTTTCCTCCCCAGGCCTCCTTGGACCAGCCAACCCAGACAGTTGTGATGCACCGGACAGAGCCTACAGCGCAACAGAATCTGGCACTGCAGCTAGCTGAGAAGTTGGGCAGCCTTGTGGAGAACAATGAGAGGGTCTTTGACCAGAAGCAAGGCAACTATGGAGGCTACTTTAGGGGTGAGTGAGATCACTACAAGCCTGTGTAACTAACGCTTCTTCCACATTGCTCTCCTCCCTGTTCCGTTAGTCACTTTGTGGCAATGGTAATTGTGTGGAGGCCACTGCTTCTGTGAAATCCCTGCAAGTCAAACCTCTAATCCTCATGGTTGTAGAGGACAACCAAGAAGCATATGAATAATTTCCGCTAATTAAATGAAACTTCCAGTTGTCAAGGAACAACATCTTCCCTCATCTTTTCACGGGCCTTGCTTTTTGCTTGTGAATTGTCTCCTTCATACAGGGCACTGAAATTATTTTATTTTCATAAGATGCTCTTCAGCAGAAGCTCTCAAAGTGTCATACTGTCATTTTTATAAAATGGATTTTCATAAATCCAGCAAAGCCCCATGTACATAGACTTATTTATTTTAAATGGTTACTCTTGCCTTTCTGTTAAAAATGGTAAGTGTGACTTCTGACATAACTGCTGGACTCTGGTAGAAGGACCAGAAATGTTTGCCTGCTCTCACATGCTCTGATCTGTAACTTTGAGGGTATTTTACTGAGCACGATGCCTGTTCATCAGCTCTCTTATCTCTTTCTCTACAGACCAGAAAGATGGCTATCGTAAGAATGAAGGAGGCTATATGCGCCGTGGAGGGTACCGGCAGCAAGAACGACAGAGCAATTACTGATTGTTGAACCGTCACCATGGAGCTTTTCTCAGAGTGGAATTGTGGGGAGGGACACATCTTTTGCTGAATAAAGAATAACTTTGAAAGGAGATGAGGTGTGGAGATCTTGGGTGTGAGGGTCACTTTGAGGGAGGCTCCAGAGAGAAGTGAAAGTGAGTTGGCAAAAGTGTTTCCTGTCTGAATTGTGCACGGAGTTATCTTGCCAGCCATTTTTGCACACACACACTCCCTTCATAAGATGGCAAAATAGGTTGGTCAAAATTTTCATTGTAAGGGGTAGAGTCCTGCAAAATCTCTTGGGGTTCACACTTCATGGGAACTGGTACTGAATCTGCAACTCCTGTGTAGGTGCAAGATTGGTTTTTTAAAAATGGACATTCAACGTAATACAAAGGAAAAATGGACACGCATTGATTCGGTCTTGGTGTTTTGAGACAGAAATATATAGCACAGCTATAAGACATGAGGGTCAGCAGGTTAATTAAAAAGTAAGAAAACACCTAAATTAATAAGAATACGTTTCCAAAAAGGTTAAGATCGGGAGCTTAGGAAGAGCAGCACTCCCAACAAACAGACCTAGAGATATTGTTCTGAACTGTATGGATTTGAAAACATTTCCAAGTGAGTTGGCCACACATTACTGAGGTTTTTCCAGCTGCATCCATTGTGTGTTCTTCCCACCCCACCCCCGGCATCCAAAAAAGAGATGGGCACTCAAGCACTAGTAAGAAACTCCTTTGAATCCCATGCACCCCTTCTCTCTGAATTGGCCAAAAAAGCCGTTTAGTCAGTGTGGGTCTAGTCTAAGAACTATTGGTTTTAAATCTCTTTCCATGCTAGGTCCGTCTTGCACTGTGGAGATACGAGTAGAACCTACTGTCCATGGCAAAGGGGGGTGGCAGGTTTGTGTGCCCCCCCCCGTTACAATATTGCACTGATATGCTGTAGATCTGTACATTGGTTCATGTTTAATTTTATTAGCACACCTGTGTTTAGTGCAGTTGTGGAGAAAATAGAGCTTCCTTTCAAAGAAGCAAAGGGAACAGGGGTATTTGTGTCCTGTCCCCCCCCCCCCCCCCGCACACGGCACTTTTGCTCATAATTTTTGAGACCTGGATGAGGCTATTTACTCGTGGGAAAGTTGGGAGCAGCGAAGGAATCTTTCTTCATCAATCGTGTTACTGGCTGTGTTTCAAAGAGACTTTGGTTCTGAGGATTATTTTTTTTCAGTTTGACTTTGAGACAGAAATGCAGCCTCTTCCTAATGAAGCACAGCTAATTTATTAAGGCACTCCTACAGCAAGCCAATTGCAGCAAGCTCAACATACACTATTCATCCCTGCTTAACAACAGCCTCAGATCACTCCTTCCACCTGCTTCATTAACAGCACTTGGCAGATGTAGGCTGGATCTGTGGGTGTTATATTTGAAAATCTGGCACTTGCCAGGTCTTTAAAAGGTGGGATGGCAACAGGGAGAACTCTGGAACAGTACCTTGCTCGTTCATTCATTTATAGCAAATGAATGAATGATGGACATTCCAGAGAAAACAGCATGGAAATGCATGTTTTGTACCATGAACCAAACAATCCTACCGCAGGCCTGAAGTGCTAACTGACCCAGAGAAGTGGCTGCATAGCCCAACAATTTTTCTATCCTTAATGTCTTGTAATTGGTCTCATAGTTCCATAGAAATCTAGCCAGTTTCCTGTACAGATGCATTATTCAGGTCTTGGAAATAAAGCGTTTTGCATACAGCATCTCTGAAAAATGCCAACTTAATTTTCTGCTGAAAGACTCCCTGAAGTGTGAGCAGCAGAAGCCACAAAGTCTTGCCTTAAGTCTCAGTTCCTGAAGTGACTTTGCCTCCCTCACTGTAGGGTAGTTTATATTCCTTGCAGTGCTGCAATTTGGCCTTCTGCATACTCATGGAGTCCTTGTTGAAAGCTGACCCAGTTTTCAACAACATTAATGAATTCCTCTGGGAGGCTTTCTCTATAGCTGTTAACTTGTATGAGCTACATCCTCCACGAACAGGCAACAGACACAATTTCTCCATGTTGCTAGTCTTGGCTACAGAAGCAGCAGTGAAGAAGGATGTAGCCCTATATGCTGCCTGGTTCCCTGTTAGCTTTCCTGGGCAGGTGTCATTTTCTACCCAGAAAAGCTAATTGAGCCATAGGTGGTGACAGATTAGTGGCATTGCTGCTGTCTGCTCCACACCACCTGCTGCAAAGGTTCCTGGTTCAAGTCTCTGAGGGTTCAGCCTTCATGAAAGCAGAGAGATGCAGACAAGAGAAGACTCAGAGTTCATTAACAGAGGTGTGTTGGTCGTAAAGACCAAAGACTTCATTAACATGTTGAGAATCTCAACCAACTGCAATTCAACCTGTCCCTGTTTATATCTTAGTAGCGTTGCTGCTTTATCAGCATGTATCTCCAAGAATATGGCTCGCTGCTTAAACAGAGAACTGTACCTTTTCCTAGATTCCGTTTTGCCAAAAACCATCTTGCCAAGATGAACCCATCACAGAGACCTGTGCATAAAAAAATCCCAAGCAATGGAACTGGTTAGCACAGTCATGCACCAGGATGTGGACTGAAAGCTTTCACTCCCAATAATTGTCACCTTTCCTGTAGCCAAATCTTGCAAAATCTTACACTAGAGACCCTATTTTGCTGGAGTTCAGTGGTGCTGCCCTGTCCCCAACCTTGGGGCAGCATAACAATTTACTTAGCCTTCTGGTGGGGGGTATTAATGAACACATTAACGGTATTAATATTGGTCTGTATTTTATTGAGGATTCTGATGTATTGAAAATCCAGTCCTTGGGCCATCCCACAGCCCATGTGGTTCTTTTAAGGATCAGGGAAAAGGAGTACAGCAAGCTCAAGAGCAGATATCTTTTTATTCCCAGTTTGCAAAGTAAACAGGCATAAAACCCGCACACGTAATAGACAAGTAAAATGAAACTTACGAACTCCATGGAATGGTGCAGGGCTGCGGAGAAGGTCGAGGGTCATGCCAATGTTGGGTTAGAGTAGGGAGGTTATGTTGGGAGCGCAGGGTGCCAATTGGCCAAGATGAGTCAATCAAACACCAATGGAGGGGCACTCCCAGGCTACTGCTGAAGTTCACAGCTGGTGATAATCAGCCTGGGAGGGAGATACCTTCTCACTGCAGAGACAGCATAATCAGGGTGGTGGAAGATGGGCTTAGCCTTTGTGTCTTGGGTTGTGCCCAAGTTCTCGCCATGGAGGGCAGGTGCTGGCCTTGGTTGTTACACCAGGAAACCCAGATTTTGGGGTGTGTTTTTCATATTCTTTCTCAGTTTTTTAAGGGCATGGAATCTGATGGGCTAAAGCAATTATGTGATGGAACCACGAGTCCCGGTGTTAATCAGTGACTTCTCCTCCTCAGCAGTTTTTCTACCCTACTGAACTGCTCACACACAGCCCTCCACCTGCTGAACCAGCATCTTGTGGATCCAGTGCAGCCCTCTTTTTTTTTCTCTTTCCCACCTCCTTCAGGGTTTTCTGCTGGCCCCAGGAGCTGTGGGATCAGCACCAGGTGCTTATTTCCAGGAGTGGTGTGCTAACCTTCAAGCGGAGCTGACAACATGCTGAAGCGCAGGGCACAGTTCTTGTACTGCAGGCTGGTAGCCCTATGGGCCCCCCAAGCTGTTGCTCAGAGATCCATGCCTCCCAAGCCAGCCCCCCAAGCTGCTGCTACGGCACAGAAGTCCATGCCTCCTCAGCCTTTGCTCAACTTGGATGACGGGAAGGTGTTCCGGCTTAAGAGCAATTGGGAGGTGACGCGTGGCCTGCTGGTGTTTTTGCTCTGCTCTTCCCCATGGCTGGTTCAGAGAGCACCCTCGGTGAGATGCAGGGGCCTTGAATCTGTTCTCCCACCACGATAAGTGGTGGCTAGCTATGTTGTGACTGGGAGAGGAATATAGGGGCCAAGTTGTGGGAACAGGTAACCCTAGCCCTACACAAAAAGGTGTCTCATGACATCTTAAAGACTGATTTATTGTAGCAGAAGCTTGGGTGGTCCCAGAGTCCACTTCATCAGATTCACGAAGGGTGACTTCATTCAGCAGCTATACAAACCCAGCTCTAGTCCCTGATAGCTTCTGTGGCCACTTAACCATTTTTTAGCATGTTATTACAGAGACCCCTCCTGAATTTGTCCAATAATTTGTCCAATATTTTCTCCTCTGCTCCTCCAAGCTCCTTTCTGCCTCCCGACGAATTCTGGGGCGCCGATTCTGGAGCTTTCTCCTCCGGTGCACACTCTATGGACAATTTGTGGCTGGTGAGACCCCCAAAGAGATCCAGAACACACTGCAGCGGCTCCAGCATTTGGGGGTCCGGCCTCTCCTTGCAGTCCCTATTGAAGAAGATGTGGGGCAGGCAAAGGAAGGGTGAGTTTTCCCAGGTAGAGGGGGCTGGGTTTGAACAGCAGAGGAACAGTTGCGTTGGCACAAAGAGGAGGAGAGGGGTGGTCTGGGTCTTGAAGCAGCACAGATGTCCTGGCTGAGAATACATTCAGAATTATCACAGGATGTATTCCACTTGAATTACATGGGAACAGGGAAGCCCACCTGTGCACTACAGGAAGAGCATGATTTGACTATAGGGCTAGTGGTTGTCCTTAAAGGACAAATGGATCCGCCTTATTTATTTTTCACATTTTTATACCACCTTTCTTCATGGTGGTCTATATAGTTCATTCCTTTTGTTCTCACAACAGCTCTGTGAGATAGGTGAGGCTGAGAGTGACTGGCCCAAGGTCACCCAGGAAATTTTGTGCCTGAGCAGGATTTGAACTTGGATCTTCCAGGTCTGACTCCCAAACCATGACACTACCCTGGCTCTCCTCATGCCAAATCAGACCATTTAACCCAATATGCTTGACATGGATTCTTCTGGGTTTCAGACAGGAACTTTCCTCTAGAGACATCAAGGATTGTACTTGGTCTGTTTGCAGAGTAGGTGCATGATCACTGCCTCCCCTCTGTAATTTAAGCACTGCTCGGGGTACCTTTGCAAGCCAGTTTTGCACGCAAGTGGTAAATGAGCACGAATCACATGTCCTTTTTTGCTTCCCTTGTGACTCAATGAGCGAGTTAGCACTTTGGTGGTTGTGCAGTGGTGAAGGTGCTGGGGCAGCATTTGTGTCGTGGCGGGAAAATGCACGGGTTTGCATACAATGTGAACACAGGAACCATGATTCACCCCTGTCCTCTGGGATCTCCTGATAATGCACAAGGCTGCTCTTTAAATGTCTTCGCAGCTCGAGATGTTGCATTCAGGAAGTGGTGATTCAAATAACAGGTGCAAAAGGGTAATCTCACACTTTTATTCTGCACATGGTCGCCACTTGAGAAGCGGCAAGGTAAGATGCCATTTTAAAGTATAATGATAATTGCAGCACACAAAGATGGAACCTTCCACCCCCTCCCAAAGGAAGATAGAAAATGTAGTTTAAAGCAATCGCAGGTCATAAGAGCCATCAAAGAGCAGTCCAAGGACTCACCTAGTCCAGTATTCTGCTTAGCAGCACAGTTGCCAGCCAGATGCCTCTGAAAGTTTGAAATGGTATTTTATGGTACATTATCCTTGAATATGGAGGTTCTATTTTATGGCTAATAGCCCCTTTCTTAGGTACCCCCCACAATAATTGTCATTTGATTCCATTTTAAAACCATCTAAGCTAATGGCCATTACCACATCCTGGGAGGTGTGTGTGATCCAAACATTCTGTCCAGGGTCAGTGTGATTCGGAATACCACCTGATGCCACCCCTGGTCTGCCACTTCTGCGCTACGAAAACAAAACAAAAACCAAAACCCTTCCCATTCCCCTTGTGCACTGCCATCAGACCAGGAAGTGAAGGACTTCCAGTTCCAAAACTGAAGGGCCTTTGGTTAATCTTCAAAAATCTTTGGCAAAACATTTGGGGAACATTTTTCCTTAACTGCAGTGAGCTAAGAGAGGAGGCTGCAGAAAAAGAAAAAGAAAAAAAGCCCCTCAAAACTATAGACTGATAAATCTCACATGTTAAGGTCAAGGGACAGGAATCAATTTTCTTCTGTTTTGGATATCATTAACAAAAGCTTCAGAGATGCTGAGAGGAGGAAGTTATCTGGAACACAACAATGGTGGGCAGACCAGAAAAATGGAGCTTAGGCCCTGGAGAGGCATCAGAAGAGTTTCAGGGTTTTGTTCTTAGGAGTTGGTGGTTGTGGTGCTCCTCATTGGTCATTGAAAGGAGAAGATTTCACATGGGAGATAGAATTTTTTCCTTCTGTTTTGTCCAGGGAAGGGTGGTACGATGAGAATGCCCGCTCAATGCTTAACTGCCTGGATCTGTCCGTGGGGGGTGCTGCCAATCCAATGATGCAACTGAAAGTGACAGCCCTGATGGCAGCTGAGCTCTGTGTGAGTATCATGTGGCAGAGTGGGGACTGCCCAGCAGCAGCTCAGCAGGAGGGACAATATGCCTGGACCCCATTAACTACAAGCCCACACTCTTGCCCAACTAACTCCTGGGCAAGACAGTGAGGATCCACTGCCACCTTGCCCAATCCTATCCAACTTTCCAGTGCTGGTGCAGCTGCAATACAGGCCCTTTACCATTAATGTTCCCTTACCTTTAGGAGGCCTCAATGACTGCCTCCCCACTACGGGATGGGATGCAGCACACACCCCATTGGTACAGCTGCATTGGCACAGGAAAGTTGGATAGGACTGGACCTTAGTTCCCCACTGCTGTCCAGTACAGCAGGGGCTACGGGGGTGCTTGCCAGGCAGGATAGCAGTTTGTTTTCCCCCAAATAATTGATGCTTCTAGCAGCCATGCAAAGGAAGTCTTCAACCTTCACGGGGTAGTGACTGTGGTGGGAAAGGTGAATTTAAAGAAGAACTTGGTAGTCAGATAATTATTTTTTTAAAGTCACAAGTTTCTAGCATTTAAGGGTGGGTTTAAGACTAAGTATATTAAGACTTGAATATACACAAGCAATGACTGGTGGCCTCTCAGAAGTACAGTTCACCCTTTTATCCACTGAGAATCTTTTCCAGGACCACCTGCAGATACTTGAATCCGTGGATACATGAATCTCAGCTGCTTCCAGTTTGCTGGTCTCCTGGAGGCCTCAGAAAGTGACTTCTGGTGGCAAATTGGAAGTGGATTTTCCTTGGTATCCATGGCATCCATGGTGAATCAAATCCATGGAAGCCAGATCCATGGATATTGGGGGTACGCTACAGAGAACAGAAGGCTTGAACAGGATTTTGGGAAGTCAGACATCAGTGCCTGTATAGCATTGAAAGAAATGAACCTTCTTTCAATTGTAAAAATCCCTATTTAATAAGGGATTTAGATAAGCCTGCCAATGTAAACCGCCTTGAATAAAGTCTTGAATAAAGACCAAGAAAGGCAGTATATAAATACTTGTTGTTGTTGTTGTTGTTGTTGTTGTTGTTACAGCTTTTGGAAGGAGGATTTATTCCGGTCTCATTTGAGCTTTCCTTGTCTCTCTTTTTAGAAGACTATTACCCTGCGCTTACGAGAACAGGAGGGGGCATCAGACCTGACTGTAGAGAGAGTGGCGGGTCTCATGAAAGGAGAGGTGAGAGAGGTTCCTTCTCCCTTGCTCTTTGACCCTGTGGATTTGGTTTGCTCCTCAGAGAGTTAAAGCTTGTTAATTGCTCCCCTTCCTACCCCATCTCTCCAGGAACTGAGCTTTGGCTGCCTGACCAGAGAAGAGAACCTGCATTTCCAAAAATCACTGAGTCGGCTCAACTCTGTAGCACAGGTACAGGAAAAAGACATCTTCCAGGAGGCTGATGGGGAATTTTAAATGGAAGGGAGGGATGTGTGGTGGGGGCAGGGAATGAGGAAGGAGTCCGTGCCTCTTCTTATTGTATCGTATTGTTACATGCCTATTGTATTGTTCGGAGCTTCTGCTTCCCAGAACAGTGAGAGGTCCTGGGTCAACACTACCATGCAGAGTTTAGAATACAAGCCTTGCAGGATCAGGCCAAAGGCCCATCTAGTCCAGCTTCCTGTTTCTCACAGTGGCCTACCAGATACCTCAGGGAGCACTCAAGATATCAAAATACCTATATCCTGCCGCCACTCCCTTGCGTCTGGAATTCAGATATAGTCTACCACTAAATATATAGTCATCATGGCTTGTAACCTGTGATGGACTTTTGCTTCATCAATCTGTTCAATTCTGTTTTAAAGGCGCTTAAACCAGGTACCATCACAACATCCTGTGGCAAGGAGTTCCACAGATTAATTGGTAAAGGTATACAGGTGGGCCCTCTTAATCTGTAGGTTCAGAACCCTTGGATTTGAATCAGTGTGGGTTTGAAACCCATGCTGGAGGACCTCACCTGACCACCCAGATGCGACCAGAAGCAGCTTCCTATCACGGCTGGGAGGCTTTCTGAGGCCCAGGAAGGCTTGCATGGAAGACGCTTACGGTCATGTCTGGAGGTTCTGTGAGACCCCACCTGCAGATTCCATTATCTGTGGGTTTCGGTACCTACAGGGGGTCTGTGAATGGATATTGAGGTCCAACTGTACTGTATTTTCATTTGTCTATTCTACTTTAGGTTTGTTTAGTTTCCTTTGGATACAAAAGAGCACTGGAGACACACACTATCCTTATAATACTGTATCAGTTTTATTGACAAATATACAAGCAGGGCATAAGTAGAGGCCAACAAGAGACACTCTTACAATGTAACAGATCTTCCAGAGAGCAACTTAAACATCCCACTAGACTGCACATCCACTTTCAGCTAAGTCCAATTAGAAACTCTCCTGTCTCTCCCTGCATCTTCCCAAATGGCCAAGGCTGTTCTCTCCTTCTCACAGACACACATCTTAAATCTGCTCCCTCTCTTCAGCTGGATGGGTGTTTCCTTCCCCAAACTCTGATTGATATCTTATTCAAAAACAGAGAGATTCCCCACTGATCAGGAAACCACTGAACCATTAGTTCCTGTTGGTGAAACAGCAACTGATGGCTATTAACCAGAAACCTAATTAACAAAAGAAAGGTGGCTATAACATGATCCATAGAACCTGACAAATTCTCTGGGTGTTCACTTGAAAAATATATATGAATTTGGTGTCCTGTGTAGTCCTCCACATCAATAAGTTTACGGGTTTGAGAGGCATCCTCTTCTACATACCTTTAAATACTACTTCCTTCAATTGTATTGGATTGTGGGAAGGCACCTGATTGCATTTTGCTTGTTATCCAAAGGTAAACCTGTTGATTGCTCCCGTTTAGTGACAGGACCATTGCGCCCTGAACAGTTGTGTCCCAGTCAAATACATTTCAGTACTGGACGTTTGCATCCCTTCTTTTGGCTCATCTCGGACATTTGTGTCCCAATATATGTATATTTATTTTAGATGTATTTTTTAAATGCAAAGATAGGGTTAGGGCATGGATAAGAGGTTTAGGATATATAACATGGACTTTATTGTCCAGTTATAGTGAGATGCAAAAAAACCCAGATGTGAACCCAGGGACACCAATGACTGGGATGCATATGACCAGGACACAATAGTCTAGGACAGGGGTGCCCAAACCCTGGCCCAGGGGCCACTTGCGGTCCTCGGGGGCTCCCAATCTGGCCCTCAAAGAGCCCCCAGTCTTCAATGAGCTTCTGGCCATCTGGAGACTTGCTGGAGCCTGTGCTGGCCCAACACAACTACTCTCAGCATGAGGATGACTGCTTGACTTCTCACCTGAGCTGTGGGATGAGGGCTCCCTCCACTACTTGCTGTTTCACATCTGTGATGCAACAGTGGCAGCAAAGGAAAGGCTGGCCTCGCTTTGTGCAAGGCCTTTTATAAGCCTTGAGCTACTGCAAGACCTGCATTCATTCATATAAGTTCCATCTCTAATAAATTCATTTATGTAAATTTATACAAATTTTAAATGTAAATTAATTATTTCTTTTTCCCGGCCCCCGACACAGTGTCAGAGAGATAATGTGGCCCTCATGCCAAAATTTTTGGACACCCCTGGTCTAGGATGCAAATACCCTAGTACTGTGTTGCATACATCCCAGAAAAATGGCTATGTTAAATGTGCTTTCGTAGTTTCCTGCATACAATGAGTGTCCAGTGTGGGGGATGGGGGACGGGGACCAGAGACAGCCCAGGAATTTGGGTGCTTCAGTATTGCTCCCAACTTGCAGAGGAAGAGGGCTAGAACTAAAGGAAAGTGTGGGGTCATGGAGGTTAAGGCCCAGACCAAACATGCAGTTACCTAGTGTGAAATTACACATGAGCACACCCCTGCTTTTCAACCTGTGTGAGCATTGCAACCACTCCAAACCAGGAGTTTCTTCATGGATAAGCCTTCCAGGTCCCTCCTCTGGTGCTTTCAACCATCCTTCAGCCGACTTCTTGTGTCTGCTTGCAAACCAGCAGCATTTGCAGAGCAGAGCAGTACTCTCAAGATGGACTTCCTTTCCAAAAATTTGACTCCCCTCCCTACTTCTGGTTCATTTTCTTTGGATGCAATCCAATGCCACAATAACTTAGGCTGCACTCCTATATATACTTACCAGGAAGTAACTCCAATTACATTCAGTGGGGCTTATTTTTGACTAGACATGCACAGAATTGCACTGTTAGTCCAACTTTCAGGTGCCACCCATGTCTCTGTCGTTCTTAAGATCTGATTGATATTTAGAGGACTGAGTGGGACCAAGCAGTGCAACATCCTCAGCAATAAGACAGCTTGGTTATCTACCCGGAGCCATCCCTGTTATTTATGTCTCCCTTTCTCTTTGCCGAAGTATGCTGTGGAAAAAGGAGTCCGTGTCCTGGTGGATGCTGAATACACATACATTAACCCTGCCCTCACGCTAGTTACCATGGCAATGATGGCCACCTGGAACACCCAGCACCCGTGGATCTGGAATACATATCAGGCATATCTCAAGGTATGCCTCTTTCAGCAACAACTCTCCCTATTCTGTCCACCACACTTCCTGAGGTAGAGTAGTCCACTCTTGCTTCACCAGCTCCATGCTGTTGGAGGACTCCTGTGTGTTTGTTGATCTGTAGCAGACATTTTGCTTGTGACCACGGTGTCATTCTCCAGGACACTCAGGAGCGGATGAATCAGGATGTGGCCCTCTCCAAGCACTTGGGCGTATGTTTTGGTGTGAAACTTGTCCGGGGGGCTTATCTGGAGAAGGAACGGAAACTGGCCAAGGAAAAAGGGTACTCTGATCCTGTGTACCCCAGCTGGGAGGCTACCAATGAAAGGTAAGGCTCTTCCCCCACAGATCTGCTCTTCAACTCTACCAACCTTCAATACAATGCATCCTGTTGGCGGTCCCCTCCATGCTGACAAACCCATTCCTTTTCCCATGGGACACAGTTACCAGCACTGCCTGAATTTCGCCTTGGACCAGGTGGCTCAAGCCAAAGGCAGATTTGAACTGATTGTGGCCACACACAATGAAACGTCAGTGATGCAGGCTGTGCGAAGGTAAGAGGAGCTAGAGGTAGATGGAGAATGTTGTGGTAATTAAGAATATGCTTATGAAGAATATTTATATTTTGCTTCTCAACAATAAAAAAGTTCACAAAGCAGTTCAGAGAGAAAATCAAATAACTAAATGGAAAATAGGAGGGCTGTCTTCTTGTTTAACTACCTGTTAAGATGTCTCATACATTTGCAAGTCTGTGCATTCCTGAAACACTTTCCTGAATTAAAATGATGCTGAGCCGAAGAAAGAGGTTGGGGAAAAAAGAAGGAACCTACACCTTCACCTGGAAGAGAATCCTCCTCAAATGTCCCTTCCCCTAGGAACTACGCTGGGGAATAGCACAGCTTTTCCTTGCTTCACGGAGGCTTCAGAGCCTTTACAGCACTTTACAGCAATCCCGTAAAGTCAGTCATTTCCCCATTTTACAGATGGGGGAGGGGTTGACAATGAGAGATCATGGCAAGTGGCTTTCCAGTAAGGCCAGTGAGCAAGAATTTGAACTCATGTCTTCTGGCTTACAGCTTGTTGCTCTTTACGCCTGTGCTATAGATAGTTCTCCCTCACATAGCAGTGGGATGTGCTTCTTTTACCCATTTTAAGGATGGCAGAGATGGGCATCGACAAGAGTACTGGACCAATCAACTTTGGGCAGCTTCTGGGCATGTGTGACCAGGTTTCCTTGGCACTGGGTAAGATGCATGCTGGTCTCCCCTGCTTCCCTGCCATTTCCTTTCTTTTTCCTGTGAGATGTCACTTCCTTTCCCTTTTTCTTTGCCCCCTGCTCAAACCTAGGACAGGCTGGTTATGCTGTCTACAAATCCATCCCATATGGCTCTGTGGAAGAGGTGATTCCCTACATGATCCGTCGTGCTCATGAGAATGAGAGTGTACTACTTGGGATCCGGAAGGAGAGAGATCTATTGCGCTTAGAGCTACGGAGACGGATTCTGAGGCAACCTTGAAGGAGCCCCAACATCTAAAAGAGCTGCCCCATTTCCATTTTACTGGATTCATGGAAAACAGGACCCCACAATACAACTCCTCATCTCCTGTCTCACATCCTTTTTCATAGCCTTTAACCATCTCCTTCACTGTACCAAAAGAAGGCTGCTCTTTTTGTGTATAGGGGAGATTCACCTTAGCTCCCCCTTTTGAAATGGAATCCACCAAGAAAATCACTGATGTGCATCCACCACCTTGGTTTTTCACCTCTTGCCACTCTTCTCACATTGGATGATTTTTGTTAACAATCCCGTCGCTGAATGACAGCCAAATTGTCCTAAAGCAGAGACCTTCAGCTGATGAGGTGTGAACCACAAGCGGGTTGCCATCTGAACTCAGCTGGATTGTGGAGCTGCTACTGCCACCATTTTGCTATCCTTGACAGCCAAAGAAAAATACTGTAATTTTTTGTGGTTTGTTGTTGCAAGTACACATGTGAATAGAAGCAAATACACACAATGGTTATGGACTTGTGGGTGGGGGGATCTGTCCTAGTATGGGGATAGGAAAAGACTAGAGCGGTGATTTTCAACCAGTGTGCCATGAATGGTCTGCAGGTGTGCCACAGGAGTTGGGGGGAAGGTCATTTATTAGTAGACCCATGGGGGGAGGGGTGAACCTCCCACTGGTATGCCTTGTCAATTGCCAAAAAACGGATGGTGCACCTTGACAATTTTAGCACTTTGTCAGTGTGCTGTAAGATGAAAAAGTTTGAAAAATTCCTGGACTAGAATAACACATGTACCCTGGTTTTCTGCTTTATTTGGAATCTCCATTTTACATTGCAGAGGTAAGCACAACATACTGGAGGAAAGTGAGAGGAGCTGAAGGTTTGCTTTGTAATGAATGTGGGTCGGGGGGGAGATTGAGTAGATAATGGGGTTGGCAATTTAACAAGATTTTCCTTTATTACAATCTGAGACATTTTTTGTGGAGGGGTGTTTTGGGTTTTTGGAGGGTTGTTCTGTTTATTTTTATGACAATTTGATGATTGTGGTGATTAAGAGGATTCTGGGAAGTGATTCTTATTGGACTGAGATTGTCATTTATCATGTTTCCCAACCCCTTAAAGCCCAACGGACAGGGGCATCCACCAGTGTTGAGCAGTCATTTTATTTGCAGGCTAATTTTCCACCCACCAGATGAGACAGTCCCATTCCCAAAGCATTGGGGATTTTCAGACTTGGCCTTGTGACATGAGCCTAAATTTTCACAGGCTCCACAGAGCTCTCAGAAAGAGTTTCCAATGAGCATGGACTGACTAACTCTTTTTCCAAATGCCACGAAAGAAATTGGGGGGCATCTCTTGTCAGAAGAGTGATTCACATACAGGAGTGTCTTCTGGCTCACCCCCTTTTTTTTTTGTTATCTTTAAACTATTGTATGCTGCAATTGTATAATTCACAACACAAGATGGGCTCAGATGCCTTTGCTCTGCCCTATGGATTATACCCTGATAAAAATGAACACTTCCATAAAGTTTAACTGCTTTCTATGGATTTTGTATTGATGGTGTTTTTGCCAGGGATTTTGGCAGTTGGGGCAATCAATCACCTTGTCTCCTCTATCCTGGGGCCATTCATTGGCGTCACTAAGGTTTGTGTCACCCGGTGCAGGAGATCAGCATGTCACCCTGTGGAGTTCTTTTCTCTCTCACACAACCCCTATAATGGACCTCCTCCCATGCAATGGGCACAGCAGTGCTCCGGGTAGTGGGAATGGTGCCATACCATTGCTCCGTCCCAACTGGATTTTTTTGGCTATAACTTTTGATAGAATATAGTTATTTCAACATGGTTTGTTTTCATTGCTTTTGGCATGAAATTATGCATTGAGTGATATATAACATGATAGAATTATCCAAAAATACCAAGACTTTAAACATTTTGGCAAGTAGTGGTGTCACCTGCTGTGCGTGTCACCCAGTGCGGCCCGCACCCCCCTAGCGATACCACTGCTGGCATTGAAAATGGGCCTCTGCTGAGTTGTCATGGTGATAGACTTGCCACTGCGGGCGCATTTCAGCTTTCTGTGGGCAGGGCCGCTGAGACCTTGCATTGGGCTTGGGGCAGGATGCTAGACTAGGCCCTCCCTTCCTAAATTTACCTCCCATGGATTTTGTCCCCCTTCCCTCCCTCTCCTCACTCCTGTCTGTGGGCAACTTATAAAGTAACACACATGCTGGGATGACTGGTGTGTGTGTGGGGGGGGGGTGTGAGGTTGACCCTTCAGTGGCTTTCTGGCCAGTGTATGTAGCTTGGTTTTTATGCTGGCCAATGCCTGGCTCAGGAATGCAGACTGAGCAGGGAGGGGAGTAGGAAGCTTGGGCTTTATATAATGGGCTTAATGACATTTGTACTGTAGCAAGCTAGGCTCCCACACATCCGGGAGGAATCAGTGAATTAAACCTGCACTCTCTCGAAGAGTTGTCTAAAGCCCTAGACAGCAGAGTGGGTCTTGAAAGCAGCCCTATCAGTCGTAGTGATAGGCAAGATGTCTAGGGTTTTCATGGAACAGGGAGACAAAGTGGGGTATGGACCCCACATTAGAGGGGCCCGGAGGGGGCAGTGTTCCCTTATCCACTATGACAGCCTTCTGAATTACTGTTTTTGGAAGGCTAATTGGGGGGGGGCATGATTGGACTATGAGCCCAATCCTATGCATGTCTACTCAGAAGTCCCATTATAGTTAGTGAAGCTTACTCCCAGGTAAGTTGGCTAGGATTGCAACCTTAAATAGAAAGGTCAAGTAGGGTGGAGTTCATTAAGGGCCCCCCATCTTTCCCCCATAATTTGAGCACTACCCTAGAGTAGTAGGTTCATGGTGGGGCTGGGAGGGATGACAGGCTCAGGGCCTTGAGGCAGAAGTGGAATGAAATGTGACTGCCCCGGAGTGACCCTGACCTGTCCTTGCTGCCCTGTTTGCCACTCTTCCTCCACCCACATGGGCATGGCGATTAGGGAGGTGGAGAGGTGGAAGCAGCTGCTTCGAGCCTCATGGCCGATAATCTGCAAAGTGTCATTTGGTAGAAACAAGCAGGTTATAATCCCTCAAATGGGTTACAGCTGCTGAGAAGCCAGGAGTCCTCGCCCCCCTCCCCCACTCTTGCAATATTTTGGACCTTCGCTTGTCTCCTTGAAACTGGTGATCCGACCCAGGTGTCCTGATTCCCAGCCCTGCTTCAAAGGTTTCGGTGCTCCTGCCCCAGACCCCATTTCCTCTGTAATCCCTTTATTCCTGCCCATATGTTGTTCTCCCAAGCAGCGATTAAATGGGATAATCTGCTTTTGGCAGGGTCAGACTTGAGCTGGCAAACTGTTTTTCTGACCTCTGTGAAGGCCAGCACAAAGGGCCATCCTGGCAGACAACTTTGAATTGTTGAGCAGCAAAGAAATGACTGCAAAGCCGGGAAGATCCTATACAAGAAAGCCTTTATTGCACATTTGGTGGGGGGGGGGGGTTGTTTGGGGGAAGAATGTTATGCAGGGGTGTATTCGGGTGGGGGGGGGGAAGTAGAATTCCAGGACTTCTGCTACAGCAGGAGCGCTTAAGCCTTTGAAACCTTTTTCAAAAGAACCTTAGCCAAGAAAAAACATCTGGCTCAGCAAGAGGAAAACTGATAAATATGCCTAGGGGCATCTATTAATTAGACCAGGGGTATCAAACATACAGCTGCTGTGGCCCACAGCCTGCCTGATAGCTGGGCTTTCCCACCACCACCACCACCACCAGCTGCTCTCGGCTGCTGAGCTATGAAGCGATGCATTGGCAAAAGCAGCACTACTGAAAGGGCAGCACTGAGAGAGCCCAATTACCATGCAGGCCACCCTTTCAGCAGCCCTGAGGTGTTATGGCTGAAAGTGTGGCCCACATGATAATTTATAATGAGCGCTGCCCTTTCAACAGTGCAACTTCTGCTTAGGTGCTGGAGAGAGAGACACGGAAGGAGGCCTCAGAAGGCGAAGAATAGTACGGGGGGGGGGAGGCAGACCAAGAGGTATGAGAAAGGTGAAAGATACTCTGAGGGAACTTAATTATCATGCAGGCCACCCATTCAGCAGCACTGCTTCTGCCAAGGCACCACTTTGCAGAGCTCCTCCCAGTGGCTAAGTCCTTCTGCTGAAAGGGTGGCCCATGTGATGATTAGGCTCTTCCATATCTTGAAAATATGATCAAGATTTGCATATCTTCCTCTTCTGTCACTTGCGGCTAATGCATTCCTAAGTAAGAAAAAAAGTACTTATTTCTGATCATCATCTGCTTAAAGATACCCATCACTTCTGTCATTAGCAGGAGCCATGAATGCTGTTTGGCCCATTGTATGAAACAGGTTTGACACCCCTAGTCTAGACCAGTGTTTCACAACCAGTGGTACAGATATCACCGGTGGTACATGAGGTGGTGTCTGGTGGTACATGCAGGACACCTGCCGCCCAGCAGCTAGACCAGGAATGTAACGCAACAAACAGCTGTAGGAGACTTGGTTCTGCAGACAGAGCTCCAGAACATGGTTTTCCACACTTGTAAAAGCCCTTCCATCCACCCTGAGCTTCTAACAGGTGTTTGTCACATCACGTTTGACCTCCCAACCTGGAAGTAATTGGCAATGATGTCATCACCAGTTACTTACAGTAGTAGTTCCAATAGGTGGACCGTGCAAAGTGGTATGACAGAGGACAAATGTTAAGAAACACTGGCTTAGACTATTGTCTTTCCCAAGGGCTGCCTGAAGGACAGTATGTAGGCTTATGTTAAGGCTACACTTCTATAAAAACTTAGTAAGTTCCATTGAACCCAGTGGGGCTTACAGCGATGTGCTGGAGTCACTGCACCCAAGTTGCGAGTCACCAACCACCTGACTTGACTCAACTCATGAGTCATGACAGGCGGCCATTACAACTTGGCCTGTGCCCCTTATAGAGTCATTTTTACTTGAGTCACAAGTCATTACGAGAAAAGAGTTGCGGCATGAGTCAGGCGTGACTTCACAGAGAAAACGGAGGTGCTGGTGGGTGTGTGTGTGTGTGTGTGTGTTGGAGAATGTGGTAAGTGAAACAGGACAGATTTGATGGGTGGAGTTAGATGAGAAAAGGAATGTCAGGTAGTCAGGAGGACTTTGCAAAGCTGTGTGTTTTTCCCCCCCTCATTAGGGAGGGAGTCTCTCTAAGGTGTCCCCCCCCACTCTGTCATCCTATTCTGTCTGATTTTTGACCTCATCTCTCAGCTGAGCCTGGGATTTGAAGATGATGTCCAGACTTTTTTTTTTTTTTCCAAGCAGCGTGGGTCTCATGTTTGGTCCTTGGACTGGAGGGAGAGCCATCAGCGTGACATCATTCTCACAAATTCTGCAAAGCAAGGATCATGAAGTACATCAGTCTGAGAGCTATTTAGAGTGATGGGCTAGCTAGGCCCAGAGAGAGTCGCCAAGACCCATTCTACACAGTACGCTGAGTGAGGTGGTAGAATTCTGGGCCATTCCACTTCTCAGATTGCAGGCGGGGTATCGATTTTAGACTGTTTCCCCATGCAAAACATTACTGATGGCTCACTGAATGTAGTAAATAAGTGCGTTGAAGGAATGATAAAGTGCATTTGGATTTGCTTGGTTTACACACAAGATGCTTTCTTCCTTGTCTTCGTTGTCGTCTTCTTCTTGCTGGCGGTAAGATTTGATAATATGTCTCCCCACCTGCAGTCTGAAGTAAGACAGTCCAGAATTCAACTGGTTACCATTTGCTCTTTGTAATGCACGGATTAGGTCTGACTCTCCACCATGAAGGTTGCATGGAAACTTTAAGCTAACCATTTTCCCTCAGCCTAGCCAACCTCACATAGGTGTTGTGAGGATAAACCACTGAGCTTAATGGCTGAGCAGAGACTTAAGACAAGGCTTTTCCCTGGCCTAATGAGACACTCCAACTACACAGGACTCTCCTATCTTTCTTCCATGGAATATATCCTGCTTTTCTTCCATCAACCTCAAGGCAATATAGGTGTGGTTCCCAAATCATCACCAATCCAGGCATTGACCTGTTTATTGGCAGCAAATGGCTGCATCCTGTACTTTAAAGATCATGCCCTGAGGCATATGTGATATATATATGCAAACCCTTCTGCAAAGTTCTCCTTCTGAGACTAGCTGTGTAGCCCCCATATTCTCATTACATCCTTAGCAAGTATGTCTACTACATGATTGAGAGACCTTTCTTTGCTGCACAGCAGACACCAACATTCCAAAACTCTGGAAGCCAGATTTTATCAGTGGGCTGAACAAATGACGCAGTTGCTTTTAATTGATGTAGAAATGACTCAATCCGTCAGGAACTGCAAGAGACCTGTACCCAACAGAAGTGGCCGCGGTCTGTTTGAGATAGCATAGCTACCACCATTTCACAAGAAACAGTTGGCCATGAGACCTGCCACAGCTCAGGCTGATTGGCAAGGAAGAGGGGAACAGAATGGAAGAGGATGCTTCCTCACATTATACCTTTTCTAATCCAGGTAGTAGGAGGAATAGGGTTACCAAATACAAAGGGGAACAGAGTGCTTCTACCTTTAACTATTGTATAGAAGAGGGAATTTTGGCAGGTGCAGTTCAACATGGAAGGGCTTAAAAAGCTGTACCTGCCAAAATTCCCTCTTCTATACAATGGTTCAAGGTAGAGGAACGCCGTACCATTTTGCATCTGGTAACCTTAAGGAGGAACAATAGTGGAGGCAGCAACTGGTGGATCACCAGATAAGGAGGTAGCATTTGCTGGGCTGCCTCAGGTGGTAATAGGTGGTCCTGAGGCTATGCTGGGCATTTGGCAGCCCTAATCTCATCACTAAGCTTTGACTGTCCCTCCATCTGTAAGATTTTTCTTGAAATCTGAGTTGATAACCCAATCCTTATATTTCTCCAGTTCTTTCTCAACAGTCCCTAACTGCAGCTCTAAAAATGGCCCTTGTTTCTGGTTCCCTGTCCCTGTTAAATCATGGTCCCTATTTGGTCTCATTTTTGCCTTTTGAAGATACCCAGTTTTGTTACTCTGGGCCAGTGGTGTAGCTAGAGGGGGTGCAAAGCACTAAGTTTTGCAGGCGCCTAAACATGCCATGCAAATGGCCCCTCCCGCTCCCTTTGGAGCCATTCTGGGAAGAGGGAGCCAACAGAGGTGTTTGCCTCTTACCTATACACATTTTCCTGAATGTGGGGCTTACCTATGCCCACTTTTCTGGATGTAAGCCCCATTGCGCTCAGTGGGGCTTACACATTCATAGGATTATGCTAAGTGTCATGTCAAAACATGTCACTTTAATCTGTGGAATGTCAGAATGTAGGCAACTCTTCACTCTGTAACTTTGGGATCCCTAAAAACATATTCAAGGGAACACTGAGCTTCTTCGTATTACCATAACCTTTGAGACCTCAACTGACTCTCGAGAGTGAAAAAAAACAGACTTATTTCAACCTTGTGCTGCAATCTTAATGTAATCTAATAACAGCAGATTAACCCTTAATAATAATACTAATAAAATTCTAACCCTATTATCCAAACCCATTTAAGCCTACATGCTGTAGCTCTATGCTCCTAAATCTCTCTCCTTAGACTTTTAATGCCTTAATTTTGCACCCTATATCCCCCTAAGCATATAATCTCTCTACATCAATCCTATACTCTCCAATCACATCTCACCCTCAAAATCCACCGTCCCATCTCCATTGACATCGGCTTCTTTCACTACATCAGCAATCTCCCGGTCGGTCAGGCGCTCACCCATCAGCCTTTGCATGGCCTGATACAACTCATCCAGAGTGATCTCCCCATCCCCATTGGTGTCAAACTGGAAAGGAAGAAGAGAGAGAACCATCACACTTTTTGCTTTTAAATCAGTGGAGGACAGCCTGTTTCAGAGAAAATGAATACAGCAGGGCAGCAGTGGCACCACTAGGCTTTGCAGCACCCAGTGTGGGAGGCCAGCTTGTCACTCCCATGATGGATAACTCTCTAAAGCACCAGGAGAGGCAGCTTTCCAGTTGCCTCAGGGGGTATGTCGCTCAGTTCCTCCTAGTCCCGAGTGGGGGAGGAAGATCTAGCTTTGATGAGAGGCATGGCCAGGGTCAGCAATGAACAGGTTTAGGTGCTTGTTGAGATCCAGAGCCTTTTGACAGATCCAGAATGGATCCCTGGCAGTGTGCACAGAGGGGCTGCAGTCTCCTCCATCCATACCAGCAGAGGAATTTTTGGTGCAATCCACAGGATTTCATAAATTTTGTAATTCATGCAGAAGGTGATGCATTATATGAGAGTTCCTAAATCCTCAACTCAGGTGCTTTCAGGCTAGTTGTGGTTACACGTGATTTGGCTGCTGAACCTACAGTAGACTGTGGAATTTAGGTTTGTAACTAATAGTGCAATCCTATGCAAGCTTACTCAGCTTTGAATGCATTGAATGCAATGAAACTTAAAGACCAGTCCTGCGCATGTCTACTCAAAAGTAAATCTCTTTAAAGCCAATGGGACCTACTCCCAGGTAAGTGTGTATAGGATTTCGGCCTTAGTTCCTCGTAAGTGTGTTTAGGATTGCAGCCTTAAATGGGCTATTGAGTTTTGTACAGCACTCTGGCAGGGCTCCTAAAGTTCTGCAGTAGGATATCTCTGATGTCAAGACAGGGAGAGGGGATCCTCGTGGTCTTTAAAGGGACAACGCACAGGTACCTCATTAAGTCTGAATAAGTGTAACAAAATTAAGTGGTGACGAAAAGCCTTTTGTATATTCTTTACTAACTGGGCAAAGAAGTAACTTTTAAAGTGGTTTCCTCTTATATTTAGCAGAGGGAGGGCAACTAAGAACATAAGAACATAAGAACAGCCCCACTGGATCAGGCCATAGGCCCATCTAGTCCAGCTTCCTGTATCTCACAGTGGCCCACCAAATGCCCCAGGGAGCACACCAGATAACAAGAGACCTCATCCTGGTGCCCTCCCTTGCATCTGGCATTCTGACATAGCCCATTTCTAAAATCAGGAGGTTGAGCATACACATCATGGCTTGTAGCCCGTAATGGATTTTTACCCCGTTACCCCGTAACTGTCCATCATCAACCCAGCACAATGTCTTTTCAGTGACTGTTGCTGGTGGGGTTTTTTTGCATCTTTTTTTTTTTTTTTTTTCAAATTGTGAGCCCTTTGAGGACAGGCAACTATTTATTTATGTAAATGTAAACCGCTATGTGATCTACTTTTTCTTATTAGTGTTATTTTCTTTTTGTATTCTCTACTTTTTGTTATTATTGTGATCTACTTTTGTAAAAAGGTTGATACTATTAAGGATACTTATATTCTTAATAATAACAGCCTTTTGTACATGCCTGGGAGTGAAACGGGACCAGGGAGCAAACTGACAGCCTCTTGCCCCAGGTATCTACAAAATAGTTCAGGAAGTTCTCATAAGAAGTCTGTGGGAGTGTTTCTTCCTTAGTGGTGGTCCAGTCCAGACAGGGATTATGGTAGGGGTAGAGGGTTACAGCAGCCCTCTTCAGCCCCACTGTTGCTCCAATCTTGATCAGGGCTCCAAGCAGCTGCTGTGCACACTTTAAAAAGCACAATCACACAAGCCCCAATAATATAGTAGGAGGCATATCATCTAGATCAGGGGTGCTCAATAGATGGATCGTGATCTACCGGTAGATCACGAGGCAAAATGAGTAGATTGCGGAGTAGATCTGGGAGGAAACGCTGGGAGTAAGGCCCATTGTACTCAATGGGGCTTACTCCCAGGTAAGTGTGGCTAGGATTGCAGCCTCACAGCCTAATCCTAGGCATGTCTACTCAGGAGTAAGTCCTGTTATACTCAGTGGGGCTCAAGGTACACCAACATACATTGTACACCTAAATGTTATATGTTATGATGGCGCGAACATTGTAAAAAAAAACTCTGGTAGATCTCCGGGCTTTGCTGGGTTTCAAAGTAGCTCTCGAGTCAAAAAAGTGTGAGCACCCCTGATCTAGATTGTTCTTTAGAAGAAGATGAGGAGTAGGATTGAATTATGGGGAGTGAGCGGGGCTGGGAGTCCTCAGGATATCGCAGAATGACAGTGGCAACTGCTGGTTCTTTACAAAGGAACGAATGGGTGAGCCTGGAAGCTGGGTCTCCTTTCTCCCTCATATCTCACCTCCTTGAAGGCGTCCCTCATTTCCTGAAGTCCGATCATGCCCGCCGTCTCTGCAAGCAGCTTTGGTGTCATCATCTCCACAAAGTCCTCAAAGTCCACACGCCCCCCAACTGCAATAAGGGGAGTCAAGTTGATGAGTTGCGGTAGACCGGAAAAGACCTCCAGCAAGAGAGCACGGCTGGCATGGCCTCTCCCATCCTGGATAAGGTTCTGTCACAGGGCCACTTCAAGGAGAGAGCAGGAGCTGGCAGGCCCAGGCGCAAAGCCCTGCCACCCCCAAACTGGCTGGTCAGCCCGTTTTTAATGATATTTGCATCCCACACTTCCTCCAAATGTCCCCTTCTATCTTCAAAATAGCCCCGTGAGGTACGGTCAGCAGAGCGAGAGCGGTCACCCAGTACGCTGAATGGAGATTTGAACCCAGGTCTTCCTGGTCCAAGACCTACACTCTAGTCACAATACGACATTGACAAGTCCACTTCCAACTCCTGTAATTCCCTACACACCTGTCTCAGGCCTCTAGAATGGCAGCTGGAGCAAGATTTACTCTAGGAGTTGCCAACTGCTATTCTCCAATACAGATCAAATTCCCTTGGAAGAACCAGAGAATAAAACCGGGAGGATTTCTTCCAAGCCCCCCCTCCCCACCACCCATATATCTTCACTCCCGTTAGTCCCATTTTTTTTACCCAGAAACTCCCTCCCTCCCTCACTCCCTCCCTCAGAAATGTGGCACTCACGATTCATGTTGATTTGCTGTGACAGTTCAATGAGCTCCATCTCTGTTGGCATGTACCCCATTGTCCTCATGAGGTTGCCCAAGTCTTTGCAGCTGATGTACCCGTCTTTGTCCTTGTCAAACTCGTCAAAGGCCTCCCGGAGCTCTGTGGGGTTTTTGTTTGTTTTTGCAAATAATAATAATAATAATTAATGCAGTCTCTTATTGCTAGCTTATGGACAACCCAAGTGGCTCAAAGCAAAGGCTTGCCTATTCAGCATCTTGCTTCCTGCCAAGGCCCACCTGTTGCCTCTGCAGGGTGTCTGAGAGAGATATTTTATCAGGGAGCACAAAGTTTCTTCTGGGCTCCTTTTGGGGGTACAAAGTTTCTTTCAGGCCCCTTCCCCATTGGATCCTAATTTCATATACCCATATGAATTATGATATATAAAACTGAAACAGAGATGCCTGCGTTGGCTCGGTCATGCCGTGAGAATGGATGATGGCCGGATCCCAAAGGATCTCCTCTATGGAGAACTCGTGCAAGGAAAGCACCCTACAGGTAGACCACAGCTGCGATACAAGGACATCTGCAAGAGGGATCTGAAGGCCTTAGGAGTGGACCTCAACAAGTGGGAAACCCTGGCCTCTGAGCGGCCCGCTTGGAGGCAGGCTGTGCAGGATGGCCTTTCCCAGTTTGAAGAGACACTTGGCCAACAGACCGAGGCAAAGAGGCAAAGAAGGAAGGGAGCCAGGGGAGACAGCCAGGGAGACAGACCAGGGACAGACTGCACTTGCTCCCGGTGTGGAAGGGATTGTCACTCCCAAATTGGCCTTTTCAGCCACACTAGACGCTGTTCCAGCCACCATTCAGAGCGCGATACCATAGTCTCTCGAGACTGAAGGTTGCCAACTACTATGTAAAACTTTGTAGACTTACGCAAAACACGAATGCTAGTCTTCACCCAAGGTATGCAAACATTTTCCAAGATCCTAGGAAATTTCCAGCTCCCCTCCTATGGTTCCCAAGCCACCTTTTTGACGCCATACCCAAGTATGATGTACCCCCTGCACACCCCTCTCATGGGCCCTGGTGGGATTAGAAAATGTAAGATTGCAGGAAATTTGGGGGATCCCTCCTTTGGTTCCTGGTCCCTCTTTCAGACCCTGGGCCAGGGTACAATTGACCCCCTGCACCCTCTGTCATGGGCACTGTGCCTCTGCAAAGCCCGGAAAGCCTCCACAAAGCCTCTCCTGTTCTTGTTGACCAACTACTGGTTGGAAATATATAACTGGGTTAGTAACTGGGTTTTATACTGCTCACTGGCAGGGCTTTTAACACAGGTCTGTAGCAGAGTTTCTCCTAAGCTCAGGAAAAGGAGACAAGAGGGATAAAGAGCCTGGACACTGGGTTAGCATTAAGCGGACAGGGCATGGTTAAGACCACACAGATGTGCATGCACACCAGTGCTCTCTAGGCACACTTCCCACTGGAATCTCCCATTTTCCTTTAACAACAAGCACATGGAGTTTGGATGGATCCCAGTCAGGACTACAGGGGAGAGGGAGGTTTGCTCTTCCCCATGCACCAGTTTCAAGCTGAAAATGGCCTCCTTGGCGTTTTGCTGCGGAAGCCCCACTTTTCACATATTGCTTCTTCAGGAGCAAATCATCACACTGATGATCACATCATAAGAACATAAGAACAGCCCCACTGGATCAGGCCATAGGCCCATCTAGTCCAGCTTCCCGTATCTCACAGCAGCCCACCAAATGCCCCAGGGAGCACACCAGATAACAAGAGACCTGCAAGGCTTCCTGGGAATTGTAGTTAAGAACATAAGAACAGCCCCACTGGATCAGGCCATAGGCCCATCTAGTCCAGCTTCCCGTATCTCACAGCGGCCCACCAAATGCCCCAGGTTGCACACCAGATAACAAGAGACCTCATCCTGGTGCCCTCCCTTGCATCTGGCATTCTGACATAGCCCATTTCTAAAATCGGAAGGTTGCACATGCACATCATGGCTTGTAACCCGTAATGGATTTTTCCTCCAGAAACTTGTCCAATCCCCTTTTAAAGGCGTCCAGGCCAGGTGCCATCACCACGTCCTGTGGCAAGGAGTTCCACAGACCAACCGCATGCTAAGTAAAGAAATATTTTCTTTTGTCTGTTCTAACTCTCCCAACACTCAATTTTAGTGGATGTCCCCTGGTTCTGGTGTTATGTGAGAGTGTAAAGAGCATCTCCCTATCCACTCTGTCCATCCCCTGCATAATTTTGAATGTCTCAGTCATGTCCCCCCTCAGGCGTCTCTTTTCTAGGCTGAAGAGGCCCAAAAGTCATAGCCTTTCCTCATAAGGAAAGTGCCCCAGCCCAGCAATCATCTTTGTTGCCCTCTTTTGCACCTTTTCCATTTCCACTATGTCTTTTTTGAGATGCGGTGACCAGAACTGGACACAATACTCCAGGTGTGGCCTTACCATCGATTTGTACAATGACATTATAATATTAGCCGTTTTGTTCTCAATACCTTTTCTAATGACCCCAAGCATAGAATCAAATGATGATTTCAGCTTGCAAATGACATTGGAGAAGAGCGAGCTTCCCCCTCCCCATGCATCCTGGTCCTGACCAGGGCCTCCACTCCCACTCTTCAGTAAAAGGTTAATGCTGAAGCACACCTGGATAGCAGCACATTTTAACCTTTAACTCACTGTGTGGGAATACCACCCAATCTGGTATTCTGTTCAGGGATGACAAGGGCACAGCCCTCTCCTGCTCTTGGAACTCAATAACTGGCTAGGAACTGAGTTCTAGCTCCCTGCCTCCTTCCTCTGAATCTGGAAATTCCTACATCTTGCCGCTACCTCATTGTTTTCAGCCTCTAGGTCTGTGATTTTCATAACTTTTCCTCCAGGGAAACATCCTACCACCAATGTCCTGTTGAGATGCACCTGAGCATCCCCTACAGAACTCCTCTGGGTAGCAGGGATCTGAGTCTGTTTTAGGGACTCACCATCACCCTACTAGGCTAAGAGCAGACCCAATACCTACTGCAGCTGCCTATGATGTAGATAGAGGAAGTTTGGTGGTGGTGATGGGCAAACTATCTTTCAGGGCAGCATATCTGCCATTGCTCATTGTGGAACCCCTTCTAAACGTCTTTAGAGGCTCAGAGTTGGAAAAACAAGCCACCAGCCATCTTACCTTCCATTTCGTCTGGTCCCAGTTCCCGTTCCTGCAGAAGAGATGCAAAAACATCCATTTTGAAGTGTGCATGGAGGGGGGGGGAAGCAAACCTCCAGAACTCCTGGCTCACAACCTCACCCAACCCCATGAGAAACTGCTCATTCTCCAAAGGGTGGAGAAATGTCCCGATTTCCACCCGACCTCCATCAACTCGGCCTGATTGGCTTCCCTGGGGCCAACCAACATTTTAACATTGAACGCTCCAAAGTCTCTGATGCTCCAATTGTTATCAGATCAATATTTAGTGGCAAAGAAAAGGACAAACCAAACCGGCTGATGAGCTGGAACTCTGCCCAGAACGACAGAACCAGCTTTCACAGCATCCCAGATCAAGGAAAGAGGGGGGAGACCCTATGTGATCCGACAGTTCAGTAGAACGAGATGGGACATGCAGAGTAAGAGTGTAGCTACAGAGATCTGGAGAGAGAGAGGCTGAGACCATTCCAGTAGCCTTTCTGATCCAGTGATCCACAGACTCATGAGATGCTTCCTCAGAACTTCAAGTAAGTTCCAC
This sequence comes from Tiliqua scincoides, assembly GCF_035046505.1. NCBI lineage: Eukaryota > Metazoa > Chordata > Lepidosauria > Squamata > Scincidae > Tiliqua > Tiliqua scincoides. The sequence goes on from NC_089825.1 coordinate 118,353,149, forward strand.
CAAAGAAACCAGGAACATCAGTGATCCTTGAGACCCTCCAAGGCATCTTCAAGCTACCAAGTCCTAGAGAGTTTAGGGTGGTCTCTTAGGGTGATGTACCTTATATTTTTGTCGGGGGGAAAAGAGAAATACAGTTGTTTTTAAAAAGGGTGGACTGGCTGGGGTGGACAATGAATGCTGTTGGGGGAAAATTTAGAAGATGATTGGGGTGTCCAACCTCACGCAAAAAGCCACAACAGAAATCCTAGAGAGTTCAAACTATCTCCTATACACTTTGTCAGCATGTGGGTCAACCAAATTCCTTTCAATGTGTGGTTTGGCCCTGTCTGTAATAGCATGCAGAGGACAGCTCTTGTTGAACTATAGCAAGGGGGAAAGAGGGACTTTGGCCCCATGGTGGTCTCAGCCAGGAATTGCATCTCTACCCCACACAGGCTATCTGCATTGAAGAAAAAAATAGGCCCATGTGTGTAGCTGGGCCCATGTGTCCCAGGAGGCAGTGGTGTAGCTTTCCAACTGCCTTCAGCTTTCCAGAAGAAAAAAAAAAAGCATCAAATCTAACTCTCTGAATTATCTCTGACAAGAACCCAGGAGTTCTGATCCCCCATTGCCTCCCTCTCTGATGCACTGCCCTCTCCCTGGTGGAGTCTTGATTCCCGCACCTATTTCTAATATAGCATACTACACACACTAGACACGGAGTCCGATTCCTGGATTCCTACATCTTGGCATGGCCTACATTTTGACTACCATAATTCCCTTGAGAAAATGGAAGTCCAGGAGATTCTTGGCCTCTGCTTGGCATTCTAGATCAGTGGTTCCCAAACTTTTAACATCAGGACCCATTTTTGAAAATGACATTGTATTGGGACCCACCTAGGTTTACCAGACTTTTAAAAAAGGCTTTATTTTATTAAAAAATAAAGCAAAAAACAAATGCTTTATTTATTTACAAGTAATAATAATCAGAAAAAGATCATCAAAGATTTATCTCCCTATATTTACACATGCTTGCAAACTGCAGGCTCTCAGCTCCTTGCAGGGCAATTAGCAGCTATCTGATTTTTGAATAGCTTCAGGGCTTGAGGCAATTAGTTATCTGATCTTTTCATCACCCTTACAAGACCCACCAAAAATCAGGTTGCGACCCACCAGTAGGTCTGGACCCACAGTTTGGGAAGCACTGTTCTAGATCATTTGATCAGCCAACAAATAGGACTGCACATACACACACCCATCTCCCATCCTTCCACCCTTGGGTGTCCATACCCCTTGTTTCTCAGCAATGCCCTTCCGCAGAAAGATGCAGGCAGGTCCCAGAGTATTTTGCATGGTGCTCAGTGATGTGTATCCAGTCCAGTGCCTGTTTACCCACTGCGGTCTTCCTGATGCCAGTTCCCTTTAGCAGAAGGAGAGACAGCTCTTGACGAGGATGATTTATAAAGGGGAAAAGGGGATTATCTCTGCCCTGACTCTTGATCCACTCCCCCCTTCCAGGCCTTTTGCTCTCCTGGCTGTGACATCTGCTGAATAAGTTTCCCCTTCCCAGATTAACATCTGCCACATGGTAAAGGCTGGCAGATAAGACTCCTGGGTTCTTATGCTAGATGGGAGCCAAGGATCCAGAGAGGGAGAAGGGGAAGAAAATAGACAGTCAGGGGGACAGGAGTCTGTTATGCCTGCATGTCTAGGAAGGGGGAGTGAAGTTTAGGGGAGAGACAGTGGGTCTGATCCAGATGTCATGAGTCTTCTTGCTCCTTCTGCAACACCCACCACCAATGAGCAGATTTCAGAGTGGGGATTACTTAATGTGTGGCTGTCTTGTGGTTTCAGTGTGGTGGATGTTCTTTTAGAAGGCTGATGCTATGATCAGAGCTCAAGGGCTTTGGGTGGGAAAACTCAAGGAAGTGGCTCTGGGGGATACTAACCTGTCTCACAAACTAGTCTTATCTGATACAGAGATGAAGACACGTGGAAAGTTTCACCTGTTGAATAGCTATCTGCCATGTACCTAATAAAGACATAGGTAGTCTGCCAGGAAAATAGATTGTCATCCTGGGTGTGGGGAGATAATATAGGGCTGGAAGCAATTGGGGTGGGAGAGGTGGGAAGTTCTCTGTGTGTAGGGGGGAGAACAATCTTTTTCTTAAATTATGGTAACAACCATTCTGAAACAAAAAGAATTTTTTGTTTGTTTTTAGATGGGGTATTCACTCCTGTGAGAGAGAAAGAAGGGGGAGGAAACAATTAAAACATATTTGAATTCTGCTACCTAAGTAGTTGGGGGTGCCTTTTAAATTTGTCCGAAGGCCTTGAATAGGTTACTTTGAATAAATTATACATGGCAGCCCCAGTTACTATATGACAAAGATGCCAATCTGTTACAGCTTCTTGTGCACAGGCTGCCTCACCAAATGGACCCCTGGGAATCGGGCACCCCTTCCTACCAAGTCTTTGGAAGCTGGCTATATCTGATTTAACCGAAACATGGCGCATAACCATGGAGACGGTGGGATGAGTGCCAAATTTTGATCAAGCAGGCCATGGGGTGATGGTGGAGGGAAAGCAGTGGTGAGGGGACTAGATCCGGGGTTCCCCTGGTTCGCTCTGAACCATCCAGGTGCTGTGGTGAATGAGTCATAGGTAGAGGTGTTTGAAAATAGCATTATTTAATTTACTCAGAAGTAAGCCCATAGTGTTCTGTAAGACTTAGGTTGTAAACCTATCTTACTCACCAGAAACAAACACTTCTAGTCATAGGAGGACAGGAGTATGGGAAGTAGAGAGTGTCTGGATTGCCTGGATGCCAGGACTGTGGGAGTCAGTGCTTCTGAGTTCTTGAGAACCTTTGGCCTCCCTCCGTAGCCACCATGGTAACCAGGTGGGTTCTTCCATCTCCCTCTTTGGTTGCTAGGAGCTGGTGCAGAACCAGAGAGAGTGAGAGAGAGGAAGAGAGAGGGGGAGAGGCCAGTGCAGGGATGGGGGCAGCAGGGTTTGGGGGAGCTGGGAATATGGGGCTTGGGGATGGTGGGGCAGAAAGGTAATTTGTATGACCGGAGAGTTGCTGGTGGGCATTATGGATATGCATAAGAAGAAAGGGCATTGGACAGCGGGGGGAAAGTCTGAAAGTAACTACACAGAGGAGCAGGAAATGTCAGAGAAGTGTCCAGTAGATGGGAATATCAAAGAATCTCTAATATTGTCCCTTGCTTCCTTTAAGACCCGCACCCCGGGCCATGCAGTCCGCCGCACGCCGGGGCCGCCTGTCCACGGCAGGGCCAAGCAACACCCAAGATACTGTCACAAGCAGCCCCTCCATCTCTGGTGACCTTCGGCTCCTCCACACAATGTAGGTTACCAAGGGGACAAGGTAAAGGATGTGATGTACCCTCCTCCCCCCCCCTAAACTTGCAAAGACAATCTATGTATTTTGACTCCTTTTCTCCAACAGAGATTGTGGAGATCAGCTCCTCTGTTGCCAGTTCAATAACGACGGGTCACGGGTTGCTGCCGGCTTGCGCACTGGCACCATTAAGGTCAGTCTTGGGGGAGATTGTCTGAGCACCGCCCTGCAGAAAAGGCACCAGCCCTTCAGAGTACCCTCTTTGACCTCACTGTGATGCTTGAGACCCAGCCAGCACATGGTCAAGCAATGCCCCCCAGGAACGAGAAAGGAGTCACTTGGGAACCAGAATCCCAGGTAGACAAAGCAGAAATCCGTGCCATGATCTCAGCTCAGGATTACATGTATTAATAAGACTGGGGTCCTCAGGACCAACCTATGTATAAAGAAAATTGAAGCAGCTGCCTCAGGCAACAGATTGGTAGTGGATATCCACCTCCAGGATTCCTTCCTCTCATTCCTCTAACCTTAAAAGGTAAGAGGAGACACAGCAAAGGAGGTGTGAGAGGAGACACTCTAGCCATCACACTTCTCTCCTCCATACCTCCTCTTCTCCCCTCCCCTCCCCTCTTCCTTTTCCAGTTCGGGGTGGGTGGGAGGAGGAGTAGCTGGTGCACCACCAGATATGGGGAGGCTGGCTCCAGGTGCCAGGAAGTGTTGGACTGGCCCTAGATGTCATCATCAGTCACATAGCAGAATGTTTGGCCCTTTTGCTATGGAATGAAGCTCTAGATCAGGGGTTTCTAAACTTTTCAGCCGAAGGGCCGCATCAAATATCCGGCACAGTGTCAAGGGCCTGAAAAAAAATTAAATATAAAATTTGAATAAATACATTAGAGATGGAACTTAGACAAATGAATGGGCTCAAATGTCCATGATGTCTCCAAGCACCAACACAGCCCAAGAAATACACACTTTAATGGACCCCCATTTACCCACCCCCCAAGCACAGCTCCGGTTGTGTTTGGTCAACTGGCCAGAGCTCTCAGAAGATCAGAGGCTGGCTGTGGGCCGGACACAGGCTCGCTACAGGCCGCATCTGGCCCCCATGCTGGGGTTTGGAGACCCCCTGCTCTAGATGCTGAGTGGCTAAAGTAAAAAGGAAGCATCTTGATTGCTTACAACTGTGCACAGAGTGCAATGTCTTGTGTTCTGTAACATTCTGAACTAATGGTTAACTGGTGCTGACTTATTCAGGAGAGTCTGGGTTGTTGAGGAGCAATCTGAGGAAACTTTGACTCTTAAAGGGGCAAATGACCATGCTTAGAGAGATGCCTCCTTGCCTTCATGAGTTGAGGGGACTTTGATGTTTGCCTCCTGAGAGGAGTCGTGCCTGAGGCATGGAATACATTGGGACATTCAAGCCAGATGAGGAGGAGTTATAGCATCAGTCTCTCAGAGATGCAGTTTAAGATTCAAAATGAAGTTTAACCACACAAGCTGCCTACCTCAGTGTGATTTCGTAGATGGAACCGTGGCATCCAACATCCAAGAGACAAGTGCTACCTTCAGGGTATTGAACACACTTTGTTTGTCGTAGCTTAAAAACACCTTTCTTCCCTCATGTCTGAAACTGTAGGCAAACCTTATAGCAAACCTGATTCAAATTCCATAGAGCTACCGGGAATCGGATCTGGCTTGGAGGTCACATCTGGCCCACAGGCTGCTAGTTGGCCAAGACTGGTCAGTAATTATCTTTGCATTACTGATTGTGCCACAGCTGGGTTTTTGTATGTGTGGTGTGGTTTTTTTTGACTCCATAAAGAGCTCTGTTTCATGAGTTTGGCTTCCCTTTATTCCATGAAATGCCCCTGGCATGTGTTCAAGTGTACCACATATCACACATATCAATGCTGTGTGGCTTACAGAGCCATTTCTTGTGGGTTGCCCATCCACCTGGACTCCTGATATCTGTCTCTCCCCGATCAAGGTTTTTGCTGTCAGTGATGGATCCCTTCATCATGTTCTTGCTGACAGTGACACCGGGAAACGTGGGTTGCCCGCTACTTCCCTGCGGTACATGCCCCGTGGCCCTGCCCATAATGGAGATGTCCTGCTTACCACCTGTGAGTCATGTTTCTTGTCTACTATTCTTCCCCCTTCCTAGGCACCTGTGAAATGAGCTAGACCCTCTTTTCCATCTTGTGTCTCTCTTACTGGCCTGTCTCCCTGGCACTGAAATCTGTAGTCATTTTTTACACATGCCTGATCTTGTCTGATCTGGGAAGCTAAGCAGGGTCAGGCCTGGATAGTACTTGGATGGGAGACCGCCTGGGAATACCGTGTGCTGTAGGCTTATACCTACAAAGGAAGGAAGGAAGGAAGACCTCGCATTGATACCAGCAAGACCCGGGATCAGAGAAAAGTGGAGGAATTTGCACAAGCGCTTGAGGAATCTCTTCCAGGCCCGGCCGACGCAAACGCATCCAACAGATGGGAACATTTCAAGAATACCGTTTACAACACCGCCTTGTCCATATTCGGCAAGAAGACCAACAAGGCGGCAGACTGGTTTGAAGCCCACTCTGAGGAGTTGACACTAGTCATTGAGGAAAAGAGGAGAGCTCAAGCAGCATACAAGGCCTGTCCCAGTGAGCGCAACCTGCAGGTCCTCCGAACTGCTCGCAGCAAAGTCCAACAGACTGTCAGGAGATGTGCTAACGACTACTGGCTCCAGCTCTGTTCCGAAATACAGATAGCAGCTGACACGGGCAACATCAAGGGGATGTATGATGGTATCAAGCAGGCCCTAGGTCCAACACAGAAGAAAATTGCCCCTCTGAAGTCTGCCACAGGCGAGGTCATCCAGGATCGGGCGCAGCAGATGGAACGCTGGGTGCAGCACTACTCTGAGCTATATTCCAGAGAAAATGTAGTCACCGAAGAAGCACTGAACAACATTGAGTGCCTGCCTGTGCTGGAAGAGCTTGACAGTGAACCAACCCTAGAAGAACTTCACGTGGCCCTGGACTCCCTTGCCTTTGGCAAGGCACCTGGAAAAGACAGCATCCCTGCTGAAGTCCTAAAATGCTGCAAAGAGATCATAGTCACTGAGCTGCATGAAATCCTCTGTCTCTGCTGGAGAGAAGGTGGAGTACCTCAAGACATGAGGGATGCAAACATCATCACGCTGTACAAGAACAAAGGTGACAGGGGTGACTGCAACAACTACCGCGGCATCTCTCTCCTTAGCGTTGTAGGAAAGCTGTTTGCCCGAGTTGTACTAAAGAGGCTGCAGGTACTTGCAGAGAGCGTCTATCCAGAATCGCAGTGTGGATTCCGAGCCAACAGGTCCACCACTGATATGGTATTCTCCCTTAGACAACTGCAGGAGAAATGCAGGGAACAACGACAGCCACTCTTTATAGCCTTCATAGATCTCACAAAGGCTTTCGACCTGGTCAGCAGAGACGGCCTCTTCAAGATTCTCCCCAAGATTGGATGTCCACCCAGGCTCCTCAGCATCATCAGATCTTTCCACAAGGACATGAAGGGCACTGTTGTCTTCGATGGCTCCACATCAGACCCTTTTGACATCCAAAGCGGAGTGAAGCAGGGCTGTGTTCTTGCACCAACCTTGTTTGGGATTTTCTTCGCTGTCCTGCTGAAGCAGGCCTTTGGAACTGCAACAGAAGGCATCTATCTCCGGACCAGATCAGACGGAAAGCTCTTCAACCTCTCCAGACTGAGAGCAAAATCCAAAGTCCAGCTGAAATGTCTGCGTGACTTCCTCTTTGCCGACGATGCAGCTGTCACTACCCACTCTGCCAAAGATCTCCAGCAGCTCATGGATCGTTTTAGCAAGGCCTGCCAAGATTTTGGACTGACAATCAGCCTGAAGAAAACACAGGTCATGGTTCAGGATGTGGCCTCACCTCCCTGCATTACAATCTCTGAACATGAACTGGAGGTTGTCCATGACTTTGTGTACCTTGGCTCAACGATCTCCGACACACATTCTCTCGATACCGAGCTAAACAAGCGCATCGGTAAAGCAGCTACCACGTTTTCCAGACTCACAAAGAGAGTCTGGTCCAACAAGAAGCTGACGGAACATACCAAGATCCAGGTCTACGGAGCTTGCGTCCTGAGTACACTTCTGTACTGCAGCGAGTCATGGACTCTTCGCTCACAACAGGAGAGGAAACTGAGCGCTTTCCACATGCGCTGCCTCCGACGCATCCTCGGCATCACCTGGCAGGACAAAGTTCCAAACAACACAGTCCTGGAACGTGCTGGAATCCCTAGCATGTATTCACTGCTGAAACAGAGACGCCTGCGTTGGCTTGGTCATGTCGTGAGAATGGATGATGGCCGGATCCCAAAGGATCTCCTCTATGGAGAACTCGTGCAAGGAAAGCGCCCTACAGGTAGACCACAGCTGCGATACAAGGACATCTGCAAGAGGGATCTGAAGGCCTTAGGGATGGACCTCAACAAGTGGGAAACCCTGGCCTCTGAGCGGCCCGCTTGGAGGCAGGCTGTGCAGCATGGCCTTTCCCAGTTTGAAGAGACACTTTGCCAACAGTCTGAGGCTAAGAGGCAAAGAAGGAAGGCCCATAGCCAGGGAGACAGACCAGGGACAGACTGCACTTGCTCCCGGTGTGGAAGGGATTGTCACTCCCGGATTGGCCTTTTCAGCCACACTAGACGCTGTGCCAGAACCACCTTTCAGAGCGCGATACCATAGTCTTTCGAGACTGAAGGTTGCCAATACAAATAGGCTTATACCATAGTCTTTCGAGACTGAAGGTTGCCAACCAGTTTTTAAAAAATTCCAAATATTTATTTTGAAATTTGGTTTTGAAGGGCACTTTTTAAAAAAAATCCTTGACACTGAAGTCTCATGTGTTTGTTGATATATTTTAAAGCAATATTTGCCAAGCTGTGTATATGTTGCAATTCTACAGAAGCTGCAGAAGGTAATAGGAGGCCCAGAAATTAGCTTCCTGAGAATCGCACCATTCTTCTCTTGCCTCTGTTTTTCTAACAAGAAAGCAAGGGTTGTGGGCAAAGAAAGTTAGTCATGACTAAGTCCTATTGACATGAATGGGATTTCATTTGGTCATGACTAACTTGCCTAGTTGATTTCAATGGTGCTTAGTCGAGACTAACCTTCTTTCGATACAACCCAAAGTTTCTAGCCCCTATGGCTGCAAAGTATGTATAAAAGTGTCAGGGCAATGCCTGCTGAAATCTCAATAGCCAGACAGCTGACTGAGTAAGATTTTCATTGGTTGGAGGGTAGGGCTACACTGTCCCTTTTCCCACCTGAAATTACAGTATGCAAAACAACAAAAATTGTAGAATAAATTCTGCAAAACCAAATAAATTCTGTAAACTTGTATATTCAACACTCAGGATCCAGCATTTCTTGGTGCAGAAGCTGGATTCCAATGGTGCACATCTGTTTTTTCTTTTTATTTTATCTTTTTGAACATTATGAAGCACTGTTGCCAAGATCAGTGTTTACAGTCATCTGTTTGGTTTTTTACTCCCTCCTAAATCAAGCAGGCTTCCTTGCTGCAGAATGTTGTTTAGCCAGACCAAGTGGCATTTGAACTTTTGTTTGCTAAATCTAAGGAGGATAATTTGGCTTGAGAATTTTGTGCCCTCCACCCTTTCCTCTCCAAAAGGCCTTGGGGCTGCTCTGGACCTTGTAATAAACTCTGACCTCCCTGCCACTCACAGATTCTGGTGGGATGGTGAAGCTGTGGCACGTATCTTCCCGCACCTGTGTGCGCACCATGATAGAGGACCGCCAGTCAATGATTTGTTCCTTCAACCCCTCTGGCTCCAAGTTCATCACAGGTGGAGCAGGACCTGGGCTTTACATGTATGATACTCAGACCTGGGAGAGAATGCAAACCTTTCAGCCAAGGTAAGCTGATGGAAGCAGAATGGAAAGCATTGCCCACCAAAATTTGGTAGGAGTTGCCGTGGCTAGCTTCTGGTCCCCTAACAGTGTCCTCCTGTTTCCTTCAGTGACTCCCCAAACAAGATGGATGGGCACATGTCCCGGGTTTACGCCCTGACTTTCTTCCCCGAAAATGATGAACGTTTCGTCTCTGGAGGATGGGACGACACAGTGCAGGTGATGGGGGTAGCGTCTGTAACATGGGAAGTTGGGCAGAGGTGAGGGGGAGGTAAAAAGGATGGTGGGACTGTGTTGCAGGGGTTTGGAATAGGTGAAGGCGGTAGTGTAGCTACGGGGCTGGCGTGGTAAGTACTGCAAGCACCGCAATGCACCATGGAAGCGGCAACACAGTTGCCATTGGTGCCCAGAATGGCTCTGATGTCAAGTGGGAGGGGCCACTTACATGACATGTTGCAGCATCTGCAATACTTACCTTGCCGCCCCCAATAGCTATGCTATTGGATGATGGGAATTGGCAGGGCCAGCTCCAGAAGCTAGAGGGTAATGCCAGTGTCTCATGGCTAGCAAATGGCCCCCCAAAAAGATCAAAGGCAACAGGAGAGAATTATCATCTCCTGCCTCTGACAGTGCCATGCCCAAGGACTCCCAGATCCTGCCTTCTGGGGTGCACTCTTGGTTGGTCGGGGGGGGGGGGGAAGCTAACAAAATTATGGATGGTGTGTTGAGAAAGTGATGAGAGGTAAGTTTTTCTTCCTCTTCACTAGAAGTCAGGCATCATCCAATGAAACTGACCCACAGGAGATTCAGGACAGATAAGAGAAAGTACCTTGTCCCATGATGCATAATGCACTTCTGAGCTGCTGTGGTGATGGCCACAGATTCAGATCGTTTTGAAGGGAGAATTAAGCAATTTTATGGGGGAAGAGATCAATCCTTGGCTGCTTCATCATGATGGCTATGTGGAACCTTCATCTCTGAGGCTGTATATCTCTGACTACCAGTTGCTGGGTGGGGGAGCAACAGTGGGAGATGCTTATTGCCTTCAGCGTCTGTCCGGGGGCCAGTGGTTCCCAGAGGTATCTGGCTGGCATCTGTGAGGAACAGTTTGCTGGACTAAGTGAACCTTTGGGGTCTTCTTTTGTGGGTTTGGCCAGCACTGTGCATGAACTGAATTTGTGTCTTAGACTGGATCCCAGAATCCTTTGCAACACACAGCACTTTCCAGCCCTCCCACATGCTGAGAGGGTTACTTGAGGGCAAGAGTTTAAAAGCTGCTGCACTGTATCCCTCCCTGGGCACTAGGCAATGGCAATTTTTATCAGATGGGTATTGGACGAGAGAGCCCCATCTAACCTCAATTCTCTGGCTTCTGTCCCCCCAGTTTTGGAGTACGCAGTCATCACAGTCCCAACGGTACGCCTGCACATCACCCCCCAACTTTCCCTCTTGCTCTCCCTTTTCTTCTCACACTCTTTCTGTGTCCGCCCCACTGTCCTTCCTTCCTTTTGCTCTCCAGAGTCCTCAACCTTTTCTCCCCGTCTGCCTTGCTCTTATCTTGCTCTCACCTCCTCCTCTCACTTGCTCTGCCCTACTTGTAGGCGTATCTCTGGGCCTCACATCTGTGGTGATGCAGTCTCTATCGACAAAACTGGGACGCAGATCCTGACAGGCTCCTGGAGGCGGAACAACACCTTGCAGGTGAGAGCTGGGAGAAGGAAGCTGGACTAGATGGGCCTATGGCCTGATCCAGTGGGGCTGTTCTTATGTTCTTATGGAAGGGGTCTCAGAGGCACTAAACTCGGAAGGTGGGTTTTAAAGACCGAAAAGAGGGTCTGGGCCTGCTTTGGTGTCTAGAAGGGATGTGGGGCTAGTGGGTGAGAAGGATGAAGGGAGGAAAGCAAGTTCTCCTCGGTTTAGGAGGAAGTAACATATTTTTGCTCTGGACATCCTATGTCCATGAGCAGTGGCATAGCTAGTGGTGGCGGGGGGGTGAGTGCCACCTTTTGGGGGGTGACACCACTAGTGACCAAAATCATGAAAATCTTGGTTGTCAGGAATAATACCATCATGTTGTATTCCAGTTGATGAGTAATTTACAGCAGAATGCAATGAAACAAAACCAGAGTGAAATATCTCCATTCTATCAAAAGGATTAAGAGAGCTGTGACAACTGAGCTACTCTTGCTCCCCTCCCCCCCATTTCCTTCCCTTAAGAAAAGTCATCATGTAAGATTCAATAGGAAAGAGGCTTCCCTGAGACAGTTTAAATCAGTGCTATTGAAGAGAGACTGCATGGTTAAGCATTTTCTGGGTCTGTTGTCTTCTTCATCTGGGAGCAACCAAGACAATAGCCCCAGCCAGCCCACTTGCTGAGATTGGCTTGCACTAGCTGAGTGGGCTTCCAAACCCACCTCACCAAGTCTGAGGGCAGGTGGGGATGCCCAGATGCTCATAAATTACAAAGCCAGATCGATCAGCGACATCATCAACCTCCTGTTTCTAAAGGTCAAAGAAAAGGCTGCTTAGGTGTAGTTCAGGTCGGTTCCCTCAGAAATTGCACCTCTGTGTGGCGAACCCCTTACCCATGTCCTGGGGATCAGGCTCATATGATGGACTCCACAAGCTGATTTTGGACTAAGAACCAGTTACAGAACCATGTGATGTTTAGCAAACTATTCTGCTTTTTAAACGTGCCTGTTTTTGTGTGTGTGTGATTATCTTGCACCTGGTCACTGCCAGCACCCCAACCATCTCCCAAGGGTGTTTTATTCATCTCTCCTTATATTATCCAATTAGCTTGCATCTCTCTCTCTCTCTCTCTCTCTCTCTCTCTCTCTCTTTACCTGCTTCTTGTTGGCTGAATTCAGTCAGAGCCTTGTCCAAGTCCTTCTAGGTCTTGGGCTCCATGCTCCAGCCTAGATCTGTGGAGAATTAGCTACATAACTGGAAGGGTTTCAAGGATATCCTTTCTCTGAGTGGCCTTGTCTCCATGGTGGCAGTGAAGAGTCTCCTGATTTTGGCTCTGGCAGAGGGTCAGATCTGGGGAAAGAAAGGAAGCATCCCAAGGGCTTCTGACCACCACAAGTGCACCGCAAGTGCAATAGTTTTGTAATATTTGCTGAATTTACAAATACAGAATATAAGCAGAACAGAATTTAAGTAGAACATAAGTGGAGGCAAACCGCAGACACTCTGACAATCTGCTACTCCACCCAAGATCCTGAGAGAGATCTGGAGATGCTTTGCTTTCCTAACTCACCATTAGCTTCCACTGATGAACCACCTACCAATGATTCTGGGCCAGTGTTCTGCTTAACAAAGGAACGATCAGTCAGTTTGTACTATATAAGGGCCATTCCATATAGACTACCTTGCCAGGAGTAGAGAAAAGCTAGCCTTCCTTGCCCATTCTCCTTCTGGAATATTGCTTTTTTGTGGGTGTGCGGATTGCAGGCCCAAAGATTAGCAGCAGAGTCCACTGTGATAAAGCACCCCAGCCCTTAGTGAAGTTGGCAGGCTGACTTATGAGTAAATCCAGTGACTGGAAGACCCCTACCTTGCTGCTTGAAACCAAGCCCCTCCAGGCCAGCAGTTCTGCATCCAGTGAAGGGTCACAGTAGTTTTGGTGGTTCAGAAAGGTTCTATCTGTAGGGGGAGGTCAGTGTCCTTTTATTGATCTATTTGACTATGTAAATTGCTTTGTGAACTACGCCTGTTGACAAGCAGTATATAAATATTCGTAACAATACTAACAACTTCATTGAATTAGATGCTCTGGGGAAGGGGGCAGCATTATGGACTCCTGTTCACTAAACACTTGGAAAACAGGGCTCTTGGGTTATTTGGAACAAGATTTGGTGAGAGCTAGGGGTGGGCATTTGTGGGGCCAGCCACAGCATCTCTAAGGATCATGCTAGCTTTTCGAATATCTACCACACTGCAGTGTAATAAATGAACTAAACCTCCTCTTCTTCCCTAACCCAGATCTGGGAAGCCGAAACTGGTAACAAAATCATGGACATTCCAGAAGACTTCCGGGGGCACTCACAGGTTGGATTTCCTTTTCTGACCATTGCCTCAACCAATCCCCTCATCAGCCCACTTGCCATCATGATGCCTTCCACTATAAGGAAGTGACATAAAACATACTCAATGCACAGATGGCCTTATTCCCTATCTTTTCACCCTGAACTCTCTTGGATCTCCCATCCCTGGAATCTATTAGCTGCCCTTGTAGCTATTTATGTCCCCCACTCCGGTTTTGTGTCCCCCACTCCAGGTTTTGTGTCCCCCACTCCCCCAAATGTGACTTAATGGTTGACAACCTTCAGTCTCGAAAGACTATGGTATAAGCCTACAGCACCCGGTATTCCCAGGCAGTCTCCCATCCAAGTACTAACCAGGCCTGACCCTGCTTAGCTTCTGAGATCAGAAGAGATCAGGCTTGTGCAGGGTAACAGTTGCTAATGTGACTTAGCTCGCTTACTTAAACTGCACGGGGAGCTCACTGTGGTTTAGACTGCATAGAGTTGCAATCTGTGAAGGGCTGGGCTTTCCTTGCCGTATGGAATGATGCAATTCACCATTTCCCTTTTTGTTCCACCCAACTCTATGATTCTCCTTCCCTAGATTTATACCTGCCACTTCCTTGGCATGGACCACATAATATCTGGTGGGAGCCGGAACAACTTATGTCGGCTCATTGACAGGCGAATTCTCATGGTATGATTACTTAATGGGAATCACTTGTGGGAAGCAGCCATGACTCATTGGCAAAGTTATGTGCATTGTGTGCTTATGATCCCTGGATCAATCTCTCCCCATCTCCAGTTACATGATGCAAATAGTCCCTTGGAGGGGGGGATTTTCAGTGTGAAAACCATGGAAGGGGAAGTGTTAAACTCTCTTTGCCTTATATCAGTGTTTCTTAACCAGTGGTATGGATACCACCAGTGTACTTGAGGTGGCGTCTGGTGGTGTTTGTGGGACCCCTGGACACCTGTTGCCTGGCAGCGAGGCCAGAAACACAACAAACATAACAAACAGGGGTAGGAGACTCCAAAGCATACTTTTCCGTCCATGAAAAAGCCCTCGTGTCCATCCTGAGCCTCTTACTGGTGTTTGTAGTGTCACATCTGGCCTCCCAACCCAGAAGTAACTGGCAATGATGTAATCTTTTGGTGGTACTTCAAATAGGTGAGCCATGTAAAGTGGTATGGTGGAAGGCAGACATTGAGAATCACTGCTGTATATCATACTCCTGCACCAAATCAAGGACACCCCCTGTTTGGAGACTTAACTGGGCTGCTTCCAGTTCACTTCCTGCTATAAGTCCATTTCTTAAAGATGGTTTAATGTGTAATGAGACACTTACATAGAAAGATTAAAAAGCATCTCTGACTGAGGCCCTGAAGATCAGGTACCAGTCTCCGTTTGAGTTAGACAGGCCAGTGAGCTGCCTCATACACTTATAGAATATTAGTGCTAGAAGAGAACTTGGAAGTCACTCCCTTGCTCCATGTGGAGGACTGCAGTATACCCAAGAGGTGGCCATCCAGCCTCTGCTTGAAAACCTTCAAGAAAAAGACTGTTAAGGTAGCATCAAATGTGTAGCAAAGAGATAGGGCTGGAGGGGTCCAGAACACAATCATTAAAGCTAATGATTCCATGGCCCATCATGCACTAGGCCAGTTTGGAGGATACTTTTGGTACCAAACCAGCCCTGTTTGTTTAAAGATCTGCAGACTCACAGGGTGTACACTCCTTGGCCCCTCCCCTGGCACTTGGGCCAGTTTCCATAACGGTGTGTGTGAGTTAATCTACACACTTTGAAAAATGAACTTAATTTCACAGTGTGTAGAGGGGCCATTTGGATGAAGCCCATTAAGGAAACCTCCACATCCAGTGACAGTGTATCTCTGCATGTCAGATACTGGAGAAATACAACAGGGAATGGTTTTAGCTCGGGCTTGCTTGGGAACTTTCTGCTTGCAAGGGTCTAGTTGGCCACTCTTGGGAACGGACTAGAAAAGATGGACCTTCCAGGCTGCGCAATTTAATAATGATAGAAAGAAGGGATGCCTTCTGGGATAAAAGTTTGGGGGCAATGAAGAGGTTGGGTGAGAGAGTTACAGCCTTCTACTTCTCTGATGCTTTCTTTCCCTTTTCTGCCAGAGCACAGGGGTACTGAATGACTTACCAGGAGGTGTCTACAGCACCCATATCAGTTGTCGTGGGGTCCTAGCAGCTGCCTCTGGCAACAACCTTTATCTTGCACAGACTCCGGTCCGGCCCTGAATCCTTCCCAAAGAGAGCAGCAGCTCAGTACAGGCCTCCGACTATGACCGAGTGATGCCACAGACTTCTTCCCGCTCTGCTTCTAATGATTCTCACCAGCCTGCCTGTGGTTTTCCGAGCATCCTCGGCTTCTAGCGAAACCTTCCCATCATGCTCTGCCTCTTAAGGACATGTTAATGTGCCTGCTGCCTTCTCACAAGCCTCTGCTTCTGCAGACTCGCACGTCGTGCTCTGCCACCGAAAACAGATGCCTGACTGGATGTGGCCAATTCCATGTGCGGCTGACACTTCTTATCATGCTTTTCTACTTACAGTGCACACAATTGTGCTCAAAACCTTCCCATCAAGCATTGCAGCCTGAATACCTTTGATCCAATGCCAATTTAACTATGATTATGTCAACATTCTCTTCTTCCGTGGAACAGATGGTACCCAATCCCATTATTCCTATAGGCTGCGCTACCTGTCCCATCATGATCTGCTGCGGCTGGGATCAGCTCCATCATGACACATTGCCAGGGACCTGAATGCTGACTGTTGCAAAGTGACCCCTAATCCGGCTGGGATTGTTTCCAGGATACTCTGGATTTGAAACATTTCCCATAATTCCCTATTGTGGACAATCATGACAAATTAACAAGTGGCTCATCATCTTCCAGCAGCCAGAACTACCTTCCAATCACATGTATCTGTGCATGAATTTGCCACTGCTTCCAGGGGGTGAAGGTAGCAGGTACTTTTCTTTTCTCTCTCCATCTCTCTCTCACTCTCTCTCTGTTCTTCAGATCCCAGCTTGGCTACCCTAAAACACTGCTCGGTGCCAAATTAAACTATCTTGGCTGGGCCTCTATGTGTGTCCAGGACTCCTGGGTTATTTGGGAAAGGAATGGGACTTAGCCATATGGGAGTGGAGCAGATTTTCTAAACAAGTCGGGGGGGGGGTTCCCCCTTTGACAGGGCCTAGTCATGGAATATGTGAAGAAATAATAAAGAGAGTACTCTCTGGGCATGTGCAGAGTGCATTTCCCTCACTGCTGAATAATCACAGCTCTCCTCCACCCCTTTGAAATTAGGGGGAAGGTTTCCCAGAGCAACAGAAAACTTAAGCTCTGGCAAGTTTCTCTTTCAAAACTCAGCACCATTTCCCTCCTGCAACCCCAAGACACTCACAGAATTGTGAACAGAGCTTCAGTTTATTCTACAAATCGCAAATTTGCAAATCAACCTCAGATCCTCACCCCAGAAGTCTGGGATGCTAGATAGGGGGGATGATCTTTCAAACAGGATTCTGCCCCCAAGCAATATTATAGAGTTGATCAGCAACAGTCACCATCCTGTCTCGATATTCAAGCTTCATGTGGTTTCCCTCTGGGATGCCCTTGAATCCATGAGCAAGACCCCAACAGCATGCAGCAATCACCCCAGTAGAATCACTGTCCCCTGTGAAAGAGGAGGGGAACACGCAAGCACAGAAAAATGTGAGATGCAGCCAGTTCTGGGCTGGAGCATTTTTTAAAATGGGGTTCCCAATTGTTTTTTCTATGTTTGCCTTCTAACTCACCTCCATGAAACATGGCACGCCCACAGAGCTCATCCCAGCTGTCCCCTGCACCCAGCAGAGCATCATAGGCAATCATGGGAGCATCGTGACCACTCCGTCCAGCCCACCCATCCAGGCTGAAGGTTTTGTAGATGCCATCACGCTCAGTGGGGCCATAGGCAGGAGGAAACCGGGCGGGGCCTCGGCCATCAGCAAGACCCCGCTCTGAGAGGTACCTAAATGGAGGGAGTGGGAGCAGGTGACATTAACTGAAAAACCTGAAAGTCATCAACACTTTGTCACCTTCTTAACACAACAACCTACTACTCCTATATATATATGTGTGTGTGTGATATATATATCACAACAGAACTGAGATGAAGATATTTTTTCCCACAACAATGGAGAAAATATTTTCTAAATTCAATCTGAAATATTTTTTAAAATCAAAATAAACCCTCAATCTTGTTCTAAGGCAATCACACTGTGCAGTTAACTGGCCAGCATTTAAGCTTTCTTGTTTTGTTAAAAGCCCTAATTGAATTGTGTCCAAAAAAAGAGAGAAAATTGGAGGGGTATGGGGTGGTATCAATGCAAAATAAGTTCAAATGTTGGCATGCAAATCTTCAAATTTTCTTATCCTCCCTTACCCCAGATTCACTGCTGTTCTGAAATAATTATTGCAAGCTTCTGGATAATGTTGAGCTATCATTGACATCCATTTACACACAATTATTTGTGTGACTGCTAAACCACAGTCATGGCTGCTGTTCTATGATTATGGACTTCTTACATCTTTTATCTCACTCATCCTTTGTTCACGGAGCTCAGGGTAATGTACATGGTTGTCTCTACAACAAGGTTGTCCTCATAATTGCGAGGTAAGTTAGGCTGAATGAGAGTTGATTGACCCAAAGCTACTCAGGAACTTCATAACAAGGATCTGAATCCAGATCTAACCACTACACTGCACTGACTCTCAGTTCTTTGCAGAATCTGATGGACAACATTCTTTATTATTCAGATAAGCAAGTTTCTAGCCCTCTTGATGAAGGACCGCCTGAATGTAGAGCCTGAATCAGCTGCACCACTGGCCTTCGAACTCCATGATCTTAAAGGATTTTAAATCCTACTCTATTCCCCCAAATACTCCCCAAATTACTTACCATTCCCATTTCTCTTGGAAATAGGCCCAGGCCCCCACATTGGAGTCGCTCTCAGCTGCAGCAGTGCGAATGTACTCTAAGGCAATGGGTAAGGTCTTGAGCAGCTCTGACCCCCAGAGTTCAAGTGGGAGGCCCTGCACTGCATAAGCAGTAAACAGGGCGGAGGCCAAAGCACCCAGATACCCTGTAAGACAGGAGGAGGAAACCTGTCATCCTTCAGACCTGACGTTGTTGTACCCTACTCTTCCTCAAAGATGCTCAGGGAACCATTTGTGCAAGTATCTCATTTTAGACTCACAACAAGACAGGGAGCTTTCCAGAGTCACCAGTAAGTATCATGGATGAGGGCAGCTCAAAAGCACCCTTATCACTATGTTCATTTCTGAGAGACATAGTTATGTCACAGAGTGAGCTCTGAAAACTAAGTCTGGAAGTTTTATGTGGGTCAGTTTAATGGATAGTGCCTATTGCACAGTTCCTGTGAAATCACCAACACACCAACCTCCAATTCCCCAGGGCAGTCCTGTAACCTTTTTGAAAATGTTGGTCTATTTTCTTTGCGCTTAATGATATATGTTTCAGTGTGTATATGCCTATAAACACACATAAACTGCTTTAATTTTATTCCCCTAAAAACCAGCAGGTGACCCACCTGAAGCACAAGGCATGAACAAGGCATAAAACACAAGGAAGGGGCAAGTCTACTTACTGAACTAGCCTTCAGCTTGCTAGCATGTACTGTATGTGTGTTAACTGGACAAATGGATGATGAATCCATAATGAACATAGTTAAAATGTCACATCTGCCTTCATTCTCAGATCTACCTCAAAGCCCAATACTAGGCACAAAACCACCCACCCACACACCAGCCTCCCTTCCTGGACAAAGCCCCTAAAGTTCTTTTCTGCTTACCCCCTCCTGGAAGGCATCCCATTATATAGGGCTCTGCCCCACATATCCTTTTACCTGTGGGGTGATGATGCGTCATTCTTCCACTTTCTATGCTGACACAAACCAGGGTGGTCAAATCTGAGGGGCGTGGATACCTGGGAAATATGGTAGCAAGGGGTCAATCAGTTTGAAGTCTACAGAAGTGGTTCCCAAACTTTTTAGCACCAGGACCCACTTTTTAAAATGGCACTCCACTGGGACCCTCCCAGGCTTACCAGTCTTTAAAAAAGGAAATCTAGAAAGAAATAATATTTTTATTTAGTTTTTTTGTATTTATAAGTAATATTAACCAGAAAAAGACTCTCCAATATTTACACATGCTTGCAAACTGCAGGAGCTCAGCTTCTTGCTGTGCAGTTAGCAGCAATCCTGCAAGCTTGAGGCAATTACTTCTCCGATCTTTCCATCCCCACTGGTGACCCACCAAAAATCAGGTTGTGATCCACCAGAGGAGCCCGACCCACAGTTTGGGAACCACTGGTCTACAGCCATCCTCATTCACACTGTACACTATTTTACCTAAGCCCAATACACATGGATCTCATGGCAGCACCACAGCCTGTCGCAGTGGGGTTGAAAGGAATGCGGTATCCTCCCAGTTCTCCCGGTCGCAACTGGGAGGTCCCTGCAGGCAACAGCAGAAGAGTGGCATGAGATGCGCTGTTCAGGGGCCAAACTTCACATGACGCTCAGTTGTGTGCAGTTCAGTCTCAGTGTTCTTTCATTTTACAGTGCACCTATGAAGGCTGCAACTTAAAGCTGAAGACTTATGTTGGACTGGGAAAAGATGAAGAAGTCCTTTCATCTGCCCACCATCCTATGCAGGTCTTCCAGCTTAGATCAACATTCCATAATTGCAAAACTATGCTTTAGAAAGCAAACACATGCATTTGTGCATGCACGGGCAACACGCACACCATGGACAAACTACATGCAACCAAGTGTCTTGTGCAATTCGGCCCTCAATGTAGAGTTTGTGTGGCTGCAGTGACTCAGATTGCGAGCCCTGAGCCAGGAAGTCCCTGATTCAACTCTCGTCTCAACCACAAACTCATTATGTGGTTTTTAGGTCAGTTGGCTCTTTCCCACCCGCAGCCCTTCATCTGCAGTATGGTTGTAGAGGTAATAAGCCCAGTGACGTAGCTAGAGAAGGTGCAGAGGTAGCAATTGCACAGGGCTGCGGGCTGCCTAGGGGCAACAGTCTGGCCACCCACCTGTGCAATTCCCCACCCCGCAAACGCTGCTTGTGCCTCTTGCAAAAAGTGCCAGAAAAACGGCAGTCCTTGCAAGAGGGGCAGCGGGGATCACAGTCTCTAGCTGCCCGCTCTCCTTGCTCTGGGGGCTTGGAGGGAGATGGCAGAGCAAGGGGAGCATGTGGCCACAGACTCCAATCACTGCTTGCGCCTCTTGGGGGGGCAAGCAGGAGGGGAGCTGGGGGGGAGGTGCTGGATTTTTTTATTTTTCAATTTTAAAAAACGCAGGCGTGATGTCACACGTGGGTGTGATGAAGGGGGCATCTTTTTTAACTTTGCTTGGGTTCCAGGGTGGCTAGCTGCACCACTGAATAAGGCTGATCTGTTTTGTAGGGTTATTTGAAAGATTACTGAGGTACAGGATATGAAGTGCTTCTAATGCTTTGGAAAAGCGCTCTAAAAAGGAGGAGGGAAATCCAGAGATGCACAGGAGGTAACACCTCCAGCATTGACAAGTACCCAGCAGAGAGACTGCCACAGTTACTTTTACTTTCAGCCCATGCTGAGAAAAAAAGCCCATGCTGAGAAAAAAAAAGTAGCACTTATGCTATATTCTCTTGTATTAACAGAAAAGAAGAACAAACACTTGAAAAGAACCACCTTCCTGAGGGTAGGAGGGAAAATTGTCCTTCCACAAGAGGTTACATCTGAGTTACCTGAATAAACATTTCATAAATTCTTATAAAAACAGAACTAGTATCCAAACCTTATTTTCTAATTGAACTGGCTGTCTGCAACCAATGGTGTAGCCAAGGGGGCCAGGGGGGTACAGGATCATGGGTACCACACTTTGAGGGGTGTCAAGTTGCCTTCTCCTCCCCTGCCCCGGGCACTCGGAGCGGTCACAAGTCTCTCCAAATGGTTGTCCGCTTTTTCCGCAAAAAACCAGTCAGCTTCTCAGAGCGGCACACAACTGCTTCATGTGCTCACAACTCAGAAGTAATTGGTTGTGACATCATCAGGGCATGATAATTATTTCTGGGTCAGGCACTTCACGACCCTGGGTGCCAGAGGGGCCAGCTGCACCACTGCCTGCTTAGACAGCAGAGGTGGACATTACCTAGAATACTGGTGGGCCCCGGCTTCCTCCCTTCCATGTCATTCATGGCATCCACGTAGCGTCTGGCCAGCTCCTGGAATAGTGGCTCTCCATCTTTCCCTGAGTGGGGTATGGAAAACATAAATAAAAGCTGTTTTCTCTTTTAAAGTCTGCCCTCAATCTTTTGCCACCACCTACCCCTCATTTTGACCATTGGGTGAAAATCCATGATTTCCTCTATTTTTGGTCCTTTTTTCATCCACTTTAGACTTTCGCGGACACTGTCCTTTCCCAAGCTGATTGCACAGCCAGTGTTAATTCAGCAACAGTGTCCCAATTGTCAGTACTGTAAATCACTACAGTATTTTCTGACACTCAAGCTTCCATCAGCACTGTTAGGAAACCACAATTCTCACTTCAACAAGCGTGACCATGGGACAGCGACCACGCCACCATTGCCAGGAAAGTCATAAATCCCTTTCTCTTTATCAATTCTATGTCGAACAAGCAGCAATTTTTGAACTGCTTTTCTGATTTGGAAACTCACCTTTCCATAGCTCCAGCACATCTCATATAATGGAGCACAAACCAACCAACCCAGAATTCCAGTGCTCCAGAAGGGTATCACCCAGTGGCAAGGTTGAAGGGGGATCATCTGCACAGAGCTAGACCTGCTCATTAGGCAGTAGGCGGCAGCTGAATCATGAAGTGGTGGAGGGGACTTTAGTACTTCAGATATTGGACGGAGGCGCCATTGTAGTTTGCTCTCCCCTGTATCAAGCTTCTTGAAAGTTAAACAGCATCCCAACAACTAGCATATCAGGGGCAAAGGTTCTATCCCAGTCTGGTCCCTGCGGTACTACGCTTCTACTTGCAGAGAGCCTTTGCTATAGGAAAGCATTCAAAGATATGATCCCTGACCACAGTCTGAAATGATACCGTCCACTCCACCACCCTTGGGCCTTTTCTACCTTGTTACCACTTTATTCCTCTGCATGCCTGGACCAGCCCTGGCTGGCTCTCTGCATACAGCACAATGAGATGCTAAAAGTCTGGTTCTAGGACCAACCATTTGCCTGATGTGCTAGCTTTCTATCCACAATTTTTCCCCAACCCCTTGCAGTCTGGAGTAGTTCAGGCCAATCTACTAGCACTGTGGTTTTCAAACTCTCCCGGAGTTTGAAACCCACTGTAAGTCTTAGCAGGGGCGGGGGGGGGGGGAAGGCAGTGACACGATCCCCAGGATTGCATTGCTCAGGATGCACTCACCAGTCCCTGCAGCACACTGTCCCTGTGTGCGGGGAGCCCTGTGCGAGCGCCTGCAGGGCGCCCCAGGTCAGGGAAAGGGAGAGTGGAGCGATCTGCTCTGCCTCCACAAAAGCGGAAGCGGAGTGCGATCACCCCACTCTCCCTTTCCCTGACTTGGAGAGCTCTGCAGGCGCTCGCACAGGGCTCCCCGCACACAGGGATGGCTGCTGCAGGGACTGGAGGGTGCACCCCAGTCCCTGCAGCCCCGCCAGAAGGGAAAGCGGTGCAATCGTGCTCCGCTTCCGGTTTTGCGGAGTGGGGCGCGATCACTCTGCTTTCACTTTTCCTGACCAGGGGAGCCCTGCCGAAGGTTGCGCAGGGCTCCCCGTACCCCCGGGAGGCTTGGGCAAGTGCACCCAAGGCCCTGCAGCCCTGCTGAGTGGAGCGATCCTGCGGATCGTGCCGCTACCTTTCCCCTGTCTCCTGGCTGCCCCCGCCCCTTAAGGGGGCAGAGGCCAGGACCCACAGGCTGAGGTGTTGCGATGCCCCAGTTTGAATACCGCTGTACTAGCACCTCATTCTCTGCGCTGGGCCCTCGTAAAGTGATGCAAAAGAGAAAGCTGATTCCCCTAGGAAAAAGAGCATGCATGTCAAACAGGGCTGTAAACCTGCCAAGTCTTTTCCATCTACTCACCAGTGGCCAGGGCCTCAGCAGTGGCCAGGTGCAGCACAGTGTCATCACTGACAGGCCAATCAGGGAGGGCTACACAAACCTTGCCGAGCCCACCGAGTTCCTGGAGCTCCTGGTGGATCTGGGGCCCCGAGGTGCAGTACTCCCAGCGCTGGTTGCGATATCCAAGGGCGTCCCCTGCACCAGACAATACCATTGCAGCACGATAGACTTCTCTGGAGGGTGTTTGGAGGCTGCGGTGGCAAAGTATAGACTGAGAGCATGTAAGCCACTATCTACTCCAGGGGGGGGTCAAACTCGTTTCATACAGAGGGCCGAATAGCATTCATGATGCCTGTTAAGGGCCGGAAGTAATGTCATTAGGTAGGAAGTGATGTCATTAAACAGGTCTTAACCAAAAATAAGCACTTTTTCTCACTTAGGAACTCATTAACTGCAAATGACAGAAGAGAAAATACGCAAATATTTCAAGATATGGGAAAGCCCAATCTACATGTGGGCTGCCCTTTCAGCAGCAACACCTGAGTACTGCTCAGCAGCTTGAGAGCCTGAGGGCCAGATAAAGAGCTTCCGCGGGCCACATCCGGCCCCTGGGCCTTATGTTTGACACCCCTGATCTACTCTGTACTTGGAGAAAAAAAATCAAATTTTGTGCCAACAAAACAATTTAGTACACTACTTAATTCAGTGGCATCTATTTGCCTGTATGATTTATTCCATGTATAGGAAGCATGAGGAAGACACTACGCCTTGCTCCAAAGCCTGATCAGCCAATAGGTGCCACTGAGACACTGGTGTAATGGCCATTTGTACAGCATCAATTCCTATGATCACCACACCTCAGGGGGAAAAATGACAGGTGGCAGGACCAGCCTTAGGGCAATTTGACCAATTGGCCCGTAGCTGCAGCCAGTACCTAGCTCTGTAGCTGATAATCCAGCACAGTATTTTCCATGCCAAGGTGTTGCAAGGAGCGTGTGCCGCTCAATGGCCCTCCCTCTCTCCTCCCTCCCTCCCTCCAACCCCTGGGTCTGATTAGCTTGAAATTGCTCCCTCCAGAAGCAGTTGGCAGTGACATTGCTGACAGGTGCCTTGTGGCTGTCACTCATCCTTATGAGTAGGGGAGCATTGCAGGGGTGAGCCCCCCACGGAAATGCTTTATGTTGGGCCCTGCATGTCCTAAAGCTGGCCCTGCCAAAGGGTAGCCATGTTAAGTCTGTGGGAGAGGAAACCTTAATTCCAACTTAGTCCTAAATAATACAATCAATCTTGTTGATCAGTTCTAGAGCCCAGAGTTTCCTCTCCTCCACACTTCCTCTTCTGCTCCATTCCCCTCTTCCTTTTCTAATCAAGGGAGCGGGACAAAGAGTAGTAGTGGCAGGCCGGTGGATGGAGGTGAGCACCCTCTGTCAGTGTGCCATCAAAGGCAGCTACCTCCATCGGTTTAATGGTCCAGGATAGCTCTGGGCTCTGGAAGACACCAGTCTCTTTCTCTCTTTCTCAGCCTCGCCTACCTCACAGGATTGTTGTGGGGTACAAAAGGAGGGGAGGAACTATGTACACCACCCTGAACTTCTGGGAGGAAAAGTGGTATAAAAATGTGAAAAGTAAATAAATAAATGTGTACCCCAAGAACAACTCGTGTAATTTGCTGAGCTGCGTGAATGCATGTGAATACGGCAAAAAGCAGGACTGGCAAAAATGGAGTACAGCAAATGACAGAATACAACCCCTCCCATATGCCTCCTTCTAGAATGAGAGCTAGCCCAACCAAGACTACTACAATGTACAGTATATTCCTCCCCAGTCAACTCTCCTATGTCTTTAACACAGTGATTTTCAACTTTTTTTTTTCATCAGATTTTCAAGGCACACCATCAGTTTTTGGACAAATGACAAGGCACACCATGCAGCTGGTGGGAGACTCATATCCCCCAATGGTCCAATTAATAAATGACCCTCCACCAAACTCCCATGGCATACCTGGGGACCATTCGCGGCACACCAGTGTGCCACGGCACAGTGGTCGAAAATGGCTGCTTTAACAGTTGCACGGCAGGCAGGAATTGCACAGGCAACACTCTCCCCTATTAGAAGGAGAAATAACCCATTTCTGCCCAACCCACAGGTGTACACAGCCCAGATGGTGTACATAGCTCCTCCCTCCTTTTGTCCTCCACAACAACCCTGCGAGGGAGGCGAGGGAGGGAGGGAGAGAGAGAGACTGGTATCTTCTAGAGTTCATGGCTATCCTGGACCATGGAGGTAGCTGCCTTTGGTGGCACGCTGGTAGAGGGTGCTCACTTCCATCCACTGGCCTGCCACTACCTGATTCGATCCCAGTTGCGTATATGCAACGTTGCGTATATGCAACGTTCAGCCACACTAGACGCTGTGCCAGAACTACCTTTCAGAGCGCGATACCATAGTCTTTCGAGACTGAAGGTTGCCAATACAATACCAATACAATATGCAACGTTGGACAGAAATGGCTTTTAAAGGCACAAGAGCTCCAGAAAAAGAGGGCAGCTCTCCCCTTCTCTCTTCCCACCCAATCTTCCCTACTGATCAAGCCAAGCCAACACACCCGCCCCATTCTGAGTCTTTAGAGATCTAAGAGGCCAGAGTATTGCTTCCATTACGGTAAAAGGAACTCAGAACTACCAACTTCACATGCAGATCGTCACCCTTAGATAAGGGGGGGGCACCAACTCTGGTATACTTTTAGAGGTGCGCGTATTTCTGGCATTACGGCTGCGTCTCCAACACACCCCATCCTAGAAGCGCAGAGCGCAGGGAGCAAAAGGACGCGCCTGGCATCGCTCCCTTCAATGCAACAGGCAGGGGGGTTGCGATCAAGCTGCTTACGCTCCTTCCATGGTGGGGGCCTGGGGCGGCTGCACGGCCTGTGGTCAGTCCCTGCCAGGCAGCCCTTGCGGACACTCCCCCTTCCCTCCCACCAGCACCAGTTGCTGCCTCTGCATTTTCGCAGGCTATTGATGCCCTCCTTGGACCCTAGCCAGAGTCCAGGGGGAGGCTCTTAAAGAGAACGGACCCAGACAAGTAGAAGCCATGCGTGGTGTGAGAGGTTTAAAAAAAATGCCTCTGAACATGGGCAGAGTGTTTCTTACCACAGACTGCACAGCGCCCACAACAACCCATCCACACATCAGGAATGCCAAAGGGTTTGCTGAAAGTGTTCCAGCCTCTCCTTAAGCATTAATTTAGTACAGTGTTTCTCAAATTGTGAATCAGGACCCACTAGGTGGATCCATTTCTAATATATTAGACTTGATGCTACCATGGGGTGTGACTTTATTTGGGGAAATGTGACAGATCTGTACTTCGAACAGGCTACTATGTACAGTATATGCTTTTAACAATGATATTAAATGGGACTTACTCCTGGGTAAGTGCCGACAGGATTGCAGCCAAGGGGTGTTAAAAATTTTCCTGCTTGATGATGTCACTTCCGGTCATGACATCACTTCCAGTGGGGTCCAACAGATTTTCATTCTAAAAAATGGGTCCTAATGCTAAAAGCTTGAGAATCACTGATTTAGTGGATACTTCATTAGCCGCACTCAAAGCCCAGCTGGAATAAGCACACTTTGGGGGGGGGACGGGACAATGTGAAAAGAAACTCCAAAATACTCTTCAGTTCAGACTGCATGTTTATTTCAATGCAAGCATTCAAGTCTGAAACATGAAATAAATGAAAGCATCCCAATGAAAATATAATTGTCTTGCTAGTTCAAATCAAAGGCCCATCTTGTCCAGAACTGTCTCCGCAAGCAGCTGACTACATCCTCCTTGTGAGCTCATAAGCCCGGGTGGAGGTGAGAGGACACTGGTTAGCCCACACATTATTTGTCCCCTATTTTTGGAATTCATAGATAGTCTGCCTCTGAGTATGGAGGTTCAGTTAGCCTTTGTGGCTAATAGCCTCCTTGTAAATCCCTCCATGCCTTTTGACAGATTTCTTTTTGTTTTGTTTTGGTTTTTTTTTGAAGCCACTGATGCTAGCAACCATCACCACAAAGAGATTCATGCATTACTTCTCGCTGGACTTCCGTGAACCTACTACTGACAGTTTGGCTCTAGCAGAGAAAGAGAGAAACTTTCCAGGTCAATGCAGCTGTAATGCAGTCCTGAGGTAAGGGAACAAATGCTCCCCCCACAGCAGGATGCATCGCATGCCCCATTGGTACAACTGCAGTGGCCTGGAAAATTGAATAGGATTGTGCCCCAATTTGTCCCATTGTTTTCAATGGGACCCACAGTGTGCATGTGTGAGGTAAATCTCGCTGCTGGGGTTGGCAACGAGTTGCACAGAGGACTGTAGCCTTTTAATTGTGACTAAAATTTCACAGCCACATTTTTCTAAACGTTTTTCTAATTGAACTTCCAAGTTACACAGGAAATACAGTACATATCCTGTGCGATAGCATTTTCTGCAACTCATTGAACTTTTCTGCTGTATCTGTGGGGCTGTGACCTAATGCCTCCTGCGACACTCTTAAGAGACTGACAACAAAGCTTCCATTCATAGCAAACAGGGCAGTTTAACAGAGAACTCACGATTACATTAAAGCCAATAATATTATATATTTCTTAAGTGCCTAAAAAGAACACAGTGCTTTTACCATTCGTACAATAAGTTTAACAAAACCTTGATGGCAGGGATAGCAAACTAATGCATGCGCCACAAAGCTTCCTGGGTGACCTTGGGCTAGTCACTTTCTCTCAGCCTAACCTACCTCACAAGGTTGTTGTGAGGAAAAAAGGAGGGGAGCACATGTGTACACCGCCCTGAGCTCTTTGGAGGAAGGGCGGTATAAAAATGTGATAAATAAATAAATAAAAAGGAAGGCAGGTGGAATAAGGAAAGAGATTGGAGGAAGAGAGAGATTTAAGCCAAATCTCTGCACTGAAAGACTTCTGAGGATTAGAAATTTCTTCGGGTTCTTCTTAAAGAGATTGGATACTATGAATAACTGAAGGAAATGAGTTCCAACGATATGATGCCACCACAAGTGAACAGAAGTGCAAGAATCTTTGTGCTTTGCTCTCGGATACCCGAGCAGCTCTGTGTAACTCGAAAGCACAACCTCAAAAATGAACAACTTTCAGTGTTCAGTAAGACATGCATTTTGAGGGACTGGAGAGAAAAATCGTCCCCTCCTGCCCAGCAAAGAGTGCTGTATGGCAGGGAGGGGCAGGTCAGCTTTGTGGAATCTACTTTGTGGTTTTTAATTAGAATCTTGAGGTCCACCAAACGGAGCCAGATGCAAAACTATCTGTAGGGAGATAGGAACATGCACTTTGCATAGAGGAACAAGGTACCTACGAGCACAAGCTCTGCCTAGGAATAAGCTTTCAGTAGCAGATCAGAGCTCAAAGTCCTTTTGAAAATCAGCTCCTGCTTTTCCCCTGACACTTCCTTGATTTCAGCAACCTAATTCAGAAAAGGGGGGGGGGGAATCCTCTTATGGCAAGGAAAGGTGGTGTATAATTATTGTTTTACAGCTGCATTGTGCTACTGGCTCACTTTCATCCTGTGGTCCATTCAGACTCTTAGATCCTTTTCACATGTGCTGCTACCAAGCCAGGTTCTCTCATCCTGTCTTTGTGTCTCTGGTTTCCTGTACCTGTATGCAGGGCCTCTGATTTTAGTACCTAAATCTGCGCCAGCTCTGGGTAGATCTGCCCTGTTTTTCACCGATATCCACCTTTGACATCTGCTTTATTGTTTCATGGGTTAGAGATCGGAAACTGGGGCACAATTTAACCCTTAGCTGAGTCTGTGATCACAGAGAAGTCACCACACTGCCACCGCTATGCACCATTATTATGTCCTCCTGCATAGCAGTGAGACATAACCCAAGGGCACCTTCAGCTGCTTCTGCTTCCACACAAGCAAAACCAGGCTTTCAGAGAGGTCCCTACCTAGCTGCTCACTCCTGGGGCATGAGGGATGTCACAGGGAAACAGGAGGGCAAGGATGCAGAAGAGAATTTTGAGAACGCCTGTGTTGCTGTTCAGAGAGAGAAATACAGAGGTCTTCCCTTTACTGTGGCTCATGCATGAAGGAGCCAGTGGGCAGAATAAATGTTTAAATGCTCTTGCACAATTGAAAGAGACCTCCTGTTAAAAATTAGCTGCTGATGCCTGGGTTGGAGTTAGTTGAAGTTGCTTCCCCCCCCCATCCTAGCAAAGGAGAGGGGACAGAAATAGGTGAGGGAGGGAGGGAGAGAAGTTTGCAAGAGAAGTGCATGCTGGGAATGAAGGCATCTTGAGGGTGCCAGGTCTCTCTCTCAGTCATGTGTGGTTGTACCTTTGCTGCCTGATAGATGCACCTGATATTTGCTGCTGTTTAAATTCCACTCATTGATTGGTAAAGTGAATAGGGCAAGACATCTGCCATAAGTTTCCAGAGTTCTCCCATCCAAAGGAAACCAAACCCAGGTAGTACTGGTCCCTGGAACTTTTCCCCACTCAGTGAGTCCCTGACATTGATTTCATTTTAGAAAGACATTCATTCATTTTAGCAGAAACCATATCTTGGATTCCAAAGCACTGCTTTATGATTTCTGAGATTCATCCACCCAACAGATCCCACAGACTCTCGCTACCATTTGTTATTCCACCCAAGCCTCTCCCCATTCTTCACCCTGCCCCAATCCCCCCCTCCCCAAATACAACTCTGAAGGATTTCCTTGTTCTTTATTTAGCCAATTGTTTTGGGAGGGGTGTTACATGAGCAGATCCACTTGAACCATTAAGCTTTCCAAGTCTCAGTAGTGAGAAAAGCAGGGTCACAGGTCATTCTCAGGATGTGTCACAGTCAAAGTGCAAAGAAGGACAACAATAAGTTATGGCAACACTGGGGGTGATGGATTAGGGAGGGGGTCTCCTTAGGCCGACAAATTCAGTAGAAGTTCATCCTGCACAGAGACGACTGGTGTGACCACAGAATGCTGCCTTGAAATGAACCTTTCAGCCTGAGGGGGAAAAATACATGGCAGTTAAAACTCTACACATGCTCAGAGACACTCTCCTCATTACTACAAAATACACCACATGTATGTGCTGCCATTAAAACTTGATTCCAGGGTGGGGTTTTGCTCTGTCACAGATCCCCTTCTCAACTCCCTTCCCAGAGTCCAAATACCTCAAACTCCAGAGCAGACATTCTCATAGTCAGGAGTGTCATCTTCGCTTTCCCGATCACTGGTGCAAGCTGCAAAAAGGTAACAGAAGACATGATGCTGGGGTAACACTGAACACTTGTAGCCCTCAACAACTAGCAAAGGAGCATCTTGATAAAGGGAAATCAAGCATATTTCTGAAGAGAAAGAATTCCCTCCCAGCCCACACTGCAGATTTTTCTCACTTACTCAAAAACATATCCGAGACAGTGGCATCTGGTTCAAGTACATTGACGTATTCACCTTAGGCAGGGAGGGAGGCAGGAAGAAAAGAGGAAATTTTACATTAAGATTCTGAGATGAATTAGCAACATTCATGAGTTCAGCCAGGGACAGCCCAAGGTGACCTGCCACCTGCCTCTGCCGATGACACCCCCCAACCTACTGCAATGCACCCCTTCAAGATATTGGGTGGAAGACAGTGATCCAGCCCCCTACTTCCTCACCTTGCCACTTCTCATGCAGTCCCTTTAAACAAATCTGGAATGCTCCCAGCATGCCCTGCACTTCCAGATTTTTTAAAAAGGGAGAGTGAGAAAGCAGTGAGGTGAAGAGGTAGGGATCACACAGTGGCAGTAGCAACCTGCTTTCCTACCTCCTTACATTGCTCCTGCTTTGTGTGGACCCTTTAAATGAAACAGGAAGTGAGGGACCCACTGACATGTCTGCTCTTCCTGGTTTGTTTAAAGGGAGCACAAGAGAAAGGAGGAAAGTAAGGGGGTAGGGGACTGGATTGCCACCTCCTGTGTGATTTGGGGAGGGCAGATGGTGAAGAAGGGGGAAGCCGTATCACCCTTTTACCATCTTTTCCAGCCCAACTTGGAGATGCCAGGATCCCGCCCTGAATTTTATTTCATTTGTTAAGAGTAAGTCTCTATCCTATTTACATGTGGGGATTCAAAGGAAAGTTTACAGGAAGTATTTACATTTATGCAAGGGTATACACACCTACCACCTCAT
Source organism: Tiliqua scincoides (assembly GCF_035046505.1). Lineage (NCBI taxonomy): Eukaryota > Metazoa > Chordata > Lepidosauria > Squamata > Scincidae > Tiliqua > Tiliqua scincoides. Next base: position 118,384,787 of record NC_089825.1, read on the forward strand.
TGGAAGGTCTTGAGTAGGTCAGTGCAATGTGATTCCCCCAGTGTACGCCACTCTGAGATACTTGGAGGAAGCCCAGATTAGAAATGAGAACTTTGTATAATTTTCTTAAAAATTGACTGTGTTTTTAAAATTCATATCCAGAATTTCAAACATTCTGAATTTTTATCATAGAAGGCTAATTCTAAAAGACACCTCAGCTAAAACCACATCTTTGTTGATAAAGGCCAAGGCAATCCCTTTAAATTTATTAGATGTAACCCTTGATATTTTATTTTTCTGAAAACCCTTGAATCCAACTGTATTGGCCACTAGAAATGTTGTCAATGAAGAAGACAAAAGAAAGAAAACTAGCCAGCTAATTCAGTGTTCAATTATCTTGCCCATCCCCAGTTTCATCTGCAATGCAGCCTCTTGTGCCTTCCTTGCTTGCTCACCCAATCACTCTTCCCACTTACCAAGACTTTCAAGAGATTGCTGCAGAGATTCAGTCTCCGGCATATTTTCATACGGCTCCGCTATGGAACCTGCTGAAAAAATGAGGGGCAAGGTGCCCACATTTAGCCCAACATGACTGATAGGTGAACTTTGACAGTGCGAAAGTGTGATAATTACTCACTTTCATTAAGGGCCCAATCCTATTCCCCCGGCGCTGAGCTGCAGCACCAGGTGTTGCAAACATGCCATAAGGCATGTCTGTGGCACCTGAGGAGGAGGGGCTGCTGGTGCTGGGTCAGCGCCAATTGGTGGTAGGTCTCAGCACCGAGTAGAGACGCTGTGACAACGTTCGGGGGTAAGTCGCACTGCCAGGCAGCGATGCGGGTTTTCAGAGCGGGGAGAGGTGTTCCGAGGCAGGGGAAGGAACTGGTCTGGTAGGAGGGTGGGACAGGCAGAGGCCTGCTCTGTGGATTCTATCCTCCATGTCAGGCTGCAAAGTCCAACGTGGAGCTTCTCCAGTCGGCAAAAAGCCTGCACAGACTTGAGTACCCTCACTGCAGGGCCTGTGCTCCCATACGTTTTTTCATGGAAAGTTATAACAAGATGGAGAGGGACTTAAAGAAGGAAGGAAAGGTCTCCCTCTCACCAAAATAAAAAAAAAATGGGTAGAAGCACTATTCTCACTAAATTGCGCAGCTCAGAATCAAGTTCTGCCCAGCTCAGAGCTTGGCAACTAGGAAGTCCAGGGATTACATATGATGTCATCACTGAGCATCCAGTATGTAGCATGATAGTGATAGATAGCTGTAGGGCTCTCAAAAAAGCCCTCCCAACTGCCCTGAGCCTCTTCCCAGTGTTTGTTGCGCTGCATCTGAATTCTCAATCTGGAAGTAACTGGCGATGATATTCGGCCTCTCCACAGCTATTTCTTATGGAAAAATCAGGCATGCAGGACCCATTCATGCAACAGGCATATTTGCTAGCTTGACCCTAATCACATTCTAAGACTCAAGATCTCAGAAATTTCTGTTTAGAGACCACTCCTCAGATACACCCAGGAAGTTCTGAGTAGTTCTCCCTTTATTTACGTGACCTCCAACTTCAAGGAGGGTTAGCCCAGCTCTCTTTAACAGACCTGTCTCAGTCCCAATGCTAGGGTGAGTGGATTCATACCTGCTGCTAACTCACCTGAGGAAGCACAATCTCCATTTCCTTGATCTGTAGGTGGAGGATCAGGCAGTACCTCTCTGTGGTGGTGAAGGGAGACCCATTTAGAGCAGCACTGAATTATAATGTTATGAGCTGATGTCTTATGCTGAATCAGACCATTGGCCGGGGACAATCGCGCTTGAGGCCAGCTGAGGCACTTGCCTCAGGCAGCAGATTGGTGGGACACCCACCTCCATCTGCCCGCCCACCTCTATTGCCCTCCTTTCACTTCCTGGATGGGAAGAGGAAGAGTGGGGCAAAGACTGGTGGGCTAGAATAGCATCAGAGACACTCTAGCCCACCACTCTCTTCTCTTTCCCACTTCCTCTTCTGCTGTACCCCCTCTTTCTGTTCCAATTCAGGGACTAGGAGGAGGATGGACTGGCACATCACCAGGCAGCATTTGGCCCACCCTGCCATTGGCCCATCTAACCCAGTATTGTCTACTCCGACTGGTGGCAGCTTTCTAGGGTCAGGGCTATCCCTGTTTCTATCAGCTGGTTGGGACTAACTGCCACCCATTTCCCCTTCTCCTGTGTTTCTTTCTATTGGCAGCCATTCCTCCTGCCTGCAGTGGAAGGAGATGTGCGGCAGCCAGGCCCACTCCCATTGACTCAGCTGGCTCCTGGCCTCCCAGAGCTGCCTCCTGCAGTGGCTGCGGGGCCCAAATTTGCTCACATTCTTCTGCCCTTCCTATCCCTTTGAATTGCATGAGATGAAGGCACAAGCCATTATATTAAACAGCAAACAGCCTCACATGCATTCACATTAAGGCAGTACAGGAGATAAAAGTGTAGGAAATGAAATAAATAAAACTGATTTATAAAATAATTCATATAATTATAAATAAAAATAAAATTCATTATGCTTAGATTCCAGGAAACAAACTTGGCACTTATAGATGCAAAGTGTCTACTCTGCCAATGAGCTGCTACAGCCCATCCCTAGCTACGATCCTGTGGACAGAGCTAAACTGTCTTGGGGCCTGAGCCCAAAACTTACATGTATCCAGTGCCATCGTCACAGGCATCACCTGGAGGCAGGGAGACCAAAAAAGCATCAGTCATAAGCATCTTTAAGAAGCTGAAAGAGAATCCTAGGAGTCGGGTTGGAACAGCCCCATTCTCTCCCACCCCAACCCCAATCTCAAGATACTGGTAGTACAAGGTCACTTGCAGAGATCAGCTCACTGAGCTGAGGCAGAATGTACTGCCAAAAGAAGCCTGCAGAGGAGAGCCAATTGCTCCAGCTGGCTCCCGCACATGAGCCAAGCCACTGTTTTAGGAAAAGGGGGAAAGCTGATCATTCACACCGTTTGTTACTCACCCTCATTCTCATAACTGGGAACGCTTTCTGAGAAAATAAATTGCAAAAAAAAAAAAAAAAATTCACTGATTAAGCCATCGAAAATATCACCACTTTCCAATTCTATCCTTCTTGCCCTCCACCCCTGTTCAGCTTCATAGAACCAGATTCTCAAGCGTCAGATCATTCCAGGGTGGCCACTGTAGGGAGAGACTCTCTCCATGTTTAGCATTTGCAACCACAGGCATATGCTGGTTGTATGGAGGGGAGGGTGTGAAGCTAAGCACATGTGTCATCAATAGGGCTGGCAGAGGGGTATGCCGGGGCTCTCCATGCATTCTTATACACAGATTTGGGGTGTCTGAAGAGGGACCACGGTGGGGACAGCCTCCTATCTCATTTTAAAGGCTTCTGTTGGAAAAGAGGTCCTCGCTCTACCTTTACCACTTCGGTCCTCACATCTATTTGCTTTGCAACTCACCATTATCACCTTCATTCATCAGAATTGGAGTTGTGGCAAGGATTTGTGCGGGACATCTGCAGGGATCAAAGAGGGAGGGTTATTTTGTTGTTGGCAACCTTCAGTCTCGAAAGACTATGGTATTGCGCTCTGAATGGTGGTTCTGGAACAGCGTCTAGTGTGGCTGAAAAAGCACATTGGAAGGGGCCTGAAGATCTGTTGTCCCATCATTAGAAGGTGAGTGATAGGTCTCTCCCTTTCACATCAGGCCACTGAGTGAGAGGAGGAAAAGCAGTGGAAGTGAGTGGGTAGATGGAGGTGAGCACCCTTTGACAATCTGCTGCCTGAGGCAACCATCTCACCTGGCCTCATGGATGGGCCAACCTTTGCTGGACTGAATGATAATTCTAAACCAGCAGAACTAGTCTAATGTCCGTATATTCACATGCAAAAGAAAATTTCTGTGGGTAGACATACTGGCTGCAGAAGACTTCATGTCTGCTCCTTCACAACCTACACTTGCACACTCATACAAAAGCACAGGGTGGGACGGGGGGGAGAGAGAATGACAGACAACCAGCAGGCACCTGGCAAATGCTCAGGGGTTGCTCACCTCCGCAAGTCTGGCTGGGGCTGGATAGCAGACCAAGGCGGAGCTGCAGGATCAGGGGAAGGAAGAACACAGAAGCAATTAGCAGTGGGGGTGGGCAAGATCTTCCTTCCTTCCCTCCCATACCCAGAAGAAGAAGCAACAATATGAGATGAGATGGGGCCGAGGGGTGCATCTGGCCAAACAATGATCAGTTAAGCATTACAGGTTGGGAGGAGGGATCCCTATTGTGAAACACAATGCCACTCTCTAGTATCTCTGTATCATCCCATGGAGGTCTGTTTCAGGGCTAACCCATCACCTCTTGGCCCCGGAGGCTGTGCACCAAATTCCATCTCTCCTTACTCAGTGATGCCCTGGCTGCTGCCTCCACTTTTCCCTCTCCTGCTCTCTGGATTCAAACAGGAACTGGGAAAAAGAGTGGAAGTAGGAGGACTGAGCTAAAAAGAGGGGCAACAGTGGTGGAAGGTGCTCCCCACAAATCTGTTGCCTGAGCTCCCACTTCAGTTGGCCTCATGGATGGGCCAGCACTGCCTATTTGGCCCCAACACCTGACTTTTTCAGGCGGCAAGTAAAGACTTTTTCCAAATGTTTTTTGGGATCTTTACATTGATTGTGGCAAAGTGTCTTTTTGCTGGCTTTGAGATCGTTCAGTTTAGGATAATGGTTTTTAAAAAAAAATATTTTCTGCTGGTACTTGCTGTGTCATTTAATTTGTTGTACTTTGCCAAAGTTTGCTTTTCTTCATTTGTCTGTAATCTACTTTGGGCTATATATTAAAGTCAAATGGGATATATGCATTTTAAAATAAATTATGGAGGAATATTACAACCTAAAACAAGAATTTATGGGAGAAAAAAACACCCTAATTCAGTATTTGCACAGTAGTCTGTATGATGGATGCAGTAAGATGACTATGATATGGCTGTGTATGGACACCATTATTCTGCAGGAATTCAGGGGGAAAGTCAGACTAGGGTGTTGCTTGCAGAATTCAGCTTCCTGGAGGATATATACTGAAAGATCATTATGCAAAATATGAGGTTATACGAATTTGTTCAACTTGCATGGTTTATGGAAGCTCAAAAAACAGGAACATAAACTGTGGGTGCCACATTATTTTAGAGCAAATATATACTACATGCAATGAATTTGGCAAGTTACTAGCTAATATTGTTGTCTTAAAATATCATTAAGAGAGAGGTTTGCTCCATTTGAAGGATTTGTTTTACAAAGTGTTTTGTCATTTTTCTCACTGCAGTGGCCATCCATCAAAGTTTCCAGGTGTCAGATTTCAAAAAGTAAGCAAAATGTGGAGGAAGCCCAGCCAAATTGTGTACCATGAGAAAGGAAAAAAATATATAACAGCTTATATAACCTTTGTTCTCATGAACAAAGGTTCTTTGTTCTCATTAGTGTGATGAAGGCTGGCACATCATAGGAAGGTGTAGGGTTGGGGTCAGGAAAATTATGAAGGTTGTGACTCCAGTGCTGGACCCACTTTTGCTACCATTTGACATCCTAGACAATCTTTGTAGCAGCATCAAAAGTAATGCTACAGGAAATGAATCACTTCAAGGCTCCATTTTGAAAAAGAATAGAACAAACAGCTACTCACAGGGAGGGCGCCTCACCACCCTGAAGGTTGGGGAGCGATCACAAGTTTGGGGCCTGTGGGGATAACAATGGATCAGGGTCCGTTTCCAAGCACCAGGCTCTTACCTATCCCTCCCCCATGTACATTAACCCCACCAGAATTTGCTTTCACTCTACTGCTTTGGGTGGGACCCAGGGATCCAAAGTCTCTTCTGCACCCATTCCCTACCCGTCTACCAAACCCACAGAAGGTAGCCTTCACATATATGTTCTTCCAGTTCTTGGATCTAGCAGAGATGGAAACTTCTGTTGTTTTGTTTTAAAGATACTGTTATGCTGCAACAATACATACAAAAGTGATTTCTTCTCTCATTAGCTTTCATGTGTTACCCAGGCGTGGAAGTTTGTCTTGTGTACTCTCCTATATTGTCAAAGTTACAGCAGCATGGGAGTATGTTAGCTGATCATCAGTGAAGGAACAGCATTAATTACATCAGGTTTTTCCCTTTCTTGTGGCTTAATGTACCACTTGAGATAAAGCAACTCCCACATATGAGAGAGAGGGAGAGAAGAACATGTGCAAGGCATGCACACACACTTCTTTTAAAGCTGGGGCTGGTTGCTTGCACAAAGGGAAAAGTACTCTGCCTACATGCAGGGGCACTCCATCCAGATTACCAGGTTTCTTTTTAAATCAGCAGTTGACAAACTCATCCCTGCAACTGACAGGCACGCGTGGAGTGATGAGCTGTGGGTGTAGGCTCTTGGTCCTTTTCATAGGCCAAAGTGCTGCCAAAGTGCAGGAGTGCCCAGTTACATAATGAAGGCAAGGCAATGTGGCACAAGGATGCTCCTGCAGCAACCATGTCTGTGTGAATCAAGGAAGTGAACAAAACCAGCCTAGAGGAACCAAAGAAGGGGGTATGTCTTCAAATGAAAGTTCAGGTCCACAAGTTCTCCAGCCTAGTTCAAACTAGGCTGGAGAGGAGGTTGTGACATTCTCCCAGGACTGTACCACTAAGATGAGGGGAAATCCTATGCTTTGCTCTCTGATACCACATACTTTTGGATGATTCTGGCTTTCCTCTTCAAAAGCCTTAAGAAATGTCTTCTGAAAGCGGGTGGGATAGATGCAAAGATTTTAGGCAGGGTTCCTAAAGCCTTTTGGCTAGAACAGTTTCAGAACGTGCAACTTATAGGGAACAAGATGGCTGATCTTTGTGCAGAGACAGCTTATGAATCATCCCTGCTCTCTGCAAGAAAAGCTGCACCTCTGAAAAATGTTCTCTTCCACCAATATAGGAGTACTGTCTTTCTGCTGCAATTAGGCAGCCTAGGTGATACTTTTCCTTTTCAATCCACCTGATTTCTCCCCCCCCCCATTTTGCCCCAAGACAAACAGATAGAAATAGACTCACTTATATTGGTAATCATCAATAGGTGGTGCTGTTAAAAAAGAGAGAAAAGAGATATGCCAATGAAGTTAGGAGGCTCTCTACAGGTTCACTAGTAGCAGTCAAACTATCAGAAAGGAATGATTTGGCGAAGTGAGGGAGGAAGAGACTTAACTGTCTTGTTCAGGGTCCCGGCAGCCAATGCAAAGCACAAGGAGAACCACCAGAGCTGGGACACTAAGTGCCAACAACCAGAAGGAGGCATCCATGCCACCTGCAAGGGGGGCAGTACAGATACTGTGGTCTTGGGGCAGGTACAGACTCCGTAGGGAAGAGCAGCATCGAGCAGGCTAGAGAAGCACTGTACAAAAAGCCCTGTAGGAAACAGCCAAAGTCTCCACTCAGTTCGTTAACATTGATAGAAACCTGTGCAACTTTGTTTGCTTGTTAGAAAAATTATGCTATATATTTTTATTTTAGAAAACAAAAAATTTCATCTGCTTGCATATCTTGTTTTAGAACTCCACATTGTGTCTTCGCAGGACTTGGAGATTCAGGACAGAGAAAGAGCAAATAGAATTGGAGCCCTCAAGCACTGAATTGGCAAGGGGCCGGCAAGAGCATTGCAAATGCCCAGCCCCTAGGGTGGAATACATCTTAGTCCTTTTCTGCAATTGCCACTCTTTGTTCATTCATTTTATGAAATCATAGGTGGCTGTTTTGATCTGTTAGAAAAAGAAGCTCCACAGTCTGAAGTAAGAGAACACTTTTATCCTACCCAACCAAAAAGTCCCAAAATAGCATTTGCCTCCTATTGGCTTTGTCCTAAGGCTAGACAGTAAGCAAACAAAGAAAGGAATATAGTGGAAGCATGTTGTCCATCCCCTGCAAGTCGGCGATTTGTAAAATCACAAGATGGAGTTTAGGCAGAGTTTCTACAGACTTGCATCAGCCCTGGAGGGGTATAATATGGTTTCAATATGCACACACAGGACTGAGAATCTAGCTGTTGATAAAATGCATCTCACTGGTTTCTGTATCGTAAATACTAATATATTTTACAATAAAATGCAACTGTCCAATGTGGACAGGAAAAGAATTGTTAATTTTTAAAGCTAATGAGTCTAACTATAAACTTCTGCTTTGCTGATTCTGCTGGTTTTTGATTTGTGGTCAGTGCAGCTTAACAATTAACAGTGAATTCCCCCTCTATTAGTTTCTGTCCCTTGCTTTGAGTGGAGGGTTTCAATCACTAAGTTTCTTTGCAAAGTTTGCCCTTTCTGACTTTCATAGCAACAGTGCTATTTCTCTATAAAAATAAAGGACCAATGCCAGAAAAGTAGCCATTGAAGCTCTGCTTTGTAAGGAATACTGATTAAGGAGCAATAGTGATTAAGGGACAATTCATTATCCTTCAATCACACTGAACAGAAAGCAACAGTATGAGGCAAACCAACAAGAAGGGAAGTATTTTAATATTGCCAAGGACCTTGCTTAATGAGGCTTACTTGTAAGTAAGCATTACTTAATGTAGATACATTCTACAAATCCATTGGGGGGAAAAACATTGCTGGAATATAGTCTAATATAAAGTACTGTGCTGGAACGTCTTCTCATTACTAGCTAATTGGTGAAAAGCAGTCATGCTAAATAACCATGGTTGGGAAGCAAGCATTGAATGATGCACAACTTCCACGAGAACCATTAGGATGGTGAAAGAAAAGCAAGAGAAAGACAGACCGTCAAAATAGCAGATGTTCAGAAGAGGTTTGTTGGATTAAAATACACATGCCAAACACGTTTCAGCAATGACCTTCCTCAAGAGACCCCATGAAAAGAGAAAACCTGCATAGACAAATGCTTGCAGAACAAGCAACATTACACAAGTAACTCTGTGGAAAGGAACAATTTTTAATAAGTACAGTGAAAGCAGAACTAAAATTACATTCGGTAAGTTATGAACTAATCAAACATATCAAAATTATTGTGAAATCAGTAACTGATGCAAACAGTATCTCTTTATACATCCAATCAAATGTTTCAGGATACGTTTGATTGGAATATGTATTTATTTGTTCCCATTTCTTAGCAGATGCCTAAATGGAGGTGAGCGTGTGCATTACGTTTAACAGATCTTGCATTGAGCACTTACTTGAGGCTCTTCTGTTTCTCTCCCCCCCCCCCATTCACTCATTCTGCTGGCGCTGCCACCCCCCCTTTTCCCCTATAAGACAGAGCAGTAGCCTGGTGCCCATTCTCTCTCCAGTAGGTATTCTACAAGCAGCCAGACAGCGGCTCAACTTCTGTCCTTGGCCAATTGAAAACAGCCCTTTCTCAAATACCCTCGCTTTAGGGAAGCCATTGCTGCAGTCACCTACCTGCCAAGGAAACATGTGCATCCACCATGGTGCCCCTGCATGATGCAGAGTATTCTAGGAAGTGCAAAGTTTGATGCTGCTGCCCTAGGCAGTTTTTAGAAACTTAACCACTTAACACAGCATAACCAGGGCATATTGTGAGCTAGGTTGACTGGGATGCCCCCTTATTTTCATAACTAAATTGTAGTAATTTTAACTGCTGTGCTTCACATTCATTGGCCTGGGCTAAATACTAATTCCAGATCCTAGACATGAATAGATTAGAATCCCCAACATAACCTATATGTAGTCAGGTAGAGAGAAACCCCGGAATACTGGCAGCAGCTTGGGTAGGTGTGCCTGGAAGTTTAGAACCCTGGAACTAGGCCTGGGCCAGTCCAAGGGGTACGTTCTACAGCAAACTCACAGGACAGCATCTGGCCCTGCAAGGCTGCGTTGTCACACTACACAAACTAAAAGTGAGCCCACGCAAGATTTCCCAGCAATTGCACAGTCATAAGGGAGCAAGCAGCAATGGCAGGCGAACCACATTTCAGGAACTCTATCCACCATTACCAATCCCATTATTGAAGAATGCCAGAGTTTTCCACAATATCTTTGAACAGCAAAAGGGCCACATGCAGCAGAATTGGGGTTGAAGGAAAGGGGCTGTAGTATTCCTACTGAATCATGGATTCTATTCCACACATTAAGGGTTATTAATTAAGCAAAATGTTAGCCAGGCCCAGGGATTCTCAGCTGCAATAAGTGATACCTGTAAAGTGGTCAGAATTCTCAATAAAGTCAAGGCAAGGCAAACTTTGAAGATAAGATTTTTAGACAATGGCCAGAAATGTCCATGCTGATCACATGGGATGAGGAATACATGTGTGTCCAAAGAAACAGGAAGGTAGTTTTGCGGGAAAACTGAGCCACATCATTGGCCATGAAGTTTAGATAGTTGTAAAAGAAGGTTAAGAGCTATTGCCTTCATACCCTGGCCTCATGGAGACATCCAACTGGCTGCTATAGCAAACAGGTTACTTGCCTTAGGGCGCAATCCTAACCCCTTATGTCAGTGCTTTCCAGCACTGACATAAGGGCAATGCAGCTCCGAGGTAAGGGAACAAACATTCCCTTTGAGGATGCCTCCATGAGTGCCACCCAACTGTAGGTTGCAGCACATGTCCCATTGGCACCGCTATGCCAGTGCTGGAAAGCACTGACATAAGGGGTTAGGATTGAGCCCTTAGTTGACTTTTGCTCTGATCCAGTAGGGTTATTATGCCCTATGTTAAAGCAGGCAAATTGTTTGCTATGGTCTAGTCACTTTTGCCGATTCATTTACCAAATCAGACAGACCACTGGATACAACTACAGAAAATGGAAGCAGTTCCTCAGGGCAAGTGCGGTCTTGCTACTTGGATGCTTACATGCCCTATAGAAATTGCCTCTGTGCTTGGCAGAGACACTCCAGGCTAGGACTGCTAACTCCGGAGGGACAAAAGTCTCAAGCACATGTACCAGGTGTCATGATCCATGACACGTTTATTCATGCACTTGGGTACCAGAACTCACTTGGATAGGTTCTCTGGGAGGGTTCCTCACCCACCCACCCCCCTCCAAGAGTGTGGGAACAGTGGAGAGAGCAGGGGTGACTCATGCCGCAATACGACCCAAAGCCGGGTTTTGGTGCTTGCAAACAAGAGTGTTGCTCTGTGTTGTGGGTGTCGTGGGAGGGAAATTTGCAGCTGCGACTTAGCAGCTGCTAAGTTACACAGCCTGCTTGAAGGGAACGGAGGAGGGTGCCAAAACATGTCTTGTTCACCACACAGAAATAGTCATCTGTGCTGTAAATGGGAGGGGGTGGGAAGAAAGAGGTCCAGAGTTATAACCCTGGTTGTGGACCCCTGACAGCTTCAGACTCTGTACACACACCCAACCTCCCTAAGTTTACCCTGCTTGATCAGCACTGGCAACAGGCCAACGTAACCACAAACCACGGGTTCCGTTACAGGGCGGAAACGGGCACCACTTTGGGAGCTTGTTGGAGGGAAATGGGGCAAAACATAGAAGGGTCCTTCTGGCTAGAATACGAGGGACATCACTGTGGATGTTTTAATGCTCTACTCTGTCCACCTGTTCTTATATCCTATTCTCCAAGCTAGCCTCAGTTGTAGAGATGAGTATCTTAGAGCAAGAGAATGTGATCACAAGACAGGAAAAGAAGATTGTATCAGGACAGAGGGTGGGGGAGGCACAGAGGGAAGAGAGAAAACACTCAATAAAAACCCTTTGCCCCCTTCACCGAACTAGTTTACTCAGTATGATCTTGCCTCCCCTCAAAACATTGCACCACTGTAATCTTTCTTCTTATCCCCCAAACCATTACAGAAGCCCTAGATTCTGGGACAGCACTTCATTCTACAAAGGGCCCAGGACCACAATCTGGCAGCCAAGACTATAGCATTGCCAGCATAGCAGTCTGCTCCTAATTATCATCCACCCCACCTTGCTCTCATTCACGTCTGAGAAACTCACATCTGTGGTTCCAAGTTCCACGTCTGGAGGAAGACTTCTCGGCTGTCACACAGACGATGCTGCTGCTCAATTGCTCGAGCAGAAAGGAAATGCCACCGCCACCAGCAGGAAGTAAAGGCAGGTGCACTAGAAAACGACACAGGAACTCAAGGACCTGGGTGGGGTAGGGGAGAAGCCGATATACCATGGCACCTCTCTCAAGGAATCATACCAAGGCATCTAGGGGGTGCCATGAACTTTCACGACTCTCCAGAACATGCCCCATTTCTGTGGCTAGAGACATCAGCCATCCTCTCAAACAAGACCTCCAAGACTTTGCCAAGGCAGGAGTGTGTGGAGGGCCACATACTTACCAAAAGGTTCAGATAATTTTATTCTGTGCTCCAGTGCCTCTTGAGATGGTTAAGTCTGAGCAAGTACCACTTGCACATGGCGAGTAAAACATACCTCTGAGAGGAGGCAAGATTTTTCTTTGCTAGACTTACCCACCGTACATGTGCCTAATCAAAACTTTTAGAGAGGGAAATCAGGCTGCCTCCCAGCTCTCTGTTCCTATTTTGAAGTTGAAGTTGAGAAAAAAAATTGTTTTAATTCCTAAGGACTTAAATAATACAAAAAAGTAACAATCATAAAAGCCTTAAGTGTAATACATGGCATAAGATCCTATTACTGTATGGTGTTAAAATTCCTAAGGACTTTTAACACCATACAGTAATCGGATGTTATGCCATGTATTACACTTAAGGCTTTTATGATTGTTACTTTTTTGTTTTATTATTGTCCAAATTTGGACAATTATTATATATAACGTTTATTGTCTAATTTTGTTTGCAAGCTGCTTTGGCACGTTTGTTACTGGGGAAAAAAATTCTATATAAGCTTGTTGCAATCACCACATCCTATGGCAATGAAAGCCAAAAAATTAAAATTATTCCCAATTTAATGCAGGCTATTTACAGGCTGCTATTTATTAACAGGCTAAGGTGACCAAAACAGACACTGACAGAGTAACTGCATGCATATTTAATAAGAAACAAGTCCCATCAAGTTCACGGGGCTTACTCGCAGCTATCTGTGCTCAGGTTTGCAGTCTGAAGCATTTATTGGGGAGGATTCCTATGGAGGTGCCAAATCAAGTAAAAGTTATCTAGACTTGCACAACAGAGGCACTCCATCTAGGAAAGAAGCTGATACAAGAGAACACATGGAGAAGAAACCTTCACAAATCAGAGCCAAAGACTTTCACATGGAGGGAAGGCATGGTTTTCAGGCACAGAAGCAGGGACTAGCAAGCTTATGTCATCAGAAAAATCAGGCAGCACTGCTTCCCCTGAACTGTACCATTTCAGGCAGGAGTTATGTTCCTTGCTTTTTGCTTCCCCACCCACACCCAAATTGTTTCAATGCGCCTCCAGGAAAACAAAACTTCCCCAGTACATAGACATTACTGCATATCGGGGAGAAGGGCTCAGCCTGCTCCCAACATGCTTTTCTCTTTTCCCATAGGTAGGTTTGCAAATACATCATATGCCCTACCTGAAGTGCTACTATTCAGAAAGAACTTTAGAATTTTAGCTCTGCTGACTGTGTGCAAGAGCTATGAGCAAGAGCTCCACCACCCTCCCTCATGCAGCTGTGGCACACCGAAAGTCACACTCGGCTATAGCAGGATGATGTTCTCACACAACCCCCCCCCCCCAGCAAATGACGAAAGGCTGACTTGCAGATCCAAAAATGCTGACAGATTACTAATCCTGGTTCTCTCTGGGTGCCTGGGAGTTTCTTCCATCCCCTCCGAGATGCAATTCACACCTTCTCTACACCAACATCCAGCATAGCTCTTAAACTAACCTAGGTTATAAACCTAGCTTATGAAGGACATCCTCTTTTTACCAAACAGGAGTGCAACTGTGCAGGTATAATAAGCCAAATTCTGCTTGAAGCAAAACACAAAATTCAGACCTGAACAATTTGGCACATATTCACTTGTTTCATATACACTTCCACCAAGGGGAATGATTGCAACACCAAACAGGACTGAAGGCCAACCTGTACTAATCCCCCACAAACTTTCCTTAGCACCTCCCAGATGGCTGAGATGTCCGTAGATATTATCTGCATGTTTTCAAGTGATCTCTGCCACTACCTGGACTAAAAACTTGCATAACAAAACAAAAGCGAAAGCAGAGGATCTCAGGACAAAGATTTCTGTAACCAATACCAAATCCTGTATCTATACATTGCACACGTTGCCTAAAACACATGGCTTACGTTGCATAGATAAAAAGAACACCCAAATTCGTCAACAAATACTCTAGTGGCTCTTCAAGTCTGACATATTTGTGTGACATAAGCTTTCACAGGCCACAACTCACATTAAACACATCAAGTGTTCTCTATAGTTGGCAGATTTCTAAAATTCATATATGCACACATACACATGGGTATAGAAAAACCCTGTAAACCACAGGGAGGGGTAAACAACCATGAAGTACAGCCTGTGACAGTTCGATGCACATTTCAGAAGTTTACAAAATAAGCCCAGGCAATACTCACAACTGCACTGTATACATTCTACAGCCTAAAAACTTCATGCATTGGACCAATGGGGCTCCGACTTACAAAAAAGCTTATGCCACAATGAACCTGTTAGTCTTTAAAAAGTAGCTCCAAAGGTCTACTGACCTATATGGACCAAGTGTCTTCTTCAATGGAAGACAGTTAATATATTCATAAAGTGCCCCAGTGACACACACTGAAGACCAAAACATTCACTGCTCTAGAATTAGCCGCTATGGAAGCCACCCAATTCACATTCTTTGTGCACTACAGGCTGAAAACAGAAGAGAACCCATCACAATTCATCAAGATGACTGCAGTACAGGCAGCTCCAACAGATCGATCAGGCAAGCCAGCCAAGCCACCAACCACAGGGGGAAACCAACCAGTGCCACCAAAAATTATTTCTAACCTCCCCACACTTGGAAGAGTTCACATAATATTTCCCACTTAATTATTACAGCATCCAGCAATAATTTCTAAGCACAAAATAGCCAATAATAGCTATTACCAATAGTCTGATATTGCCTCACTATGTGTCTTTTTAGCCAAAGTGGTACACACATTCAAGAGCAGCCTATTTTGGACTGAGGGGGATAATGAGCAACTGTCACACATGCATCTAAATTGCATCCAACAGAAATGTTTATGCAATGCAAGCAGGCAGTATCCCAACTTCTGAGGAAGGTCTGGGAAGGGTAAAGGCAGAAATGAACTTTTTCAGCCCTTAGAGTGCGCCATTGTAAAGACTTTTTGTTTAAAAGTTCCGTAAGTTATTCTTCACAACTTTAATTCTGGTCTCAGTTGAGTAAGATTTGGGTCACAAGACTAAACCAGTGTTTTCCATAATTGCTAAGGACCTTTTTCCAGTTTCCTGCCTAAGTTTATTAGTGACAGATTTAGAGCCACTCTATTTGCTTCCCCTTATCTAAAAGCTTGTGAATGTTGCCTTTCTGACAGACATGAACTAATAAAATTCCACTGCTACCCTCATTGTTTGCAGGCCAAAGCCCTTTCTCATGCAGACTGGAGGCAAATGATGCAGCAATCCTTATTGAAACCAACCAGGTGAGAATCTGGGTAATGCTTGGAAACCCAACATATACTGCCTTGAGTGCCATTATTGAAAAAAGTTGAGGTATAAGTGTAGAAAATTAAATCACCCAAAGTGGAGGAGGCAGGTGTAGCAAGGAGAGATCCCACCATCTCACCCCATTCATCTGGAAAACACCAGAACAAAAACAGAACACGGGACTCTGGACAAAGTCTGTGCTTTATAAAAATTCCTCATACATAAAAGTCCGATTCTTCCCCTGCTGTCCACAAGACCACATGCCTGGGTCCTTACAGGGATATGACAACTCTCTGGATTAACTGTGCATGGAGTCCACAAGTCCATTCTCCTTTCCCAGATTAGAGGAGCAGGATGGCAACAGGTTCAAATCAGAACGCTGGAAACAGGGACTTTTGTTGATCGGCCACATTGTGGAACAACAATGCGATCTTCGCCCTCCAGCTCCTCGTGGAACTGCCCTGGGGGAGAAAAGAGCATATCAGGGCACAAAGAAAATGTTTTCGTTTGCATTCTCTTGCACACCCCTTTCCAATACAGAACTCCTTGTAAATGCATTTCCCTGATGGAGAAACATATCCGAGCAGTTTCTTAGTGAGGCACCTGCTTGGGGCTCATCCCCCCGCCCCAGTTCACTTTTCTGGCCATTTTTGGTGCTGCCTTTGCTTCTCTTTTTCTTCCTAAGTAGCATCATGTCTGTCTTATTATTCCCTTATGGGAGGATTGTTAATCTGCAGCAAGATGTCCAGCAACTTACCTATAGTATGAAGACACCCTCAGGCAACTCTGGTACTCCACAAAGCATTATCATGAGGTCCCATTTTCTACACCTTGGGTGTGGTCACACAGAGCCAAGATTCCTGGACTTTACACTGTAAGGGGGAGGAGGGGGTTTACCTTGTGCATAGAGCTCTGTGCGCTTACGATCTGCCTGGATGAAGCAAGCTGTGGCCAGGAAGAAGGCACCACCAATAACTCCCACAAAAGCACAAACCATGAGTGCGTATTCAAGGCTTCGGAACTGTGACAGGTGCGATACAGGATGACCTTGCTGAATCCGGTCACTGATCTGGGGCAAATGCACAAAATCATTAGGTGACATGCAGAAGGTAAAAAGCAAAGGCACAGCTAGTAAGCAGGCCACCTTAAGTGGAAGGTATTCTGTGCCAACTGGCTGGTTGCCAAGAGGGAGCAGCAATTAGCTTCAGGAAAAGAAACAAGTGGCTAAATTTGTCCCTACAATTCAAGCCCTTTCCTGCATTAGCAAGAAAGCTGTTCGTCTAGAATGGCTGTGTCTAAGTCAGTTCTGAGCAACACCACAGGAGAAGGAGGAATGTGCTGATGGGAAAATATTGTATGCATGCAAGTTCTGTACCAAGAAGTCCCCAAGGCAGTTCACAGACAGGATAAAACTTTTCACATGTACCCCAACATAGGGAGACAATGACAGTAAAAAAAAACCAAAGATTTCTACTTGACTCTTAAGGCCTGACTTTAAAAAAGCTCAGCTCCTGCTGGAAACATGTCTTCAGTCCTTAAAGGGGGACACCTAGAGTAGAGCCCAACAGCTGAGCTTAGTCTTAGGAGGTTCATTTGGCATAACACTGCAACAAATTGTCCCTGGGTCTCAACAAAAATTACAAGGCTCTTCATCCCACCTCTTCCAGATTTGATGAATCAAGAGATCCATTTATACGATCCTTGTACTGACACTCCCAGGCTTGTTTCAGATGTGGGGTAAGGGAGTCAGACAATAGCAGCAGGGGAAAAAGGGAACAGTTTGAATAGTGAAATGACTTGGAAGCTTTGCAAAAGTCATCAGAAGTCTCTTCACAATACCCAAGACCAGCTGATAGCCTAGCCTTGGTACCTACCAGGCCAATGAGGTAAGGGCTTCCAGCATCACCCAGGAGATGGGACATCAGGATTTGGAAAGCCTCCGCTGTGGATCGGCGTGTGGGGATAACAACGTACTGTAGAGAAAATAAAGCTGACTTACTGGTGCCCTCTAGTGAGAGGCCCACAGATTTTATAACACAGCTTTGCACATCATCAACATAATAGGAAACACCTTCCTCTTGCATTGCTGGGCTTTCCAACCTCTCTGTAACAAGCTCACCCCATTTCTGTCCATACACATATATGCATGTGTTGAGTACAACACATCATATAACCAAAGGTTTCTGCCATAATAAGCCTATTAACAGCATAATCCTGCACTAAAAAAAAGTTCTGAGAGGCATAGGCTATGCCACAATCCCTCAGACACCAGCAAAACTGTTCAGATGGAAACTGGAGAAAGAAGACCTTGCACACAAATGGAGCACAACGCAGCTTTGTGTTGTGCTCCATTACTTACTTACTGCCCTCAAAAGATGTCTGGCAAGAAATTTTGTTAACACTTGCCTTCCCAGAATTCTCAGTGCAGGTTTTCTGACCCAGGGGGATACTACACACAAACAGCCAACTCCATCATTCCTACAACAACTGCAAGAATAATGAAAGCAATCCACACAGATAAGGGGGGAAAGATTCCATGCCTCATAGTATGAATGCTACATACACCTGCCAGTTCTTGCACGTACACCTTTCGCCCGGTTAAATGCATCTGTAATAAGTTGTGTTGCCAAACTATCCTTTTCTCCTGCAACAGCTAACAGAGATGAGTATCCGCTCTTAGTGAATGAAAGGATCCCAACCATGGCCACTGCTAGCTTAACGCTCATCCCAAGCCCTTCTTGTTTTGCAGGACAGCTGCAGTGCCACATCATGCAGATCAGTCATTCCCACACAGGTGCACTGCAACTACCAACAGGGGAACAAAGATAATGGTCAGGTACGGCGCTCTCTCCCACAACAGGGCTCTACTGCGGATGTACTCAGGTAGTACTACTCTCACTCACCGAGTGCACAGACCATGCAGTACTGCTCCACTGCTTGCTACCCCGAATCCCTCTTTGTTCTCCACAGGCAGTTTTCCCCAAGGGCAGAAGTCACAGGACCTTCCACATGCCCAGCCATGCAGACCACAAGGGAAGCCTTCAGGGTGCCAACCAGGACTGGCAAGTTGGATTCCCATTGTTCCTCTGTGGTGTGGCTGACCTACTTGTTCCAGACAGGCCCTTACTGTTCTACAAACTGCATGACAGACAGTGCTATAACTGATGCAGTCAGATGTCAGACACCCCTTCTACTCTGCTATCCATCATACAAGTTGCAAAGGCACAGGAATCCTGCTGGGATAAGATGGATGGCAACTCCATTTGTGCCTTTCTTTTTCAGATGCTGCTCCAACTCAGATGCAGTTCAAGAAAACATTTGACTCGATCACACTTGTTACTACAGGTATCCCTTCTCCTCCAAACCTAGTTGCTTCTTACCAGAACTGGCACCAGGGTAGGACTCTGCAAGGATTCTCCATTTACAGGGCTCAGGCTCTGCATTGTCCCCACTCTTATTCTTTAGACTCCAGCAGGGCAAAGGGAAAGGGAGAGGCACCTCAGGGTTTATAAGCAATTTGCTAACGCCATAAAGAATGATGCAATCAGTTGGGGAGGGGAGGGGAGGCAGCACAATATAGGTATGTTCAAGAAAATGTGTAGGATGCAAAAAGCACCCTGTTGTCACAAGTCCATGCAGTGCTCTTTCCAACTGCTTCATGAGCTACAGACACCCAGTCAGACACACCTGTGTCTTGTGCGCTCCCAAGAAAACGGGCTTGGAGGAACATGTTGGATTTGAACTTGTAGCCTCCCTTACAAAACATATGTACTCTTCCACTGTGTTACTCCATAGGCAGGACCTGTATGTCTGAATACGTGCCTGGAAGGGGTACTGCAGAAAGCTGAATACTCAATGAGGTGTTCTTGGAATGTTTTCTATTGTGCCCTGGAGGCTGATCATTGTGAATCTACAGGACCATAGGCGTTTCTGAACAGTTATGCAAAACTTGAGTTTGGTCTTATAGCACTCTTGCTGGCTGAACTTGAATCTGGCTTGCCTGGATCTCTATGTAGTGAATTAAGAACATTCCTGTTTGCTTGAGTGCAGTTGGGGCTTGTCCCAGTTCCTCTCCTGACAAAAATGTTCTCTCCTCTTGAGGAGCTCTCCCAACAGGCATGTGAACCATTCCCCTGGAGAGGAATGTTTCTCTTCTATATACCTGCCTGCCCTCTCCCACAGGAACAATCTCCTTTCCATGGTTTGCTACAGTAATAAAAGTATACCTGGCAGTGTGTTTGTGCAAATAGTGAAAGTGAATTCAGGCTCTCAAGTGCTGGAGTTCTTGGCTGCTTCTTGCCCTCTTGATGCCTGTGCCACAGAAGCTTCTATAATAAAGGCACTTGAAAGTCAGGCATGTGCATGTGCATGCACATGCTTGGATATCAAGGGGAAACGTCCATGCTGTGCACCAATTTGTTCCTTTCAACCACTGCCCATGGGGGTGCATTGTGAGCATACCACCCCATGACTGGCATGAGCTGAGAGGGTTGCCATAGGTGGTGGAGGAGAGGCTGTCTGGGTTGCACCTGTCTGGGATGTCCAATGCTCTTCTTGGCTCTGCTCAGTTTGTGCTGGATTAGTATAATATAGGATATAGACTACAAGTTTACCCAACTCGGTAGCCTATCTACTGTGGCCTCAGATTGCACTGCCAGTCCTTAGACCAGGGCTTTTCACACTGGGGCGTAGCAACGCCCCAGCCTGCGGGCCCTGGCCCCTGCCCCCTTAAGGAGGAGGCAGCGGTGCGATCCCCAGGATCACGCCGCTCAGGGGGGCTGCAGGGGCTTGGGTACACATACCCAAGCCCCTGCAGCCTCCTGGGGGTAGGGGGAGCCCGGCACAACCTGCAGCAGGGCTTGCTGCAGCAGTGAAAGTAGATGTGGAGCGATCGTGCCCTGCCTCTGCTAAAGCGGAAGTGGCGCGCAATCGCTCCGCATCTACTTTCACTGCTGCAGGCTGCGCCAGGCTCCCCACACCCCCTGCAGCCCCCCTGAGCGGCTCGAACCTGGGGATCGTGCCACTGCCTTCCCCCGCCCCTGCTGCCTTCCCCATCCTGCCCACGCAAGAACTTAGTGGCTCTCAAACTCTCCCAGAGAGTTTGAGAACCACTGCCTTAGACTGTTATGTTTACTGCAACAGAAGGACATGGCTAGCCCTCTGGAAATCCATCAGTATTAATAATAGTGTAGTGCCTTTTTGCAGTGCCTAATGCACTGCCAATAGTTATTTTATGGTTGCCGCTTGGGAGATGGGGTGGGAAGAGGGAAATGGAGAAACAGTTGCTTTCTCAAGGGTACTTACTGAATTTAAGACAGAACTATACTAGTCTCTGGGACAATTTCACCAAATAATGCACACAGTTGTGAGCCCATTAGAAGACAAGAAGCAGCTCTTTTCAGGGATGCTCACGCATCTCCAAGCTGATGCAGTCAGTCACCAATGGCAAGAGGAAGGGGAAATCATGTAGGTTTGCAATTATAATACTTTGCCATATCCTCACCAGTAGCATGTCAGCCACTATGGCCCAGTTGAGCGAAAGGAGGGTCTCGCCAATGAAGATGAACACCTGCAGGACAAAGATTTGGCTTAAAAAATTTTTTTCCCCATACTACATTTCTAAGATGTTTCAAAGCCACACACAAAAAATACAAAAATATACTAGGAAGGAAGGAAGTACCACCATGCCATAAGAGAGCTGGCAGCATCCAGGGACTCCACTAAAGTGACAGATAAACTCACATAAGTGAAAGTGATGCTACTCTGAGCAAACACCAACGCCAGGAACAGGAAAGGGGCAGAGCCAAGCAGTCCAGCTGCACACACCAGGGGATCGGCTCGGGGATTGGTGCGGTGCCAACGCCGGGAAATCTCCACCCCGCTGCTGACACCCAGCACGCCAGTCACACATGTGATGATGCCAAAGGTGAGGCTGCAGAAACAAGATATACAATATTTACGTAACACATAATAAGAGTGTCCAAAACCTTCACATACATTAGCTTGTTTTCATTACAGCAACCCTACAAGTTAGTCAAGTATGATTTTCTCCAGACAGCAGGCGGAGGCTGAAATAGTAGTTTGCCTAAAGCCATCAAGTGAATTTAATGCCAAGATGAAATTCAAATAAAGGACTTCCCGATTTGCCCTTCATTCTCTTTGCCACAACACTAGAAAGATGAGAAAAGTAGTGTCAAAAAGAGCAAAAAGGGAAATCCTTCACAACTGGGTTAATATGCTCCAAAACCGACCCAACCTGGAGCACCTTTAACTGTGGCCTCCCTCTGTTAACTCACCTATCAGAGTTGCCCAAATGTGGGGGGCTTCCAGTGGCCTGGCGTGAGCGGTACAGGAATGCTGGTGCCCAGAGAGCCAGGGAGCCTGTTACAAAGGCCACAGCTGTGAAGCCCAGTGATGACAGCACAAAACTGCGGCTAATGGTCAAGGAGAAAGAAAGGATGTGAACATACACATTATCCCCAAAGATTCCTACAGCAAAATACTTCAAATCAGTTCAAAGCATGTCATCCCAGGGCCCAATCAAACAGGTAAGTTATTTCAGCAATAAATGCGATGATGACCAGCATAGGTGACTGATATTCTACCGGCATGACGATCAATCTTTAGGAAAGAAATCAGGGTTTGCAACATATTAGGAGAGGACAAAGAGCTAGTGGGCCTAACTAAGGCATCTCTCCAGATTAGTAAATTATAGTAAAAGAAAAAAAAATCACTCTAAAGCACTGGAAGCTGTTTATGGAGCATACAGGCTGTCTTAAATAACACTTCACATAGGTGGGAGAAAACAGTGACAATGAAATAGAAACACTGCTTTCTGCATTTCTCATTTTGATTAAAAAACCCAACATCTGTGAAAAAATAAATCCACTTTATTTGACTTTTATTATTTAATGGGGTAATGACAGTGGCTGCATCAGCCAACACTATACCACCAACCTAGTACACTTTTACAGATTATAGTTTATACTGTAAATTTTTAAAACACGTAACACCACTTTCTGCACTTCCAGCTTTGGAAAACATTGAAATTGCAATATACACAACTTTTCTCCCACCTCTACTTACTACACACTTGCCAATAAGACTAACTCCCACACAAGGATTTAAAACAATGGCCTTCAACTTTCTACCTTCAAGAATACTTTTCATGCGAGGTTTGTCTTTCATTTCTGATCTTCTTATTGAAGCTCTCCGAAGTTCTCTGAACACTACTTGAAAGACACTGGCCGAAGGGATTCAGCAGGGGCCTGTTCACTCTTGCTTTGAAAAAAACCCTGCACAAGCTCCTCAAGCAGCTCATTTCACTTCCATTTGTTGCCCTTTCACCATGAAGGACAGGAAGCTAGTCCAGAGCAATTTTGATTAGAAGGGCAGGATCTTATACAATGTCCCCTACTTAAGTACATGTTAGGCTCCAGAAATTGCACTTAAGTTGAAACATCTGGTTCTTACAAGTCCAGAAAGCACCACTGAAGGACTACTGCACCTGCACAGAAGAGCCAACACAGCTGCCATAACTCAGGGAGACTGTGTAATTCCAGACTTGTCTATGGGCAAAGGTACAACTTTTGGATGACTAGCTGGGCCAAAGCGACATCATCATAAAGGGTACTCTCATAAGTTTCTTTGGTCCTGGCATTTAATCACATCAATCAAATTTATTTATTTATTTACTTACTACGTTTATACCCCACCTTTCTCCCCAAAGGGACCCAAGGTGGCTTACAATAGTAGTTAAACAATTAAAAACATGATTTAAAAACAAGATAAAAAACACATTAATAGCAAAAGCATCTTAAAAACAGTGATCAGACAAAAAGGTGTAAAAAGAGCGAACAGCAGCAGTTTATAAAAAGGCCCCAAGCCTGTAAACGGATGTTAAAAGGTGTAAGATGTAAAAAAAGATGTTAAGAAGGCCTGGAACTCAGAAGTCTTGTCTGAAAAGAAATGTCTTCAGGCCTTGCTGGAAAGTTTCAAGAGAGGGAGCAGTTCGTAAATCAAAGGGGAGAGAGTTTCATGGTGCCACTACTGAGAAGGCCCTATTTCTTGCTGCTGCCCCATGTACCTTCCTTCTCCAATAACCTAAGCAGATGGATTGTATGGGAGTAGGTGATCTCCAAGATACCCTGGCCCCAAGCAGTATAGGGCTTTAAAGGTCAAAATCAGCACCTTGAATTGGGCCCAGAAACAAATGAGCAGCCAGTGCAGCCGCTGGAGAAGCGGCCCCACAGAGTCAAAACTGCCTACCTTCAGAAACTACATGGGCCACTGCATTTTGCACTAGTTGCAGTTTCCAAACCATCTTCAAGGGCAGTCCCACATAGAACGTGTTACAATAATCTAACCTCAATGTCACTGTGGCATGAATCACCGTGGCCAGCTCTGCAAGATCCAAGTACAGCTGCAGCTGGCACACCAGACAAAGCTGAGTAAAGCCCCCCCCCCGCCACAGCTGCCACCTGAGAATCCAGGAGCAGCTGTGAGTCCAGGTGGACCCCCAAGGTGCAGACCTGCTCCTTCAGGGGGAGTGCAACCCCTTTCAGTGCAGGCCGATACTCCACCACCTGCACTGAGGATTTCCAAACCAGGAGAACCTCTGTCTTATCCGGATTTAATTTCAGCTTGTTAGCCCTCATCCAGATTCCCAAAGCCTCCAGACAGCGCTCCAGGA
Organism: Tiliqua scincoides; assembly: GCF_035046505.1. NCBI lineage: Eukaryota > Metazoa > Chordata > Lepidosauria > Squamata > Scincidae > Tiliqua > Tiliqua scincoides. The sequence continues at coordinate 118,409,017 of NC_089825.1, forward strand.
CCCCAACTGGCACCCTGGAATCTGGGAGAGATAGAGCTGGGTGTCATCAGCATATTGAAAGCATCCCACTCCAAATCCCCAGATGACCTCTCCCAGTGGTTTCATGTAGATGTTAAATAGCATGGGAGACAAAACTGAACCCTGTGGGGTTCAGCCTAAATAAGATTTAGAATGTAAAATTTGCTCTTCATTTGCTTTTTGAACAGATGGCAGCTGCAAGAAGACTTGATCAAACTCTGCTTTAAACCTCCCTTCCCCCCTTTCCTACTTGGAAGTGGTAAAAGGTGGTGGTTTTGTGTCATGCTGCTGTTGTCTCCATACAAGGCCCACTTTCTCTCATACAGTGATCCCCTGCACTTTGCAATATCTCAGCTGTCCTTGAGCCCAGTCAGCCATACTCCTTTCTGCTCCCAGGAATCCCCAGATTTTCAATGTTACCAAGCTGCTGTTTTTTCCCATTGCTACAGCAAGGGGTTGCTATTGTAAAAGTTCCTGAGCTGCTGGACTGTATCCGAGCAGCTTCTGTAGTCTGTTTTGCCGACTGTCTTCACAGCTGTGCCTGCTTCAAAGCCCTGACCGAGCGCATTTGCAAATCAAACATTCATAACTTGGGGATGATCTGAATATGCCACAGGAGCCAATTAAACCTCTCCTACATTACTCACTTGTGGATGAGGGCCCGGAGGTCAGTTATCCATGAGGTATACCGCAAGGGGGCATCAGAGTGTGTCTCCACAGCTCCCCGGGGTGGTTCACGCACCACAGTAACCAGCAGCACCACAGCCACTATCCCCAAGCCAGGAGTCACCTGCAGGGGAGAATATAGAAGATGATCTGATTGGGGCACCGAAAGAGAGAGAAACAAAGCAGCCTGTATGGTGGCAGGACGCGTGCATTACCATTTTATGGAAGAAGCAGTTTTACTATCTCAAAGGGGGACTGTAAAAATTTATAATGATCATAACACGTAACATGCTGACAAATGTAGTTGACACCTCCACCCTACTTACCCGCAGGGCCCAGTGCCAGTCGCCAGTCACGTCTCTCACCTTTGACCCCACAATATAGCCCAGCCCACTGCAGGGGAGAAAAGGAGAGCAGTCAGACCCACATCCAAGTAGGCTCTCCAACCTCTGCATGGGCTAATTAAAACTTAATTTGGGTCACTGGCAGAGTACATTCTACAAGTTATTAATATGCACCATTGCAAACCATTAACTTCTGATTTACAGTAAACAACTACATTTAATAAAGAGGACATGCTCCAAATCTATGGGTACACAAAATATTCCCACCTGCCCACAGGTATAGCGAAATAGAAGATGCTGAGCATTCGGGATCGCCGGTCACCCAGGAACAGGTCAGCAATAATGGTGGGGGCAATGGTTGAATAGCTAGCCTCTCCTACACCCACCAGGCCTCGCGTCAGCAGCAGCAGCCAGAATCGCTGAAGTGAGAAAAACAGACAAATACTAAAGGTATAGGACACATTTTGTTTCTATAAATGTCTATAACCTTCCCTGAGGAACTCTAGGGGTTACAGTCGTGTGTGTGATCCAAAAGTTCTTTGTGAAGCATTCCTAACTGCTTCTCAGGATTTCAGTTCTGTGCAATCCTATGCAAGGTTACTGTGAAGTAAGACTCACTGTGTTCAATGAGACTTAAGGCGCAATCCTATCCTTGTGTTAGGCCAGTGCAAGACCCTTGCGCCAGCCCAGGAGTGTTGCAAATGTACCGTAAAGCACATTTGAACCTCCTTGTGTGTTGGCTGGGCCAGCAAAAGGATATGCATCCAGTCTCTGTGCCAACCTGGGGAGGGAAGGCTGTGCTGGCAGAGCTCAGTCAATGCAGGGGAGGAGGTGGGAGGGAGGTTCTAGGTTGGGGGGCAGGCAGAGGAGGTGTTAGGCCACCTCCTGAGGGGGAACAAGTCTGAGGTGACCCATTGGGGCTGTGGTGGCTTACCTGGGGGTAAGGGGAAAAGTTTCTTCGTGCCTCCGGCTGAGTCAATTCTGGCCCCAATCTTGTGCTGGATACAGTGCAAGCCTCCTGGCCTGCCTGTTCCAGCACAAGATAGTATTGTGCTGTTACTCCACTGCCTTTTTTTTAAAGATGCAGCTGAAGATTTCTGGGCTGCAACACCATGAGTTTAACAAGTTTGAAGCCAGTTTAAATGCACTCAGCCCAGCAGGCTTGTAAAGAGCCACTCAGCCAGTAGCCTGCAACAAATAATCTCCTCCAGACAAACTGGCAAGAACCCCTGACAAGGCTTCCCATGGGCTAGAAACCTATGTGGGTTTAGGGTTCAACTATGCAGAGCAGAAATACAGCTTCAATGAAAGAAAGACTTTCCAAAAAGTGATTGAATACCCAGTTTCAAAGGATAATATCAATACCAACAGGCCACCCCTGTCCCACGAATCCCAAGAGTTGAGGTCTCAAAGGCAAACCCAGAGCCCCCTCCCCATGCCCAGGAGACAAGTTCTTCTGGGCTACCCCAAACTTCTGGACTACCTCAAACTTCGAACTCAGTACCTCCTTGGGGATGAAACTGCTCCCGAGAGTCACAATTGACCAGAAGGTGATGCCGACGCACATCAAGTACTTGCGATTATAACGATCCCCCAAGTAACCAAAAATTGGTGCCAGTACCATGTAGCTGCTAATGAAAACTGCCAGGAAAAAAGAACGGTTAGGCAATACAAGAAATCTTAGTGGCTTCCACTCTGTCCCTGCTCCCAATACAAAATTCTGAGGCAGAGAGAGAAAATAGACAGAGAGCCACCCTTTGTTTCTCACCTGTCTGAAGGAGTCCTGATTTACTGTCATCAATACTGAAAAAACCCTCAATGTCAGTGAGAACACCTGATAAGAGAATTGCATTGTTAATACCAGTGAGACAAGACAAACTGTCCTGCCCCATAGAAGTGGGGATGAATTTAGGGGCTGAATGCTCCTCACTTTCCAAGTTACATGCCAACCTACAGCTAAGAGGGAAAATGGGAAAACCCAGGCACCATCCTGACCTGCCCACCTCAACATCCTTACCAGCCACAGTGAAGCGGTCCATGTAGTTCAGTAGGTTGACAAAAAAGAGGACTCCCACGATGAAAACTGCACGTGGAGAGGAGATCCCTGTGAGGGCCAGCACATCTCCCTCCCCATCCACTTCATGTCCCAACTTAACACCCTCTTTTTCCTCATCCTCTGTGTCATCTGGCTGGGCCAGGATCGGGGCTGTATCACCACCATAGGGTTGCCGCTGGGATGTCATGGCCGGGGATGAGAAGGATCCACTGGAAGGGACAGAAGAGAAATTGGTCAGCACATTCCAGACTCTTGCAAATTGGAGAGGGGGGGGGGTGAAGATGTCTTTAACATGAACCCCCCTCCTGGGGAAGGGGAGTTGCTATCCTCATCCTAGTGGGGAGAGAAAAATATACTTGGAGAAAGACAAAGACAAAACATCTTCCCCCTCAGAACCAGCTTTCGCACTTTGCCAGCCTGTTATGAACAAAGCTAGGGATACACCTGCAGCTGGGGGTGTGTGTGTGTGTGAGTGAGAGAGAGAGAGAGAAAGGGGGGCCAGGGCGTGTGTGAGGGAGAGGGGGTGGGTGTGTGTCTGTGTGTGTAAGAGAGGGGGGGCAGAGGTGTGTGTGTGAAGGGGGTAAGGGTGTGTGTGCGTTTGTGTGAGGAAGGGGGGAGAGAGAGGCAGGTGTGTGTGTGTGTGTTTGTGAGAGAGAGAGGCAGGTGTGTGAGGGAGGGAGAGAGAGGTGTGTGTGTATGTGGGAGAGAGAGGGGGGCAGGGTGTGTGTGTTTGAGCCTGTGTGAGAGAGACAGGTGTGTGTTTGTGAGGGAGACAGAGGTGTGTGTGTGTGTGTGGGAGAGAGAGGGAGCAGGGTGTGTGTGTTTGAGCCTGTGTGAGAGACAGGTGTGTGTTTGTGAGGGAGACAGAGGTGTGTGTGTGGGTGGGAGAGAGAGGGGGCAGGGTGTGTGTGTTTGAGCCTGTGTGAGAGAGACAGGTGTGTGTTTGTGAGGGAGACAGAGGTGTGTGTGTGTGTGTGTGGGAGAGAGAGGGGGCAGGGTGTGTGTGTTTGAGCCTGTGTGAGAGACAGGTGTGTGTTTGTGAGGGAGACAGAGGTGTGTGTGTGTGGGAGAGAGAGGGGGCAGGGTGTGTGTGTTTGAGTCTGTGTGAGAGACAGGTGTGTGTTTGTGAGGGAGACAGAGGTGTGTGTGTGGGTGGGAGAGAGAGGGGGCAGGGTGTGTGTGTTTGAGCCTGTGTGAGAGAGACAGGTGTGTGTTTGTGAGGGAGACAGAGGTGTGTGTGGGAGAGAGAGGGGGCAGGGTGTGTGTGTTTGAGTCTGTGTGAGAGAGACAGAGGTGTGTGTGTGCCTTACTCCTTCCCCCCACCTCACACGGACAGGAAGAGAAGCCCCCTTGTGCTGCTGCCCTGCCCTGGGGCTGTAGCTAAATCTGGAAGCCCCAACGCACACCCACCCCTAGGCTCACCCACGAGAGTGCCTCCACCTGACCCCCAGCACCCCCCACCGCCCTCCCCCACAAACAGACCCGGTAACCGTGCCCTCCCCGGTCAGCAGAGCCGCCGGCCAGTCACGTGAGCTCTTTTCTCTAACCCTCACTCAACATATGACTCCTCCTCTTCCCCGCCTTTTCCGCCAGCGAGCGGCGGCCGCTGTTGCTATGCGGTTGCTATGACGTCACTTCCTGCTTCGTCTCTCTCTCTCTCTCCCCCCCCCCGCGTGGCTCGTCTTACACCTCCAGAGCAGCCAATGAGATCTTCCCTTTCATGAGCTGTGTTCCGTTGCCGTGGCTACCAGCCCACCACCAGCCTTCTTCTCTCCCACCTCGAATCCCATTGGTTGGGATGCTTAGCGGCGCTGTACGCCTCTCTTCCTACTAGCCAGGCAGATTCTATGACACCCACCGCCCCGCTGTCTCCATGGCAACTAGCCAGCTGTCTTAGTTTCACGCCCCATTCATTTCTATTGTTACCCCCTGCGCTGAACCTCACAGTCGCTACAATCCCCCCACCTTTCCCAGTAGCAACTTAAAGCACAACCCTAGGCAAGTCTACTCAGATTGGCTTAAATTGGGCTTACTCTCAGGAAAGTGTCCATACCTGCTCTCTGCAATCCTATCCACACTTTCCTGGGAGTAATCCCCATTGACTACAATGGGACTTACTTCTGAGTAGACCTGCATAGGATGGGGCTCTGAGACTGCAGTCCTATCCACACTTTCCTGGGAGTAAGCCCCCACTGACTACAATGAAACCTTTCTTCGCTCAGAGCCTTATCCTATGCATGTCTACTCAGAAGTCAGTCCCATTATAGTCAATAGGGCTTTCTCCCAGGGAAGTGTGGCTAGGATTGCAGCCTCAGATCACAGTGCCCCTCCAGTCTTCCACCTCATGGTGTGACTGTGTTACAATGTACCACAATAAAATCCAGTTCTCAACCTGGTCATGGAATAACACCTTTCAGCACATGCATGGAGCACTCCCTTCAATGTTTAGGTCCTCATTCCCAGAGCTCAGCCTAGGGGGAAACAGGCTTGGGCAGTTTTGCCTTTGTGACAGACAAAAAAAGTCAATGCAATGTAGGAAGTAGGCATAGGTGTGTCCCATCACAATGCCCAGCCCAAGTGGATACAGAATTCAATTAGTGAAAAGTATTCTACAGTGTAGCATGACACACCTACATGCTACATGCTACATGCTACATTGCTTGGGTTTTGAGTCCCATTTGACACACACACACACACACACACAGAGGAAAGGATGCTAGCCCACAAGTTTGTTTTGTGGCATAGAATCTTAGAGTGAGAAGTAACCTATGAGGTCATCTAGTCCAACCTCCTGCATTTTAAATGCCCACTAACCAATTTCTGGTGGTGAACCTTTCATGGACTAGAGCCCATTTAATCAAATTAGATCATGTCACATGGTCCACCTATTCTAAGTACCACCAGCGGCAGGTGTCCAGAGATCGCGCTTGTACCACCACACCTCAAGTTGCACTGGTGGTACCTGTATAACTAGTTGAGAAACACTGCATTAGATTAATGAATTTGCACTTCATGTAGTTACATTTGATGCCTTCTTTGTTAAGTTTCCAGAGGGAAAGCAGTGTTTGGCAATTGCAACAAAACCAACACAAAGTATTGGTGCCTTCATGACTTATATACCAACTGTGGAATACGTGATCAAGCCCAGTGGTTGTCAAACTTTTTAATGCTGGGACCAACCTAAAAAACAAGTTTCACTTTACAGAACTTCCTAATAGCTTGCATAGTTGCACATGCCATGTGTGAGATTGTACAGAGGCCATTAAGGGCTGATTCCCCAGAGGCTCAGGAGTCTGTGGCTATAATGATGACTGGGCAGTAGAAGCTCCCACCCCAGCAATATTTGATGCATATAGCCTAATCTACCCTGTTAGTTTCACAAATCACCAAAAATTGGGTTGTGACCCACTGCTGGACCATGGATCCTACAGTGTGAGAACCACTGACCTAGCCCCTTAAAATTTAAGTCACAATAAATCTGTTAAGATGCCACAAGGTTTCATTGCTTTTGCTTCAACAGGCAAATCCAGCAACCCCTCTCCTACTATATACCTCTTCCTCCTCCTCCTCCCATGGGAACTAACACTTCTCTTTAGAATCCAACAGGACTGAAGACAGAATTTGTGACTCCCGCTTCTGACCACCCACAAACTTCCAGCTACAACTGAAAGAACCTTACACATTCTACAACTTTTGGAACCTTACACATTCCACAACTTTTCTACATGTATGGCTTGTCTCAAAGTGCAACAACAAAGGTGTTTTCAATAATGTGACAAGGCAATAAAAGGTAGCTAGTCAGTTGTCTTCAGCTTGATGGTTCACAATTTCTGTGAGCATCTAGGAATCCTGGGTACTCCTCCCTAAGTTCCAACGTGAGATAAAGACAGAAATCTAGTTGTGCAGGCCTCCACAACTAGATTTAGCCAACAGTAATCAGTGGCATACTACCATAAATTTTTGGCACCCTCCTATGAGACAAACTTTCTTTCAATAATAGTCACGTCTGTTACAGAACCAAGAAAGAAACTTAATAAATGGAAACCCACAAAAAGTACAGGAAAGAACAAGATTGTTATTGAAAGCCCTGAGGTGTTTGAATAAATTAATATTTCCACCTGCTTGCAAAGACAAAAATAGTGTTATGAAGCATATATTTCAAAGGATTTATTTTGTTTTTGTTTCCATATGAGCTCCTGAGATCAGGTTGGAGGCACAACTGGAACCCAGCATATCCTCTCACCTCAACCTATTAAAAGTCTTTGAATTAGTAAAAAACTAGGTTGAAGATGAGATAATTTGAGATGAAAGAACAGGTAAACACCTTCAAAGAGTGCAAAAATTACTTCCTTGTTTAAGATGTCTTTAAAAAACATTAGACTTTTATGTGGACTTGTTAGACTTCAGCCCAAGCCTATGCATGTGCATGAAATAAGTCCCCATTGTAGTCAATGGGGCTTGCTCCCAAGTAAGTGTGCACAGGATTGTTCAATGGTACCCTATCATAATTTATTAAACTTACTCTGCCTAGTCCAAAATCAGTATCTTGGAGCTGCTCTGAGAAAGTCTGAGAATTACAGAAAAGTTGCTATACAACTAAAGTAAACATAAACGAAGAGAAAAGACAAACTTAAAGGGAAATTAAGTTATTCAACGCATACTGGTCCCCAACATTTGTGTCTTACCCACAATGCCAGATCCCCATTTATTTTCACAACACCCCAAGTTAGTGGATGGGATCAGTAACAGCGTCTGATTTTATTAAATGATTCTAAACACTGAAGGGGAGAAGGGAAAAAATTGGGTAAAACTGGAGTAGAATTTTTTATATATATATATATATATATATATATATATATATATATATATATATATATCTTTGAAAAAGGAGAAGAATGAGCAGAAAGTGTTGAGAATTCCCCCACCACACCTGCCCAAACTTAAGGGAAGTTAGGGTATCTCTCCCACATTAAGTGCATTCAGGGTTACAAAACAAGTTTTTTTTAAGTAGGATCTTGGAGGAGACAATGAGATTCCATGAACACACAGTCTCTTTGAGAGGAAAGGGTTTCTTCTAGTTCCACACTTCAATGACATCACCAGACTCCATCCCCAACTCTTGTGGGGTCCAGGTTTCTGCCAAACACTGTCCATCAAAATAGAAGGAAAGTTTGTGTCTGCCAAGGTTTTGGGCTTGACGGTAGCGAGTCATCAGTGCCTGCAATGGCTCCCCCTGCAAGAAAGACGAAGGGCAGCTGTAATATTCACCAGACCAAAACAGAAACCCATCTTGCCCACCTTCAATCCTCTCACCCTCTGCACAGTGATCTCCATCTGGGAGCTTTTGTCTTTCCCCTGTACTCTAAGCTGCAGATTCCCAGAGTCATCACTCTCTTCGCTAGTTGTCTCTACTATGCAGTCTGCAAGACATCCATGAAGAAAAGTTGAAGAGTAGAGCTGAGGAGTTAGGTAGGAGAGCAACAGGGTTGTGGTTGTTGGGAAGACAAGTGGGACATCAGGAACTAACAGCTGGCTGCTTCAGCAATGAGCTCAGGAATGTTTCCTCTCACCATGCAAAGGCCCAGAAAGCAGGCAGTAGCGGCAGCTCAACAAGTTCATATCCAGCCATTCAATTGAAATAATGTTCAGTGATAACAAGATATATTAAAACGCATACAAATTTCAGACAGCAGATAAAATTCACCATAATTACAGGCATCCAAGCAGCAGGTAATCCTCACACTAGACAGAACCCTACCAAATCAACAGCAGTTAAAAAAAATACCCAACAAACCAAAAATGTTACAAATTAGAAGCTTTGTGCAGCAGCAAAAAGTCCTCTCTAATAAAGAAGATTCTCTAATAAAGGAGTTTCAAAGTATGGGCTCAGCCACAGAAGAGGTCCTCTTCCATGTCCCAACCAAGTCAAGATCAAATGTTGATGGAATGTGGAGGACGGCATCTCAGCATATCTCCAATCTGAGAACTTGGAACATCTTAGAACTGGAGAAAGGTCTGTGCTCCTATCCTGTACCTTTTGCCTCTGCTGATAGGAACCTCACAAGACTTCAGCAGAGGCAAGGGCAAGGAAGTTGGATCTAGCAAGAAGCACTAACATCTTGATTTAAAATGAAATAGACAATGGTAAGTGGCCCTGAGAACCTCGGTTAGTAGGAAGGGTAAAAAATATGCACACACAATTAAGTTAACAAGTGAGCAAGTAACACCAGCAGGGAGGACAGGATGGCAATAGTGGAACAAAGAAACTCAAGCATTATGGAAATAGCAGGACTCCTCAACTACTAACCAATGATATCAGCCACACCCAGGCCCAACCCACGTGGAGTGGCTTCAGCTGGAAGTTCACGATCTCGGAGCAGGAGAAGTATTCTGCTGGGGTGAACCTTCAGCGTCTGTCCCATGTGTTCAGCAACTTGCTGAAGAGGGTCCGTCTATAGTGTGTGAAGACAGGAGTTGTGTTGGAGAGATTCAATGCCATGGGCCACAGGGAATATACCACAACCCAGGACGACTGACACAGCATTTTTTTCTAATTATGCTATTCCCGAGGGTATCACAATTTTGCACTGGGGTACAGGCCAAGGCAGGTGCTTACAGGAAGTTCTTTCGGGAAAGAAGGAAGATGACAACAATGACTTGGACCTATATGGAGGCATTGGGGTGGAGGCTTGGTGGGAGAACAGGAGAAACAAGAATAAGCCAGCCAGAGTGACAACAGCAAAATAGAGACGAGGGCAGGATTCCTAAGGAAAGGAAGCTGATGTCAAGGCAGCTCACCATCCGAATTGATAATCTGTGGATGTCGGTCCGGCACCGGATTTTCAGCACCAGCTCTTGCGACTCCGAGGGCTCCATTGTGTCAATCACAATCACATCGTCTTCGTCAGCCCCTAAGCCCTGGCCCTGCAAGCTCTTCTTGGCAGCTGAGAGGGAGGAGGTCAGATGCCTCAGTTTTTGAACAAAGACTCTGAGGCAGGAGTGGGAGAGTGGAAAAAGAAAGAAATGAGAAATAGATCAGAGTGAGAAGCAGAAAGGAAACAGTCAATCTCGTCTTGACATTACTTGAATGGCCTGTCATGCCTTCTCTGGCTAAAGCAATCTCAGCCTCTGTTCCCTATGTTTTAAACAAGAACACCGACCTACCTCACATGCCTTTTGAAAGGAAGTACACTGAACAAACTGTTTATGACAAAGATGGATATCCAATTTTGTAAACCTAAAAGTGTTGTACAGTGATCAACAGTGGAACACAGCTATGCACTAGCAACCCTAGTGGGAGCAATTCCACATTCTGGCTCCCGGCCTCAGCCCCCCTCAGCCACCTGAGATTCTGATCTACTGCAGAATATAAGAACAGAACACCACAAGTCAGTCAATTGAAGAAGTGGTTTGGGATGTTCTGGCCATGGCGACATGTTATTCTGTCCAATTCACAAGAACTCTGTCCACATATGATTTTGTCTCATGCCAAAATGATGTAGGGAGCACAACCTTCTTCAGACCTGTGCAATTTTCAGTATGACATCACTGAGCATGCACCAGTTTCAGGTGGTCCCAGTGCAGAGCACATAGGTGAAAAATGCATTAGAGATGTCTCACACTTGCCCACACAAACAAGCTTTGCTGGAGTTACCAGGTATCACACACTCCATTCCTGTATCACAAAATGTAGGATCCTTTTCCACATCCACACTTCATGTAACCCTGTAATCCATGCAACCCCACTCTAGGCTCTTACGGGGTTCCATGGTGCCGCTTTCTTAGTTGTGGTGGTGGTGGAGGTGAAGGTGAAAGTACTGGACACCTGTTGAGTGGAGAAACCAGATAGGATTAGGTTATCAACTGGTGATTCCTGAGCAGGTAAAAGACACGGGGGAGCAAGAGAAGAAAGCAGACCTTGGCTCTTGCTCTCCTTGTTCTGTAGAAGCCTTTGCCTCTTCCTCAACATCAGAGATGCCAACAACTTGAGGTGGGGGGGATAGTGCTGGGGCTTCAACTGGCAACTTCAAAGATTCAGGGAACAGCTGGAGACTGTTCTGAACCTGGGGAGAAAGGGAAAGGAAGCAGGAGAAGAGAACTCAGGATTGCTTCTAGTTTTGATACACAAGAGTGGTCTAAAAGAGAGTAACCAAAATAATTACTGGGCTGGGGTACCTCTCTTATGAGGAAAGGTTACAGTGTTTAGGGCTCTACAGTCTAGAACAGGGGTGCCCAAACCCTGGCCCTGGGGCCACATGCGGCCCTCGAGGCCTCTCAATGTGGCCCTCAGGGAGTCCCCAGTCTCCAATGAGCCTCTGGCCCTCCAGAGATTTGTTGGAGCCCACACTGGACCAACACAACTGCTCTCAGCGTAACAGCGACTGTTTGATCTCTCGCATGAGCTGTGGGATGATGGCTTCCTCCACTGCTTGCTGTTTCACATCTGTGATTCAGTAGCAGCAGCAAAGGAAAGGCCAGCCTTGCTTTGTACAAGGCCTTTTATAGGCCTTGAGCTATTGCAAGACCTTCATTCATTCATATAAGTTCATCTTTAATATATTCATTTATGTGTACTTATGTAAATGTATTCAAATTTTAAATGTAAATTAATTATTTTTTTCTCCGGCCCCCGACACTGTGTCAGAGATGAGGTGGCCCTCTTTCCAAAAACTTTGGACACCCCTGGTCTAGAAGAAAGATACCTCAGGGGGAGCCAGGGTGGTGTAGTGGTTTGGGAGGTGGACTTAGACCTGGAAGATCCAGGTTCAAATCCCCCCTCAGCCATGAAGCTTCCTGGGTGACCTTGGGCCAGTCACTTTCTCTTAGCCTCACCTACCTCACAGGGTTGTTGTGAGGACAAAAGGAGGGGATCAGCTGTGTACACTGCCCTGAGCTCCTTGTTGGTATAAAAATGTGGAAAAATAAATAAATAAAATATAATTGAGATGTACAAAATTATGCAGGGGATGCATAGGGTGGGTGTAGGTATGTTCTTTTCCCTCTCACACAACACCAGAACCAGGGGACATAGATTAAAATTGAGTGTCGGGTTAGAACAGACAAAAGAAAATATTTTTTTACCCAGCAGGTAATTAATCTGTAGAACTCCTTGATGTGGTTATGGCACTCGGCCTAGATACCTTTAAAAGGGGATTGGGCAGATTGATGGAAGAAGAGTCCATCACAGGTTACGAGCCATTATGGGTATATGCAGCCTCCTGGTTTTAGAAGTAGACGACTTCAGAATACCAGATGCCAGGGAGTAGCACCAGGATGCAGGTTTTGTGTGCTCCCTGAGGCATCTGGTGGGCCACTGTGAGATACAGGAACCTGGACTACATGGGCCCTTGGCCTGTTCAAGCAGGGATCTTCTTATGTTCTTGCAGAAGGGTAATTAGGAAAAAAAGATGATGGATTAATCACTGGAGTTAAGGTGAGGCACTAGCACTCAAAGATTCTTTTCTCAGCTCTGGCAAAATAGCAGAGAGTGCACTGATTGAGGATGGGATGCGAAGGAGGATTTCTGAATCAAATTCTCAAAAAACAAGGGACGCTATAGAGCTGCAGTGTTTGCGAAGCAAGTCTATGATGAAAAGCAAGCATTTGAAACCTTTGTGGAATTCTACAGGGCAAAGATTTTTGTAATAAGCAGGAGGCTTTCAAACTAAAGGATGTCTTCTAAGGTAAGGGATTATTCAGCAATCCAACTAGGACTGCAGAAGGACGTTGGCCCTGGGGGAAAAAAGGGCAGAAAGGACCAGTGCCTTCCATGGAGAAGGCTATGGTTCTTTCCCCAGACTTGTTAGAGTCTGTTGGTCAAGGAGCCAGACTCCAGAGCAAAGAGGGCAGGAGGAATCTGGCCTCTTCCAGACAGAGAGGCAGCAAGTCACTTAGGGTGTAATCCTAACCAACTTTCCAGCACTGGCATAGCTGTGACAGTGGGGCATGTGCTGCATCCTGCAGTTGGGGGGCAGTTACAGAGGCCTCCTCAAGGTAAGGCGATGTTTGCTCCCTTACCTCAGAGTTGCATTGCCCTTATGTCAGTGCTGGAAAGTTGGGAAGGACTGCGCCCTGAGCTTTACAGAAGTCTCCTAGCTTTATCTCCATCTACATCAAGGGAATGGACACTGTGGTCCTGAAGACCCGGACTCCCTTGAAACTAAAGGAAGAAGTAGTTTCTTGGCAAAGTGAGACAAGGGACCAGCAATCTCAGCCTCCCTTCTTCTAGGTCAGAGTTTCTCAAGGTTTGTCCTCCGCCGTACCACCTCATACGGTCCACCTAGTTCGAAGTGCCACCAGTTGGGAGGCCAGATGTGATGTGACAAGCACCAGTAAGAGGCTCAGGGAGGGCTTTTTGAAGCATGCTCTGGAGCCTCCTGCTTGTTTGTCGTGTCACATTCCTGGTCTCGCTGCTGAGTGGCAGCGTTCAGGGGTCCCGCGAGGACCACCAGACACCACCCCAAGGACCCTACCCACTGGTGGTGCCCGTGCACTGGCCGAGAAGCACTGTTCTAAGTGGCTGCACCGTTCACACTTGCAACTGTCTTCCTGCAAGCGCCACTCATGCCCTGCTGGGGCTGCGCAGCCAGCAGAGCGGAATGAAAACAAAGTAGCCACAAGAACAGCAGCTGTTCCGCAGGAGGAGGGAGGAAGAAGCTCAGCCAGCAGTGGTCTGGAGCTGGGCGCCTCCTCCGAGGAGCGGGGGGGGGGGGTCCAGGACTCCCGGGTCCTCTGCCCACCTTGTTGGAGTAGACGGGCACGGTGGGCACCAGGCTGGAGCCACTGAGCAGGCGGCGCCGCTTCTGGGGGGGCTTCTTGGGGGGGCCCTCCTGCTCTGAGTCGCTGCTGGGGCAGGAGTCCGGCTAGGGGAGAAGGAGACACCAAACAGAGGGGTGAGTCGCCCCCCAAGAGTCGCCCCCATCCCCAGTCCGCCCCCCTCCAGCACCCCTACCGCCTGCTCCATGGCCGCATAAGGATCTTCCCGGTACTTTCAATAGTGACTTCTCCCCGACACCCGATTGGCCGCCACTCCTGTCTGTCTCTTTCCGAGGGGAAGGTTCGGAAACCTGTTGAACAGCACACGCCTTTACCGTGCGCGCAGGATCCTGGGAGATGTAGTTTTTAACCCTACAGTCCATGCCTAACAGAATAGTGCTATGTTACGTGTGCGCGCGTGTAAATATATAGTGTGTATATATATATGCATACATACACTATATACATATACGTATATATACATACACACACATATAGTGTGTGTGTATATATATATATATACACATATATGCACACACTCACATATATACATGTATACAGACACACATACACATATGTGTGTGTATATATATATGTGTATATATATATATATACACACACACTTTATACATATAATATAAATATATATAATATATACATAACATATATATGTAACATTACATGTATACTGTATACACACACACACGCACACACACACATAATGTGTGTGTATATATATATATATGTGCGTGTGTGTGTATCTATATAATAGATACACACAATATATGTATATGTTGTAAGGTGTTGCCTCGCCACAGAACCTCACGGGGTGCGTGGGGTTTAGGGTGAAAACCGACAAGCGGATTGACAACTCTGCACCATACAACCGAAAACAGAAAACTCCTGCCCTAAAGCTGGGCACCTGGAACGTAAGGTGCGCCGACCTTGTTTGGGATTTTCTTTGCTGTCCTGCTGAAGCATGCCTTTGGAACTGCAACAGAAGGCATCTATCTCCGGACCAGATCAGACGGAAAGCTCTTCAACCTCTCCAGACTGAGAGCAAAGTCCAAAGTTCAGCTGAAATGTCTGCGTGACTTTCTCTTTGCCAACGATGCAGCTGTCACCGCCCACTCTGCCAAAGATCTCCAGCAGCTCATGGATCGTTTTAGCAAGGCCTGCCAAGATTTTGGACTGACGATCAGCCTTAAGAAAACACAGGTCATGGTTCAGGATGTGGACTCACCTCCCTGCATTACAATCCTTCGCATGAACTGGAGGTTGTCCATGACTTTGTGTATCTTGGCTCAACGATCTCTGACACTCTTTCTCTCGATACCGAGCTAAACAAACGCATCGGTAAAGCAGCTACCACGTTTTCCAGACTCACAAAGAGAGTCTGGTCCAACAAGAAGCTGACGGAACATACCAAGACCCAGGTCTACAGAGCTTGCGTCCTGAGTACACTTCTGTACTGCAGCGAGTCATGGACTCTTCGCTCACAACAGGAGAGGAAACTGAACGCTTTCCACATGCGCTGCCTCCGATGCATCCTCGGCATCACCTGGCAGGACAAAGTTCCAAACAACACAGTCCTGGAACGAGTTGGAATCCCTAGCATGTATGCACTGCTGAAACAGAGACGCCTGCGTTGGCTCAGTCATGTCATGAGAATGGATGATGGCTCTATCCCAAAGTATCTCCTCTATGGAGAACTCGTGCAGGGAAAGCACCCTACAGGTAGACAACAGCTGTGTTACAAGGACATCTGCAAGAGGGATCTGAAGGCCTTAGGAGTGGACCTCAACAAGTGGGAAACCCTGGCCTCTGAGCGTCCCGCTTGGAGGCAGGCTGTGCAGCATAGCCTCTCCTAGTTTGAAGAGGCACTTGGCCAACAGACTGAGGGAAAGGGGTAAAGAAGGAAGGCCCGTAGCCAGGGACACACACCAGGGACAGACTACATTTGCTCCCAGTGTGGAAGGGATTGTCACTCCGAATCGGCCTTTTCAGCCACACTAGACGCTGTTCCAGAACCACCAGTCAGAGCGCGACACCATAGTCTTTCGAGACTGAAGGTTGCCAACTAGGATGTGTGTGTGTCTATTTCACAATATATGTGTATGTGTGTATTTAGTGTGTGTACATATATAGAAATATAATAAATAAATAAATAAAATAGATACACAATATAGGTGTGTGTGTATTATGTATATAATGTGTATATATATTTTTAAGCTCAGGCTGTGAAAATCCTGATCTAGCAAGGGCTTCCTTCTCATCAGCGTGGCCTTTTTATAACTTCCATCTGACAGGACATGTGGCATCCTTATTTCAAGGTATAAGGCTCAACTGCCCTTTAGTCAGAGGACTTCCATCCACCACTTTTGGACTAATGGATTTTGCATTTTCCTCCAACCTGTAAGCCATTGTAAGCCTTGAATCAGAGAATGCAGCAATTTCTGACTCTATTCGATGCTGACTCTCCAAAGCAAATTGCCTGAAGAGGGAGCTACAGGTATGGTGAACCAATCACAGATGGTGCTGCAGACAGACATGGGTTTCTTGTCCTCTCACAGGCTTCCCTTCTTCCTCTCATGCCCTCCTTCATGTCTGGAACTGCTAAACTCCTGCCACAGCAGCACTGTTAGGAGGCAGGGTCTGGAGGGAGCCAGAATCCAGACAGTGCTGCCATTCTAGAACTTCTCACACCACTTGGAGAAGTGGGGCACAAGCACATTGACGATAGGCTTTTAATGAAATGATGGTTTTGCATGGAAAAGGAATGGTCGTTTTGTCTGGGAATTTTGCACGTGTCACAACAAGCCCCATCATAAGAGCCAGCCCCTCTGTTGGTCTGTACCTATTTCAGTTCCCTTTTCAAAAGTGGGAATGAGCGTGATGAATGATAGTGGTTCCTCCTCTCACATCATCAGAGGGGACCCTTCTGATTATGCTGCAACCAGCAGATGTGAAGGGGGTGGCAGCTAGGAATAGGGTATTCTCTGTGGTGGCTCCTTGCTTATGAAATTCCTTTCCCTTAGAATTAAGAACAGCTCCCTCTCTGGAGACTTTTGGTGGGGCCTCAAGACCTTTCTATTCAGGAAACCTTTCAACTAACACTGTGGACTGCCACTTTTAATGAAATGCATTTTAATTGTTGTGATCCTGGTTGTTTGCTCTGTTTTAATGGTTTTTAATCTTTATGTTTTTAGTATTGTTGTAACTGAATTGTCCTGGTTTTATGTTGCTAGCCACCCTGAATCCCCTTCAGCGCGGGACAAAGACTCGATATAAATAAATAAATACATACCGCAGATACTCGCCTATAAGTCAATCCCACCAATAAGCTGAGGACAGGTTTTGAGCCAAAATTCATGGAATTTTCTATGACCCTTGGATAAGCCGGGTTTAAACTTAGGCGGGTGTCTAACTATAGTTTTGTCTGATTTTACCCGAGGCCAGATCCTGAAAAATAACCTACCACTAATTGTTACCTAAGAACTGTAGTCTCTAATTTATTTAAAACATAGTAAAAGATCATAAGATACATGTTTATTCTTTTTAAATTCTGGTCTTCACCACCTTTTTGTAAACACGATCAGAGTAAGTGCACTGTAAACAACATACAAGTAAAACAGTGGTTCCCAACGTGGTATTCATGTACTCCCAGGGACACTCAACAGGACCTTTAAGGGTACTTGAAAAAGAATGGAATAATGGCAGAAAAAGGCAGGTCGTGCTCCAGAATGCCTTGCAAGGACCAGCAAGGCAGGAAGGCAGGTAGCTAGTTGGCTGTGAAAGCACCACCAATAGCTAGTTTTTGGTCATCACTTCATGTATGAACCAGTGATTGAAAACTGGCACAGTAAAAAAGCTGAAACATAATATGGAAAGTGATCAATCACCCAGAATTTCTCAGCACATTTCTGGTGCAAAACAGTGCAAAGGCAGAGTCTTCTGTTCTTCGAACAGATGTAAAGAGAAAATATGTGATGAATACATGAAGTCTGCGTTTTCATAGAGAGGAGATGAGGGCTTGTATTATTACAAACATTTTGCTAAAATGAAGGATACAATTTATGGAAATGGGCTACCAAGGGATATGCAAGTGAAAAAGGTTGGGAACCACTGCAGGAGAACCATGAATCAAATCCACCTTTAAGATGTCTGGTGTGTTAAGCCATATATAACATATAACATACAACTTATAACACATAACTGGGAGTGTGCAATTCAATTCACAGCAGAGAGATGCAGCTGCATATATTTGCAACCCTTTTAACTCAGAAGTAGACCCACTGCTTTCCATGGGAGTTATTCTTAAATAATGGTGCACTGAATTGTAGCCTGGGACTTTGTTTCAAATGGAAAGGAGGATCCCATCCTGGGGTTGAAAAAAAAAAGACCTCTGCCAAATGCATGTATTTGCAAAAAGGAACCAGGTTGCAGCAGCATTTGCAAAAGGGACCAGAGGAGAATAAAAGGTTAACTTTGGCTGGAATTTCCCAGGTAAGTTACTATAGAAACAAATGATCTCTGTATTGTTTCTAATGAGCCTGCTTCAGCAAGAAAAGAAATATTTCAGAGTTGAAAGGCTCTGCCCTCTGATTGACCTGGAGATAAGTCGAAGTGATAACTGGAGCTTGATTACTTGGCAAAAATTTTAGGTACTATAGGTGTGTATCAATAAATAAAAATGGTAAAAAAATAATAAATCAGTGCTGGCACCAGGTTGCCTGCAGCCTGTTGTACAACCTTACATATTGAAGAGCCACACTGCAGGCAGCTCCTGGATTATTAACAAGATTCTGTGCAGCTCCCTGGCTGGGCTGTTTAATATGCACCTGATAACGCATTTCTCCATACTAGGACCCAGGAAGAGAAGAAGGGATAAATCAGGAGTCTCTAGGTAGTGTCACGGCCAAATCCTATCCAACTTTCCAGTGCTGGTGCAGTTGTGACAATGGGACATCACTGCATCCTGTGGTAGGGGGGAATCACAGGGGCCTCCTCCAGGTAAGGGAATGTTTGTTCCCTTTCTTTGGGGCTGCATTGCTGCAGCATCGGCACTGGAAAGTTGGATAGGATTGGGCACCACCATTTTAGACCTACAACAACCCTGTGAGATAGGTGCAGCTGAGAATCGTGAGTGACTGGCCCAAGGTCACCCAGTGAGATTCCCAGGTTTGGGATCCACCACTACACTACAGAAATGTGACAATCCCAACTAGTGAGGAAGGCTGGCTATGACCTTGTCTCTGCCATGGCTAGAGGCAAGTTCAACTCATTTAGCTGTGATGGTAAAAGACCTGGGTTGGCCAAACTTTATTTATTGACTTGCATATTTACAAAAAATGCAAGTCATATTTGCATATTTGCAAAATTCATAATGTTTATTTATACAAAAAGATACAAAACATGAGATATAAAATCAAGTTACATGGCAGCCAGACAGGAAAATCAAAGCAACACCAAACACTAAAAAAGAATAAAAAATTCGCAGCAGATAAAAGAGCAAAACAAAACAAGCTTATTAGAAGCTCCAGCAAATAGAGCAGCTTTTTCAACCAACGTGCCACAAATGTTCCACAGGTGTGCTGCAGGAGTTTGGGGAAAGGGTATTTATTAATAGAAAAATTGGGGGATATGAGCCCCTCACTGGCAGTGCGGTGTGCTGTGTCAATTAGCAAAAACTCATTGTGTTCCTTAACAATTTTAATGACTTGTCAGTGGGCCGTGAGATGAAAAAGGTTGAAAATCACTGGAATAGAGATATTGACAAAGAAAAGCTTATATTTGTGGCAACAGAGACACTTTACGAACAATTAAGAAGGCCTAAAAAATGAGAACGTAACCACTTGGCTCTGAAATGACATCAGCTTATGTCTCTAATGGTCAATCTCCTTGCAGAGAAGTCATATCAGCGCTTTTTTCACAATCCTCCTCGTCCACCACCCCCGACTGGAAAATGGAGGCAGAGTAGAAAAGGAAGTGTGGAGGAGAGGTGAATGGCAGGCTAGGTCTCCAAACCCCGGCCCCGGGTCCAAATGCGGCCCGCAGCAAGCCTCTTTGTGGCCCGCGGCCAACCTCTTGTCCCTTGAAAGCCTCTGGCCCACTCAACTGAACAAGACCAGAACTGTGCTCTGATTGTGCCTGGAGGGTGTTCTGAAGGCCAGAGAGGTTGAAAGAATGAACCCATCCATTCATTTATTCAAATTTTATATTTAATTTTTTTTTCCGGCCCTCAACACCACACCAGATATTTGAAGCGGCACCTCTGGCCAAAAAGTTTGCAGACCCCTGGGCTAGAGCATCGAGACCTTTCTCCTCCACACTTCCGCTTCCACTGTTTCCCAAGCAAGAGGAGCAGGAACAGTGGAGGTAAGTGGGTGGGCATATCCTGCAAATCTGCTGCTTGAGGGGACTGCCTCAATCAGCTTCCTGGATGGAATGATCCTGGTTCTCTCACGCCAATCAAGGAGATTGTCCCCTCAGTTGCTACCCACCTCACCTGTGATGGAGGGCCTCTAAAGAGGATTTTTGTTCACCACTGTTTTTCCATGAGTGCAGAGAAAACCAAACAAAAACATGTCTCTTGCCTCTAGCAGACTTCATTCTGCAATGTACATGGTATGGTATGTCCAAAGTTCTTGGGTTGTGTGGCCCTCAGGTGGTATTGTATACTGGCTTAATTGTGTAACAAATCAGTGTCTTTTCATGGTTATACCAAATGCTGAAGAGTGTGTATGCTTGTTCAAGAGATTAAAAAACTGCAAAATGAGAGGCGTGATTTGATTCAGGCTGCAATCCTAACCACATTTTCCTGACAGTAAGCCCCACTGAACAAAACAGGACTTACTTCTAAGTAGACCTGGTTGGGATTGTGCCCTCAGTGGTTTAACATTGCCTTGACTCAGATCAATCTTCCTTGCACTGATGTTAGTGATTGAGGGCCCAATCCTCTAAAATCTTCTACCGCCGATGCAGCCATCCCAATGAAGCATGCGCTGCATCCTGCAGTGGGGGGGGGGAACATCATGGAGGCCTCCTCAAGGTACGGAAACCTTGGGGCTGCATTGCAGCTGCACTGGTACTGGAAAATTGGATTGGTCCCCTAGTTCATTATAACGGCGTTGTAGAATCATTTAAATTTTCTTTCTCAGAACCACTGCTCTTCTTCTGCTTTCCTGCAAAGGGAGGAATTAAAAAAAAAAAATAAGCAGGTGCCCCAGAACTGCTATCCAAACTCATACACCTCACATTTCAGCCTCTCTTTCTTGCTGGGTCTACTCTCCTGCCCACTCTTCTCTCTCAGAGAACCCTGTCCTTCCTTCCTACCATTTATGCATCAGACTGCCTCCCAGTTCATGTGCAAGATGTTTCCTTGCTTTCTTCAAATCCCTTTCTTAGGCCCCATGCTGTAGTCCCTGTTCCCTTCTGCAATGTTTACGGATCGGAAATGGAGAGCATCTGATGAGCAGCCCAACCTTAAGCTTCCCAGCACCCAGAGGAACAGCGGCACCAAAATGGTGACCGCTGTATCTCATGGGCACCAGGAAGCCGCAGGAGGTCTCCTCAGGGGAAGGGGACTTTAGTTGTGCCGGCTATTTTGCCGGTGCAGATGAAAGAACCTGTTCATCTTTGGGCTTTCCAGTCCAACACAGAGGATAGGATCCAGTGGAGAAAGGCTCTGCCAATCCGACCCCCATCCTGGGCTGGTTCCAACCCCTGCCCTGGAATGCCCCCCACCCGCCCAAAACCAGTATCGCCGCCTGGAGCACTTACCTTGCTCCGGGCAGCGTTCTCCCAGCGCTGGACCCAGTGCTGACTGGTGCTGGCCCGGTGCCACTGGTCCTTCCTCCAAGGGCGTCATAAAATGGTACATTTACAACACCCAGAGCCAGTGCTGGAGCTCAGTGCCGGTGCTATGGCCCATTAGGAGTGGGCTCTTCCTTCATTCTGTAGTCTCCTTTGTGTAAACACCTAGATTGTAAGCCTCTCAGGGCAGGGACCTATTATTATTATTAACAGTATTTATATACCGCTTTTCAACTAAAAGTTCACAAAGCGGTTTACAGAGAAAAATCAAATAACTAATTGGCTCCCTGTCCCAAAAGGGCTCACAATCTAAAAAGATGCAAAAGAATACCAGCAGACAGCCACTAGAACAGACACTGCTGGGGACCTACCTCTTCATGCTATGTAAAATGCCCTGGACACTGATAGCACTAGACCAGGGGTGCCCAAACCCCGGCCCTGGGGCCACTTGTGGCTCTTGAGGCCTCTCAATGCGGCCCTCAGGGAACTCCCAGTCTCCAATGAGCCTCTGGCCCTCTGGAGCCCACATTGGCCCAACGCAACTGCTCTCAGCATGAGGGCGAATGACCTCTCACATGAGCTGTGGGATAAGGGCTCCCTCCACTGCTTGCTGTTTCATGTCTGTGATGCAGTAGCGGCAGCAAAGGAAAGGCTGGCCTTGCTTTGTGCAAGGCTTTTTATAGGCCTTGAGCTATTGCAAGATCGTCATTCATTCATATAAGTTCATCTTTAATATATTCATTTGATGTAAACGTATGTAAATTTATTCAAATTTTAAATGTCAATTAATTCTTTTTTCCCCCGCCCCCCGACAGAGACGATGTGGCCCTCCTGCCAAAAACTTTGGACACCCCTGCACTAGACAAATAATACTACTGCCAGTTCTCATAAGTACCAACTCACCTCGAGTTTTATAGCATAAGATTCCAGCTGCCAAGACAATCACTGAAACAATCAATGCAATTGCTAATCCAATCACATATGGATGGACACACAACTTGGAGCGCTCTGGTGAGGGAGAAGAGCCTGTTGAAGATGTAGGAGTAAGTGCGGGCTGAGACTCTTGGCAGGTCAGTTTCTTCTCTGTACTCTGAGAGGTCGGGGAGGTGGGGCAGATCATCTTTTCACTCTCACCTTTTGGATGCCAATGGGCTGTTAGCTTCAGTGGGTCAGCCAAACTTTCATGAAATACCTGGCAGACATAGCTGGCTGTAGGATCAGTCTCTGGCTGTATGATGCTACTTTTAATAGTGAATGTCCCATTAGGCATCTGCCGTGGTTCAGACTGCATCGTCTCCTGTGGATTCCCATTTCGTAGCCACTGCACTTTAATTTTGGGGGGGTAAAACCCACTCACAAGGCATCTGGCCGCACTCAGGTTCCTCTCTTCTAACACTATGAGATCCTGAATGACTGGGCGAGCTGCAGGAAAGAAGACACAAGTTTAAGGACTTCCATGCTGATACTGCACCACAGTGGGATGTGCAAAGCTCAGGCAGGCTCCCTGCAGATCTGGTGACAGCCACTAGAAGAGACGCTGCGAGACATAAAGGCAAAGTACCTACAGCTTCTGAATTCCACAGCTCACAGCCACCAAAAGATGGAATCGCAGAACAATCTTTATTGGCACATTTGCTATCAAACTGAACTGGTTTCCACTTTAACAGACAATGCCAAGGCATTCACCGTAGACATTCAGGAGATTCAAGAGATACCCTTACTGGCACCCATAGAACATAATTACCAGTGGTAGATTTTAGTTTAATACCAGATGTTCAAGCTGAGATTATTTTTCTTTTTATTTCATGGCTCCAGTTTTCACCTGGACCTTGAAGTAGGGTGTCAACTCCTGATGACAATTCAAGGTCTCTAACAGCCCAGTCTTAAGCATGGATGTTCAGAAGCAGCCCCCTGTGTTTAGTGGGCCTTATTCTCTACAAAGTATGTTTTGGATGGCTGCCCAAGGGTGTTTTCCATCCATGACATTTAGGCTGGGAACACACAGAGTGGGGTTCATCCCTTTCCCCTATAGCAGGGGTCTCTAAACTTTTCAGCCAAAGGGCCACATCAAATATCTGGCACACTGTCGAGGGCTGGAAAAAAAATTAAATATAAAATTTAAATAAATACATCGGAGATGGAACTTGAATGAATGAATGTGCTCAAATGTCCAGGATTTCTCCAAGCACCAACACAGCCCAAGAAATAAAGCACACACTTAAATGGACTCCCATCCCCGCAACCCCACAAGCACAACTCTGGTTGTGTTTGGTCAACTGGGCAGAGGCTCTCAAGAGATCAGAGGCTGTCTGCAGGCGGGATAGAGGCTGGCTGTGAGCCACATCTGGCCTTCAGTCTGGGGTTTGGAGACTCCTGCCCTATAGATTTTTTCTTATCAAATCCTTCTCCTTCCCAGAAGGTGCTATTAGTGCTGTTGGGAGAAAATGTCAGATACACCTATTCATATCTTTCCTTTATCTCCAGGAGCTTCTGATAACAGCATTTGAAGGGGGGATTTTGACTTCGAAAACTGCAAAGTGAGGAAAGGTACTCCTCTGCCACCCCCACACCTCTACCAATGCCGATTTCCTGGTCAAATTACCTGCCCCTTCCAGCTGCTTTGAAGTGTAGAAATGAGGCTGAAAGATTCAATTATGGAACAAACAGGGACAAACAATGTTGGCAGGTTTAGAGCTATCCTGCCCTGCTTGGGAGCATCTTAGAAGTTTCTGGCTGTTAGGTAAAATGGACCTTCAAGTCTTCTGTTTAATCCAGAATCTTTGTATAAACTAGCAGGTTAGATCAAAGGTCTAGCCTAAATTAGACTAGCAAGGATCAGGTCTCCTGAGTTTTTAAGAGAGAAGAACAGGTTGTGATAAGAGCTCAGTAAGGGAGTTGTGACCCAGGGAGGATTCATAAATTTTGGGGAGAAAGAGAAGAGATTATTGGTTAGTATGGGAAAGGGGGAGACAGAGGGTGAAATCTGGTGTCCTCCAGAAAGCATCTCACTCACCTTGCACTTGTAGCTGAAAGTCTTTTTGGAGCAGGCCATCCAGGGCTTGGTGATGGACACGGCACGAGAAGTTGGCACCCACATCAGCAAGTAGTGGCTTGAGCTGAAGGATGCTATATGCATTGAAAAGGCCATCATCTGTTCTCTGAGAAAGGGGCGATTCAGGGCCTTTATCCACCACATCATTTCGCAGCCATTCCACAGAAATGCTGCTCGGATAAAACCCGGACATGGTGCATGTCACAGCACTCACCTCGGCCAGCTGCACCTTTGTAGAGCTGAGAGTTAGGTGTGGGGGAGCTGGAGGTAGAAATGAGATTTAGAAGATCTCATCTTCTGGGGATACACTTGAAGCCCTCTGACACTTGCATAGTCCTCCCACTGAGTCCTGACCTACTACTTGTTGAAGTCGATAGAGAGACTGCAGCTTAAGGCTTTGGGTTGGGTTGGTTCACTTGATACCTTCATTTAGGTACCATGAAAATACTAGCTGAACAGGAGGATTTTCCCCCACCTCCTGTCTTAGGTAACAGTAGCAAGGCAGCCTTCCCTAGGAGGCCATTTCGCATCTTCCGAGTCACACAGAAAAAACACTGCTCCTCATCCACATGGAACCAACTTCTCCGAACAATGAGACATTCAGCAGCGCTTGTCCCCAAAATCTAATTTATGATGTATGTTGAGGAGAGAGTAGCTGGCAGAGGAAAAAAATTGCATCCTCCCCATCACAGCACCCAGGGCATGTGCCCCAGCTTCTTTTTATGCCTCTAGAGGCAGGTAGGAATGTATGAGCCTCACCCCTGGGTTCCAATGCTTTCCTTACCTTCCACTTTCAACTCCACACTCCCCTCTCCTCTATTAGGCATATGGATAACAAAACAAGAATAAAGAGAAGCATCGCTATCCTGTACATCCTGGAGGAGGAGAGAGGCATCGCCTTTCAGCAGCTGCTCCTTTGACATCACCGCTCCTTGTCTAAATGGCTTGAAGTTATCTTCATATTGAGCAACAATTTTCTCGCCAATCTTCCACATGACAGCCAGGTGTGAAAGGCTCAGGGGACCAGAAGAGTCTGAGATGTTGCAAGGCAGCCGTACATCAGAGCCCGGCGGAGCACGGATTGGGGAGGAAGGTACAGAGACGATCAGAGCTGCCCCTGAAGAGGACCAAGATACCCAGAAGCATTACAGCTAGGAAGGCAAAAGTGAGACTCTAACAAGAGCAGATCTAGGTGACTTAAACCCATTTTAAATCCCTCTACGTGTCACGGCATTTGGGAACTATAGTCCTGTTCCCTGTAGTCCTGTGCACAAACACCGGTGTATACTTGAAACCTGTTTAAATAAAGGACTGATGAAGAATGTTAAGAAGAATACATTAATTTGATACTTTTTGTCCTCTCCTTTGTTCTTTAAATACCATGGGTGGGAATCATAGGAAACATTACAAAGTCACTGTGGGGGCCTTTTATTTCTTAGCTCCTATCACAGTTTCTATCCCAATTTCATGCTTCACCTGTGTGCTATTTACAGTAAAAGAAAAAAGTAATGACCTTAAGTAAATGATCATTTTTTGTTTACCCTAAATGGGATATGGACTTGAGAGTAAACCCCACTGAACACAGTGAGACTTACTTTTGAGTAAACAAGTACTGCACTATACAAGTTTGCACTGAAAGACCTCCTGTCCATCCATGGTTTCATGGCATAATGCAGTGGTTAAGAGTGAGCTATGAATCAGGTTCTCCCCACCATGAATTCACTTGGTGGCCTTAAGCAAGGCCCTGTCCTGCATTGCCACCCACAAACTCACTTCTCTGATGGCTGGTCAAGATGGAACAGGATCTCTATAGAGTACCTGAGGGTTCATACCAGATACTTTTAATATGGGAGCAAGTGGACAAATGAACCACACTTAACCTTAGCCAGGACTCGGCCCATGATCTCATTTAGAAGGGCGGAAGTGTTCTAAATTGTAATGCAAGTATAAAAAAGGATGTGCCTTGGGATAAACAAAGGACACACTTCCTTCACCACCAAATAACCCCAGCTGCCCTCATAACTCAGATGCTAATGGCCAAGGGTTCCAGGTCACAGAGTTTTTGTTACTGGCTGAAATGCAGGTGATCATGGACAGAGTATTCTTGTAATGGCAGCACCATTAAAAAGTTAGGGTGGAATGGACAAAGTGAACTGGGGAATGGGGGCATCTTGCTCCACATAATAAACTGAAAATTTATTTATTTAAAATATACTGAAAATTTATGGTTTATTTTGCTCTCATCCTAAACATTAATGGAAGTGAGCCTATGGGGATTTGCTCTTTACATACTATAGACAGAAAAATTAGATAGACTTTTTTAAAGCATAAGAAATAGGAAAAGCATTCGAAGAGTTCAGTCTTATGCACATCTACTTAGAAATAAGTCCCATTATAGCCAATGGGGCATACTCCCAGGTAAGTGTAGAGAAGATTGCAGCCTAAGAGCCCAAGCCTAAGACTATCTACTCAAACGTAAGTCCCATCATAGTCAATGTGGCTTTCTCCCATGTAAGTATGGATAGAATTGCCACCTCAGTAGGAGAAAAATGCTTTTCCTTCAAGTTACCATGGAAGTGGGAAGGTGACAAGGGGCCAAACTGCTTGATTGGGGGCCTTCTCCAATGTCACCTATGCTTTTTTTTTTTTTTGAGGCGGCCCTCTCCTGCAGAGCTCCTTTCCAAGAGGGATTAATTGGGCTGACCCCCCCCCCCCATTTGCCATATTCAGGAATTACCTGAAGATTTATGTGTTCTCTCTATGATGAATTTTTATTCTGGCTGTTATTTTATTAGATTTATTAATGATCTTCTTTTACTGAATTGTCATCTTATTTTGCTTTACTGTGTTGGCACTTCTTTTGCAAACCACCCTGAATTTTATGAAAAGTGAGATATATGCCTATTAAATAAAAATGCAGGCTTCATCTCCGCCACATCTCCAATGCTGGATTTAGAGGCAGTAGTAGACCATGTCAGTGGCTGGGGTACAGGATACGGGGAGTGTCAAACATTTCAATTGTTCTTAAAATGAAAGGAAGCACCTGTTATGACATAATAGTTTTGACAATAGCATAAAAATAGTTTTACTGTTCCATTCATGCAAATGTATTAGCTAATAGGAAAGAAAAATTCAGGCAGACAGTGCACCAAGATCATGAATGGGGCTTCTTGGGGTGGGCCCAAGACTCCAAGCTACTGAGGCAGTGTGGTAAATGCTGCCCCCTTACCTGGCATGGAAGTGTGGTGGGTGAGGAGGCAGGTGAGGCAGAGCCTCCCCACTGGAGTCCTTTGAAAAGCTGTGTGAGGCACCCTGTGAGACAGGAGAATCAGAGCCTCCCCATTGGAGTCCTTCGAAGAGCACCGCCACCATGTGATGTGCACAAGCACTCACAACCCATGTGCAGAGTTGTGAGTGCTTGTGCGCTTCACAGGGCGGTGGCACTTTTTGAAGGACTCCAATGGGGAGGCTCTGCCTCACCTGTCGTACAGGGCTGTGGTGCTCTTCGAAGGACTCCAGTGGGGAGGCTCTGCCTCACCTGCCTCCCTGTGACTTGGGGATGCATTCGCCTCTGCTCCTCCCACTCCCTGGACTGGAAAAGGGCGGCACCAACCCAGAAGTGTGGAGGAGAGAGGTGGCTGGGGCCACGTGACACTCTCCTCCACCTCAGCAGCAGCCCCCCGCCTTTTCCAGTTCTAGGAGGAGGAGTGGGGGGTGGTGTCCTTCCCCGCTTGAGGCTCCTGCAAGGACCGGCCCTGGGTCTGCCTGGCCAGCGTGAAGGCGGCGTTCGCAAAGCGCAAAGGGTTCCAGGCGAAGCGCGCGCTTTTGGAGCTGCTCCCCCTCCCCGCCCCGCAAGCGAGCCTCCTACTTTCGGGACCAGCCACTGGGAAAGCCTCCCCCACGCCTGGAAGCCTTGGTCGCCGCCTGGGCAGGGGGCAGCCGGGCGGGCTCCGGCGTCCTCCTCAGCAGAGCCCCTCTTGCCCCGAAGGCGCGCCGGGTTTGCCGCCAGAGCCCTCCTGGCCCCAGCTGGCCAGGGCAGCCCAGGTGGCGGCAGCGCAGCGGGCCGTTGTGCCACTTACACGCAGGCGGCGGCAGCAGCAGCAGCCAGGGCAGGAGTCCGGAGCGTCCCGGCATGATGCGGCTGCCGCGGCTCCAGCAGAATTTTGGGCTGCTGCCCGCCAAACCCCTTCGGTTGCCTTTTGGTTTCGTTTCCCCGAAAGTCGGACGGATGGGCGTCGTTGCGCCACGATCAGGAAGCGGCGGATGTCGCCCGCGGGAGGGGGCGGTGGCGCAGCTGGAGGGGGTGCAAAGCACCAAGTGGTGCAGGGTGCAGGCTTCACCCTTCCCAGCCTCAACTCCCTCTTGCCCCCAGCTCCTCCCGGGGGAGGGGTCCCTTGCACACTGCCGGGAGGCTCCCTGCAAAACTTAGGGCACGATCCTAACCCACTTTCCAGCAGTGCAGCTCCAAGGGAATTGAACAAACATTGCCTTACCTTGAGGAGACCTCTGTGACTGCCCCCCAACTGCAGGATGCAGCACATGCCCCACTGGCACAGCTATGCCAGTGCTGGAAAGTAGGTTAGGATCGGGGCCTTAGTGCTCTGCACCCCCACTAGCTAAGCCATTGTTGGGCACAAAATACTTTGAAACAGTGAAAGAAACTAAAGCAGCAGCATGGCTGTGTTGGGGGGGGGGGCATGTGAATCACCTTGGGTAGGGTACTGGGGCTTCAGTAGTTCCCTCTCCATAGGGTTCCTGTGCCAAACACAAGCCCCCATATTGCTGTTTACAGTCAATACATCTTTTTAAAGTATCAATTGGTCTTTGTGCCTATAAGCTCACCTCCTCTTCCCTCTCCCCACAATTTTAAAATTTGTATTCATTTATAAACCGTGCCAAAGAGTTAAAAGCCGTTTCTGCCTAATGTTGCATATATGCAACAAGGACTAAATGTGTACACCTGTGGGTGGGGCAAAAATGGTTAATAACCCCATGTGACATAGCAGGTGGGACTACCTAGGTTATTAAACTGTTAGGTGATGGCTAGTACAATCCTCTTTATGTTTACTCAGATGTCAAAAAGTAGAAGTCCATCACAGGTTACAAGTCATGATGAGCCTATGCAACCTCTGGGAGTAGCCTATCTCTGAACACCAGACGCAAGGGAGTGTCAACAGGACTGAGTATCATCATGTCTTGAGTGTTCCCGGAGGCATCTGCGGTGGGCCACTATGAGATACAGGAAACTGAAGTAGATGGGCCTTTGGCCTGATCCAGCAGGACTCTTCTTATGTTCTTGTGTAAGTCACCACTGAGTTCTGTGGGACCTACTCCCTATAAGTATATAGGATTGCAACCTAAAGAGCCGTGTGGTGGATGAGTAAGAAATGATTCAGTCTGCGTATATTTGTTGCTGTTGCTTTCTTTGTTTCCAAATGTGGCAAACAGATTTCAGAAGAGAAAATAATTTCCTCTCTGGGTTTCTCACCTGCCTTTCTTTTTCAAAGCAGGAAGGGCGGGTGGAGTGGAGCTGATGTGCCCCACACCCTTGTGTGGGATGTGGAACCATCTTCACTGCTGTTCTCACAGTTTGCTACAGCTTGTAATCTGAATGAAATGCATTTGTGTATGTGTATACGGATGTGGATAAGGAATTTTGAAGGGAGGCTCAATATATTGGGGTATAGCAGTGCTTGCGCCAGATTGCTGGGAGCCTGGCAGCAAGCCTACACTAGGCTGCTTATAGCATTCCCATTTGCCCTTGCTGGATCATCCAGCACCACTGCTGCCCTCAGCCCTGAAGGGGTGTTACTGCCTCAGGGATATGGTGTTGTGCTAGAACATTTCCAAGATTTACGCTGTCAGGACTGCGTCTTCAGGAACACGACAGCATCAAACATGAGTGCGTTGGGCATTTACTGGGGCCTGTCAGCCAACCCCTATTTTCCTGCACCGTATGCTGGGTCCTAGGCAAAAGGAAGCAAGAGACAGACTGCTCACTCCCTTCTGCTTACCAGTCACCTGGCTGGCACTTGGCCAGTAGCTTCCATAGCTTGGGGGTAGTCAGCACATGTAGCCCGCAGTCCTCCCATTTTGTCTTTTTGCTTCCTTTTTCTGAAATGCACATATTTTTTCTGCTCAGCTGCTTTGGCATTCAACAGCATGATATGAACTGCTGCCTGAAAGTAACAGCCTTTCTCTGGAAAGTCTTTGCCCTAATCTCAGCGGTTTACACAGAAACAAAACAGGGTGCTTCACACATTCTCAAGGGCATTGGGGAGCATGTCTCATGGCAAAATAGGGTCTGGGGCCTCGCCAAGAGCCTCTTGCCCAATAACCACCAAAACCTAGAGCTGGCTCTTTTTGTACTAGGAGATAAAGCTTTAGGAAGCAACAGATGGTCCAAGATACTGAAGCTAAATGCAGAATATTTTTTTTTAATTTTACAAGAGGTGGGAGCTGCCAAACCAAACAGCAACAAGACAGGAAAAATTCCTATTGTCTGGAACCATGTCTCTTGATAACCCTTCCCTATATGAAACTACAGTGGTGGGCTTCATGGTGTCTCCAAGGCTGGAGACAAGCAATTGGTTTTTCAACAGAGCTGTAGGCTTCGCGTGGGTGGTCATCCCACCTTCATTTCTGGCAGAGTTCATGCAGATGTCCCTTTCTGCAGGAGTCAATGCAGTTTTCTGTCCAATGCACAAAAGGTTGTGCTTACCTGTCTTGTTTGTTGCTCTAGTGACATTTATACTTGGCTCTAAATGCAGCACCAGTTTCATTTTTGTCTGCCCCTTATCCTCCATCCTTTGTGCAGATTTTTTAGGTGCCAACACATCTGATGCTGATTAAATGTTTATTCAGCATTTACAAAATGAAATCCAATCCTGTGTTTATTTAAAACGTCAAACCCTGCTCCAGGCTATGACTGTGTTGCTGAATGTGTGGCTCCAAGAGTTTGAGAAGTTCGGCTAGTCAGCAGACTGCACAGCTAGCTTCTACTGGAAACAGGAAGAACCAGTTAACTTCTGAACTGTGGTGCGCTTGGCAGCAAATGGCCTGAATGCAAATTCACTGTGAGCTATGCAAATTATGCACTTATAAAAACATGTCCATCGCCATGTTCTGTATTATTCAAATCCCTGTTTGACCAGAGGAGCTAGTAGGACAAAAGAAATGTACTTGAATACCTCTCTCAAAAACATATTGTTTCTTCCCAGCCCAGTCCCTCCTGTCTCTCTTAGGAGTTCATACTCCTTCCACTGCTGGAGGTGGTACCCAGTCCCATCTCTCAGTCCCTTTAGCATGATAGAAACACACTGCCATTTCTCTCCTCCAACAGGATCCAGGTGTGTGGAGACTTCAGATGAGAGGGTGTGTGGTCCCAAGTTCTGGATGACATCATCTTAGCTTGAGAGAAGAAAGGAATTTGAGAAGGTCAGGCTCCCAAGCCTGCCCCCATCCCATTCTAGTCTGAGCACAACTGCCCCCCTCTGAGATCAAGTCCCAAAGCGATGGGGAGATTTTGCCGTATGGAAACAAAAGCAGCACCTGTAGAAGGAAATGAGAAAACGATACAGGTAACAAAAAGGAGAGAGCTCAAATATCTGAGTTCCTAATCTAAATATGACCAGAACTGCCCACATACAGTATTGTAAATGGAAGCTTGAATCGGGGTCACAGAATTCTGCAACTTTAGAATCTCTCTCGCTCTTGCTCTTTTTTTATTTAAACATATCTTAGTTACTGCTATCAATAGCAGCTTTGCATGTTACAAGGAGGCTTCCTAAAAGTTGCTTTGTATCCCTTAAGCTACACCATTGATATAGCAACTCTCTTTCTTGCTATAGTTTCTGTCATCATGACAGGTTCTCTTTCATGGTTAATCTCCCAAGTACCAAGACTGTACCCTTCCAAGTTCCAAAAGCAGGACACTAGAGTTAGTAAGACTTCAATACTAAACTAGTTTTGGGTGTGGTTCTCGGAGAAATCAATGATCCACCATGGGGTAACTTTTAACCTGTATCCATCCTAATCTATTTCTAATTTGTAAATAGCATGTAAATAAATTTTCTATATGCTTTTAAAGGAGTCTGTGTCTGCTTAGCATTGACTCAAGAGATCGAAATCCCAGAAATCTCTCTATCAAGGGAGAAACACCAACTCTCTAGATCTGGGCAAAGAGTGGAAGAACATGGGCACCACCTTATGCAATTTCCAGCCACCCTGGCCCACTCCCTATATTCCCAACCCCCTGCTCCCAGCCCAGCCCCATGGACTTACCTTCCCCACATGGATCCAAGTTGCCTTCCTTCCGTGAATTGAAGCTGTTGGGGCTTTCCATATTTTCATAGGAATCAGCATCTGTGAAGGGTAACCTGGTCAGTAATGACCCAAACCACCATTCCCAATTCTTGAAATAGGGCTCTTGGACAGGAAATTGATAGAAATATTAACCAGCTGCCAACTTTATTTTTTTCCTTCCAGGCAGCTATCCAAGTGGTCCAACTTTCCCTGATATGCAAGCTGGATTTCTACCTGTCATGTAGCTACGAAAAGAAAAAGTGTCATGTTGAAAAGTGTTGGCTACCCTAACCAAGTGACGTATTAAACACATCTCTCTTTTTGCTGTGGGCCCTGTAGGTTTGGAGAAGTAAGCCCTCATTTGTTTGTAGCTATTATGGTTGCAAACTTGAACAATATGAAAACACACAGTTGGAAAACTTTGGTATTAGCTTCATCATCACAGATTTGAATAAATTCACCTGTCTGGAAACACCCAAAGTTTCCTTTTCTTAGGAAACTCAGAAGACTTGGCACTCACCCTCCTCATTGCTTGTGTTGGGATGAAGGTGGAGAGTCTTGCTTGTAATGGGAGACAAGTTCCCATTCATCTCTTCATAGGACTGGGAGCCTGATGGGAGACCAAAAGCATCTCAGATAGGGCTGGAATAACAGTGGTGCTAAATGCTCTATGGAACAGGGTGGGTCTCAGCCTCTGACGTAGCTTTAATTGGAGTTTTTCAGTATATCATACCCAACTTGACATAGAGCTTTTTGAAAGTTCTCCAAAGGCCCAGAACAGTGCAATGCCCAATTCACAAGCCAAAGACAAATCTGGCAATACTGCCTGCCCAATCAGCTTGAGGCTGCATGCTTTGGGATGTATTTCTCTGGGAATAAGAATGATGGAGCACAAGAAAGCATGGCTCATAGGTTCAAGGTGGATTTTACCACGGGTAGCCAAGGACACATGTACTGAATCTAGGTAATTCCTTCCTTCCCTCGAGGGCACATCAGCGTGGTCGGCACTGCTTTTAGTTACCAGCACCATCAGCTTCTGATCGGCTGGTCTGGCCAACCCACACAGAGAAAAGTTCCTGGAAATGATGTGAAGGAGAAGGGTGCTAGCCTAACCTTCTCCCTGACAGGCTAGTTTTCTATGTACAGTGATGATTAGGTTTAATGGGGAGGGGGACAATGACATTTAATTATGTTCCTATCAGCAGCCTAAAGTAGCACTATCTGCAAAAAGTTTAACTATGTAACCTTTTAGGCTAGATGTTACTTATGGACACTTGGAACTAGCAGACAAATGTACCTTCAAAGAGGAGTAGTTGCAGATTATTCATCTGCAGGGAGAGCTCTGCTTACCCCTTCCCCTGGGGCTTTGCTTCTTAACCAATATCCCATACAACACCCTGAATCAAAAATGCTTCCAATTGTCCACTTTGTTTTGGTTCTTGTTTCTCCAAGCACCTTACATGTTTATCCACTTGAATGTTTGCTTTCTTTAACTATTTTTAAAATGCTGAAATTGGCTTTAACAGTTGGGGAAGTGGCTTCCTGATTGTCACAAGAGCAGGCCAATCAGTGCTGGTTTCAGTTCTGAAATAGAACAGTTCTCTCTGAACTTGAAAGACAATGATATATGTGCTGAATGGGGGCTAGTGCACTTCTGCAATAGATGTGCCGCTAAAATGAGGTACATCAGATGGTCGCCTTGTGACAGCTGCGGAACAGCTTCTTGTTCCCGTCTGGGAATCTCAGGCAGAAGTATGGTGGAAATGGGGAAAACAAAAGGGAGGAAAGAAGCGGAAGGGGGATGAGACAGAGGAGGGAGGGTATTGTAAAAGAAAAACGTAGCAACTCCACATATGCTTTGATCTGGTCTAGCCTTAGAAGAAGACCAGATCAACAGTGACATTTACAGAAGCAACTATCTTTTTTGCTCACCTGTAGAGGCTTCACTGCCCCCATCCTGCCTGTCCAGGTTGGAGCTCAGAGCCAGCTGCAAACCTGTGGGCAGAAATCAACACTGACACAGAAGAACAATGCTGGTTTAAGGTTGCATCCACAGGAACATTATCTCCTTATCTCAGGAGGGCATCATGCCCATCTGTTCTGCATTGATAAGTCTCTGTTTGCAATTGCAATGGTCAGTTTGAGGGACAACAATTCCCAAGAATTCGGAAAATGTTCTCTGAAGGTGGTTGAGGAAATACTATACTGGGACTACTAGCAGTGGTCAGCTGTTTTCTCATTTTCCATCTGAATTACACCATGTTATCTTATGTAGAACTAGAATATAGGCTGCAGTCTTTTGCCCATGTACTTTCGATTAAGTCCCATTGATTTCAGACTTTACTTCTGAGTAAACATGTTTAGCATACTGCTTATTGGCCAGAGCTAAAGACACAATGAAAGGCTATCTGAACAAGGCAAGTTAAAAGAAGGCCTGTAGCTTAAAAGCAAGAAGGGCTGTTAACCCTGTTAACAGGGTGTGTGGCTATGTCAGTTGTGGGGAACTTGGGGTTAAAAATGCTCAGTGTGGATATCTGAAGATCTTTTGCTATTTCAGTGAAATACATTAGTGTTTAGCTTTTATTTTTTTCTATTTTCTATTTTTTATTTTTTTTTAAAGCTTGCTTCTAACAGAGTTTGTTGATTTCACCCAGAATGAGGATCTGGGCTTTGCAAAGAGCTGAGTAATGGCAATTTGAGGAGAATCACCACCTCCCTTGGGCTTGATCTGCTGAACTGAAACGTTATTTTTTTCCTACACAGTTGAAAAGCTGAATTCTCATTTTATTAGATGTGGCAGTGCAATATTGCACAACGTTGCAGTTTTTGTGTAATTCTTCAACGGACGCATAAACCACCGTCCTCGTCCCTACTGGCCTCCCATCCTCCAAAAGGCATATCTATGCTACAAACTCATGCCAGTTTCATATCAGTTCAACTGTCGTGCTTCTGTCCACCTCCAAATCCTGGGAGCTGTAGTTTGGTGAAGGTGCTATGAATCTTCCCCCATTTCCTGCCTCTCTTTCTCTGACACAACTACAGTTCCTACGGTCCTCTGGAGGAGAAGGCTATTCATTCAGTGTATAGTGTAATTACAACATACCTTTACTGGCATGGCAAAACAGTTCCCACTGCAAAGCAGCTATCCCTTTTCTCTTGTCAATGAGGTGCGGTGGCTGCCCTGTCTCAGCAAGACTAAGGAAAGCTGGGTTCAAGTTTGGCTCAGGCTTTCCCATTTCAAAGGATTGTTCTGAGGATAAAGGGGGGAACCATGTATGCTGCCCTAAGCTCCTTTGAGAAATAAACATGCAATATAATACCGTGGTCGCGAGGAATCAAGAAGACTTTTGCCCTGTGAAAACAGTTGGAGTGATATTACACATGATACTTGGAGAACTTAGGGATCTGAACCACTCCAGTACCTGCTATAAGTCGTGCAGCACCAGGGCTCACACAGACTGCCTCTTCTACATTCTCATAGTTCGCAGCATCTGTTGGAAAACACAGGAAAACATGACCACCCTTCAGTGGCGTCGCTAGGGGGGTGCGGGGGGTGCGGGCCGCACCGGATGATGGGGGGGTGATGCGCCCTGGGGGATGATGCGCTAAAATCACAGCTTTAGGAGCTACCCCATTATGCCATACACTGTTGGATACAGAATGTCCAGTGGAATACCATGCAAAAAACCAGAGCAAAATAGTTCCTTTCCTTCAAAAGTTAGGGCTAAAAAACTGGAAAGAAAAAATGCATGGAGCCCTATGGAAAATGAAAGTGAGCTGTATCGCGCGTTTACTCGTGAGTAGGTGTACTTGCCATAGTCCATCGGAAAGGGCAGGAATCCAATGACAACAGAATGGTCCCTATCCAATGAATGCAGCCCCCAAAAAACCGAGAAGGAGGTTTCTCCCTCCCAGCTGTGAGTCTATTGAGCCCTGTGGAAAGTGAAGCAGCCTCACAGTTGCGTTTACTCGCAAGTAGGCAAACGTGCCTTGGCTGGTGGTCAGGCCAGGCAAAGGGGAATGTAAGGACATCAGAATGGTCCTAGTCGAATGGAACTGGAGCACAACAAATGCTCCAGAAGGCAGCCTCCCCCCCCCCCCTCTAAAAAGGACAAAAAAAAAAGGCTTGAACTGGTAAGGGGAATGTTTTCTCTTTTGCACTTGCAAAGCCAGGTGGGTCTTTGTATTAATATGCTTGAAATAGAAGAACTTTAAACTGGGCACTGGGGAGGGCTGTATATCTCACTGATTCTTTTGGGTGGGGGGTTACTGCAGGCAGACTACAGAGAAAATTCATGTGGTGGAACAGGGCTGGCTCCCCCTTATTTAATTATTTCATTTATTTTATTTTAATAATTATTTATTTTAATTTGCTTGATGATGTCATTTCTGGTCATGACATCACTTCCAATGGGTCCTGGACAGATTGTTATTCTAAAAAGTGGGTCCCGGTGCTAAAAGTTTGAGAACTGCTGCAATAAGGTGTTAGTAAGTTGACACGGGGTGTGTGTGTGTGTGTGTGTGTGTGAGAGAGAGAGAGAGAGAGACTCTACAAGTTTTCAAAATCACTAAAATCAGAATTTGGAGGAATAATACCATCACGTTATATATCTGCCCGAACGGCCCCTCCTGACCGAGGAGTTAAGTCAGATAGAGGTTAAAAGAGAAGATGTTTCAGACCTCATTGATAAATTAAAGATCAATAAGTCACCGGGCCCTGATGGCATACACCCAAGGGTTATTAAGGAATTGAAGAATGAAGTTGCAGATCTCTTGACTAAGGTATGCAACTTGTCCCTCAAAACGGCCACAGTGCCAGAAGATTGGAGGATAGCAAATGTCACGCCTATTTTTAAAAAGGGAAAGAGGGGGGACCCGGGAAACTATAGGCCGGTCAGCCTAACATCTATACCGGGTAAGATGGTGGAATGCCTCATCAAAGATAGGATCTCAAAACACATAGACGAACAGGCCTTGCTGAGGGAGAGTCAGCATGGCTTCTGTAAGGGTAAGTCTTGCCTCACAAACCTTATAGAATTCTTTGAAAAGGTCAACAGGCATGTGGATGCGGGAGAACCCGTGGACATTATATATCTGGACTTTCAGAAGGCGTTTGACACGGTCCCTCACCAAAGGCTACTGAAAAAACTCCACAGTCAGGGAAATAGAGGTCAGGTCCTCTCGTGGATTGAGAACTGGTTGGAGGCCAGGAAGCAGAGAGTGGGTGTCAATGGGCAATTTTCACAATGGAGAGAGGTGAAAAGCGGTGTGCCCCAAGGATCTGTCCTGGGACCGGTGCTTTTCAACCTCTTCATAAATGACCTGGAGACAGGGTTGAGCAGTGAAGTGGCTAAGTTTGCAGATGACACCAAACTTTTCCGAGTGGTAAAGACCAGAAGTGATTGTGAGGAGCTCCAGAAGGATCTCTCCAGACTGGCAGAATGGGCAGCAAAATGGCAGATGCGCTTCAATGTCAGTAAGTGTAAAGTCATGCACATTGGGGCAAAAAATCAAAACTTTCGATATAGGCTGATGGGTTCTGAGCTGTCTGTGACAGATCAGGAGAGAGATCTTGGGGTGGTGGTGGACAGGTCGATGAAAGTGTCGACCCAATGTGCGGCGGCAGTGAAGAAGGCCAATTCTATGCTTGGGATCATTAGGAAGGGTATTGAGAACAAAACGGTTAGTATTATAATGCCGTTGTACAAATCTATGGTAAGGCCACACCTGGAGTATTGTGTCCAGTTCTGGTCGCCGCATCTCAAAAAAGACATAGTGGAAATGGAAAAGGTGCAAAAGAGAGCGACTAAGATGATTACGGGGCTGGGGCACCTTCCTTATGAGGAAAGGCTACGGCGTTTGGGCCTCTTCAGCCTAGAAAAGAGACGCTTGAGGGGGGACATGATTGAGACATACAAAATTATGCAGGGGATGGACAGAGTGGATAGGGAGATGCTCTTTACACTCTCACATAATACCAGAACCAGGGGACATCCACTAAAATTGAGTGTTGGGCGGGTTAGGACAGACAAAAGAAAATATTTCTTTACTCAGCGTGTGGTCGGTCTGTGGAACTCCTTGCCACAGGATGTGGTGCTGGCGTCTAGCCTAGACGCCTTTAAAAGGGGATTGGACGAGTTTCTGGAGGAAAAATCCATTATGGGGTACAAGCCATGATGTGTATGCGCAACCTCCTGATTTTAGGAATGGGTTAAGTCAGAATGCCAGATGTAGGGGAGAGCACCAGGATGAGGTCTCTTGTTATCTGGTGTGCTCCCTGGGGCATTTGGTGGGCCGCTGTGAGATACAGGAAGCTGGACTAGATGGGCCTATGGCCTGATCCAGTGGGGCTGTTCTTAAGTTCTTATATCAATCAATGCGTAATTTCATGCAGAATGGAATGAAACAAACCACATTGAAATATATGTGTTCTATCAAAAGGTACAGCCAAAAAAACAGTGATGGCGGGGTGATGGTACATCACCATGCCCACCATCTGGGGCGTTGCTCCGCCCACTACATGGGGTGACGCGCAGGCCTCCTGCACTGGGTGACGCGAATCCTAGTGATGCCACTGCCACCCTTAACGAGACTGAAGAAATATGGGTGATATTTCTACAGTTCTGAAGGAGTTGTTGCTCTTGATCGTGTCTTCAGCATCCTCAGAAAATTGTTGTCTAGGACAACAGATGCCCTAGCCTGGAAGGGGAAAAGTAGATGGGGTTCCCATTACAATTTGCTGCCCCTGCAGGCGACTCTAAGAAGGGATGGAGACATGAAGGTAGCCAGGGGCAATGCAATGGGCACTAATATTGAATTGCTGGGTGAAATATCACCAGGATAATGCTTTCTTCCCCATTTGGCGGCCCAGTTACACACATTAGCAGCTCTGTCCCAGGCATCTAGATCCCTCTTCTCGCCCGCTGCACAGAATCCTGCCAACAATGTGTTGTTCGCATATATTTTATTTTCTAAGATGCTGTGATCTCCACACAGCTGCTCTTATTTTTCCTTCCTAATTTGAAACCCGTTGCTTCAATGGGCTGCCCCAACCACACCCAGATGTTACCTTCGGCAAGTGACTCTTGGATCAGATTCTTGTTGCCCTTTTGGGTATTGTTTGCATACAAGGGGCCAGCTGTGGTCAAAAGAAAGAAGATGGTAAGACACTGTGGGCAATTCTGCCATGGAACCTGTTTGGTTCCCCCTTCCTTATTGATATAGCCCCCATCAATACCTGAGTCCCAAGTGCAAGAACCAGACTTCATCTCTTCCTTTCTGTTTTCATAAAGGGATCTATCTGTTGGAAGGAAGAACAGCAACTGTTGGTCCATGAAGTTTAACAAGTAAGAAAGGCAACGGGCCATAGCTCAGGTCTAGAGTACAAACTCTTTGGGCAGAAAGTTTGATTCCATCACTGATATCTCCAGATAAAAAAGGTTCTCTGGCAGCAAAACTGGGTCATACCCTTCCTGAGACCTCAGACAGCTGGTGCCAGTTCCATTAGTGCAGCGATTTTTCAGCTGTTTTCATCTCACGGCACGCTGACAAGGCGCTAATGATGTCACAGCGCATCATCAGGTTTTTGACAATTGATAACTTGCTTGGGGACTCACTTCCCCCCATGGGTGAGGTTAGGGACTGACTTCCTGTCATGGCCCTACTAATAAATGACCCTCCCCCAAACTCCCATGGCATACCTATGGACCATCTGTAGCACACCAATGTGCCATGGCACAGTGGTTAAAAATAGCTGCATTAATGGGTAGTTTAGACCAGGAGTGCTCAAACCCCGGCCCGGGGGCCACTTGCGGTTCTCAGGGTCTCCTAATCAGGCCCTTGGGGAGCCCCCAGTCTCCAATGAGCCTCTGGTTCTTCAGAGACTTGCTGGAGCCTGTGCTGGCCCGAAGCAACTGCTCTCAGCATGAGGATGACTGTTCGACCTCTCGCCTGAGCTGTGAGATGAGGGTTCCCTTCACTACTTGCTGTTTCACGTCTGTGATGCAGCAGTGTCAGTGAAGGAAATGCTGGCCTTGCTTTGTGCAAAGCCTTTTATATGCCTTGAACTACTGCAAGACCTTCATTCATTCTTATAAGTTCCATCCCTAATACATTTATGTAAATTTATTCAAATTTTAAATGTAAATTAATTCTTTTTTCCCTGGCCCCTGACACAGTGTCAGAGAGATGATGTGGCCCAATCCTGCCAAAATGTTTGGACACCCCTGGTGTCGGGGGCCGGGGGAAAAAAAGAATTAATTTACATTTAAAATTTGAATAAATTTACATAAGTTTACATAAATGAATATATTAAAGATGAACTTATATGAACGAATGAAGGTCTTGCAATAGCTCAATGCCTATAAAAGGCCTTGCACAAAGCAAGGCTGGCCTTTCCTTTGCTGCCGCTGCTGCATCACAGATGTGAAAGAGCAAGCAGTGGAGGGAGCCCTCATCCCACAGCTCACATGAGAGGTCAAACAGTCGCCGTCACACTGAGAGAAGTTGCATTGAGCCAGTGCGGGCTTCAACAAATCTCCGGAGGGTCAGAGGCTCATTGGAGACTGGGGGCTCCCTGAGGGGCACATTAAGAGACCTCGAGGGCCGCAAGTGGCCCCCGGGCCAGGGTTTGGGCACCCCTGGTCTAGACCAATGGTTCTCAGTGCAGACCATGTGGTTCCCCTAGGGGACCATGTCAAACTTCAAGGAGGCACATGGAAACAAAGTGGCAGACCTCCCATTCACTCTATGGAGCAAATGCCCCAGGCGCGGAGCCTCATGCTCCTTTAGGACCCCTGGGGAGCCTCCTGACGGGGCTGGAAACTGTGCTTTCAGTTTTCTGGAAGCACAGTTTAAAGAGTCAGGGAACCATCTGCAGGCTTCCCCGATGCGTCCTGGAGTCGCGCAAGGCACCATGCGCTCCAGGTAAGTGGGGGACAGATTTGCACATGGGGGTGGTGACATCCCATGGGGAGGCGCCATTGGGGACCTTTGCCCCGGAGCGCAGGAGTGGGGACGACTGCCATGGTGGAAACAATTGAACATTAGGGGGGCACCCAAACTTAACTGCCAGGCATATAACAAATTTGTCACAAGGATCACACTGAATAAACTGCCAATTATCAGAATATTTTTTTGTTAGCAGGCCTTATGCTGCTACTATCTATTTTGTGTCTTTAAGAATTTTCTTTATAACTTAGAAATAAAGTACCAGTTATTAGAATAAAGTTGGTAAAGTGCCTTTTTTCCCAACTAACAGTAGCTATGAGGGGGGCCACAGAGGTAAAAGAGGCTCAGACGGGGGACATGAGCAAAAAAAGGTTGCGAAACCTTGGGGTAGACAGATCATGGTCTGATTTGTCAATATCATGGTTTATAGACCTTCTGGATGGTCTGTAGACCACTCTCGTTGCTTAATGACGTGAGAAATCAGCTGTACACAATCTTGTCGACTGATAGTAAGTTTAGGAAGATTTACCACACAAATTCCTGTCTCTCCATTTCACTTCTTCCTGAGTGTTTTCATAATTGTCATCATCTGAAAGAGAAAAGAGAGAATGACTAGCATCACAAACCTATGCATGTTTACTCATAATTAACTCTCACTGTGTTCAATCAGGCTTATTCCCGGGAAAGTATATATAGGATTCTGCTTAAGCCTGGATTTTTTCTCATTCTTTCTTGGACCCCATTTCCACAACCCACTTTGATGCCATCCTTTTCCCACTGAACCAACCTATCCCACATCTGGTCAAAATCCCCCAAATCCTTCTCGTTCACAGGTCTGTGGCTCTTCCCCTTCTTTTCGGCACGGATATGTGTCATACTCTCCTATGGTACCAAGCTGCTCAGCTCAGTACAGCATTTGAGGGTTCACTATCAAGTCAGTGAGAACTGACTTTCACACTGGTCATTAGCTGTGGTGGCCTGGGTGATACCTTTAGAAAGTGTAATCTTACTAGAAGATAATGTGATTTCTACACAGCTGTTCTTATTTTTTCTTCATATTTTTTTTTACAATGAAACCTGTTGTTTCAATTGATTACACTCCAATCACACTCAGATGTTACCTTCAGCAAGTGGATCTTGAATCAAATTCTTATTGCCCTGTTGTTTATTGTTTGCATATAAGGGGCCAGCTGTGGGTCATGAAAAAGAAGAGGGTAAGAAGATGGCACCCAGCACAAACTCAGATGCACAACCTGCTGTTCTCTGAGACAGAGCAAAGGATTCCAGGATGCACACTCTGTGTTTGCTGGCTGCCAGCCTTGGAAGCTACGGAAGGGTGTGGGGTCTCCAGCTATCCATCCTCTTGACCTTTCTCCCATCCCTTTAAAGCAGAGTATCTGCCAGATATTGTGGTAACCCCTACCCTGTTTATTCAGCCCAACTGGTTAAGGGCCCAGTCCTATCCAACTTTCCAGCTCCAGTGGAGCCACAATGCAGCCCCATGGTAAAGGAGTACATGTTCCCATACCTTGAGAAGGCCCCAGTGACTATCCCTCCACCACAGAATGCAACGCACACCCTACTGGCACAACTGCACCAGCACTGGAAAATTAGTTAGGATTGGGCCCTATATCAACAAGGGCTTTGTCAAACTCTCAGTGGGTCACATTGGTGGTCACATCACACACATGGCTGAGGGCCCAATCCTACCCAATTTTCCAGTGCCCCTGCAGCTGTGCCAATGGGGCATGTACTGTATCCAGTGGTGGGAAGGCCTCCTCAAGGTAAGGTTACATTTATTCCCTTACCTCGGGGCTGCAGTGCGGCTGCAACAGTGCTGGAAATTTGGATAGGATTGGGCCCTCAGGCTGCTATGAATTTTCACAGGTCTGTGAGCTTGTTTTCCCTCAAATCCATCCTACAATTTTATTCCCAGTCCTTCCTCCCATATTTACCATCTTTGATCTCTGTCTC
The DNA here is from genome assembly GCF_035046505.1 of Tiliqua scincoides. Classification (NCBI taxonomy): domain Eukaryota; kingdom Metazoa; phylum Chordata; class Lepidosauria; order Squamata; family Scincidae; genus Tiliqua; species Tiliqua scincoides. The sequence goes on from NC_089825.1 coordinate 118,452,950, forward strand.
ACTGTCAGGGAGCTCATACTCTTCCTCGTCTTCATCTGATGGTTAGGGAAGGAAGACAAAAGTAGAAAAATATATGTAAGTTGTGACAGTAAAACTCACTGAACTAACAGAGCTGTCCTTGCTATCTCAATACTCCTTTGGTTGGATCCATAAATATTTGACAGAGTCCTATACAAATAGCTGGAAGGTGGTAAAAGTATTTGTGGAATATACCACTTCAAATTGCAAGTGGGAGGATCACAGGGTTGAATGTTCTTTTATATAAAAAAACTCCCTCTACATAGACGATAAGAGAATAGTTGTAGGACAACCTTCTTCCCACTATGTAATGTTATATATTATATTTGTCAATATAATGTCATGTATTGACAAATTCTGGGTGCCAGATTGCTGTGGCACCTAGAAATTTCATAGCGGTGCCAAGTATTTCAACAATAATTATTCACTTTTTGCATTCTCGTGGCAACAAAAGTGTGAACAGCAGCATCACGCCACTGCTTATCTCTGGCATGGCACTGGGTGCCAAATTCTTTGATTAGTGACATGTGCAGTTGTGTGTATCATGGTGTATTGCTGGTGAGTGTTTCATTTGCACAAAGTAAGGAGCACAAAGTAAGGAACAGGAGCCAGTGTGCTTATTAGACAATGCGGGTAAATGTGTAGACAGTGGACCAGTGACTAGTGTTTTATAATTTCATGGGCATTATAGCATGTGTGTTGAGGTATTAATTTTTATTAGTCAATACCACAAAAAGGAAGCATGTAGCCACAGCTGGGAGAAAAAAAATATGCAAAGCAACAATGGAAGACATTGTACAGCACATTTGTCATTTCCCATCAAAGTCTGTTATTTTGTTAGACATAAATCTCCAGTAAGTTCTTCTCTATGCTTGTTTATATGTAAAACCAAATTCATGCCATTCATTGGTGGCACATGAGATTATTTGGGGCCATTGTTAAAACCTAAGAACTTGAACGCTGGAAAAGGTCCTGAACGTGTCTGGCTCCTTCATTTGGAGGGCTGGCTTCTAGATCCAAGACAAATTTATCAAGCCACGCATTGTACGGGCTGGCATGCAACTACTGGGTTCTCCCCACCTGTAGCCTGAAGTGGAACAGCCCAGGAGTAGTTTGACTGTATCATGTCCTGTTTGTGTGAACTGGACCAAAGTTCCTTCCCCTGCAGCAAAGTTTGTGGTAGGTTGGCTGAACTGTACTGTAAATATGAAAGTTGACAACACAGCACCAGATAGGGGCTGCAGAGGTGGGGTGGAAGGACCTCAAAGAGCTGCTGTACCAGATCCAGGTTCAAATCCCCCCTCAGCCATGAAGCTTCCTGGGTAACCTTGGGCCAGTCACTTTTTCTCAGCCTCACCTACCTCACAGGATTGTTGTGAGGACAAAAGGAGGGGAGCGCTGTGTACACCACCCTGAGCTCTGTGGAGGAAGAGCGGTATAAAAATGTGAAAAAATAAAAATAAATAAATAAATGAGCAGTTGTGTAGATAGGGGCTTTGCACATCAGTGGTGCAGTATGTGGGGCTCACCATGTGCTACATGCACTGATCCCAGTGACTTGGCTCAGCATTGCCAAGAGCTGGTGCTTGTGTCAAACTGGCCCTTGGTGTACTTGTGTTATATACAAAGTCTCCATTCTCTACTTTGTGCAAGCCCGTGGTGAGAATGGGCACCTTAGTGTTCATTTTACCATGAAATGGAGGTTGGCTTTTTCCTTCCTCCTTGAACAGTGTTATACGTTTACTTTGCTAAACTGTTTCTGCATCCTGCCACAACTTGAGAAAATCTCATTGTACAGGCAAACCGCAAGCGTGTGCTCGTTTTAGTGGCTGTTTCTTTTTCACACATGCAGGAAATGAAATTTCACCCTGCTTTCCCCTCATGTTAGCGGGAAACTCATAAGGGAACACTCAAAAACATTGGCAACATGTCTCACAAATGAATTACGGCACCTGTATAGCCCCTGTAAAATTTCAGGAAGGCTTGTTCCCAAATCCACCACCTCACTTTGCAATACAGACCTCACATCCTGAAACTTCAGTGTCTAATTTCATGTGAAATTAGGCCTGCATCTTTAAATACAGTTTGCCCATCACATGAGGTATGCATGAGAATATTCAAAATTTAAAAAAGGGACCACAAGGAGTGCTGAAACTTTCCTCCACATGCCTCCCCCCCCCCCAATTAAACATGAACCTGTGTAATCCATTCTCACAACCACTTTCCTCTCATCTGGACCCAATTCCAGTATTGGAGCCCCACTGAGGGGAAAAAGCCCTGGGAAGATGGACTCTCTCTCTCTCTCTCTCTCTCTCTCTCTCTCTCTCTCTCTGTGCGTGTGTTTAAAATCAGGAGAAGAGTTCAGCTCATCCCTTTGTGCTTTAAATCAGATTTTAAAACACAGGCCTACCACTCTCATATTTCACCTGGTCCTGGGGCTGGCTCAAGACCTCCTGATGCTTAAATCGGCATGCCAAATGATGTCCCCTTATCCGATGATGCTCCCCCTATTCTCCAATGTCCTAGCGCAGGGATCTCCAAACGTTTCAGTACAAGAGCCACATTGTATATTTTACACTTTCACGAACCAAAAACAACAACACAGTTTTATAAACGAATGAAAGAAATTTAAATGAATGAATAAGTTTCACTTGGATCATTTTTGTAAACACCATGATATGATACATAATGAAAGAGAAATGTGACAATTACCAAAAAAAAAAAAATGCAGTGCTTAAACTGTGAAACGAGTAAAAATGTCAAATATTATCCGATGTTCTGACCAAAAGAAAAAAAAAAAGGCGAGTTGCTGTAGGCCAGATAAATTCTTGTGGCAGGCCAGACGTGACCCCCAGGCCATAATTTGGAGACCCCTGTTCTAGCTTAACACCCCTCCACATTTTATTCCTCTACATTTCCCGTTTCTCTCTGTTCTCTTTGTTTTCCAATCCAGAGAGTGGAAAGAAAAGAAGGAGCAATTGAGGCAAGTAGACAGACAGAGATGAGCCCCCCCACCTCGCCAGAGGTGACTGCTTCAGTTGGCCTTATGAGTAGGCCAGTCCTGCTTGATCCTCATTTTGCCCATTGAATTCTACAAACAGTATCCTCAAAACACTTCTCAAAATAGCACACTCGCCCACTGCCTTTCTATCCCTGACGTTTCTCAGAATTGTCATAACCCTAAGCTCTGATCTTTGTGCAATGATCACTCTCCATTATGCTGTTCCCCTACTGAAGGTGGCATATAAACAAGCTCTGGTTCTTTCCATTCCTTGCTCAGAACTTACCGCCCATCTTGGTGGCATTGGGCAGGATATTTCCTTTCTGAAGTAACTGCTGCCCAGCTACTGAACCCACAGTTGGCATCACGTTCTCATATGAAAAGGCATCCACTGGCTCTGCGCCTGGGGGAAGGGGGAAGCAAGCTCTGTCAGGACAATCTTCACGGGGTCAGTCAAATTTCTAACAGCAGCAAAGCAAAGAATCAAGCAAGAAAGTCGAGGAAAGCAGCAACACTCTTAGTGTCTTCTCTCGGAAGACCATTATAGGCTGGATGCCTGCCAGGAGACAAAACTGGGGGGGGGGGGGGAGGAGAGGGGTTGATTCTTTGGATGGAGGAGCAGTACCAGATCATTAACTTACCATCTTCAAGAGCGGAGAGCACCAGAGCCCCATTGGAGACATGTGCCCTGTTCCGCTGGGCCTGGAAGAATCTTCTGGAAACCCAAGAATCGTAAAACATTAATGACAACAAGGCATGGGTTTGACTTGGGCTGTCTTGAAGGCCTTTATTGGGCCAAAAATAGTTAAGCTATACAGTTCTGTGATCACACCAAGAACTATGGAACTCCCTCCCCCATGAGGTCCATCTGGTCTCCTCCATCACCATTTCCTGGGAATCTGAAAACTCTCTCGGTCCTGGCCTTCATTCTGGAGTAGTGTTCCTGGGAAGCTGTTGCAGATGTATTTGGTTGTTAAGTACAGTGGTTGCTATTTGTTTTATATTTTGGTTTTAAATTGGCCAATTTTGTTTTGATTTTGATGTGCAAATGCCCTGACTGCCTGCAAATCTTTTAAACAATTTCTACCCAACGTTGCATATATGCAACAGGAATCAAATGTGTACTCCTGTGGGCTGGGCAGAAATGGGTTTTAATTAACAAACTAGCCATAATCACAGTTTCCCTACATTTTGGACTCAGTTGGGAAGAATATTGAGGGCTGTCAACTTGCCCTTTAGCAACAGTTGCGATCTCCAGGGAACATGGGGAAGCCTGGCAGTTGCCTGAAGAGCCCAAAATAACATCTAAAAGCAAAGATGGTTAAACATGGAAGAAGGATCTTTGTTTGCCTGATGGGGAAGGGCATGACTCAGAATAAAAATCTTTCTTATGGTATACACAGGTTACTGACATATGGCCAATTCAAAGGATGAATTTTTTTTATTGGGGGGGGGGGTTCAAGAGTTTTACCCAAGGACAGAGTGTTGGTGTCCCTACCTTCCACTCCAGTTCCCAGACCACAAATGACTGCCTATTCCTTGCACACTCAAGTCCTCCACCCCAGTCTCATTCCACAGAGGTCATCCAGAGATTCCCTGTTCTCTAGCCCTCCCTATTCTCCAGGAGGCCACTCTCCCAAATTGCCCTCTGCAGAGTGCCCACATATATCACTAGGAACATAAGAAGACCCTTGCTGGGCCAGGCCAAGGAGCCCTCCAATCCAGCTTCCTGTATTTCACAGCAGCCCACCAGGTCCCTCAGGGAGCACCCAAGACATCATGATACCCAATCCTGTTGCCACTCCCTTGCATCTGGCATTCAGAGGTAGGCTACCTCTAAAACTCATATAGTTGCATATAGTCATCATGGCTTGTAACCTGTGATGAACTTTTCCTCCATTATTCTTCCCAATCCCCTTTTGAAGGCATCTAGGCCAGGTGCCATCACAACATCCTGTGGCAAGGAGTTTCAAAGATGAATTATGTGCTGTGTGAAGAAATTGTTCTGCCACACTCTTTCCAACCCCAATACTTGCCTCCTTGCAGCTACTCTCAGCTTCTTCTGCTGCCTGTGTGTACGAATACCTGGAACAAAAGGGGTAGATAAGGAGAACCTGACAAAAATAATCCTTTCCCCTACAGGCTATTTATCAGTCTATGGGCACAATCCTAACTCCTTATGTTAGTGCTTCTGGCATAGTGGTGCCAATGGGACATGTGCTGCATCTTGCAGTTGGGTGGCACTCATGGAGGCCTCTTCAAAGTAAGGGAATGTTTGTTCCCTTCAGAGCTGCATTGCCCTTATGCCAGTGCTAAAAAACACTGACATAAGGGGTTAGGATTGCGCCCTATATTAATTACGCAAAAATACTAAAACCCTGAGTTATCATCTGGGAGGCAGTGGTGTAGTTAGAGGGGGTGCGAAGCACTAAGTTTTGCAGGGAGTCACAGCGCTTCATGCAAGTGGCTCCTCCCCTCCCCTTTGGGGGCCACTTGCACACCATGCTGAGGCTCCCTGCAAAACTTAGTGCTTCACACCCCCTCTAGATATACCACTACTGGGAGGTCCTTCCTTAAGCTGCCACTGGTTGACCTGCTGTGTTCATAATGAACATTCATAAACATTCCCTCTTGTCAGGGGACACTGTCAGCATTGTTAACTGTGCAAGTTCCTTTCTCACTGTTGAAAACGACATAGGGTCTGGAAGGTGAGGGGGCTGTGTGTTGTTGGCAAGAGGAGACTGGACAGGCAAAGGAGAGTTGGAAGATAAGAGGTTGCAGCCTAGGGGTAGCAAGGCCAAAAAGGCAGTGGTGGTGGTGGGGGGGGGGTAGATTTTACATATTTACTTGAAGTAATCAGCCAGTCTGATTCCTGGTCTCTAGGTCTTCATTATTTAGATTTCACAGCAAAGAGAGGGGTGCAAAGGAGGACAAAAGGAATGGTTGTGTTTGCTGAGGATTACAAAATTATGTTAGGTCAGATTTCAGTCTAGAGGGCAGGATATAAATAGTAATGGTTTGTGCTGGAAGAACTATGTTTAAGCTATGAGGATGAGTTACACAAAGACTTTGCCATGCATTTCTATGATGTTATAGATGTACATTTACTCACTACGCTGGATCCGCAGGAAACAGAACAGGAAGCCAAAGCAGACAACCATGTATCCCAAGGCCACAGCCCAGATTATCCAATGCCAGTCTCCAAAGTTCAGCCAAGAAGCTTCAAGGGAAGCGGGACAGGGAAGGGAAAGAGTTCTGTATTTATATACACAATTATCACACTATTATTTTGCAGTTCTGTCAAGCGCAGAAATTGGGAGTATCCTGAACATTTCCGGTTTCATTTTTTAGAAGCAAGTTTCTAGTCCCCAAGTCTGAAAATTAGGGTTAAAACTCCCTGTTGCTCTTTGTGCAAATTGCAAATTACATACAAATCTGTGGATAGGATTAGATCTTTTCCTATGGAGAAATTCATACAGTATTTCATTGTGATATTTGTTTATTTTTTAAACAATCAACTTCAATTTTAAAAGAGATCAGCATTTGGAAATGTTTCAGATCAGAAATTTTTAACTTTGAATGTTGAAAATAGGGCTGCATGTCAGATGTATTCAACTTCAGCTTCTGTCTAACCACCCCTAACCTCCCCTCCCTTCTCCTTACTCTGAGTCACACCTGATTTAGCTGTCACCTCCAGCCAGTAGTAGCGACTTGGGGTCTGGTTCACTACCTCACAGGTATAGTTTCCAGAATCTCTGGGGCTTACTGAAGGCAACAGCAAAGAGATGTCATTGTGCCTCATCCATGGCCAATAAGAGCTGGAGCGCCACATGGTTACATTCAGCACTGTCTTCTGGCTCCATAAATCATTGTGGAACCAGAGTAAGGACCCACTCGTCCAGTTGTTGGATATGGAGACGTCACAGGGGAAAGATTCTGGATGCCATTCTGAGTGAAGGAACTCCTTGTGTCCTGCAGAGGTAAGAGATGGGGAGGAGGGAAATGGGGGAGGAACAAGCTGAGCAAAGCACATTTTGGCACAAATATAGCATTTGTCAATTATTGAATTTTGAAACCAAGTTTTTAAACTTCTCTTATGAAGGACCCATTTGCCAACCTGAATACTTCCTCTCAATCTTGAAAAAGCCTTTAATCCCTGCACAACTATAATCGGCCCCGATTGGCGTGTGAAACAGTAGGAGGGAGCCACACAATAGCTATTTATTTAACGTATTTAAGGATGTGTATTCTTATATATAAAGCCTCATGTGGCGCAGAGTGATAAGGCTGCAGTAATGAAATCAAAAGGCTCTCCCCACAAGAGTTTGAGCCTGGCAGAAGTTTTGGGTAGCTAGCTCACCTTTCCACCCTTCTGAGGTCAGTAAAATGAGTACCTAGCTGCCTGGGGGTGAAGTGTAGATGACTGGGGAAGGAAATGGCAAACCACCCCATACAACACAGTCTGCCTAGTAAATGTTACGATGTGACATCACCCCATGGGTCAGTAATGCCTCAGTGCTTGCACAGGGAACTACCTTTACCTTTATTCTTGTATACAAAAATTAATTAAACATTAATAGCATCAGTAAAACCAAGGCAGCAACTGCATACAATAAAATCCCCTTTCTAAAAACAAAGTTATCAAATATCAGTAAAAGCCCATAAGTGGGGTCGGCCCATCCATGAGGCTGGCTGAAATGGTCGCCTCAGGCAGCAGAAGAAGGACTGTGGAGGAGAGGAGTGTCAGAAGAGCAGAGACTGGCACATTAAAGGGTAAGGGGGTGGCATTTGCATGCTGCCTTGGTGGCTGGGAAGCCTTTGGCCATCTTTGCTTGTGAGAAGAGAATGAACTTTACCTGGCACCTGAATGTTAGCATTGTTGACATCAGATGCTTCATGCCTTTGAAGGCCACCACTAGGTACTACCACCAAAAAGATCCTGTCTCTGGTCTCCATCCACTTTATCTCAGAAGGTGGAAGACACCTGAAGGAGGGTTTCTGAGGCTGCCTTTAAGTAACAGCCTGTAATACCCTGTAATACCTGCTCAACCCTCACTGCTCAACCACATAATACCAGAACCAGGGGACATCCACTAAAATTGAGTGTTGGGCGGGTTAGGACAGACAAAAGGAAATATTTCTTTACTCAGCGTGTGGTCGGTCTGCGGAACTCCTTGCCGCAGGATGTGGTGCTGGCGTCTAGCCTAGACGCCTTTAAAAGGGGATTGGACAAGTTTCTGGAGGAAAAATCCATTACGGGGTACAAGCCATGATGTGTTTGTGCAACCTCCTGATTTTAGAAATGGGCTATGTCAGAATGCCAGATGCAAGGGAGGGCACCAGGATGAGGTCTCTTGTTATCTGGTGTGCTCCCTGGGGCATTTGGTGGGCCGCTGTGAGATACAGGAAGCTGGACTAGATGGGCCTATGGCCTGATCCAGTGGGGCTGTTCTTATGTTCTTATGACAGGCAGGCTCATATGGTCCTTCAGGTACCCCTACCCCAAACTGTTTATGGCTTTAAAGTTTAAAACACCTTGAACCGCACCCTGAAACAAATGGGTTGCCATTGTGATTCTTTTAGGATTGGCATAATCCTAATCCTAATCAGCATCGATTCCAGCTTTCTTCCATGCCTCAACTCAAATCTTAGTGACATCCAAATCAGCCCACTCCCTTAGCTCATCCTTGTCCCTCTCTCAGAACGAGGCTGTAGCCAATCACTAACCCCCATATTCTTCTGTACCATTGCCTCCCATTTGCCACCCTTCGCCCTGTCACACTCTAATCCTCTGGTTTGTACTCATTTATGCTCCTGTCCTTATCCCCGCGCTTTCAAAATGCAGGAGTCATTCCGTCAAAGTCCCCCTTCACTTCCTGAATAAAGAGCCTCTGGATGAAAAATCCTCTACAACTGCAAGCCCAGAAATCCCCCCCTCCGCCCCACACACACACACAAAGCCAGCACAATTTAGCTATCCTCATGAAGGTGCTTGAATGGCTGGGTTGTGACCATTTCCCAGTGAAACTAAATTTGATGTGGTCTCATGTGCTAGCCATAAAGGAAAGGAGCTGTTACCGCTTGAAAGGTTGCCTTTCACTTCCTCTTGGGTGTTCTCAGAGTTGTCATAATCACCTGAAGGAAACAGACAAGGTTGACTACTAAGCCATCTTCTCTTCTCTGAGCCCAGACAATCTGTCCTCATCCTCCCCATTTTTCTCCTTCACACATTTATGCTATCCTTTCCCCTCTAAACTGACCCAACCTCTTACCAAGTTCCCAACAGGGCCTTAAATTGGCTTTAAGTCAGTTGGGCCAATGGCTCCCATTTGGGTCCTGATCCTAAGGGCCCTCCATGTTAGAGTAAAAATAAAACATAAAATTAATATTTTTACTAAATCATTTAGAGTCACCAAAACAAGTGATTTTGTAACTATTTGCTTTTTCAAAAAGTAATCACACATTTTGTTTGTTTACTTGTAGGCTTATATGAATGCAATTTTAGATTAAGGTGTGTTTAGATCCATTTGGTCCTCTAATTCATATGTACTTTTTAAGCACATATTTTGTTTGCTTTCCATTCTATCATAGAGATATAAAGACTATAATAACTTTTATTTATACCTCTAAGATTCCAAGGACCTTGGTTATGAATCTGGGCTGAGTGGATGTGTGTGATGCTCTTCAGCAATTACCATGCTCCCAGCACAATACAGTACTGAGGACAACATATAGGTGAATGTATCCTCCAGTATCCCTCCAGTTTTACTAAAACTTTTCCCCACTGTATTCTTTAAGATGCCAATCACAGCCTAGTACGTCCTTACCAGTCCTGTTCCTGAATGTGTGGTTCTTTCCAGAGATGCCGTTCCAGCTGCAGGTAAACCAAACATCATCCTCTCTGGTGATGTTGTGGATCTGGAGGCTCCATGCGTTACCCAAACTGACGCTGGAGTGGTGGGACGTCACATGAACAGACAGCAGCTCCTCCTCAGAAGGACCAAACCAAGTCAGCTCCAGACTGCCTGAAGCCAGCATGTCCTCCAAACTGCAGGACAGGAAAACTCTTTGTGACTCTGGGATTGGGGGAAATAGGAAAATATGAAGTAGTTTATGGATTTGTTTCATAGATGCATAGCCTACTTCAGACCACAATGAACAATCACAGTTCTAAAAAAACAACCTTTTTCTTTTAAAGACCGTTGCCATCTAAAAACTGATGGCAGCCAGAAGTTCTTAAAACAGCATAAGCATTAAAAAAAAGAAGTGATTTAAACAGCAGTCTAAAAAGCCAAACAAAGCAGTAATTTAAATAGATCAAACAGTATAAAAGTAGTAAGGAAGACAACCTGTCTCAACATTCATTCATACATTCATTCAAAAGCCCAGACAACTAAAAAGGTAAATCAGTACAAAGGCGGCAGATGGACCTCTCTGGGGAAAGCATTCCAAGGTGCCACCAATTAAAGGTCCTCCGGCCATTACCCACCTCACTTCTGAAGTCAGTGAATCTAAGAAAGAGCCTCTAAATACAATCTTAGTACCAGGTGGGCAGTACTTTCAGAAGATGGTTCTGCTGGTACTTGAGTGCCAAGCCATAAAAAAAGGCAGAGACACTCCCCAAACTAATGCATGAGCTCACCCACCCATTCTCTACTGCTGGCAGCCATCAGCCTACTGCAAGGACTTTTTCTCTCCACACAACTAATATTGTAGCCCCTCACCACTGATCTGACTTGAACAGCATCCTCAAACCTTTCAGAAAATGATGCCTTCCAGCATAGAAGCTTGCCTGCCTTTTAATCTCAGATGCCCATGAGGCTGGGCTGTGGTGAGAAACAGGTACTTTGCACATGTTCAGAGGCATTCCTTTCCACCACTGCCACTTTACTGCTACCATAATTGGCTTCCCTCACCCCATCTCCAACCCACACATTTGAAATCTGTCCTCATTCAACCCACCTCCCTGCCAGTTTCTATCCTCCCCCACCTTTGGGACCTACCTGTGGCCTGGACAACTTGCATTGGCTCTCCCCACGCTCCGGTGGCTACTCCCCAATCCAGCCACAATACAAACAGGTAATGCAGAGCGGGTGCCATTGCCTCCCTCCAGCCAGCCCTGCTGTACACCAGACCCTGGGAAGCTGGGCAGAGTGAGGCCTGGGCAGCCCAAAAGGGGCCGTCAGTAAACCAGTAGCTGCTTTTCTCAGAAAAGGGGGCTCTGGAGCGTGAACTTACCAGCGTAGTCCCCTGAGGGCGGAGCAGCTGCCTCAGGGGAAGGAAGGAAGGGTGGCGAGAGGAGGCCAAGGCTGCGTTAGACTCTGTGAGCGCAAAGTGATTGAAAATGGAACCTGTGGCATCCAAGCACCTGGCAAGCGGGCAAAACTTATGCGGTCATTTGTTTATTTACTGTAACTGCATCTCAAGCTTTCTGAAAAGGCAGTTTGAAGTGCTCAGACAAGCAAGCAAACAAGCAGAAGTATTATTGATTGATCAGATTTGTATTCCGCCTTTCTCCCCAAAGGGCACCCAAGGCGGCTTACAAAGTACGTTGCAGCGGTGTAGCTAGAGGGGGTCAAAACGCTAAGTATTGACAGCGCTGCAGTGCGCCATTTAAGCAGCCCTTCCCCCTTTCTGCTGGAGTCATACCAGAAGGGAAAAGCAATGTAGAGTCACCGCCTGCCCCAAATGGCTTGGAAGGTTAGGGGGAGGGGCCACTTACATAGCGCATCACGGCGCCATCAATACTTAACGTTTTGACCCCCCTCTAGCTATGCTGCTAGTACGTTGCAAAATAATAAAGCAGCAGAGCTCTCTGTCAGTCCCGTTGGTGGTCTCTTCAGAAGCTGGGGGCACCAGATCAAGTCTCCCCCACTTCTGCCCATCTGTCCCTTCAGGGCATTCAGGCCTTGAAGCACCCCTTGGGAAGAGATGGTAAGGTGGTTGCCCCAGCTGATTTCAGTTAGCCAAGAGGACCCTGTTAAAATTGCTGTCAATAGTCTCCTGGAGGTTGATAACACAGGCCTACAAAAACAAAAACACTCTTTTTTTGTTGCCAAGGATGTATGAACAAATTTAGGATATTTTGGGAGTTCTGAATCCAAAAAATGGCATCAGTTTTGCCTGATTGGCTCTAGTTTCGGGGGTACGGCATAGCCATCTTACATGCTGATTCAAGCAGCTTCCTCACGAGGAAGTCTGTAGACTTACGACAACAAAATGTGTATAGGCCTGTGTAATGATTGCTAAAGACTCCAGGCCAATCCTGGAGAGATGGTAGCCAGAGTGGTCTGTGGAGCTTCACCATTGCCCTTTGAGGATGCCCACATTCCCCAGAACACTCCTCCCTGCCTACTGAGGCTGCTATCCCAAACACACTTGCTAGAGAGCAAGTTCCATCTCATGCAGTGGGGTTACCTTCCACGTAACCATGTTTAGGACCACACTGCAGAACGTTGTGAATTCTTGAAAGCAGCTATTAAAGTGTAGGGAAGAGAGCTGCTGTAGGTCATTCTGAGAACATGGGGTAGAGTGGGAGAGAAACAGAGCAAACAACACATAAATAAATATGGTTGTAGGACAATTCTGTACTGTTTTCCTAGTGCTTTAGATCCACAGTTAAGAACACAAGAACAGCCCCACTGGATCAGACCAAAGACCCATCTAGTCCAGCTTCCTGTATCTCACACTGGCCCACCAGATGCCTCAGGGAGCACACAAGACAGCAAGACACAACCTGCATCCTGGTGCCCTCCCTTGCATCTGGCATTCTGAGGCAGCCTTACTTCTAAAATCAGGAGGTTGCACATACCCATCATGGCTTGTAACCTGTGATGGACTTTTCCTCAAGAAATTTGTCCAACCCCCTTTTTAAAGGGATCCCGGCCAGATGCCATCACCACATTCTGTGGCAAGGAGTTCCACAGACTAATTACACACTGGGTATAGAAATATTTTGTCTGTCTTAACTCTCCCAACACTCAATCTTAATGGATGCCCCCTGGTTCTGGTGTTGTATGAGAGGGGAAAGAATATCCCCCACCCCTGCATAATTTTGTATGTCTCAATCATGCCCCCCCCAGCCTTTTTTCCAGACTGAAGAAAGACAATTAGTTCTCATAGTTATGCACCATTGAAATAAATGAAACTAAGGGCCCAATCCTATCCAACTTTCCAGCACCACTGCAGGCACAATGCATCCCTGAGGTAAGAGAACAAATGTTCCCTTACCTTGAGGAGGCCTCCTTGACTGCCTCCTTACCAAAGGATGCCGCACACACCCCATTGACACAGCTGCACCAGCACTAGAAAATTGGATAGGATTGGGCCCTAACTTGAGCCTCACTCATTTCAGCGGACCCCCCTGAGTTTTAAAACAGTGCAAGACAAGCTGCTGTGGGCGATATATGAACAAAGAAGATAGCAAACAGAGAAGGACCTTCAGTAAGTATATAATAGTGGGAGGAGGGCAGCAATCCTTCAAATGAGATCTGGGGTGTATGTCCCTGTTTTCATCTGTGAAATGCTGGCAGGTATTTCAGGAACGCATGCATGCACATGCAACATGCTTTCCAGAAACGAATCGATACATGAAGGATGTGGCGAGGTTGGCAGTAAGGATCATCTCCTTGCCCCGATGCCTGAGCTTGAAAGCAGATTACCTAATACAGAGGACTTTGCTGTTGCTTCTGCAGCACCCCTCCAACCTTGGAGAGAGGAGATCGAATGGGATGCTACAAGAAGAGTAGGTCTTACAATGACCCAGCCAAAGCGGGTACTGCCTATTCTTACTTGCCTTGTAAATGAATCAACACCAGTCCCTGGGGATGGGGGCTCAGAAACAGACTTTGCAGCTGCAGTGGTGAGCAGAAGAGTGTGTGGCATAGCACCAACAGTCAGAAACTGAAGCCGAAACTAGATATGACATGGCACAAGCCAACCCAGGTAGTAATGAATACCTACAGAGAAGGAGGTGGGGGGGGCACGCAGAGAATTTCAAGCAAAGCATAGGCAGACAGAAAGGAGAAGCTAGATTCAACTGCTTTTCTTCCTAAAATTGCTCTTTTAAAATTTCTAACCATTTTCCTCCCCCAAAGAGTTTACTTCCAGTCACAGAGCCCCAATAGGAAGAATAAAGTGGGTTGAGGGGCGGAAGGGAGAGACGTGAGCAGGACCCATACTGGCCGTTCTGCACTTTTTAGAAAGGATTTTAAAATGCTTGGGTTTAAAGAAGACGAGTGAACAATTGGCTATACAAAGCATAACCTGCACTATGGGGCTACTCGACTCTGCGCCAGCGAATTGCTGGTGCAAATCCAAGCAGCTTGTGTATGTCTGATCAGGCTGGTAGCAGAGGTTGGGATATGGCCTGTGCTGGTGTAGCCTATCCCACTCCCTTCCTGGGCCCAATCCACCCCCAGGTTGCCCCCTGCCCCAAAACACCCCTTTCCACCCCCAGAATTCCCTACTGCCACTTTCTCTCACCCCGTACACTGGCCTGCCTGGGCTAGTGAAAACTTATCACCTCCAGCCACTGATCCAATGTCTGTGGGCTGGTGAAGGCCTCTGCACTGGCCAAGCTGACTCCAGAGGAGGCGCAAACGTGCATTACAGCATGTTCGTGCCACACCTAGGCTGAAGCAGCAGGTCTGTGCCAGCTGAAGTTCAAAGTAGGATTGCACTTTAAGGGTGACGTAAAGTGTCAGTGCACTTTCCAGCACTGGCATAAGGGGAATGCAGCTCTGAGGGAGGGGAACAAACATTCCCTTACTTTGAGGAGACTTCCGTGAGTGACACCCAACGGCAGGATGCAGCACACATCCCATTGGCACCGCTATGCCAGTCCTGGAAAGCACTGACATAAGGGGTTAGGATTGCGCCCTAAGACACATACTTTACTTAGCACCATAAGATTCAGAATCTATTTCATTTTGTTTTTGCTTCCACTGTTAAGCAAAGGACAGCAATTTTAACAAGTCAACTTCCTAAAAAAAAATAAATGTTTGCTTGCCTTGAACTCTTCTTCCAGATAGCTTGAAACTGTCTCTTCAACTTAGAACACAGAGAAATGTGTTGTCTCTGCAACTTAAACAGGTAAATAATGCCCCTGTCATCAAGAGATACAAGGTTAGCACATTCAGATTGTCAAGACTGGCAGGACGCTTTGCTTGCTTGAAACAAGCAGGGATGTAATGCCTAATTTTGAATTACATTATGACATCCCCATAGCCTTAGCATGACAGCCCCTACAGCCATCTCCCACTAAGGCAAAAACAAAAAATTAGCTTTGAATGCCTTACATCATTTTTTCCCCCTTTCATTTATTCCTATGGTTGGCAACCTTCAGTCTTGAAAGACTATGGTATAAGCCTACAGCACCCGGTTTTCCCATGTGGTCTCCCATCCAAATACTAGCCAGGCCTGACCCTGCTTAGCTTCCAAGATCAGACAAGATCAGGCATGTGCAGGGTAACAGTTGCTATCATTTATTCCTACTTTAAAACTTACTATACTTCATTTAAAAATCGGGCTCATTTCATCTCAAACTCTGGGAGCAGATTGCAATATTTTGCAATTATTTGCAATATTTGCAAAAACAAATGTATACAAATTGAAATATGGGATTTAAAAAATCCCAAATAAAGATGAGGTATTCTAAAGTGTAAGCCTATGCATGTGCTCCGAGAAGTAAGCCCCATTGTGTTCAAATGGACTTATTGTTGGGGAAATTTGCATACAATTGCAGCCTTAATGTAACATGAGCTGCATTTTTTCGCTCAGTGAATCCTTGGGAAACATGATGGCCTCTATAAATATTAACATGTGCCCCGAGGCAAATGTCTCAGTTTGCTTCCTGCTGAACCTGGTGCTTCTTCTCAGCTAAGGTCCTTTGGAACAGGTTTCAAAAGCAGCATCGGAGTGCTCCTGCTGATGAGATCAACCACTCCTGCTATAGGAGTTCTGGAGCACTGCTCCACCTGGTCTACATCCTTGCAGTCAAGGATTAGTTGCTTTGTTCAGTAATATTGGTGGGTGGCTAAATAAGTTGATACAAATCAACATGCTTGATTAGTAATTAGACATGGTGAGAGAGGGGCCAATGATTGAATTTATGAAGGAGAAGGGCAGGAGAAAACCAGACAGAGAAATGGAGGACACAAGATTCTATGCCACAGTGAAATGGAGATGCTGGAGCTACAGTGCCTCTCTGCTCATCATCCTGTCCAAAAGTCAGAATACAGGGTGCCAAAAGGTCTTGAGGAAGTGGCTATCCATTTCCCTCATTGAATTGGCCTGAATAATCTCGCCTTGAGCTCACTTGTATCTATTAATAGCCTCTTCCTCCATCTATATATTCCTCCCTCCCTGTAACCTGCCTTTATTTTTCATTTCCTCCTCCTCCTTTTGGGACATTTCCAGACAAAACAGAAGGTTTCTACCACAGCCTATTCCTGCAGCAGTACCTCTCCACCCTGCAGAACAGAGGGAAATTCATGGCAAGGAAGGAGGGCACTCCGATGAGTGGTATAAAATATTGGAGGCCTTCAGAGGAAGCAGTGAGGGCATCATTTATACATTTATCAATTTTAGATATTTTCCCCATCATTGCAGGTTTAGGAAAAGCTGCGACTGTTGAATTTCTGCCTGACACACATAAAGGCAACTGAAAAAAGAGGTAACAAGTCTAATCATGTGTATACTTCTGCAGGCAAACCAAACAGGTTCTCCATCATTATTCACTACTCAGGAAAACACATTCTGCAGTGTTCTAAATTTGAAGAGTTCAACAACAGAATTCAAATTTTTAAGTCAATGTTAAAAAAAAAAATCCCAAAGACAGAACAGATTGCTGGAGCAGGTTACCTAACCTCTATCCTAAATGCTCAAATCTGTATATTTGTAAATAAAGCAAATATTACAAAGAATTTGTAATTTGAAACATTGAAATCAACCTCCAGTGATTTCTCATGCCAAATTCAGGTAATGCTATCTAAATTCAATAAAGTAGGGCAAAAGTGTGTAACAATATTTTTATTTTTGATGCCTTCACTAACTCCAGAATAAAAGACACCAAAAAGTCCATCTTTGAATTCTGCAACCCAAAGGCCAGAAGCAATTTTCCACAGACATTCCCTAACCAACTCATAATGGGCTTGAAGATCCTCATTTGGAAACTTGACCATGGCTTAAATTATGGAAGAAAAGGGGAAATGGGCTTAATGAAATCCACAAGCTTCTGTTTGGCTCTCCCCAAGTTTAAAGCCCATTGTTGCATATGCGCAACAGGAATCAAATATGTATACCTGTGGGCTGGGCAGAAATGGGTTAACAGTTCCCCCCAAATCAACCTTCTGAAAACATTAGCTAGGGGATGGTCATGGGTGGTGTCACAAATGATGAGAAGACAACAGGCCCATCTGGTCCTTGCTTAGAATTTGAGCATGGGCAGAAACAGCTTCAATCTCTCCCCCTCCCCATTTGATCAAAGTAACGAAGGAAAAGCCAGACGCAGGACAATCCAGTTAAGAGTTTATCCTTTAATATCAATAAATAAGCAGCAAGAAGAATCTCTTCATTTCCTCCAAGTTGAGGAGTCTCACTTGTGGTTTTTTTTTTTTTTTCCCTAACAAAATGTTTCCTTCTGTTTCTGTGTGCATTAAAAAATCCAACCCCTGGCTTGAGGTGGGTTCTAGTCGTGTGAAGAGGGGGAACGAACGTAGTTAGTGTGGGCGCTAATGCAGAAAGCCGTGGAGGGTTGAAGGTTCAGGAGCAAGGGTGGGCAGGTGGCTCAAAATGTACAGAAGCCAAGTAGCGAGTGATGTCTGGGCAGGTAGGGGGGAAGCAGCTGGCAGGGAACACGGCATGGCAGATGCCGGTGTTGTGGCCCACACTTGTAAGTCCCCAATAAAGGAGGTACAGAGGGTTTGTGGGAGAAGAATGGCTATTAAATAAGGGAAGGGGTACAGAAGCAGAGGTGGGAGCAGCAGACATGGCGGGGGGGGGGAAGGGACGTAGGGAGGTCTTCACTGATGAAGAGGTTATTTCCATGATGACTCAAAGGTTCACTTCTTCATCCGTTCTTCTAAACCAACTGTCAAATGAGGAAGAGAAAGAGAAAATAAAAAATTTAGGGGACAGAGAAATGGAGAGCGCAGGATCCCATGCGCAGTGAGATAAACAACTTATAGCAGGCCCTTGCCAAAAGTCAAACTACATGGATAGCACATTGGCATGAGGAACAGCAGCTCACCACAGTGGCTCTCCTCACTCATCTTTC
This sequence comes from Tiliqua scincoides, assembly GCF_035046505.1. Taxonomy (NCBI): domain Eukaryota; kingdom Metazoa; phylum Chordata; class Lepidosauria; order Squamata; family Scincidae; genus Tiliqua; species Tiliqua scincoides. The sequence goes on from NC_089825.1 coordinate 118,471,246, forward strand.
TGGCCAGTAGCCCTAACATAAGGGGCAGAAAGTTTGTTAGCACACAGCTGTACACCTTTCTCACTGAGTTGACCTCATTCCTCTTAAGGCCCAGTCCTGAACCCTGCATGCTGGGCAGCTCAGGATTGGGCTGCCCAGTAGTCATCTTTCTTTTTTATTTAGGAATGATCTTGGGCTCTTAACACCTGGGCTAATGGGCAGAAATTCAGCAGCTGGAGGCACTTTTCATCACTATAGCAGCATATGAGGAGAAAGTCTCACCTGCTGAACTTCTGCCTGGTACATGGCTCTTCCATGGATTTTGAAAATGATTTTGCACCAGTTTGTGCACACCTTTCTTTTCCTAAAGTCCAAGGAGCTGATGAAGCTCAAAGTCATCGCTAAAATTACGGCGAGGGAAGGGAGCACAGCCCCTTTACCTTTTTAAAGCCTTTTATCCCTTTAGCTACTGTTTTTGGGTGGCTGTGGGGTCTACGATGAGGCTATAGGGACTAATATTAGAGAGTGTGCAGATTTTATTATGACTGTCTTTCCTCTTGCCCCAGAATTTGAACACTGCCAAAAGGAAAGCTCAGAATAAAAGGAGATGGATCTTTCAGGTGCATTGACCCTGACTGGAGTAACAAATGAGTGTTAGATCATTATTTTCAAGGATACACTCTTTCTCCTTGCCTGAATCCATTGCTCCTCCCTATTTGAGAGGACTCAGTCCCACCACAGAGACATGCTGCCATATACCTAAGTAACAGCTTTGCGCTCTGTATTAATTGAGAGAGAGATACACACATACAAGGACTCACAACTTTTGTAAATTCATAACACTGGTGTGAAATGGGCCTACAGTCCCATTTTCACCCCAGTGCTATCCACATTTATTTGGATACATAACCCATTAGGTTCACTAGAACTCACTTCCAAGTGCCCATGCTTACAACTGCATGTTTCGGGCCTAACTAGATGTTATCTCAGCAAAAATATGGCTCCAACCCGGTGTGTATTGGCATAATGGGGGTGTGTGTGCAGCAGCACTTACAGGGTTGACTTGGAAGGACAGAGGCATGCTTAATCCCTCCTGCACCCTCACATTTTCCCCTACGATTCTGCCCCTCCCGGCCATTTTCTTCTCCTAGTTGGACTCACATCCCCCAGTGCCCAGCTTAGAGAACCAAAATTAAAAATTGCCTGGGTTGTGGGGCGTTTGCAGGGAGAATTATCAGGCTGGAAAGGGTTATACTCCCTTCTCCTGCAGAAGCTTCCCATCTCCTACCAGTTCCTACATTCACTTTATGAAGGAAATGCAGAATTGGGAATCCCTTATAACATCTGATTTGGCCTAATTAGAGTAAACATATTTACTCAGAATCAAGCTCTACATACTCAGTGGTACTTTCTTCCCGGGAAGCACACTTAGGGCTGGAGCCTTAGAGGCATGCTGGATCAATGGGAATGGATAAGACCGTAGGGATATTCACTCACCTGGTTCCATGCATGTCAGCCAGACTGCGAGGACCCCCAACACAGAGAAGCTTGCCCCACTGAAAACACTAGCTTTACTCCACAAGAATATCTTCTTTGCTCAGCTGTCCTCAGTGTAGACAATGGAAATAGCAAGAGCGACAGCCCCAAGGAAGGGGAAGCCCTGAGCTCAGCTCACCCTTATTCCCTCCAGCAAATGTGGGCCAAGCAATTGCTCATATATGACTGGCCAGGCAGGGCACAGGGCAACCAGCGGAGAGACACTGACAAGCAGACCAGGCTGAAAAGCTCCCCTGTTCTTCGTACAGTATATGGCACAGCTAGATAAATCATTGCTTTGTTTCCAACACAAATGAAATAATGGAGGTCAAATTGGCTCCTTGGACTGTGTGCGGTCAGTGGAAAAAGCATCACGGAACTGAGGGGGCTGAAGATATTCAAATCATTCTGCAACAAGCTCATTCATCAGACATAAGGATGCCTCAAGTTCAGAGTTCTGTGCTTAGATTTGAGTTCAACAAATATTTAAGTCAATGTTCAAAAAACCCCAAACTGACAGAAAAGATTTGAAGTCTGATAGTTTCTACTAAGAGTTATCACTTCGGAGAAAACACCTCAAAGGAACAATCCAGTGGCTTTCAAACTGTATTCCAATGAACCCTGAAATTTTTGCAAGTTTCTCATTGAGGAGATCTGTAGTTATGGACATGATTCTCTAAATGACACCTTGCTCCTGTTACCTGTCTTCCCTTGCAAGGTGTAGCTACAGGCAAGCAGTGAGTGAATTGTGGCACCTTAAGTACACATTAGGTGAAGATGGAGCTTGGCCAGAACACACACAGAACCAGTTTCTGCCCTAGAGCAGGAGTTTTGAATTTCTTTGAACCCAGGACCCACTGTTAAACCCAACCAGCAGCACAGAGCCCAGTTTTAATTTTAACATTAATATATTCCTTGCAGCTCCTTGGAATTGCATCAAAACATCCACAAGAATCTTCCTTGCTCATGTCCTTCAAATTCCTTTTTAAAACTGATTTTTTTTTTTCTGTGAAGCCTTTGGTACCATGCCTTAATCCCCATTCTCTACTGTAACTATGCTTACATACAGGAAACAAAAAAGAATTGCATGTACTTCTGTCTCAATCCCCTTTTTCATTTCTGTTGCTCCTCCCCTATAAATTTCCAGATTGTAATTTCTTTGGGGCAAGGAGCTGTCTTTTCACTCTGCGCAAAGCACCATGTACTCTGATGGTGCTATATAAATAAATATACCATCACTCTATCCCCATTTTTTTCTCTTCTGTTTGTCTGTCTTAGGGCAAATCAACACTGCAGACATAATGGTCATTTCTTCTCCTTTGGGAATCTTGAGAATTGCAGTTCTATGGTATGTGTGTTTGTGAAGAGACTGGAATGTGTGTGGATTCCCTTAAGAGACAAAGTTGGAAAACCACTGGAATAATTATTTGACTACTTCCTGAGGCTTTAAAGCATCAGGGATAATAATTTGTCTTTGAACAGCCAAGAATAAAGCAGTAGCCCACCTTCTAGGAAGTGTTTTCTCTCCCTTGCCTCATCAAACTACCAGGCTCTGAGCCCCAGTGTCCTGAACTGCCCCAACTGCAGCAATAAGACTCTTCAAGCAAAAAAAAAGAGACACCATCCCAACCTCCAGCTTCCCCCAACAGGTATTGCAGATTCTCCCACACAGATGGACAAACAGATATGATGGGGCATATCTGAACAAGCAAGGCATGCGGTCAATACTGTCAGATACCTGGGAGGCAGGATACAGGAGAATAGAGGGGGAAGGAGTTTATGCTACAGAAAAGGGAAAGGATAAAAAAAACAACCAAAGTTAATAGACAGTGGGATGAAGAGTGTGGGTGAGAAAAGGGATTAGTGCGGATGGAATAACGGAATGAATGACAACCCATCAAGGGAACTGGGTACTACTTAGGGTCACAGGATATGGAAGAGGGCCCAGGAGCTGTAGTTCTCTTTCCTTTCCATTAACATGCTACACTTACAAAAATCTAGGGAATAAGCCAAGTGTCCCATTGGTCACCCAAGCTTCCTGTGTCCCTGCTCTAACCTAGTGGCCCCCATTCCATTTTCAGAAGATAACCTCAATATCCAGGGACATCTGATCTCGCCACCTATAGTCACACACAAGGCACATTACCTCTGTGTTGCCACACAAGGTATGTTATCTCTATAAGAATCCACTGTTGCTTCTATAAGAATTTCAAATTTCTAGGGACTGACATAAAATTCTCAAATCCCTGGTACTACACTGAGAAACTATTACAGCTCTGAGAAGAGAGTATTGAAGAGCCTGGGGAAAGTCCAAGTGTTCAGACTCTTGAAATTTCCCCAGCCCTCTATCTAATATGAGTTACCCTGGATGGGTGCAGATGGAGGTGATGGAGGAAATGATGAAAGACAGGGAGAAATCAGGAGAGAAGAGGTCAGAGGGAAGGGATATCCAGCACCTACGCTTATCCTCAATGATTACTTTTTTTTTTAATTATGTTGTTCTGCTGCAATCATTCCATGGAAGGGGAAAGTGGTGAGGTAGTGGAAAGTGATGGGATCAGAACCAACCCTGGGAAGGGAAGAGGGGGATAAGATCGCAGCTTACCCTCCAGATAGTTCCGGGCAACGAATTTGAGTATCTCATCCAGAAAGATGACGGGCAAGGAAATCTTCAGCACCATGAGCCAGTGATGAACTTCTAAGTGTGTCAGTTTGAAGATCATCTGGGAAGAGCAAAGGAGAGATGTCAGTGCTGTATTTATGCCCCCAAACCCAGCTCTGGGTGGAAGGAGAATCCTGCTCCCCCCAGGAAGCATAGCAAAAAAGGGGACCCCCGTAAAATCAGATATAATGATAACAGAATATACACAGGACTGTGTGTATACAACGTGATCTGTGGGAATGTATAATGTAGTACAGTATTGGAAGCGATATTCAACGGAGAAATGCAACATTGATGCTTGAAGGTAAGGTTGCAATGCCAATGCCCCACCCACTGACTTAAAGAAGCAGGATTATGCAAACTATGCATGTATGATCACTTTCCTTCATTTATACAGGTTGGTTCTGAATAAATACCGATGGAACATTCATATACAGTGCAGTCACTAGAGGGTGTGGGCCGCACCGGGTGATGCACTTGGGGGGGGGTGTGACACCACCAAAATTGTGAAAATCTTGGTATTTTTTAAATCATGTTATATATCATTCGATGCCTAATGTAATGCAGAATGCAATGAAACAAACCACGATGAAATGTCTGTATTCTATCAAAAGTTATGGCAAAATAACCAGAAAACATTTTGTTCCTTATGTAACAAAAAAGTGGATTTCTTTAACTCCAAACTGACCAAGGAGACTGACTGTGTTGAGAGCTAATGAGGTGTTATGACACAGCAGGGAACCAGTAAGGTGTTAGTATGAGTCAGCTCTCATTTCCATGTCTCACAGCTAATACTAGAACTTTTTCTCAGTTGTGTGAGTGTCATCAAGTTGGCCACTGGTTTTTGTTGGTTAGTGATTTGTTGGGTGACCTGTGCTGTTATATATTTAAAATTGTGCTGTTATAAATTAATAAATAAATAAAGTTAATGGGGGTGACCCCAACCCTGGTGACACCACTGCGTTTAAGTTGTGCATATAATATTGTAATTTATTCTATGTGGTCTGGTACGGAAGGAATTCCATTGTTTGGGTGACGCAATGAGCTGCTGCATCAGGTGATGCCAACCCTAGAGTTGCCTCTGTTCATATCACCTAGTGCAACTCAAATAGAATTGACCTTGAATGTCTCTAGTGGTGCATTATAGCTGTCAGTCATCAAATGTTGAGCAATTGGATGATGAGACATCAAGAGATGTATATGTATGTGTGAAATGGCCCTGAATTGGGGCTATGGTGGTGGAGCAACACTTACAGGCAGGGGATCAACGTAGAGGATGACAAAGTGCAGAGACATGGAAAGGCAGATAGATGCCAGAAGCCAGATATTCACCCAAGGGGGCATCCGAACCAAGGACTGGTTCTCTGACAGACTGTGAAGGACAAAGAAGGAGTTGATAAAGTTACAGACATTTGTGTTTTTAAGGAGAAAAAAAAAGCCCTTAGGAAATGACTTAAAAAATAGAGACTGGTTATTTAAGCACAAGCTGGGATAGAACCCTCAGGTGCACAAGGGTTGGTTGCTCAGGAGACTATCAAGATCACAGCTTGGAAAGCTAGAGTCCTGATGGATAATGGATAGGGCTGGGCATATGCTGCGATAATGGGTTTAGTTTGTGATATGAGAACTGGAGGCATGGTCTGAGGGGTCACAAGACTAACGCTTTGCAGAGGCAAGCAGGCTAGTTAGATCAACTCCTACTACAGCAATCTCAGAAGCCAGATAGAATCAACTGAACAAGACCTGAAGAACATGTTGCTTTTCCTGTGTGAGGGTGTAGTTTGGGTCTCTTTTTCTTTTGTGTAACAGGTATATGGGGGCAAAACTCAGATTGAGGCCATGGCACAGAGATAGAGGCTATGCAACCCTTTAACTCTGTGCCATTTTCTCACCAAAAACCAGGTCCCAGAAGAAACCACTTAATCCTTAAAGCAACGCTTGCTATATTGTACAATTAGATTTCCAGTGGGGGGCACCTCAGTGCTTTGTACTGTTCCTCGTTCCTTCCCACGATAAACAAAACACAAATTAATTGTGAACACCGCAGACTAAATTATGCAACCTCCACACATTTGCTGATTTCCCTTAATTTCATATTTTGGACTGGTTGAAGAATCCAGTTTTAAAAAATTTTATTGATACTTTTTCATTAACAAGATGCATTATGTTGTATGGACGATCATCTACAATAAACTAATGCAATCCATTTGGTATATTGTATGTGAGTCACTTGAACTGAGCAGAGAAAGGGTTGTGGCCATGGGGGAGGGGGCTTTATTGAAGAACCTCGAAAGCTGTGTTATGTGCATGTTGCTGAAATTGCCGCTTACATTCCTCCAGCCGCCCTTACCTGTTGAGTGCATTGCACATCTCAATGGTGACCAGCACAGACAAAGCCATGGTCATTGGGACAGAAGACTCAAAGATTTCACAATCCAGGCCTTCAAAGTGAGGGCTGTCTTCTGTACATTTCATGAAATGGGACTGGGGGCAGAGAAAAAGAGAGTAGGAGAGAATGTTAACACACATCCTGGCTCACTGAGGATAAGAAATTCCCTGCTTCCTATACGACACCACTAAGCTCACTTTCACACATACATTAACATGGACCCAAATGAGCAAAACTTACCAACTGGTAGTAGGACACGCCAGGTCCATCCTCAGCATAAATGAACCACCAAGCGGCAGCACCAACAGTGGCAGCTCCGACATAACCTGCAGGTAGCAAAAGAGAAAAGTTGCTGCAAATGAAGATGGGGACAAACAGCAAAGAAAAAGTGTCCCCAAGAACAACCTGCAGGAAAACTGGAATGGAATGATTTGGGTGGCTTGGATTCAGACAGCAAGAAGCCACTCTTGACTTTCATGAAAGCAGTAAATATGGGCTGTTCTATGCCAGGTCATGTTCTGAGATGCAGACATGGGTGGCTTGACATAGGATTGCAGTCTTTGGGCACAATCCTAACCACTTCTACTCAGAAGTGAGCCCTATTTTATTCAATGGGGCTTACTCTCAGGAAAGTGTGGTTAGGATTGCAGCCTTTGTTACATTTATATTCTGTCTTTTATCCATCATAGAACTCAAGGCAGAGTACAGAGAAGCCCCAAGGTGGTAGTCCTATACAGGTACTCAGACTTGTTTCGCTTCAGCAAGGCTACCACATGAGGTGCCTTCAGTCTAATGCAGGCTGCACATGCAGAATTATGTTTTGGGATTAAGGAACAAGGCACCAGGAGAGGTGAGAAAAGTTGTTACCTCCGATGGCAAGGTAGCGGAAGAAGAGCCAACCACTGATCAGGGGTTCCTTGGGGCTGCGAGGGGGCTTGTTCATGATGTCCAAGTCAGGGGGGTTAAAGCCCAAGGCAGTGGCTGGGAGCCCATCAGTCACCAAGTTCACCCACAGCAGCTGCACAGGGATCAAGGCTTCAGGGAGACCCAGAGCAGCTGTGAGGAAGATACTGTGGGGAGTGGAGAAAGAAGAGAAACAAAAGAGTGAGGAGACAAAACTCCCTGGGAGCAACAACAGGCAGCCACAGAGAGAGAGAGAGAGAGAGAGAGAGAGAGAGAGAGAGAGAGAGAGAGAGAGAGAGGGGGGGGGGAAGAGCTAAGGGGCCAGATTTCCCCAAGATTGTCAGTTGTCAGCCCTACTTAATGTAGCACAGGGGTGTCCAAAGTTTTTGGCAGGAAGGCCACATCAGCTCTCTGACACTGTGTCGGGGGCCGGGGAAAAAAAAGAATTAATTTACATTTAAAATTTGAATAAATTTACTTAAGTTTACACAAATGAATATATTAAAGATGAACTTATATGAATGAATGAGGGTCTTGCAATAGCTCAATGCCTATAAAAGGCCTTGCACAAAGCAAGGCTGGCCTTTCCTTTGCTGCCACTGCTGCATCACAGATGTGAAAGAGCAAGCAGTGGAGGGAGCTCTCAACCCACAGCTCACACGAGAGGTCAAACAGTTGCCCTCACGCTGAGAGAAGTTGTGTTGGGTCAGTGTGGGCTTCAACAAATCTCTGGAGGGCCAGAGGCTCATTGGAGACTGGGGGCTCCCTGAGGGCCGCATTGAGAGGCCTTGAGGGCCGCAAGTGGCCCCCGGGCTGGGGTTTGGGCACCCCTGGTGTAGCACAATGAAGATGAAGATGTCCAATGAAGATGCGGTAGCAAATGAGCAGGGAGGAGGTATTAAGGGGGAGGGGAGAATTCCTTACCAGACGACCTCACCCACGTTGGAGGAGATGAGGTAGCGGATAAATTGTTTCATGTTGTTGTAGATGGCCCTGCCCTCTTCAACGGCGGACACGATGGTGGAGAAGTTGTCATCTGCCAGCACCATTTCTGAGGCAGTCTTGGCCACAGCAGTGCCAGAACCCATGGCAATGCCGATCTCAGCCTTCTTCAGAGCTGGGGCGTCATTCACACCATCACCGGTCTGTGAGGAGACAGTGAAGAAGGCAGAGAGTGAATCCAGGCACCAGAGAATCACAGGATTACAGCCCTCAGGCTGACACCTCCCTCAACACATGACCATGTTGCACAAACAGATTGTTACCCCATCTCCCAATCATTATTGTAGAACTGGAAAAGGTGCAAAAAGTAGGGGGGCAACCAAAATAAGTCAAGGGGGTTGCTGAGAAGTAAAAGGGCAGTCACTTCATCCCCTGTTCATGGGCATCTGGTTGGCCAAGGTGGGAAGCAGAGTTTGGGGCTAGATTAACCTTTGGCCTGATCCAGCAGAGCTCTTCTCATGTTTTTATATGTACAAATGAGGAAATAACTGAGGGCCACTTCGCCCAGGACACTTTTCCCACAGGTGTGTACATGGCTATAGGATGGAAAATGCACATTCAGGTAAAGCACCATCTTCAAAGATTAAGCATATGTTTATTCATTGCTTAATCTTTACATCACGAGTTGCTTTGGTGGAAAAGTGGAATATAAGCTCTGTAAGTAAATATTTCTCAGAATTGACAGTAGTTTCCCAAATACACTTAGTAAAATAAGACATAAAAATTTATGTGGAATATTCACATATGAGGTTGTGCATATTTTTTTTTTTTAAATACCATGGGATTGGGGTTTCCACTGGCTCTCTGTTGCCTCAGAACCAACCTCCCATCCCAGCAATCACCATCCATCTACTTACCATAGCTGTGATCTCATCAAAACCCTGCAAGAACTCCACAATCTTTGACTTGTGTGTTGGCTCAACACGAGCAAAGCAGCAGGCTCTCTTGCAAGCTTCCCGCTGCTCAGAGGGGGGCAGGTCATCAAATTCACGGCCGGTGTAGGCCCTGCCAGTCACATCCTCGTTCTCGCCGAAGATGCCAATGCGGCGGCAGATGGCGATGGCTGTGCCTTTGTTATCACCTGTGATCATGATGACACGGATGCCGGCTTCACGACACAACTGGATGGAGCCCATCACCTCTTTGCGGGGTGGGTCCAGCATGCCCACACAGCCCACGAAGGTCAGGTCCACCTGTGCACAGGAGATGTGTCAGAGCAGCTTAGCAGATTTTTTTAAATTACTAGAGCATTTACACAAACTATCTACCTGCTCACTTGGAGGCAATTTTTACTCACCACAGGTGAGTATGAACGGCTATTTCAAAGTTTGTATTAGAACCTGGCTACATGTTGCACTCATCACAGGAGAGCAACCCCCAAGTTCAATAGGGATTTTGCTTGTTGATGATTCTGAAGGTGGAGTCTCTGGACACCCTTCCCCCGCTCTGGTATATCTTTCCTTGCAAATAATGTATTAAGAGAACATTCAAAAATGTAAACCCCCCCCCCCACTGCAGTCTGAATAGTACCGTCTATTCTAACAAGTCATTTCCACCTCATTTTGTGAAGTAGATCAAGACTTAGACCTTGAGAAAATGATCTCCTGATCCTACTCCTTTCATCCAGGCACCTGGACTCCACTCCTGTTCCACTGCAGAGGTTTTCTATAAGAGCATTGCAAGCTAAATCTCTTGGTAGCTGTTAACTATGATCATTAGAAATCTCTAAGTTTAGAGGCAGTAAACCTCTGATTACAAAATGCTGGTAACAAACAAGAAGAGATGAGGATGATTTCAAAAATAATTGGGAGGAGCAGCAGCATTAACTATTAACTATACTGGTTGTGCCTCGTTATCCATGGCGGTTCCATTCCAGAATCCCCAGTGGATAAAAAAACCAGTGGATACCAAATCAGTGGAAAAATAGATTTAAAGACCCACTTCCAGGTTTCTTGCTCTTCTATTGTTGCCCCATAATGCATTGGTATAGATACTATACCTCATTCAGCTGCTAGATGGGGTAAATAATGGAATCTAATGGAATGGAATTATAATTATTTAACAGTGTGAAGGTAGAAACTGGAATTTTGTGATTTTTTTCCCCTTGTTACTAGGCATTTAAAGGTGGACCCTGGTATCAGTGGTGAGTCAAATCATTGGATACCAAATCAGTGGATACTGAGATCCCAACTGTTATGTCTCTACAATGTATTGCAGTACTGGCAATACATCGTAGAGACAATAAAAATTTTAGAGCTCAATTCTGTTGTCCTCCCTCCCCGCCAATGCAGCAGCATCAGAATTGCTACCTAGTTCTTAGCCAAGCTGCTCGTGGTTCTGGGCTCCTGATTACACCCTGGTCATATCCTCCCAGTCTTTCCCCGATTTGCGTTACCCTCAGCTTACCTCATACTCTACAAACTTGGTGGAGTCCTCCAGAATCATGTCTTCTCTTTTTGGGGGGGTGTCACGGGTGGCCAAAGCCAAGCAACGGAGGGTGTCCCGTCCTGTGCCCCATTCCTTGATGACACCCATGATGTGGTCCTTAACAATGGGGGTGAGGGGAACGCGGGTGGTGCCCACACGGACATAGTTGCAACGGTCAATTACACCCTCAGGGGCACCCTGTGCATGAAGAAAAATAAGCAATAAGATATTGGGATTTCAGGAGAGATGAATCTCGGTGACAGGTTGTCCGTCTCAGCACTTGGGCTAGAACTTTTGATTGGGAGTTCCAGAAACTGCTTAAGGGGCTAGTGGAAGAAGCAGGCCCCTGATTGAAATACAAGGCTTGATGACCCTACTATAAAGCAGAGTGAAGCAGGTAGCTTGAGGTGCTGTATTTTGAGTCAGTTCTCTCAGGAACATCATGACGGCCCACCAGTGCCCATTCACACCCATAGATTGCAGGTCATCTATGGCAGGAGAAGTAGCACCAGACTACTTTCCCTCTTCCTAACAGAAATCACTGACCTTGACAAACATCTTGTTGCCAACCGCAGCCCGAGAAGCTTTGGCTGGGGAGCAGTAGACGGACATGGACTTCCTGTCCCGGGAGAACTCCAGGGTGAATTCCTTTTTCATGAGCTGTTTGATAACCTGGAGAAATAGAGGACAAGGACAGGAGAGTTAAGAAGGACCATACCAGATACACTCACACGCAGAACTAGAAACAACAACACTTGGTGAGTGAAGTGTGGTAGGGAGGTGTTAGAGGGTAGCTTGCGAGTCTGTGGACTGAAATACACACAAAAAGTATGCAAGCTGATGTAATGCAACAACTAAGAGAGCAAATTATGAATAAGAAAGTCCTTGGTCTTAAGCTTGCCCCTAAACTCACTAGAGGCCTTAGGCAGATCATCACCTCTCAACCTCAGCACTACATTCTGTAATGTGCAGATTACAATAATAAAACTACCTAAAAGGGGTTTTTGGAAGAGAGGTAAGAATTACAATAAAATAATGGATGTGAACTATTAAGCATTTGCACTTGCAAATGCTTAATAATCATATAGGATATAGGCATCACTCTGTGGATCTAATAATAATAATAATACAGGTATTTCTATACCACCTTTCTTGGTCCTCCGATTTCTCCTCGGACTTTATTCAAGGCGGTTTACATAGGCAGGCTAATTAAATCCCCTTATGGATTTTTACAATTTCAAAGAAGGTTCTATTTTTCAAGAAACCACAACATTCAGATGTTTCTTTCTGATCTGGTCGCAACATTCTGGCCTCCATCCTCCCACGCTCAGAGCAGATGGAATAACTCGGCTCAGCTTGTCAGCTGCTTCAAGGTCTCACCGTTCACGGTGCCGGTGGCCTCGAACTGGCGACCTGCAGATGTTATCTTCAGGCAAACGGAGGCTCTACCCTCTAGACCAGACCTCCTGCCCATCCGTGGTTTCAGTTATCCACGGCTCTGTGCAGCCCCCTGAAGCGCCCCCCCCACATCCCTGTGCCCATCATCTTTCATTTTCTTCATTAACAAGCAGTCATGTTTCTTGCTTTTACTGATGCTACAAGAGGAAAGTAACAAGCAGGCAGGCAACCTGCATGCTAGGGGGACACAGAACGTTAACAGAAACAGGAACTGCCCTGCTTAGTCTCCTTCCCCTAGGACAGACTGCCTGCCTGCATGTCATTTTCCTCTTGTAGAGTCTGTAAAAGCAAGAAACATGACTGCTCGTCAATAAAGAAATGGAAGTAGCGGGTGCAGGGTGAGAGGTCACGGAACATTGCACTTACAGTGTTCCCCCTTACCCGTGGTTTCCATATCTGTGGGTAGGGGCAGAATGGATCCCCCAATGATATGGGGGGACACCTGTAATATATTTGCCAGCAGGCTTCATTGCCAGAGCACTTTGTGGTGAAGTGGCCTAAGGATATCACAAGACTGGAGTGGGAGCTATTGCCTGGCAACACAAAATCCTAAATCCAAGTAGCCTGTTTATTTTTTTTTAAGTTGTAATAACAAACATTACTACCCAATCACATTAAAGAGAACTGCCAGATGCCCCTCAGTCATCTCAGACTCCTATGTTCCTTGCTTTCTTTCTACCTCTGTAAGTAAAAGGGCTAAAGAAATACATAAAAATAAATAAATAAAATTGATTAAGGGTACAATCCTAACCCACTTTCCAGCACTGACATAAGGGCAATGCAGCTCTGAGGTAAGACAACAAACATTCCCTTACCTTGAGGAGGCCTCTGTGACTGCCTCCCAACTGCAAGATGCAGCACACGTCCCATTGGCACAGCTAGTGCTGGAAAGTTGGTTAGGATTTGGGTCTTATTTACTTAAAATCAGACAGACAGACAGACCAATCCTGGAGGGGGACAAGGAGAATTGCCAAGGAAGGGAGGCCAAGGCCTGATAGCCTCCCCAATGGCTATGCCCTCCTCTGATAGTTCTCATTATGAATTGCTCTCTACATTGTTGGGGAAGAACATTGACTGAGGGAGAGAGTATTGGAGCAATGTAGGACCCCAAAGGGTAGTAGCCCTGGGGAGGCTAGTACTTACAGTGTTGCAAGCATTGGCACGCTCCACCTTGGAGAGGCTGCGCACATCTGTGTTGAAGACATTCATCTTCTCAACCAAGCAAGTCAGGGCTGTCTCTGTGGCTTCACCCACCTTCTCATAAACACCTTTGGACTGAGAAAAATGAAAAGAGAGAATAGTTGAATGTGATTGTCTTAGGCAGGGGACATTATGGGAGATGCACCTCACAAAGAGATCAAGAAAACTTGCGACTACGTCTGGAGTCAGCACTTCCCATGAGCAAATGGGGCCTGGAGAAAAGGAACACAAGGTGAAATCCAGGGCATGTCTAAGGATGCATGATGCAGCCAACTTGCTGAAGCTAAAGTGTTCTAGGGATCTGACATGTATACCTAGTAGTACATAAGGCCATGTTACTGTTTACAGCAAGAGACATCTGGTGTGTAGCATTGAGAAGCTGACTAGACGTATCAGTGCTCCTGAGGAATAATAATATATGGTCTGAAACCCAAGAGGGGAGATGGTTTCCCTTTCCTCCTGAAATAGCAGCACTACAGGGAATTGACTGTCATATGCTTGCTTCTGAATTTCCTCTAGAAACAAAATGCTAAATCATTAACTGTTAGGGTTGTGGCCACAGAGTGGTCAGGGAGATCCTGGGGAAGAGTTTAGCAGGGGCTCTTTATGATCTGCATTGACTTGTATTAAATTTTTGAAGTGTTCAAGGTATAGAAGATAGTTTAAATGCTCACTTGTATTAGTGAAAGCAAGTCATTCGGTTTGGAATGGTTTAATAACTTCAAATTAGTACTACTTTTGCAAGCTATTTTCATTAAAAAGTTATTGATCACATCTCTGAAATCTTGTCAAGCTAAATTAGCCTCAGTGCTCAAACTGACAAATCTCTCAGTCTATCCTGTGACATTACAGATCGTAAGTCATTCTTGACCACCTTAATTTTGCTAGAAGTTCTCTCAGCTGTGGCAGAGAAATGCTGCAAAACATCCTCAAAGAAATGGCAATATTTGGAAATATTTCACAGACTATTTTGCACAATATGGTTCAACAACAGCCTGATCCTGAGTGAATCCTTCCCCCCCCCCCCCCACCATGTCATTGGAATATGTGCTGCATCCTCCAGATAAGGGGACATTTGTTGCCTGGGAGTAAGTCCCTGCCACCCAAATGGGTCTACTTGCTGAGGCAGCCCAGCCATGCTGTATGGCACGTCGCCTTTTGCAACAGCCATAAAGCATGCTGCTCTGCCAGAATGCCAATTCCAGGGGCACATCAGCCCAACAGGAATGGGCTGCAAGATAAATAGTTTCAGTTTTTCTATTTTCAAAATTTGCAGCATGGAATTGTTTCAACTTTTTCATCTTGTCAATCAATTCAATGTCTAACACATCACCACCATACAATGCAGGAAATTTCTGGGTAACAGCAGCCAATTTGTTTTCTTGCATATCAAGATATTACCAAGGAATTCAAAATTTTGACATATTTCTTCAGCAGTTTTGAACCTAGTATAAAGACTTGTATGATGGAGTCAATAAAGACATAAAAAAACTGAAGTCCAAAATAATGCTCTCCCCCCCAATGGATCCTGAGGATCTTTAAGGACATGGAGAAGAGCACATGTTTGCAATTCCAACATTGATGGTAACATCCCTTGCTTGAATGATCTTGCTGGAGAGATAAACGGAGAGATAAACTAGAATATCGAGAATTCATTCTAGACCAGTGTTTCTCAAACTGTGAGTTCAGACCTAGGAGATGGGTCGCAAACCAATTTCAGGTGGATCTCCTTCATTTCAATTTATATTTTACTTTTATTAGACTTGATGCTACCATGGTATGTGACTGCATTTGGGGAAATGTTACAGATCTGTACTTTTAAACAGGCTACTATGTATGGGGCTTACATGGGGTAAGTGCGGATGGGATTGCAGCCTGTGGGATTTGGGGGGGATTTTTTAAAAACACATCAGCAACTGTTTGGGAGGGTTAGGAGAGTTCTTCTATATTTTAAAAAATAGTTTAAACTTATACTTATTGTAAACTTTTAATTTACTGATTTGATTTGATTTAGTTGTATGGAGATGTTAAAAATTTTCCTGCTTGGCGATGTAATTTCTGGCCATGACATCACTTTTGGTGGGTCCCACCAGATTGTCATTCTAAAAAATGGGTCCCTGTGCTAAAACATTTGAGAACCACTGTTATAGAATCTTTTGCTCTCTTTCAGTCTCTGGCAATATGCTTCCAATAGGTGTTCTGCACACTTACTCTGCTTCACCCTCATTTGAACGTGTGCCCAATCAGTGAAAGACTGTTGATGCACTGCTGAATGTTCATGCTCAGAAATGTTGTACAACTTTTTCCAACCAGTTTTTGCCTAGACTGATCTTGATTGAGGGAGCAATTTGCATTGCAAGCAAAACCTGGCATTTCTCTTACTGAAAACAAACCACAGTCTTGGCACAAATTTTCAGTTTCTTTGTACCTTTGTCAAAAGAGACTTAGGGAAACCAATAACCAAAGGCTTCTCAGGATTCCTCTGAGGAAAAACCATTAGTATTAGCTTATAAACCATCCTGCTTATAAACTATTGACCTCAACTGAAGGTAACTGGGGGTGGGGTGGGGTGGGAAGATACAAAACAAGAAACACTCACCTCATTGAAATCCAGAGAAGAGTCATTGCAAAGGGCACAGATGGTAGCCAGCTCAACAAGCCCATCATATTGTCCTGCCTTGACCTGTTTGTCATTCTTGAATCTGCAGACATATAAGAGCAAGGAGTTGGGAGAGAAAGAAACAAGTCACATTCAAGTGGAAAAATATCAACAAGAGAATCACACTCTGAGGTAAGATGGAAATGAGGTGAAACTAGAGTCCCCTATATCACAGCATGTTGCCAACCCTTTGATGTTTAGCTTTCTGTTTAATGGGTTCGTTGTTGTAGGAAATGAGCCAAGTTTACTTTCTCCTCAATGTTGGGCCAAATTTATATTTAGTGGTAGTGTCAGGCTGGGCATTTTGCAATCTTCTTGAAGTGTAAGGTTAGGACTGGAGAGAGAGTGCCAGTTAGAAGCACAATTTAAGGAAAAGTGGAAGACTGGATTTAGTGGTCTCTCAACCCTGTTCTGGGCTGTACCAAAGATCTGCTTAGCTTCTGAAAGAGCACTGGTGTTAGGCACTCTAGTTTGTTCTCTAGGCCCCTTATGGGACTCCAGACTATCCCAGGAGTCACCTACTTCTTCCAAGTGATGCAAAGTTAGGATTTTTAAGGTTTAACTCAATACCGTATCTCATTTCTCCTCCATGATGTGAGATTTGTGTAATGGGATGAGTTCTGAGCAGAGGCTTTCTTGGAAGTTACTCACACTTCTCCTTCGGGGGCATAGGTGGAACCAGTGATAGAGAATTCATTCAGAGAGCATATTTCTCCCTCCACTTTGTCAATGACGAACATCTACAGAGGAAGAGAGATAGGAGGCAGTGTCAAGATCTACTTGCTGTGAACACTTAGGACATTGTGGACACTGAGCGGCTGTGGACACTCAGTGTGAGAGTGGCTGGCATCAAGCCTCCTCTCACCTTGCAAACAGACATCTGGTTGGTGGTGAGGGTACCAGTCTTGTCGGAGCAGATGACAGAGGTGCAACCCAAGGTCTCTACAGAGGGCAGGCTTCTGACGATGGCGTTCTTCTTGGCCATACGACGGGTACCCAGGGCTAAGCAGGTGGTGATGACAGCAGGAAGGCCTGAGAATGCGGAAGAGGATGGGGTTAAAACAGAGTTAAGGAATGGGTGGAGAGCTTAATCAGCTGCCATCTACTTACTGCCTTTGGTTTTGGATAAACTAGTCTGCCTTCATCATACTTATGGGCCTTACCACCCACAGCTCCACCTTTTGTTCAAAGTTTCTTGAGAAATATGCGTTTATTCAATCCAGGTTTGT
This sequence comes from Tiliqua scincoides, assembly GCF_035046505.1. NCBI lineage: Eukaryota > Metazoa > Chordata > Lepidosauria > Squamata > Scincidae > Tiliqua > Tiliqua scincoides. Next base: position 118,488,690 of record NC_089825.1, read on the forward strand.
GGCAATGAGAATCAGAGTTTTGACTGACAGGTATAATGGCAGGCCCACAACTCAGTGGAGGAGAAAACACTTGGCATGTGGAATATACCAAATTCAGTATCCAGCATCACCAGCATGTTAATCTTGGACAACATGGCAAAGAGACACCAGACACAGTTGTGTTGTCAGTGTCAGAGTGAGAAGTTAACCACACTACAGTGAGCCAAATAACCCTCCCCCCGATACCTTTTCCTAAGTTCTGTATTTTTCCACAAACAGCTGCTGGAGAAGCAAAACTAGGCTAGATAGACTAAGGGTACAATCCTAAACAGGTCTACACAGAAGTAAGTCCTATTGTGTTAAATGGGACTTACTCCCAGGAAAGTGAGGTTAGAATTGCAGCCTAATAACCTAACATAGTGGTGCTCAGTCATTTTAACAAATGTGCCACATATTAAGTCCAAATGTCTCCAGTATGCCATCCAAGTGTGCACCCAAATACCACCCAAGTGTGCACTGCAGAATTCATGCAGCCCACACCTCCATACTTCCTGGAGATCCTTTTGGTGGTTTGGCTTGTAGTCTGCTGAGCTGTGAAGCAAGACTAAAGAGAACTGCTAGAAAGGCAATCAGGCAAGAGTCTAAGCTTGAGATGATGCCATAGCCAGGGTCACTACCCTTTCAGCTCCCATCCAGGAGTGTCACAGACACCTGTTGCCATACCTGTCCCACAGATTGGTAACCCTAATCTAGGAGTTTAAGGCAGCTCTTTGTGTCTTTTTTGCCCACAATAAAAAAGAATTGTGGAAGACTTTCCGCACAAATTGACCACAAATACTATCAAGGTATAAGGCAGAGGTTAATTTAAGAGAAGCAGGATCGCGTAGTGATTGGTGTTGCACTAAAACTGGAAAAACCTGGGTTCAAATCCTCACTCAGTGAAGCTTATTGGGTAACCTTGGGCCAGTCAGCATTTCTCAATCTAACCTACCTTGTAGAGTTGTTGCTATGATGAAAGGATGGGAAGAAGGATGGGATAAAAGTCTAAAAAATAAACTTCTGTTTTGTTGGAAGGAACATCATAGACTTTCTGGCACTGAGAAACTTCATGTTTTCCTAGCATAGGCTAGAAAACTAGCATACCATAGGCAGTAACTATTTTTGCTGCCTACAAAAACTGTAGATATGTTTTTTTCATGCTACGTTGTTTGACATGGAGGTGATTTGATAAAAAATAAGGATTGTCATTTTGTGCTATTGCTCTTACATCTAACTACATTTGCTTGCCTGTGTGTTAAGCTTCAGTGCTATCTGTCCACTCACTGTACAAACCAAAAAATGAAAACGGAAAAATGTAGTGACAGCAAAAGCTATTTTAAAAAAGAAATCAACAAGCACTCATTCGTCCCAAGACAGGTGGATTGACAGGTGGGAACCTAGATTGACCTCAGCTGACCTTCTGGGATGGCAGCCACAGCGAGGGCAACGGCAATCTTGAAGTAGTAGATGGCGCCACGGATCCAAGAGCCGCCATGGACGGGGTCGTTGAAATGCCCAATGTTGATGAGCCAGACAGCCACGCAGATGAGGGAGATGACCTTGGACAGCTGCTCGCCAAATTCATCCAGCTTCTGTTGCAGGGGGGTCTTTTCTTGCTCAGTGGCTGCCATTTCATCACGGATCTTACCAATCTCTGTACTCACGCCTGTGGCGATGACGATACCGACAGCCTTGCCTGCACCGATGTTCGTACCCTGGAGGGAGGGAGTTAAAAAGGTGGGTCAGAAGGGATGAAAGGCACTTCGCACATGCTTTGGAGGAGAGAACGCTGCAAAGGAAATTGGAGCCGTTCCGGCTGTGAGCAGGACTGTGTCTGATTGCCCCTGTTCACATTGTTAGCAAAAGCCAAGTGAACATTTTCAGGAAAAGTAAATACATGCAAATGTAATTGGCAATCCAATCCTAACCTGCCCTGGAATAGGCAGGCAGGCAGGCTGCCTGGCCTGTGCTGTATCCACAGCAAGGTTGGGGTTGGCTGTGGTGCAACTCAGGGCAAGAGGAAGTAATTCCCCTTACCCCAAGCAACCCAACAGTGGGTAGAATGGGGCTTCTCAGATCTGTGCTACCTAAAGAGATCTACTTAGATCTGCGCCACCGGGCCACCCCCTCGCCACCCTCCACTTTGTTGGCTGCTGTTTATGTGGAGAAATGAGGCAACATCACGTCACTTTCCCCCAGTTTCACATTACTGGAGTGCAGAATTCACTAAGGCCATGCTCTTTCCTCCCCACACCCAGCATTTCACCAGGTTACATATAGCTGGAGATAAAATGGGATCTGATATCATCACATTAGCATTTCCTGATATGTACACAGCCCACTCATTGGCTGCTGCTTAAAGGGGTAAGGAAACAACAATGTGGAGGTGTCACATTGCTCCTTGTTTCTTCGAAATGCACATGACCAGGAAAATGGGTGGGGCCAGAGGTGTGCATATGTATATCCCCATAATGTGTCATTTGGGCTTTTGTGTAGACAGATTAGATTTTCAGCCCTGTGGGAGAAAGTTCCATGGCACACTCACAGAAAACAGCATGTTCTTCTTGTCCTGGTTCACAGCTCGGGGATCTGGGACTGGATCGGTGTGCTTGATAACGGAAACAGACTCACCTATGTGGGGACAGAAAAGCATTAAATCATCTGGAGCACTGAAGCATGAGGGACTGAGTGGGCACTGGCAAAGCAGGTACCCAGTAAAGACAGACTTAGACGAACTTCTCAGTGAGGAAGGAGCAGAGAGGTAAGGGTGTTTAATCCTGGCCCTGTCCTTTGCTTTTTCATGACAATGTGTGCTGGCGCAAGTAACACACATGTTGCTCCATGTCCCAGCTGCTGCTTTGCCTCCCAATACATGTATACCTGTGACCTTCACTCCTCCAGCTCCATTGACCTCAATCAAACCTCTCATGCTCTCTCCAATGACTCGCTCCCTTCCTGCGCCAGAAGACTGGACCTGTCTCCCTCACCATCTTTGTGATAACACCCATCTTTCTTCATCCCTCCACAAAACCTGCCTTTAGCATGATGCCGTTGGCACAAGCCTTTAGTTTCCATATCCCACTGTAACATAGTACTTGTCTCTGAATAGAAGCATACTACCCCTGTTTCCCACCCTTTCCTCTATGTTTTCCCATGTCTCACATTTGTAAGTTCCTCAGGGGGCAGGGAGCTGTCCTCCTGTACTTTGTAAAACATCATATATATTGATGATTAATCATCATCATAATGCATATATTTATTTACAGTTTCAGGTCACCCTTGCTCTCCAGCACCCCTCAGTACCTGTCAGGATGGACTGGTCCACGCGCAGAGTGGTAGATTTGATGGAAATGATACGGATGTCAGCAGGCACTTTGTCACCAACTGGGGAGACAAAGAGAGAAATTCATCAGTTCTGGCTATGGCTCAGTTCAATCCCAGGCTGGCCCATATCACTGTGTATGAGAGAAACACTACTGTACCGTAAGAAGGACATTAATTACCAACCCACAGCAGAAGCTGCCCACCCAATCACCTTGGAGAGGTGATGCAGTCCATTGGCTAAGCTTGTCCTTTGCATTCAGAAGGTCCATCCCTGGCTGGCATCTTCAGGTAAGGCTGGTAAAGACCCCTGCCTGAAACTCTGGGGAGACAATGCTAAGCTTAATCGGTCAATGGTCTGGACTCAGTAAAAGTTGTATATGTTTCTACAATTTATTGCTCTGGCCTGCCCTCCTTCTAATAAGCCTTTATGGTAACTCTTCTGCATCTCTGGATCAGATGTAATTGAATCATCTGATCCAACTCCACACAGAGAATGATCTGCCTTCAGGAGTTGTATGGTGTGGTTCTGCTGGAATTGCTGGTCTGGGTTTGTCTCTTTTCAAGTTGAAGGCATGCCCAGGACACTGACTCATGTGGGCAAATAAGGAGTGAGTTTACTCTTATACAGGTTAGCAGCATGACCTTTGGGGAGTGGGTGAAATGTGCCACACACACACACAGATAGAGGGAGAGGGAGAGAGAGACTAGTTGCACCTCACCCAACCATGGGGGCTTGCTACCCTTGCAGGAAGAAGGCTAGGAGGCCTGAGAGGACAGGAACCATGGTTAACTGACTGTGGGCATCAAGTGACTTGTCCTCCATGGAAGGAGACTGAGGATATGCCAGAAAAACAAGACCATGGCCACTGGGGGGCAGTAGGGACTATGTGAAATTCTAGTCAATCAGTGCACAGAGAGTGTGTTCAGGGGTTTGCCAGAATAAGTCAAAAAGAAAAGACAAAACGAACATTTGCTTGGTGTTGTTTTTTGGGTTGTTTTTTTAATGACTGGTCATATATTTTCAAAGAGCTGAAGATGGCATGAAAGAGAAGTTACTGTTCATAGTATGTCTATTGATCCACTCTGACGTCTGGTAAACAGGTTTTTGCAATATTTCATAAGCGTGCAAAAGCACCTTGACCAGAGGCAATAGCAAGAGAGAACAAATATGGACTTTAAGCTCTTTTAAAAGCTTTCATCTGTCCTCAGCCAAAGTTAGACCCACACAAACATATTGATCCGTTCCTGGATTACGCCATTTATGAATGTAGCTGGAGGAGGCAATTAGTAAACGCCCCTCCATATTATAAAGGAAGGGGAAAAAAACTAGTATGATATGCCAGGGAGAAGGGTTCAATGCAACCAAATAACCTGAAGTTCTAATTTGGTCTGTGCAACTTTAAGAGTATTTTAGGTCCAGTATAGTAGGTAGCGCACGCATGTCTGGTTACATGGAAGCATCTCCTCATTGCCCACAAACTTGTGAAGCTTCAGCTACAAAATTTGGTTGAGGAAGACATTCAATAGTGGGATTTTCAAATTCCTCGTCAAAAGTCTGCCATGATTAAACCAAAAGTCTTTCATTTCTAACACGATTTAGGTTAAGACAATAAACTTCATTTTAGATGACCTCTGAATTTTTTGCTAAAATTTTAAAGATTAATTTTGAACTCTTTCCCCATGAATGTACTTGGGGTTCTGTGATGTATTGTATTACTATTTAGGAAATTTATGCTTGAGTGACAATGCAAATGTCAGAGATGAGTGTGGTTGATTACAGTTCATTGATTAAAACTAGAATAAGTTTACTGCATCCATTGTTAATAAATTTTAAAATATGGATGGTCGGCTTCAGTGTGCACTAAAATGTATCTATTCTGATCGGCTGTGTTCAAATTCAGCATAATCCAGATTACTGGTGATGATGCAGTTTAAATTTTCAGACGGTGCATGCCTTTGTATGAATCTTCTCCAGGAAAATTACTACTTTGATTTGGTTTGAAGCTTTAGGCCTAACTTTCATTAATCAGTCTTGTTCAGAAACATTCAGCACTGTTCTTTCTCTTCAGTGTCTCTCTGCTGGACATTGTGAGGCCTAAAGAGTCCTCTAACACTTCTCATTTTGTACTCCCAATAAATCAACTCACAACACCACTTCCACACAGAGGACTCAAACAGGCCATGTTACCAGGCCATATATATACACCCATCTTCACCATGTTCTCCTATGACCAAGTTATTTATGAGGTAAAATATAGCTACTCTTAAGTAGTTGTTTTATGGTCTGTCAGGTTATCTGGAACTGTTTAAGGATTCCCAGAGAAGTAGGGAAGTCTTTCGGGGGGGGGGGGGTTTGGGCAAGGCCTGGTATAGGGGAGCTATGGAGATTAGTTTTTGGATGCCCTTGGAACTGAAGAGCAGAAGATGGGGTGTGTGAGAATTTTTTTGCCCCATGTCCAAGTAATAACCAAGAGGCAGCACCCCACCTGGCTTTTCCCCTTTGCCTGCCCCTCTTCCACCTCACAAGGCATGGTAACCCTAGATGTCCCCATGCACCCCAGCTCGCTTTTCCACCAGAGCATTAAGTGTCTCTCTCTTTCTCTCTCTCTCTGTCCCTCCTTGCCTGTCTCATCACATTCCCGAGGCATCACCAGCTGCCTGCCACTGTCCATACAAGGCGACGCTGGTGGCTGGGCATCATACACCACCCGTTTGCCTTCTCTCCTTCAAGGAGATGAAGAGGTCATGGGTGCCCTGACAAGGAGGGGAACTCGAGGCCAGGCCAGACTGGGAGGGTGACAAAGGCCATGTTCCTACATCCCCAAAGACGATGTGAAAACTGCTTGGCCAGCAGCATTAAAAAAAACAACGAATGAGCTACTCAAAGTTCGCCACAAGCTGCAGAGATCCCTTCTCAAAATGATCTCTTTATGGAATCCCTACCGCTGCAGAAGCGATGCCCTCGACATCTTGACAAAGTACAAAATTAGAATTCCATCCTGCTAGAAATTGCGACACCCGCTAGCTGAGGTAGGGTGGCCTAATGCAAAAGAGAACCCCTGTGCTTCGGTGAGGGAATTTTGGCAGGCACAGTTCGTTGTGCAGGGGTGAGAAAAGTTGCACATCGTGTACAAGGAGACAACTTCCAGGGTTGCTGTCTCTGATTTATTATAGATATTCTCAATGCATGTCGATAAAGAAATCTTTCTTAAGAGAATTTTGAAATCCAAGCAGCAACTCAGTACAATTCCGTGCAAGCTTTGTTAAAATACATTGTGCCTCTACAGATGTTTCTGGCCCCTTCTTTGGCTGGCTAAGAAAAATTGCACCCGCTCGAATTCTGTCTTCTATGCACCTATTTAAAAAAAGAGAGAGCCCTGACTTTTTCATTTGCCTCTGGTCACCCTAACATGAGGCACTTAAAAAAGAGGAGATAAAATTATGGCACTGGCTATTAGTTAGGATTGCTAGGAACAGAATCTCCATGTTCTGAAGTAGTTTTACTTCTGACTATCAGATACCAGAGACAAATGTCAATGGAAAGCCATCACTTTCATGCCCTGCTTGTCAGCTTTCCTGAAGCAGGGGCAGCATTGATGGTTGGTATTGCTGGGCAATGCCAAGGGCTCAAAGACCTCATAAGGGCCCACTCCCGATCCCTGAGACCCCTGATGGGCTCACAGCTTTTGTGTGGCAGTGACAGACTGACACTTCTAGATCCACCCACCCATGAAGCCTCCCTGGTTGGCCTTTGCTGAAGTCCAAGGGAATGTAAGGGAGTGGCTTACATTCTTGTAGTTCACTAGAGGCAATCTCTTCTCCTATACAGATTCATTTATCAAAAACAGGATAGGAGAGGTGGAATTAAGAGGTGACTGAACAGCTATTAAGCATGACAGAAAGACAAGAGATATATTCTATTATTATCTCCCAAGCACAGAGAAGTGCTGGTCGAAACCTTCCAGAAGTTGTCTTTCAATTACTTCTGAACAGATTGCACTGGATGGCTTTTTGTTTTTAAGATATTTAGATATATGCACACATGCACAGAAATAAATAAATATCTGCAGGGAGCCTTTTCTCCCTGTTGCCTCAAGCAGAACAGAGGTAGAGAGCATACAAAGTTCCCTTTTAAAAAACAGTGGGAAAAACCAGGCCCAATATGAGGAGAGGGACAGCATAAAACTCAAGGGATTTCAAGGAGAACTTGATATCACCATAAGGCGAAGGGGAAGAATTTTTAAGGGAGGCTGCTCTACCCAGAGAAGGGCTGCAGGAGAATAAAATATGTGTATGCGATTGTGGGTGCCCTTTATAAGTTGGAAACACTTGTGCAACTGGCCTTCTGAGTAAATGATCTTTGAATTAAATTAATTCAGACAGAAGGACGGAGGGGGGCATCTTGGCTGCTGGCCCAGCTTTGAGGACAGCTGTTGCCCACTAAGTGCAGCTGAAGGGGATTCCTCAGGTCTCTGTTTTCACCACTCCTCCTTCAGCCTGCACCCACCATGGGGACTGTCTGTTCCCAAAACATCCCCTTCCCCCTCCCTCTGCCCCCACTCTAGGGTCAAGACAGGCCAAGCCCAAGGAGTAAACAAGCTACATGATGGAGGGACAGGCATGACTGGGGAGTGGGGTGGGCTACAAAGACTTTGCTGAACCAGCATCTATCTCCAATACCCCCTGTGAGCACAGGGTTGAAGGAGGGCACTATCGGACCCCGCAGGGAACTAGAAATGCACCCTTGGGATTGTGGGTAATTGTCGCCCCAGCCCACCATTGCATGAGTGGTTGGTTGCCATAGCAGCCCAGAAAATATGGGGAGGGGACACCTGGGCTGGGAATTCTCTGCCTGTTGCAAAAGGCCATGGAAGGGTAGACCCCTAAGTATATGGGGACAAGAGGACCACTGGTCTTAGGTCCAGCCATTTTCATTACTGAGCACTACCTGTACGTTGACACGAGAAAACTCAGAGTGGGCAGTCATAAATGAATTTTCAAACTATAAGAATTCTGATCTGAACACTTCAAAAGACATTATTTTGGAAATCTGAAACACAGAATTTGGTCTGGCTGACATTCACCCAATCTATTTTATAAACTCCTGATAGTGGAGATGGCAATTCCAGGCAGAAGTGCCATCCTGATGTTTCACTTTTATCTTCTCTTGCAGCAGACACTCTCTCACACCCACTTATACTTTGTATCCAGTGTAGCACAGTGGTTAAGATACTGTGGTGTGAATCAGGGCATCCACAGTTCAAACCTCACATCAGCCATGATCTCAGGAGGTGGCCTCAGGCAAATCACTGCCTCCTAGCCTCAACACCCCACCTACAACATGGGGGTAATAATTCTTCCTTACCTAACAGGCCTTAGGGACAGGGAACAATGTATTGATTTGTTTTGTGAACTACTTTATGTTGACAAGAAGTATATAAACCTTAATAACAACAATTATGTCACATTTAGCCAAAGAAAGTAATTTCTTGCCATACTGTCTAAGAGCCCAATAATATCCAACTTTCCAACTTCGGTGTAGCCGCAACGCAACCTCATGGTAAAGGAACACATGTTCCCATACCTTGAAAAGGTCCCAGTGACTGCCCCTCCACCACAGGATACAGCGCACACCCCACTGGCACAACTACACCAGCACTGGAAAATTGGATAGGATTGGGCCCTAAGTCGGTAACTGATATAACTTGGGAAATGGTTATAATTTCTGGAAGCATTCTGTTCTCCAGGCTAAATATCCTTCACGTCCCAAATGTTTAAGCCAATAGCCCCCACCACTTTGCAATCCCTCACTGTTTAGCAGAGCACTACTTGAATACCCAAACTTGCAGTGTTAATGGCAGCAAGTTGAATAAAATCAGCTTTCAAGAGATGTGGGAGGAGGGAGCACACTCTCTGCAACAGAGTATGTACCCTACACCTGATCTGTTTGTCTATGTGAATATTGCCAGAATGAGGCACATACCATCTACTTGCCAAATTGCCTTTGCTCACCATAGAGAAAAGTATGCTCTCACTACAAAGTAGCAGAAAAGAACTATGGCATACCCTCATCTGCCTTCACTGAATATGTACCTCCTTGTGAGGCAAATATTCCTGTCATAAGGAGGGCATACAGAAGGTGTGCTCTCCTGAATGACCTTTACAGAAGAATATGAGGTAACTGGCTTCTTATCACTCAAGAACCACCATTTTTCAATGCCACCTCAGGTGATGTTTGTACTTAGTGATGGTTTAAGTGGGGGACTTGGGCTGCGGACCAAATTTGGAGTTAGGCATCTACAGATGGTGCATAAGACATCTCCAGCTGTCTCAGTTTCTCATTGGTTCTAGCACGCAATCCACGTTTAGGTCTCACCCTGAGGGAATTCTCAATTCCTTTAATCCCATTCCTATAATCCCACCCAGGCTGGTACTCACCTGCCACCTCTGTGATATCACCGGGCACCATGTCTCTGGCCTTTATCCTCTGCACAGACTTTCTGTCAGATCGGTACACCTTGCCCATCTCGGGCTCATACTCCTTTAGAGCCTCAATGGCATTCTCAGCGTTCCTCTCCTGCAAGAAGAAATGCCATAATCACATTAATAGAGGGGGAGAGCTACACTGTGGGCAAGGAGTGAGTGGTGAAAATGGTCATTAATCCTATTATTGTTATTTCAATTGCAAATGTGAAATGGAAAAGTGGAAAAAAAAATCCAGTACATTTTGAATAAATAATAGTACCCAAAAGAATGTTCTCTCTCCCACAATGACCAAGCAACACTCTGAGAAATAAGTTTCTCCATCACTGCATCATTCCCTTTCCCCTACTACATGGCAAACTAGGCTATGTGGGAACAGTAGTTCTCTGTAAAAAGACTTGAGTTTCTTATCCTATTTCCCAGGTTGCATGTACATGCATGTCTGTTTCCGTCCCTTAGTCTAGCTCAGGGGTGTCCAAACATTTTGGCAGGAGGGCCACATCATCTCTCTGACACTGTGTCGGGGGCCAGGAAAAATAATTAATTTACTATTTAAAATTTGAATAAATTTTCATAAATGAATATATTAGAGATGGAACTTATATGAATGAATGAAGGTCTTGCAGTAGCTCAAGGCCTATAAAAGGCTTTGCACAAAGCAAGGCCAGCCTTTCCTTCGCTGCCACTGCTGCATCACAGGCATGAAACAGCAAGTAGTGGAGGGAGCCCTTGTCCCACAGCTCAGGTGAGAAGTTGAACAGTCGTCCTCTTGCTAACAGGAGTTGTGTTGGGCCAGCATGGGCTCCAACAAGTCTCTGGAGGGCCAGAGGCTCATTAGAGACTGGGGACTTCCTGAGGACCTGATTGAGAGCCCCCGAGGGCCGCAGGTGGCCCCGGGCCGGGATTTGGGTACCCTGGTCTAGCTGGAGGCTTTTCCCATCTCTACCCTTTACTTTGCAATAGGTTGGTACTTTACTTTGCAATAGGTTGGTAAAAACCTTACCTTACAGTCTTGTTCTACCTAACCTAATGTACCGAATGTGAGGCAATTTGAATTACAGAGCTACAGAAATGCTGCTTTTATTTATTTCTTTGTTTACCTGCCATACTCCAACAATGGCATTGGCAATCAGAATCAGCAAGATGACAAATGGTTCCACGAAAGCTGTGACAGTCTCCTCACCTTCTTCAAACCAGGCCAGAACCTGCCAAATAAAGAGGTGCAGACCCCATGGTTAGATTAGGCAGGGCAGAGGGAATCATCAGCCCACACCTTGCTCAGGTATAGCCCTCATGCCTTTCCAAGCCAAGAGTCTTAGATCAGGTTTCTTCTCCCACACTTCCTCCCTCATCTTTATAGGATTGCATTTGTCTCTTGATTCTTCTTGACATTTGGAATCTAGAGACAGCTGAACCCAGGCTGCGTCTTGCATGTGTACAAGATAAAGCGTGTAAATTGATCCCATGAAACCCGAGAACATCAGTGCAAAGGGCTCCTGTTTGTCTGAGTGTGTGCATGTTGGAGCATATGGGTGTTGTGTAATTGTTGGGGCAGGTGCGAGCATACAACTCCGTATGCCCAGTGTTGGATGGGAAATGAAGGCATGAATCTGTGCACAGATGAAATGTGCAAGATTGTCTGAGGATCCATGCTGACCCCTGCTGGAAGGAACCTGCATATACATGTGTCTGAAATTAGGGGGATTTGCAGGGGTGGTGAGGATGCAACCAGATCCTACTTTTAAGATTAAGAAAATAGTTGCCATAAAGTTGGCTTTCAATCAGGGCTATAAAACTATTTTTGTATGATTTAAATCTCCTGATGAATTTTAGAATCTCCACATGATAAATGACAATATTGTTTATTATCAATTATCTTTTAATATCAACAAAGTGTATATCAGATTTCTCTCTGATAATCAACATTTGTCTGTGAATGTGCAGCTCAGGATTCACCATCAGCAACCATTAGCAACCCCAAGGAGATGATAGTTTGTTGCACCGGTTCTTAAAATAGCCACTGGAAACCAAGAGATGTCCAATTGCAATGACGAAAAAATGTAAAAGTTCCTCAGCAGGATTGAAATTAATTAGGTTCACAGAAGGTAAAGCCCTGAGCCACAGAAAAGGAAACACGAGAGCTAGGTCCTTCAGTGAGGATTAGTTGCACCTCTAAACTGATACAGAGATTTACTTGCTCTGTGTGTGAGAAAGGGAGATCTTAGTGTTATAGGAAGGCAGAGAAGGTCTGCCTTCCCTATCATTTTATTATGCTTGGCAAATCTTTTTTAGGAGGGGGCAACTCTTGGGGGGGGCACGATTTGGTTAACACTTGGGAGAATTCAGGGGCAGGCAGGCTTTTTATTTCATTAAGGGTCCTCTAACTCCCACCCCTCCAACAATAACTGCAGCAGTGGATCGTCTCTTGTTCTCTCTCCATTTTACCATCCCCACATACATTAATTGTAATGACTGTTCTGCAAGGTGTACTTCAGGCCAATCTTTAGAAAACTGGCTCAGTCCCAATCTGAAACCCACAGAGTGCCCCACACTCTCTGTAGATGTAAGAGTGGAGATGAGGAACGAACTCACTGGGCCAGAACAAACCTGGTCTCCAGCCTTTTCTTTAGCCAAGAACACTCCAGGTTTGCTCAAGTTCCCAAGAAGGAGTTGGGCCCAGGCTACCTGAGAACTGGGCTGTTAACTGTGACCTTTAGAGCGACCTCCTGGTGCTGGGCCAGGCCGTGAGATCCTTGGGGATTGAGTATCACACTCCAAGTAGCCTTCATCTCAAGTGTCAGGAACAGGGCAGTAGGGAGTGTTGGAGGACTCTGCTTGCCAAGGGGGAGAGAAGCCTTCAGGTTGTAGTGACAGAGATGGTGGTCAAGAGGATCTGGAGGAAAGGGGTGGGGGTTTTCCCATTGACCTGAGAGAACTTCTTTTCCACAAAGGCCAGGTGGTTCCTGTGTCCTGGTCACTGGTTTTAGTTCATTTATTTAGAGTGAATATAGATGCATACAATTGGAGCAGCGAGTCCAACATATGCTTGCTGCATCCTATTCAGACATTCAGAATTTTCTGGCTCTAGGGAAACCAGAAATGTGTACAGCTGAAGCTCATGGTTTACAGCAGGGGTGCTCAATAGGTGGATCGCGATCTACCGGTAGATCGCGAGGCAAAATGAGTAGATCGCGGAGTGCCGAACCCCCCCCTTCAGGTGCCTCTGGGAGGAAACGCTGGGAGTAAGGCCCATTGTAGTCAATGGGGCTTACTCCCAGGTAAGTGTGGCTAGGATTGCAGCCTCACAGCCTAATCCTAGGCATGTCTACTTAGGAGTAAGTCCTGTTATACTCAGTGGGGCTCAAGGTACACCAACATACATTGTACACATAAATGTTATATGTTATGATAGCGCAAACATTGTAAAAAAAACTCTGGTAGATCTCCAGGCCTTGCTGGGTTTCAAAGTAGCTCTCGAGCCAAAAAAGTGTGAGCACCCCTGGTTTACAGCATTCATTAGCTAGAAACCAGTGATACTACTAACCCTTTTCTCCCCAGAATCATTGTTCAATGTTTTATCAATTGATTCTGCCTTTTTTTAGGGGGACAGTGAGAAGGAAAATGTACACGTAATTGAATATGCATTTAAGTACATGACGTGCTTAAAACAAAATTATAGATAGCCCGTTTGAATCATGTGTAGGGCACAAGAAAGACTGAAGCAGTGTTCAAATCATTTGTCTGTATGTCAAATGCATTGCTGAGGCAGAGAGAAGCCAGACTTGAGTCTTGATTTGCACGTAGGTCTGCAATGCTCCTTTCAAATAATATGGTCAGAGATGAGTAAAAAGTCACTTTACCGATGCTTTGTTAATATTAGTTCACATGCTCCAGAACTGATCCCTGCCATTGAAAATATCCCCAAACTAAGCCCTGACTCAGATCGTCTCCATCAATTAGGGAAAATAGGGCTCATCAATAGCTCTTTTCGTGGTTTCCTCTTCACACACTAGGTGGCATGGATCAGACCTTGCCATGACAAATTGATTCTAGCTAGGATAAATGCAGCTTATCACAGAACAGAGATTCCCAATTCAAACTAGTAAAAAGGAATATTTGCCATCAACACTTGGTGCTGGGATAAGCCAGCCACTGACCTAAGAAGCAATTCATTGGTCTTGGCGTATGAAGCAAACTTGCTTGCTAGGGTTGGAGTATTTCAGTCTAGATCTGCATTATTGACCCAAGCTGCATCCCCCACAAGGCCACAGTCACTTACAAAGGAGATGCAGGCCGCGAGCAGGAGGATTCTCACAAGCAAGTCTTCAAATTGTTCTATCACCAGTTCCCAAATGGTTTTGCCTAGCATGCAAAAAAAAAAAAAAAAAGAAATAGTGGAAATGAAAGCTCAGAGGAGGCAAGGACAACTCACCCTGCCTTCTTCAGTTTCCCAGGAGCACTGTGAACTAAAGAAGGAAGGTGGAGTAGGGAAATGGGGACATCCTATGCCCACGTTTCAATGGACTCTGGACTAGCTTGGGAGCAAGGCCTAGTCAGGCAAGACTGGGAGCAAGAGCTTAACTCCATGTTGTGCCCAAACACACATAACAAAATCTCAACAGGGATCAAACAACCAGGAAGTAAAATTGCAATAGAAGCAGAAGGTGGGGTATTCCTCCCTTTCCCCAGCCCTGCTGCTCAACTTCAAATCACCCCCAGTTGCTTTTCCTCCAGATACGTTTGCTTCTCCAAAGGGTCACTTCCTTTCCCCTAAGCACCCCAACACTCCCATTCCTGGCCCATATTGCTGGTCCAGCAACACCTCATACTGATACTAAACTATTGATACTGAACTGCCCCCTACCCTTGGTACAGCACTGTGGCCTCTAGTTGGGTTGAGAGGTAGGGGCTGGAGTCTAGGAGTGAAGGGATGCTTGGCAAATATTGGGGAGGAGCCCACAGGGCTATGAGAAGAGGCAAAACTTCACAAGCCTAGCAGGAAATAATCTGCCCGCTTGATTCACAGCCCAAGCCTATGCATGTCTACTCAGAAAAAAGTCCCATTAGAGTCAATGGGGCTTACTCCCAGGAAAGTGTGGATAGGATTGGGCTGTGAGTTCTCTTCACCTTGAGATATGCTCTACCTTGACAGCCAAATAACACATTACATCAGGGGTCTCCAAACTTTTTGGGCAGAGGGCCACATCAAATATCTGGCGTGGTGTGGAGGGCCGGAAAAACAATTTAAATATAAAATTTAAATAAATAAATTAGAGAGAGAACTTAGATGAGTGAAATGAATCGGTGGGCTCATTCATTCAACCTCTCTGGCCCTCAGAACACCCTCCTGACCCAATCAGAGCACATTTCTGGTCATGTTCAGTTGAGTGGGCCAGAGGCTTTCAGGGGACAAGAGGTTGGCCGCGGGCCAGAAAGAGACTTGCTGTGGGCCGCATCTGGCCCCGGGCTGGGGTTTGGAGACCCCTGCATTACATGAAAGCTATCATTAGCAATGATGGATGTAACTTTTCTTTTGAAAAGATCAATCAGATTGGAACCAACCACAGGAGGGCTGTAGCAGGGAGGATCAGGGTGGCATTAACCCTGCTGCACCACAGATTGGGGGCCCCATCCTACAACTGCTATTTAGCAAGGAAAAAGGTTCCCATTGGTTTCTAAGAAGAATGCAAAAGGTTTGTAACTTCAGGTCAGACCCTGTGAATGGGGCTACAGTCTTGATCAGGGTACTATGAGGGTTTCCTATAAACTCTTTAACAGTTCTCCACACCTGCGTCAGGGACTCACCTTCTTCAGCTGGGAGTTCTGTGGGTTTGAAGGCCATGCATTGAGAGAGAGAGAGAGAGACAGAGAAAGAGAAACGGAGAGGTTAGAATCATAGTAATTGTGCCTTTGTGTGGGTTTACTAGGGAACAAGAAGGGGCCTGTTCACAATTATGTTGCGTCACAGTTACGTCATACAGAGCTCAAGGTTAGTATCTGGGACCAGAATTGTTAGAAGGAAGTCATGGGGTGATGCTTACATGGCAGACTTGGAACACAGATGCAAACTGCAGGAAGCCTCTCTGTTGTAACAGGGGTTCTGGGAAAAGACTCATATGGCTTTGAAATAAGCTATTGGGTCGGAGCCACTACCAAAGCATTAAGGTTAGGCTGGGGAGTCCTTGTTGGCTGGACTCCACAAGGAGACAGGAGAGCTCTGAACGGGTGTCAGTTACAGCCGGTTGCACATTCATGCACGTAACACAGACTGTGGCATAGGTACATGCTCACAGTCTCATCTGATCTCCTTGCCTTGATTCTAATGAGTCTAGTCCCTGTTTCCTCCTCCATTTCTTTCCCTGAAAGTGAGACCTGGCTGGAGAGTATCATGAATGGGAAAACGGGGAATTCAGGTTATCCCTTGCTGCTCCATTGCTTATACCCTGGGCAGGATGCTACTACTTCCAGAACACACCGCCTTTCTCCATACGATTGTACTTCATTTTTAAATGCATTTTTCTCAAGGACATCACTCAAATCTGCCCTGCACGCAGCCAGCATCCTGGTCAGTGACGGTGGAATATCTACACCTCCCCCCCCATCTCCCGGCTGCTCCTACAAGTTGCCCATCAGCAATTTTGATATCTGGTTCATACCAAAGGGAATTACTGGGTTATTCTTAGCAAAGCAGCAGCTGCCCTGTCCCCAGCCTGGCTACCTCCTCCCTCCCCACAACCTTGCTATCTCCCAATGTTCCCTCTCTTGCTTTGCTTCTGCCTCCATCCCTATTCAGCTTTCATTCCAGTTTCAATTTCCCATCAGACTCATTCTCTTTATAATTTCCTTCCTTCCTTCCTTTAACTACATAACTGTTCTTTGACTTGTTTTGAATGCCTCCCTTCCATCTCTGCTCCCTGTATCCATCCATCCTTTGAGTGCATCCATCTACCTGCGCACCTCTTGCTAGATCGTCTTTTCCTTTCTTTGGTTCTCATGCTTGTATTTTCATGTCCATCCTATCAGGAGTTCATCCATCTCCCTCCCTCTCTCTGCGCCCCACCCTGCATCCTGGCAGCTGGCCACATGGGTACCAAGATGGCTGTAGACACTCACCGTTGTATCCATATTTTTCCAGATTTCTCTTCACCTGCTCAGGAGAGAGGCCACTGTGCTCATTCACCCCAAAGTAAGCCAGACACTCTTCTGCTGTCTTCGCATGGGCGTTCTCCATTTTTGCCCCACCACCGCTGCCCTGTTGCTGTGCTTAAAGTCACCCCCTTTTCCTTGGGCTTGACCTGCTTCTGCTCCTGCCCGACTGTGTAGTCAATGGAGAATCACTCGTGCCCCCTTTGAGTTCCTCCTAGTTCTCAGCAGACCATGGTCCTTGGCACACAGTATCCAACGACGGAGGGAAAGCCCATACGACCCGTCCTCGTACAGAAGCCTTCACCAGGCTCTGAGGCTGGCACACGTCCTTATGAGGCAGCCCGGGGTCCAGATCCTCGGACATTGTCCGTGGGCCCCCATTGGGTGACTGGTGCTGACATCACCTCAGTCACCAACTCACATATGGCCTTCTGCGGAGAGAAGGTATTTTTGCTGACTTGAGAGGGAGAAGCCAGGAGGATGGTTGGATTGAAGCGGGGGGGGGGGGAGTAGGGGAGAGGAGGCCGGGTGTCCACAGACCCATGTGTCACTCAAATGCTCGCCTGTTCCTTGCAAGAGATCTCACCCTAGCCTCCCCCTCTTGCCTCTAGTAGATTTAGGGTTTATTTCTGTCACTTGTCTTGTCTATAATAAAGATACATAGAGAACTGGGTTGCCCTCATTCCTCTATTTGCTCCTTTTTTTAGCAGGGGGAGAGCCCACCTCACTGGCCCACCTCACCCCAGCACTGTCTGTTCTAGTGGCTGTCTGCTGGTATTCTTTTGCATCTTTTTAGATTGTGAGCCCTTTTGGGACAGGGAGCCATTTAGTTATTTGATTTTTCTCTGTAAACCGCTTTGTGAACTTTTAGTTGAAAAGCGGTGTATAAATACTGTTAATAATAATGTTAATAATAAATAAATCTATGTGTCCTGTCCTGTCTTTCTGATTTACACACACCTTCAACACTATATAATAGTCTATCTGTATCTATATCTATAAGGGCATATAGTGTATGTATAGCACTCTTTCCTTTTCTTTCTCAAACCAATAGCAGTTAAGATTGGTTTCTATCCATCTCAGCAATTCAGTCTCCGCCAGTGACCAACCAGGTGACCCAGGCACATTCACAAGAAAGGCAAGCTGAACATATATTGTTTGTGTTCAAGATCTGCTGCTCAAGAGATGTACTGTATTGCCTCTCTGACAAGCAAGGTTGAAAGCCACAGATCCACCACAAATGCATCTTCCATTCCATTCCATCTTCAATCAACCATTTCTTGCAGTGGCCATGGCAACACCATGTGGCAATCAATTGCTTATTAACATGAATGATATGTAATTTGCAGATGCAGTACAGTTCCATTGGTTTGCCTTAAACATGCTATCAGCTTTGCTCATCTAATGATATTATGATGTAAAAGCCAATCAGAAATAAAGATCTTCAATGGCTGTTTGAAAACAGTGAAAGAGGAAAGCCTGACGCATCTCCCTGGGGATAATTCCATTGAGAAGACCTCATTTCTGGTACTTGTCAAGCCCATTTCAGTAAGATATGGGCAACAGAGCAGCACCACTGAGTCCAACATAAGGGCTTAAGCAGACTCATAAAGAAGAAGGGGCCAAATGGTCCTTATAGCAACCTGGCTTTAGACCTTGTAGGGCTTCAAAGACTTATATGGGCAAGTTGAATTAAACCCAGAAGTGAATGAGCAGCTATTCAAGTTAATATTGGTCCTCTGAAGTTTTCAACACAAGGTAAGTTAACAGGCTGGCGCACAGGTATAAACACACATGCAAGTGTCTATACACACATTACTCTGAATAGTTATTCACCTCTTAAGAGCAAGAGCTTTAAACTAAAAAACAAAAACAACTTTCTTCCATGTGGTGAGATGAGATTATCACCTCTTGAAGGGCTGATAGCATCTTGTATGGAACTGCTCTTGGGATGACTAAATATAGTAAATAACATATTCCAGGTTCCTGAAATCTCAAATGAGACATTACAGACTTCAGTATATATAGGTATACTTGCTATATTTTGTCAGCAGTTTACCCACATGTTATGATTAAAATTATGCTGATTCAGAGTTCTTAGTTTAAATTATTTCTGATTATATTTTGTAATCAAAAAGTAATCAGAAATTGAAATCAGAAAGTAATCAGAAAATGAAAACTCTAAATGAGCATAATTCAATTATTTTAGAGTTGTTTGAGTACTTTCAAGATTCTTGTGGATATGTGGGTAATGATCAAGTTTTCTAGGCCAATACTTGGATGTGAAGATTCACCTTTCAAAGACCATCAAAATGCCAGGCAGCACTCTGAAACTCTTTAGGTGATACAGATTGTCATGGTGAGATGTTTGCAAATGAAAATGTTTTGTTGGTGGTGGTGAGGATGCTTCAGAAGCCTGAGAAAGAGGCTGAGAGCCAATTCTTAGCAAGCTGGGAGAGGAGGGTCTGGGTGGAAACCATTTTCCTTGACCACTGCAAACATAATATTTATTTGGGCAATTGGCATTTGTGTGGAAGTGGCAGCTTCTTTAAGGGTGTTCCTGACCAGAGAGTGACTGATGGAAAAGGCTCCATCAACTCATCAAGTCAAGAGGTGATGAATATATACAGACTTCTAAGCATTTGACTGTAGGGGGAGGGAGGAGGGATGGGATCTTGCACCCTTCCCATCCAGCAGGAAGGAGCAGAAGGGAGAGAAATGTCATATCCCAGATAAGACATAATAGCTTTTTCACCACTGCTGCCCAAGGAAAGGATTCCTCAGCAAACCTGATGGAATCTTTGCATGTCAGCTGCTTATATTCCTGGGTGGGCACAGAAATTAGGCTTTTTTCTTCAGAGATCCCTGGAGCCAAAAACAGGAGACAGACTATGCCAGTTGAACAGCCAACATGTTTGAGCTCACCCTAGTCCAGAGACAAGGGAGCTATACCAATCCACTGTCCACAAGGAAAAGGAATGATATTCCAAGAGGTTGTCAATGTAACCACAAAATCATTGTGTCCTGCCCACTAACCTGGGTAGTGAGAAATTCCAGGGGCAGTGCCACCCAGGTTTGGCTTCTTTTGAGGAAGAAGCTTATAGCATTTTTGTCATGTTTTGTTTCTTTACAAATATACCTGTACCTCTCAGGTCCTGATCAGGCATAGCTTTAAGGGAAACCTGTAGCAACAGAATCCATATTGTGTTTTTAGAGTACCAATTTTCAAGCTTTCTCATCTCACGGCACACTGACAAGGTGCTACAATTGTCAAGGCACATCATTTTTTTTTTTAATAATTGAGAAGGCACACACCAAGCTTCTGGTGGGGGACTCACATCCTCCAATGGCTCTACTAATAAAAGACACCCCCCCCCCCGAAAACTCTCACAGCATACCTGCGGATCTTTCATGGTACATCAATGAACCATAGCACACTGGTTAAAAATTGCTGCTTTAGAATCTCTCAGCCACTGTACTAGCTCTGCGCTTAAACATTCTCATTCTGAAAAAAAGAACTGAGCTAAAAAGCTCAGTGAAGCTATAAAGTACTTTTTGCTTCCTTCATTGCACCAGTTATTTGAAAGCATAGCAAGTTTCTTTCTGTTGTTCTTTCCTGTCTTTCCAAGACTTGATAATTTCCTTCCTTTGCTGCCTGTGCAACTTGTGAAATGCCCTGGGGGCTGCAGCACTCAGCTGGTGAAGTATGTTGATTTGGTGGGTTACTAATGGTGTGTAGGCCCACCCTAGGCCAGGGGTCGGCAACCTTAAACACTTAAAGAGCCATTTGGACCCATTTTCCAGAGGAAAAAAAACCTCAGGAGCCACAAAACCCTTTTGACGTCTAAAATGAAGATAATACTGCATATGTAGTTTTTTTTTCACCTTTATGCTCTTATAGGTCCCATTTTTATAATGTAGTCCCCTCTGGTAGCTTTTAGCTAGTTTTGTCATACATTCTTGTCCTATGTTTTCAGACGCCTGGTCCTCTACGGTGTTTTGCCTGATTCCAAGGCCATTCTCTGCCTGGAGAATTAGGCCCACTTTAAGCAAATTAGCTCCCCTTCTTTCCCCCAACAAATGACCCTGGTTCTGCCCTGCAGTCCTGCTGGACCCCACCTCCAGGGTAGCTCGCCTGTTCAACCTGCAGAAGTCCTCTCTCTTGCCAGCAGCCTCCCACCACTACAGCAGACCCTGGGTCCTCAGCAGGTCTTGGGCACAGCAGCCACACACCAAACTCCAGTGTCTCCAGCAGTCCATTAGTCACAAAGTCAGTCAGAGGATCCAGGGCAGACTCCAAAGTCAATAAGCCAAGTCATAGTCCAAGATCAGATTCCAAAGTAAATCAGTCAGAGTATCCAAGTCAAAGTCAATAAGCCCAGTCAGTCTCCTCTCCAACCTGCACTCCTTCTACAACCCACACCCCCTTCCTCAGGTGCTCCTTATATCCCTGAGGGCCCTATTGCCTTCAAGTGGCTGCAGCTGTGCAGCACACTCTGCTGGATGCCCAGGCCTTACCCTTAAAGGGGCCACTGCTAACACCACATCTACCTCCTCACCAGATCTTCCAGGATTCCAATACATATGGCGGTTATGACATCTGCTTATCTTACATGGATACTAAAGAACTCCCCCCACCTTCCAGAGGCACCCTGCTGGAAGGAAAAAAGGACACAGGCTCCAGAGGTGGGGAAGAGAAGAAGGGGGGCAGCCACAGGCCAGCTTCTGCCCTGCCTGCCTGCCCTCCCTCACTCAGGTTGCAACCTTCTCCACACTATCCTGGGAGTAAGCCCCATTGACTACAATGGGACTTCTGAGCAGACAAGTTGGTTTGAGCTCTCAGGCTGCAGTCCTCTCCACACTTTCCTGGGAGGAAGCCTAACTGACTACTTGTGAGTAGACCTGCATAGGAGGGGGCTGAGGCTGCAGCCCTCCACACCTTCCTGGGAGTAGCCCAGGGACTACATCAGGGCTTACTCTGGAACAGACCTGGAACAGACGGGCTCCCACTCACCTGTCCTTGTGCTTGGCCTTGAGCAGGCTTCAAGGCTGCCATCCCAGGCGCCCTTTCCTGGGAGTAAGCTTCATCCTCTGTAATGGGGCTTACAATTGAGTAGACACGCGTAGGAGCAGGTGCCAAGGCTGCCATCCCAGACACCCTTTCCTGGGAGCAAGCTTCATCCACTGTAATGGGGCTTACTACTGAGTAGACACACAGGATGTCTCCTCTGCTGTGGAGGAAAAGCCTCTCCTTGCACTGAGTGGGGACCTGCTCAGGGAAAGTCCGGCTGCAAGGGCTCGCAATGGCTGAGGAGGAGGGCGGCTCAGGATTGGCTGGTGGTCAGCCAGTGAAGGGCCCTGAGCCATTCCAACAGAAAAAGCCAGGAGCCTGCTGGAGAATTGGGGAAGGAAAAAACAGGGGCCTTAAGCCTGCAGAGCGGGCAAAATTGAAAAGGGAAACCAATGCGGGGCAGGTGGGGGTGAAGGGAGAGGAGGGCAGTGAGCTCAGGGGGCGGAGGGAAGCAGCCCGCCCTCCCAACACAGGTGCCTCCTGTCACACTCTTTGCCACTTTCACCGGGAGGAGCCGCAGCAGACAGCTGAAAGAGCCGCATGTGGCTCTAGAAACGCAGGTTGCCGACCCCTGCCCTAGGCCAAATGCATGCCCTGGGGGTACTAGCTTCCTACTCCTCCAGCCAACTGCCAACCCTCCTTTGCTGCTGCCTCTGCACCCAAAAAGCATGTGATTCCTCAGGACTCTCCTTGATGGGAACATTAAATCCTTTGGCCCACAACACCAAATCCTTATGTGTGCAGTGGTCTGGGGGCAGCAGAGAGGAAGATTGAGTTACTTGACTGCTGCTAAGGCGAATTCTTTGCTTTAACCTGATGCTGAACTCTCACCGCACATCCTTACCCTATAGGCAGTTACCTTCAACCCCCAATCCGTTTGTGCCCTACCACCCCAGATCTCACTCCCCCCTCCCCGCCCCACAAATGCTGACTGTTGGGTGACCATTCCTTTTGTTAGTAGATTGCTGCTTAATAGCCCAGAATTGTTGGGGTGATTGGAACTAGTTTCGAAAAGTCTGTCTCCTGATATCTGGAGATTCTTCTTAAGTGTTTTGGAAGAGAGAACAAAGAGTTCTTATCCTCTTAAACATTATCAAATTAATTATAGCTTAAGCTTTCCTGGACAGAAGTCCATTAGATGCATTAGGTGTTATCCTCAGTTGCAGGTGTCTATGTAACTTGGTTTGTAAAATTTTGGTGTGAAAAACCAAAAGGGAGACCCATGGCAGAATTTCCTGCGTGTGTGTGTTTGTGGGGGAGGGGGGGTCATAAGAACATCCCTACTGGATCAGGCCATAGGCCCATCTAGTCCAGCTTCCTGTATCTCACAGCAGCCCACCAAATGCCCCAAGGAGCACACCAGATAACAAGAGACCTGCATCCTGGTGCCCTCCCTTGCATCTGGCATTCTGACATAACCCATTTCTAAAATCAGGAGGTTGCGCATTCACATCATGGCTTGTACCCCGTAATGGATTTTTCCTCCAGAAACTTGTCCAATCCCCTTTTAAAGGCGTCCAGGCCAGTCGCCATCACCACATCCTGTGGCAAAGAGTTCAATGATGGTCTGTGTACTGATTTGAATCAGGACCATAACACTGTTTGCAACTGTTTGTATTTGTTCCAAAAGGCAAATAGATGCTTTGGGAAGGAGAGTGTTTTCAAGTGGGAATATAACCCAGATGGGAAAGGAAATATTTTCCTCCAGCACCATGGCTCCAATCTGAACTGGTCCTCCCTCACCTGCTGCATTTGCCTTAAAAACAAAAAAGAGCAGGGACAGATAGTCATGGACCTTCCGCTATCACATCTAGTCTGGCCTTGAGTAAAGCAGAACACAACACACAGGAGCCCCAATCATGGCCGTGCCGACAGGTGTAGAGTCTCTAACAAGATAAAAGTGGCATCCCCAAGGGCTTTCCCTAGAGCCTGTGGCCAGAAATATCCGCAGGAAACCACAATCCAGAGTTCGTGCGGTGGCAGCCAGCCCAGGGGTCAGTGGGGGGTAGAGTGGGCTGAGAGTGACCAGGAGAGAATGCAACTATGCTGATTTAGCCATCCAGTTCACTCTCCACCTCCACCGCAGTCCTGCCTAGACAAACAATCCAAGGACATGACAATGTTGTTATGCTTCTCATTGTCTTCCCATACCTGCTTCATGCCCAGGCTCCATTTTTACCCAGAGTGCATGACTGCAGCTGATTCCTCTGCCAGTTTCTGAGAGTCACTCCTCTCAGGTGTCCAGAATATGGGTCTGCAAGCCAGCTGTATTTTCAAACCCCATGAAACGGATGCAGTCAGGAGTGTAACATTTTGCCCCAGTGCCTGGGGCTGTGACATCACAATGTGTGATATCACTTCTGAGTTCTCCCCCGAGAGTGGGGCGCTGCTGCCCTTGTGCACCCTGTTCTGGCTTCTGTGGTGGCTGAAATCCTCCACAGAAGCCACAACAGGGTGTGTGAAGTCAGCAGCACCCCATCCTCAGGGAGAGCCTGGAGTTGCAGTCATGCATCCCACCCCCCACCCCCCGTGTAGCACCCAGGGCATATGCCCTCAGGTTCCACCTGAGTTGCACCACTGGATGCAATTGGAGTCAGGGTTTAGGCTGAAGAGGAACCTTAAGAAAGCACTGAAAACGTGGAATGTCTACAACAATGTCTGTTTTTGGTCTCAACTAAAAAGATACTATACTGAGAGGGCGGTGGGGAATCAGGGGAGGAATAAGGTGCAGTGGGACCCCTTCTGGAGTTGGAATTGGGTGACGCAATCTCCTGTCTGGTTGGATTCTTCATTGTTTTCCTACCCCTAAAATGGCTATAGTGACACAGGAGGCAGTGGTTTGTTGGGGGGGGGGGGGAGCCCTTGCTGAGATAATGTGTTGGGATGAGTATATAAATAAATATTTTGGATCATGGCTTGTTTTCATCAAATCCATACTGGCTGCTAGTTGTGTTTTCACAGTTTCTTTCATCCTTACAACAGGGCCATTGGGGGATAGGGCCTCTTTCTTTACTCAGCGTGTGGTTGATCTGTGGAACTCATTTCCACTGAATGTGGTGACGGCATCTGGCCTAGATGCCTTTAAAAGGGGATTGGACAAATTTCTGAAGGAAAAATCCATTACAAGTTACAAGCCATGATGTGTATGCGCAACCTCCTGATTTTAGAAATGGGCTGTGTCAGAATGCCAGATGCAAGGCAGGGCACCAGGATGCAGGTCTCTTGTTATCTGGTGTGCTCCCTGGGGCATTTGGTGGGCTGCTGTGAGATACAGGAAGCTGGACTAGATGGGCCTATGGCCTGATCCAGTGGGGCTGTTCTTATGTTCTTATTTACTGGCAGTATGGTGTATTTTGCCAGTTGTCAAAAACCTGATGGTGTGCCTTGACAATTTTAGCATCTTGTCAGGGTGCCATGAGATGAAAAAAAACTGAAAATCACTGCCTTAACGTTTTGCAAATTAATTGTGACTAATAATAAGCTACAAAATAATAAGCAACCAAAAATGCATCTGATGAATTGGACAGTGAAAGCTTCTGACATAATAAATGTGTTAGTTAAGCCCAGACACTTTGTTGGTTTTGCTGTAATGGACTAACATGATATCCCTCTGAAATGATTTATAATAATATCTTCCCTCCCTCCTTGTGTTTCCACAGGTCTTCCTCTTTCTGCTCCTAAGATAGACACTTGTGTGTGTGTGTGTGTGTGTGTGTGTGTGTGCGCGTGCGTGCCTTTTTGCTTTTGGTACTATGCCAGTTCTCTATGAGTTCTCAAATATAATAGTTAATGCTTCTGAGATTTGCCCGGCTGTCTCCTTTGGGATCCCTTGGGTGGATGCCATCCTGCCCTGCTGGATTGAATTCATTCAGACATTCCATGCATTCTTGAATGTGTTCCTTTGTTGACCTGTGTGCCCATTTATCTTACATATCCTGCCAACTTTACTACTCATCCCATCCCTATTTACCTTCTTTGTGAAATAACTACAGAGCAGTTCAGTAAGTCAAAGGAGGATGGCGCTGCAGAGCGAAAGAGCAACCTCAAAGTCAACTTATTGCAAAACAGGTTTTGAGATGTGCCCAGAATTCACAATGCATTGCAAACATCTGCATTCCTCCTGAGGGCAAATGGCTCACCAGTTACATGAAAGCCAAGCTTGGAAAGAAGAGCTTTTGTGTAATCTGTGTACATTTGTTTTCCTAAAAGATATTGTACATTCTGGAAAGTTATAAATGCTATTTTTCAGTCAGTCATTTTCTGCTCAAGATTGTCTCCTCCCTTTCACCATCTTTCTATTGTGCAGTCGGCTGTGCTCTGTCTTTTGAAGTAACTCTCCTCATAAGAACATAAGAAGAGTCTTGCTGGATCAGGCCCAGGGCCCATCTAGACCAGCTTCCTGTATCTCACAGTGGCCCACCAGATGCCTCAGGGAGCCCACATGAGACCACAAGTTACTTGCATCTCACTGCCACCTCCCTGCATCTAGCATTCTATTTACCCTCACACACACCCCAGCAAAGACACCAGATTGCAGTTGGGTTGAACTTGTGTTAATTTTATTAAACACAGTGACCAATTTTTAATGCATGAAACCTACTGAATATACCTTCCCTCCTTCGGGGGGGGGGGGGGCGAAAAAAACTGCCATCCATGGCCAATTTGGATGATAGAAAAAAAATTCCTACCCAAATTGGAACCACAGTTACAGAATATCTATTGTCTTCCTTTTGCCTCTACTTTACAAAGACCTCACTTAGGGCTGAACCGATGCAATCTTTCTGTGGTTTTAAATTTATTGCAATACGTATTGCAATACATTTTATTGGATTGACTACATGCCTCTTCCAGAACTGAAATGCCCCCCCTCCCAAAAAAAATTGAGGATCTGGCTCACAGATCCATCTCAAAAAAGCTACAAGCTTTTACAAGGCCCAACACAACATTTTTGTTGTGTATGCTCAGGATTGCTTCAGATAATGAAGCATGGCTACAGAGTATTATTCCAGAGCTAGCCCTCCTTTTTCCCAATATCTCTCATGAAACTATGCAACCCTAAACAACATCTTATAACACACACACACACACACACACACACTCAGGCTGCAATCCTAACCACACTTTCCTGAGAGTAAGCCCCATTGAACAAAATAGGAATTACTTCAGAGTAGGTTACATACAGGTTCATACAGTAGGTTACATACAGATTCAACATATGGAGTCCATTACAGTCCCAGCAAAGCTTTTTCGAGTGAAAAAAGATGGACAGTCTGAGAGGTGTGAATATTATAACATCAGGTACTGAAGCATCTTGTGGGCTACTGTGAGAAACAGGAAGCTGGACTACAAGATGGGCCCTTTGGATCCAGCAGGGCTCGTCTTATGTTCTTAAGTTTGTTCATGGCAGAAATATTTGAGTCAGAGACTCACAGTTTGCTCTTGTAGCCACTATGCGCTATGTGCTTGTTTGTTTTTACATAGGGAGGAATCCCCCTCCTTCAACCTGAATTGGCCTAACCCATTCTACCAGGATTCTGCCACCTCATTCTGCTGCAGGGTAGACCAAACATCTAGCTCTGAGGGACTTAAGGGAGAAGGTAACCTATCCTGCTGGGTGCTTGATAGATTTAAACTAGCCATTGGAAACATATCCAGAAGGTTAAAGTCTGATGAAATGGCAGTGCACTGGTAGAGCATGATGTGTATAGGGAGACTCACACCTATTTCAGGAACTGGCAGGAGGATACACTAATGCTTTCTGCTCCCTGATGCAAAGGAAGACCTTTGGCCCTTGAGGTTGTTCCAAAGCTTTAGGTGAGAGAGACACAATTCTGTCCTCCAGAATTCCTCCCTCCAGGACTAAAGGGCCAAACTCTGATCCCACTGGTGGGGAAGAAAGCCCCCAGGCCACAGCTGCCTAATGCCTAGGGCAGGGAACCCTGAGGCCAGGTCACTTGGATGAGGAATGAACAGGGAGTCCATTTGCAAAGGGATCAGGGTCAAGTTATGCAACCAGCCAGCCTGGGAAACCCGTGAATTTTATGTGCCGCAAAGCGAGGGTGTTGAGTTCCCTGGACCCAATAACGAGCCCAGCAGCTGCATCCCGCCCGGGTCCGGTTACCGCCACAACCTTTCAGGATTGGCAAAGTCAGCGGCCACAAGAGAGAATGGGAAGGGGAGGGAGAGAGGAGAGCTGGAGAAGGGTGGGTGGGTGCCTCTGGGAGCAAGTGGGGCTTTTGGGCTCACTTGCTAAAGGATTAAACCTGTGTTGGGCTGAGGGAGCAGGAAGCATTGGGGAAGCAGCCAGTTCACAATGGGACCAATGGACAGCTGGCCTGCTCAGCACCCAAGGTGTCCTGAAACTCTAAGGAAATGAGAAATAAGGAAAGGAAAAGGAATGTGAAAAACTGGTGAGATTCCAGGACAAAACAGAGACGTTTGACTTCTAGCTTCCATGCCTATTCTCCCTGAGAACCTTCAAATCCTGCCTCCCATCCAGTCCCACTGCCCTAAACTAAACCTTTCCCTTTCAGATGGGCTGTATCCCGAGAAGGTGAGTCCTGACAAAGCATCACTGAAATGAATGGGAAAGACTCAAGGGAGACACAACTAACTTGACCCATTGATTTCAATGGTGCAATGTCAAGATTCATACACTTCGGAGACAATCCCAGGTGTTTTCACACACACACACACACACACACACACACTCTTTAAAAGCATCTTTTTGTCTCTCTCACTGCTTTTGTGCATGTGTCAGTGTGACTAATGCAGGAGAGGAGCAGAGAACAGGGCACAAATGCACTTTTTCTTGTCATGTGTAGAGAGGATCAGAATATAGGAATATAGGTATAAGAATATTCAGAATATAGATATTCAGAATATAGGTATCACCACTGATTTGCAGATTTATTCAATACAAAAAAGAAAAGTCAAACATTGCTTGTGAACAAAAGTCCTTCATTCTGCCACAGCCGTGAGTGAATTGACCTTTACCTGTGACCAGCACTGAATATTCACCTAGTGCTTGAACACCTTTAACCCTATAGAGTCTGAGCGGGAGCATGGCCTGGGGTTCCCCACTATGTCCTTGCATCACCTTGCTGCGCCAGGAGCGGCAGCTGGCGAGGTCAGTTATCCCACCCCATCCTTGACTTATCACCCTTCCCTAGGGCCTCACTGCAGAGGGACGGGGTTATTTCAGGCCAAGTCGCCAATCCCACAGGCGTCTGTGGCACCAACAAAACCTGAGCTGGGCCTGTGATCGGTGAGATAGAGATCTCACTGTCACTGTCACTGAAGATCTGGCAGCCCTTGCCGGTCATGTGCTCTGCTATGTCTCGGGATCAGTGTGCCCCCAACCCTGTTGATCTCCCAGAGATAATGACATATTGGAAATTCATTGAAGATAATGGGAAGGAAATTAGGAGCCCTTTAGCTCAAGCTGTGGGATCACTCACCAAGTCATCACTGGGATTTTTTTCACACACACCCACAGAGACAACTGAGGTTCCATTTATGCCCACCTCTCTGCAGCCAATCCTGTGAGGGAGAGGAATATGAATGGCCTCAATGATGAGCAGCCTTCTTTTGCTGGATTAAAAAGCTCCTGTACACTGAATATCCAACAGCTGCTTAGTACTTACTTCACAAAGCGAACCCATCGCCTCAACAGCTTGAGGTCCTTGTGTCAGGAGAATCATGTCATGAGAGCCAGTCTGGTGTGTGTTAATGGGATGACATGTGCTGGACTGAACTGCAGTGGACCTGGATTCACAAGCATGTTCACCTTCAAGTTCAAATACTAGGCCAATGACCTCCCCCTCAGCCAAACCTACATCAGGGCCAGGCTGTGGTAGGTTGTGGCTGCCCCCATGTTGCACTGCCCTGAGCTTCGTAGAAGACGTACACTATTTTCTGATCACTCTCTGATCATTACCTATCCTTGTACCTGCTGTTGCCTTTTGTGGATGCCTTATTAACATTGTGTTAGTGTGACTTGCTAGTGTTGTCATTGCTCAGGGTTCAGCTGCCTTCCCAGGATCTCAAAGCTGGCGTGGGAATGCATGCCCACTTCACATGCTGCAGTTGCTGGGATGTACCTTGAACTGTTTCTCATATACTGTATCTCTAACAAAAAGAATCAAACCGCTCCTGGCGATTAAGGGCCCAATCCTATCCAACTTTCTAGCGGTGGTGTAACCAGAATGCAGTCCCGTGGTAAGGGAACACCTTACCACATCTCACCACATCTCAAGATATGTTCCCATATCTTGAGAAGGCCCCGTGACTGCCCCTCCACCACAGGATGCAGCGCACACCCCACTGGCACAACTGCACCAGCACTGGAAAATTGGATAGGATTGGACCCTAAATTACTGCAACAGGGGATTGCATAGCAGGTTCAGAGAAGGTAGAGCAAAACATTTTGGAATGTGTAAGAGTGGGAGAGGGGGGCTTGGGCAGTAGTATATGAATCAGGGTTGTTACAGCGTTATCCCTGTTGTCACCTGTGAAATACTGGAGAGTATCGTTGGTGCAAAAAAATAAAAGAATAAAAGAAAATGCACACTTCCTGTTTGGATGTTATTGAATGTTATCTTTATCAGATGTTATCCTATTCTCAGCACATGAAAATCTGCAAGTTCAGACTAGTGGTCCTTGAACATGAAGCTCACAGGCCCTGCAACAAAAGCCACCAGTCCTCACACACATTCACATATACAGGAATAACTGCTATGCATCTTTTCCAAGGCCCTTCAAGCCAACTGGCCCATGTCCACATCTCCAGGAGAAAGATTCAGAGCCTCTTGTTGCAGGAGCCTAAAGTCCTAGAAAGATCTCATCATGTACCAGTTATTTCCAAGAACAGTCGAGACTCAGGCCAGCTTAAATAAGTCACACCCTCTACCTTGTCAGTCTTCATCCCCCGGTAGGTTTTGAGGTAGGCTGGTGTGGGTGGGTACTTCTTGGGAATGGAGTATGAACTCAGCATGTGCTCACATAACACTCTCATCTTTTAAAATTATTCCACCAATTCCCAGGCTCAGGGTTTGGTGAACCATGTCTCAGGTTAAGCCCTGTATTTGCTTCAGCCTCTAGCATCTCACTATAGCCTGGGGCTTAAGGCAAGAGGATTTATCACCCTTTTCCTTAATAGCTGGCTTATGAGTCAGATCAGGGTCTCCAAGGCCTCTCTTGGAAGTTGGCATCCCAACTCTCTGCCTCAAGTGCATGTGCATTGGGAAAGAAACACATCAACCAGTGGATGCAACAGATGAAGCCACTGCCTTTTTTTCCTAATAGAAACTCAACAGGTGCAGCTTTTCCCATCATAAAAATGCCATACTGAGGGAAGCTGGGCCTGTCTGTCAAGCAGCTGTCAAGGATGCAGCAAGCCATTGGGAGAAAGGTAGCAACCCCTTGTAGCAGGTGCATGAGACAGGTGATGAAAGAACAGAGCCTTGAGCAATAATTGAATGGAATTGCACAGCCATATAACTTTTCCTGGGTCTTACTCTGGCAGGGTGAATAGTCCCAGTTTGGGACGGGTGACGAAGAGTGGCTGTTCTAGGTGCTGCAGAAGTCTTTCCAAGCACATAGTTCAATTCTGGCCATGAATTCCCACATTGTGTGAGGATGTTTTTACCTCTCATCCCCCTTTTGAGGCAAAGTGTCAATTTACTTGGCCCTTTCTCTTCAATTTACTTGGCCCTTTCTTCAACCCCAATCCAGCTGGGGTTGAAAGCAACCATTTTTGTATGTGGAAAGGGACATTGGTGGAGCTGTCTGGGTCACAGGGAGGAGGAATTAGAGGAATTACAACCAAGAAGTGTAGACCAACTTTTGGGTCAGTGCTATCCAGTGGTTTTTCTTAGGTCTGTGGCTACAGCCTTGCACAAACTCTTCCTATGCATTTTTGATGGGCTGAAGCGGCCAAAAAAAACAAAGCAAAAAAACCCCCAAAGCCTGGCTTTTCCCCTTGCTTTTCAACCACACTATTTTTTTTTCTTATCATTGCATCTCTGGTGTTTCTATTGTGAGAGACAGTATGTGGGAGTATTGAACATCGGCTGGGGAGTCTGGGTTCAAATGAATCTCACTGAAGCTACTCACTGTTTCTAAGCTTTGCCTACTTCACAGGGCTGTTGTGCAGTGGAACAAAAAGGAGAAAGCCTATGTATCCCACCTGGAGTTCTTCAAAGGAAAAGCAGAGCACAGAGGTGTAATTAATGAATTATTTCTCCTCAGAAGAAGCTTTTCCAGCCATCTCGACTAGTGCCCATCACAAAATTTCAGGGCTGAATTATGCAGTGCATGAAGAAATACTTCCTTTATTTTTCAACCTGAACTCCAAAACAGATCCAGGATCTAGTTTCTCTCTATTCACCCTCTTTGCATCATTCATAACTTTGCAATTCTCTGTTATGCCCCACCTTTATTGTCCATTTTGTTTTTAATAAAATGCTCCAACTTGTTAAAAATTGTTTCCTAAGAAAGCTGCTCCATCTCTGGATGATTTTCATTACCTTTTTCTGAAGGGCTACTTGTAATATTACAAGCCGAGTTGCTAGCATTGACTGCTATATAAAACCTCCAGGTTCAGTGGCACTATACCTCCAAATACCAGTTGCTGGGGGAAATAGTAAAGGAAGACTATTACCTTCATGTACTTGGCATGTTCCTTGAAACATGTAGTTGGCCACTCTGAGAAACAGGATACCGACCTGGGTGGCCTGTTCAAGGAAGTTCTCTGCTTATGATGCTGAAATATTGTGTGTAAAAAGTGCTCTTTTCCCTTCATCTTGAGTAGCAGTAGGCTCCTCAAGGCCAAATATTGGGACTGGACCAGTGGTTGTAGACCCAGTGGTCATCAGTTTTGACCATGAAAAGCATTTCTGTATATTCATGTGCAGGATTTTCAGGAAAGTCCATTTTGATTATGCATACTCAGGTTGTGGTGAATTCCAGTAGAACACTTTCAGATGTGGGTGCCACTGTCACACACACACACACACACACACACACACACACACACACACACACACACACACACACACACACACACACACACACGTTCAGGGAGCAGGGTTCACTGAGGTCCCTTACCCCAACATCACTCCCCCTCCCCACCAGCCAAATGATAGGTCCTTTTTCCTCCCCCCCCCCCCCCCCGCCGCATCTTCTCCAGCCACAAGATCCGTCTTGAAGGAGCTGGTGTCCATGTCTGTCCCCTGCTGGGGCACTGGCTTTTACCCTATAAGGGGAGCAGCTGGGAGCTCCTTGAGCCCAAAATAGATGCAGCTGCCGTGTCTGGATTAGAGAGCTCAAGAGAAGACTTTCAGAGGGAAAGGGAGACTAAGATGCGAAGAGGGCAGGGGAGGGACATTAGATAGATAGATAGATAGATAGATAGATAGATAGATAGATAGATAGATAGATAGATAGATAGATAGATAGATAGATAGAATTTCTTTATATTAGAACCATGTAATATACAGTAGATAGACACAGATCTACTGAATCTCTGTGTGTGTGTCTCCCCTTGTCTCATTACCAAGTTGATAGCCCTATATCCTATGTTAAGGGGGCTTCAAGGATGTAATAATCATTGCAGGACAGCCAGAACAAAGCACAGGTAGCTTAAGGTCCAAATCCTAACCAACTTTCCAGCACTGACATAGCTGTGCCAATGGGGCATGTGCTGCATGCTGCCATTGGGTGGCAGTCATGGAGGTCTCCTCAAGGTAAAAGAATGTTTGTTCCCTTATCTCGAAGCTGCATTGCCCTTACCTCGGTGCTGGAAAGTTGGTTAGGATTGCACCCTAAGATGTTCAAAGGGACTTTTAGCGAGCAACTGGGTAGAATCCTGCCTGCAAGCTGTTCCTTTCCTTCACAAGGAAAAATGCTACAGTTATTTGCTTGTTTTGTTTTTTAAATGAAAGTTGCAAATTCAGGGAAGGGACCACCCCTTTGATTCTCCTCTATGGCCTGATACTTGGCAGGGTTAGACTTGAAATCAATTAAAAAACAAATCAGTCAGTTGTAGGCGGAGGTACATGTGTTCTCCAATCCCACAGTCATGCTATGCAAATACAGAGCTTGGTGCTAAGTATGAGAAGTTGGACCCCTGAACATGATTATTTTTAAAAAGCAAGTATTGAATCCTTCTGAGGAACACAGCTCAAAGGCTGGTAGGAGGCTGGACAGCAAGATTTCCAGGGATCTAGCTGCATAGCACTTTGCTCTCCCCAGCACCAGAAGAAGCAGAATGCATGAGATATAGTATGCAAATATATGCAAAATTGTTTTATTCTTCAGGGTGCAGAATTTGGGTTACTTCAGACTTCTGGGAGGGGGCAGGAGTATATTTAGCTCTAGATTTAGGTTTGAAGATTGCCTGTGTGGTGTTGACCCACCAATTGAACTACAGAACATAGCATATGCCATGAATTTGTTTTGGGTGTGTGTTTAATTTTTAAAACGTGTACACCACTTTTCTTGCCATAACCACCCAAGCTGGCTCACAATAAAACAAGGTAACAAAAAAGTATTGTAATAAAACTGCACAATCTGGCAGTTGCCACAAAATCCTGACAGCCGCAGATTTCATTTGACCATGGACTAAGAAGCAAATGCTCGTTTCTAGAGCAGTGATTTTCAACCGCTGTGCAGAGTATATTAACTCTGCATTGGTGTGCTGCAGATGGTCTGCAGGTGATATATGAGTAGGGTCACTGGTGGATGTAAGTCCCTGGCTTGCATGGTAGTGTGGCTTGTCAATTGTCAACAAATTGATAGTGTGCCTTGACAATCTTAGTGCCTTCTCAGTGTGCCATGAGATCTAGAGCAGGGGTCTCCAAACTTTTTGGCCAGAGGGCTGCATTAAATATCTAGCATGGTGTGGAGGGCCAGAAAAAACATTTAAATATAAAATTTAAATAAATAAGAGAGGGAACTTAGATGTGTGAATAAACGAATGAATGTGCTCATTCATTCAACCTCTCTGGCCCTCAGAACATCCTCCAGACACAATCAGAGCACAGTTCTGGTCATGTTCAGCTGAGTGGGCCAGAGGCTTTCAGGGGACTGAAAGAGGCTTGCTGCGGGCCACATTTCACCCCCGGGCTGGGGTTTGGAGACCCCTGATCTAGAGAAATGAGAGAAAATCAGTGCTTGAAGATGGAGGGAATCTGCACATTTGCACACCCAATGTGCTGCTAAACTCCCAGAGGATTTTGTTGGGAGACTACAGGCTGATCTTGGCAAAGGAAGGGAGGAGTAGGAGCTGGTGACTGACTGAATGTGAAAAAGGATTTTGTTGTGAACCATGAAACTAAATGGTCAAGCTGAGAATTACATTGAGTTGCACTGAAGTTTCATCAAAGTTGTTTAGAAATTTCTGTTACTGAATACAAGATGGAGCAGTTCATCCTAAGAATACACCTGCCTGGGTCAGCCCTATGGTCTGACTAACTTTGTCCAAGTTGTCAGAGGGATTTTGGTGTTAAGACACCCCAAGGGTGAAGTCCACTGAATAATCATTCTCCCTCCCCCAGGGTGGTTGCTGAAGGTAGCTAGGAATCTCAAGCAGAGAATTCCCAGTGTGTTATCAGCCTACAATTCCCAGGAATCTTTGGTGGAAGCTGCAACTGTATAAACAGGTTGAGAAGTCAATAAGAAATCAATGTGCAGGAAAGAAGAGATATTTCAGTCAAGCAGGTGTCTGTGGGGTTTCTTTTTTGTTTTGCAAGCACTGAATGTTACACTGCCTTAACATTCAGCATCCTGAGAATCTCTACTCCTTCTTAATGGGCAGCCCAATTCTAACCTGCCCTGGAGCAGGCCTGCCATGCATCCAAACCAGGGTTGGGGCCAGTTGCGGCTCAGCCCAGGGAAAAGGGAATTCCTTCCCCTTAGCCCGGTGAAACCCACAGCAGCCCCTATGGGGCTACTTGGATCTGCACCATCTCAGGAGATGGCACAGATAAGAGCAGCCTGGAGCTGCTCTGGAATGCCTAGGATCAGGTACAGGATCCTGCTCAAGTGCCAAATCGTGGTCCCACCCCCTGCTTCACAAGAACATAAAGCCCCACCTGATCAGGCCATAGGCCCATCTAGTCCAGCTTCCTGTATATCAAAACCGTGGCCCACCCACAGCTCCACCCTCCCCTTGCCCCAAAATGCCTCCATCCCGCCCTCCCCAAGCCCCCATGCCAGCCTGAGTCGACCAGCCCGGGTTTACCTTCACCTAGCGTCCCTGCTCTCTTGGTGGCATGAAAGTGCTTTACCACACCAGCTGGCTCCTGCAAGGGACCTAAGTTTCTAGCCCCTATGACTGCCAAAATCAGTGTGCAGGCAATGCCTGGTGAAATGTCAGAAGACCTATGTGTGGGGTAGTGTTCCTTGTAGTCAGGAAAAAATCTTCAACGCCTTGAATAGTTCCTATCCTTTTCCTATGACTAGTCCTAATATGACTAGCAGAAGCAATATAAGGATGCAAGGCAGGATATGTGAATGGGGGGGAGGGGTTTACACAGATCACATCATTTCAGTTTTGAAGTTCACAGAAGGTGGGTTGCCTTATCACAGAATTGTTATCCCTTTGGCAGATTTTACACAAACCACATTCTATGCTTACTCTGAGCCCCCACAGAATTGTAGCACACATGCAGTCCTGAATGTAGGGTACATTTTTCAAGCACTTGGAGCATTCACTGTTGCCCTCGACTGCTCAGAATCTAGTGTTTACAACATACATTTGTCATGTTTTCGATTGTTCCATGTAGAAAGGATGAGTTAACAGACTAATAGCCCAAACCTATCCTTTCCACCCCTGCTGGTGTAGCCATGCCAGAAAGGCATGTGTTGTATACAGTTGGGGGGGGCACAGAGTAGGAGGCCCTGGAGGAGAAAGGAGATTTCAAGCCTCAATAATGACATGGTCTCATGGAAAGTCACAACCTTGTGAAAACAAGATCTACAAACATTTAATTGAATATATACACACCTACCAATTTTTAAAAGATATTACTAAAACAACCCTTACCCACAGTCACTAAAACTTTGTCCAGATTTTTAAACTCTATCCCATTCACATTTTGAAAACCAAAAATAGTGAGCAAAAAAAAATATGAGCATTTCTGAAGGCATTACATCACATCCCCCAGGTCTGCTGCCTAGGGTTCTCCTGGACTTATAGCTACTCCTGGTTGCTGAGGTGACAGCTGTGGCTGGGGGGGGGGGGGAGAAGCTTTGCCCAAGTTTCAGCTGGTGCATCAACTGTAGCCTTACCTACACCAGCTGGACATGGCCACGGTGTTGACATCAAGATTAGACTATTGTAACACTCTGCTTGGGGCTACCCTTGAAGACAGTGCAGAAGCTGAAGAATGCAGCAGCTTGGGTAGTTGCTGGAGGTCAGTGGTTTGACTCTGTCAGGCCACTGTTTCAGCTACTGTATTGGCTGCAGGTTCATTTCTGTGCCCAATTCAAGGTACTGGATTTGACCTTTATAGCTCAGGGCTAGTGTATCCAAGAGACCACCTTCTCCCATATAATCTGGCTTGTTCTCTTCAGTCATCAGAAACAGCCCTTTTACAGAGGTAAGAGGGCTAGTAGTGAGAAACAAGGCCTTTTGCATAGTGACACTTATATTGTGTAATTCCCTCCCCTTTAGTTTAAGAACAGCTTTTTTCTTTAGAAGCCTTCCTGTGAGGTCTGAAAACATTCCTTTTCTAGTAAGCCTTCTGATTTTAGCCAAGGTGCCTGCAGGTTTTATTGGTGCAAGTCTTCTGTTAAAACGTATAAGTGAGTATTGTATATTAAGTGCTTGTCTCGTTTTTAATGCTTTATATTATTCATATTTATGTTTTTAATATTTTGCATTTTATAGGTTATTTTAATTGGATTTTAATATTGTTCTATCCCACTTTGAGTGCTTTCAGGAGAAAAGTAGGATAATCAAATAAATACATCTCAAAACGCTTAAGCAGGCCCTGACATATAAAAAAGCAGGGAGAGCACAAGGATTGGAACAGTCCTGGCATCTGAAGTGGAAGCAGAGTTGCTCTCTACAAGCAGAGGACAAATCCTACCACAACCTCAGATTCTCAGTGTAGACTTGTGTGACAACCCCCCGGCAGCCAGAGAAGAAAACTCTGAAAGAACTTGGAGGACTTGAACATTTGCCACCATGGGATATATTAACTAAGTCCAAGAAATGTATTATTACCGTACTTTAAGAATCAGTGCTGACACAAGTGTTGGGGAAGGCATAGAGCAGCCATTTTCAACCACTGAGCCATGGCACACTGGTGTGCCGCAGGAATTTTGGAGAGGGTCATTTATCAATAGGGCCATTGCGGATGTGAGCCCTCTATTGACCACAGTGTGCCTTGTCAATTGCCAAAAAACTGATGGCGTGTCTTGACCATTTTAGTGCCTTGCCAGTGTGCCATGAGACAACAAAGGTTGAAAATCACTGGCATAGAGGGAAGACAAAAGTTAACACTAACAGCATCATTCGAAAACAAATGTGCTAATAAGGCACACGTCTAAGAGGTCATGAAGACTTTCTGCTCGAGCAGAAGCCACTTCCAAAGATGGTTGTGGAAGGGACAAAGCCAGACTTGTTTCATAGGAAGCAGCATGGTATGGTTTCTCTCCCCAGCTGCAGGTACTTGAACAGCGTGCATGTCTCCTGGCAGAGCTGAGGCAGTGCAGAAATGGGAAAAAACACAAACTCTCCAAAATCAACTCATGCATCCAGAATTGCCAAATCAACAGACAGCTCCCTTCAGCAGGAATTCAAGTTCCAGGTTTCTGACTTGACAGCTGGTCCTAGTTCAATTGCCTCCTATGAAACTAGAGATGTGGGTTGCAATATTCAAGGCACCAGAACATCAGGATGCTTCAAAAATGCCTTTTCATTTGGTACTTTTAATTGTTTGCAGACTTAACATTTTGTCTTATGGCTGTTTCAGGGGTTGTTTGGCAGCCCCAGCTGCAAAGAGAAGGCAGCCCCTCATCTAAACTGCTCACTCAGATTATTGGCATATCCCAGCCCCTATCAAGAATTAAGCTTCAAAGAGCAGCAGTGGCCCCTGCTGGCAGGCCTGCTCAGCACCTTTCAGGCCCGCTTCAGACTTCATACCCTCTTACCACAGTAAATTAAAATGTACCCTTCAACCACCCCACCTATTTACTTGAAATGTAAAACCCAAGCCCAGTGGTCAGGTTTCAGAGGAATATTCCAAAGAGGAATATTAGACCAGATTCAAGATAATAGTGTCACACGACCAAGTCTCAGTAACATTAATGGGACAAGTTTGTTATTCATAACCAACTTTCATTAACTACAAGGCAGTCTGTGAGGCACTGTCATTGCTGCATCATAGTAATACCAAGTATTAATAGTACTCCTTTTCTTCTGGTAACCAGGGCAGGAAAGTTGCATCTAAGAAGGCAGCCAGTTGTCAAATACTTGCCTTAGTTCCACCAAGTTCAACTTAAGAATTTTTTTTAAACCAAAAGGTCATCTAAGAGCACAACAAGAGCCACTCCCCTTTCTGGAAGTCCACCTGTGACACTTTTGTTTTTATCATTTTTCTTTTAAAAGGTAAAATGATGTTTCCTTTATTTTCATACAAACTCCCCCAAAAATTAAAAACGAACAAAAAGACACAGATGAACAGTACCTTAGAGCAAGTTTAAAAAAAAAGAATTAAAGAGACAAAAAGGGCCCAAGAATCCAACTAGGCCACAGTAGAAAAATAAATCTTAAGGGGGGGGGGGTGTAGCAGGAACAAGAGGAGGGAAGAGTATCTTGCTTATGAAGGTGTGAATTCATAACAGTTTTAATTGACCTGGGGTGGGAGAGACTTTTTATAAAGTGTGGCCAGGCCCCAAGCTGGGGGAAGGGGAGAAAAGAACAGAGGGAAGGGAGGAGAGAAAGGGAAAAATATAAATATATTTCTGAGCTTGGAAAAGAGAGCTAACCTTCTCCTCCCCACCGTCCCAAGGGAGACGATGGGGAGGAAAAGGATGTTACATTCAAAGACTCCATACATTCAGAAAGAAGGGGTGGGATATAAGAGACTGTCTGGAGTCAAAAAGTTTAACATGTGTTGGGGGAAAGAGGAGGTATTACTACCACCCCTCTATGTAGTGTTTATGGTGAGCTGCTGCTCCTTGCAGAAATTTACAAGAGAGGAACAGCAAGCCCACACCTTAGCAACCAAACAGGGCTAAAGTAACATGTAGCAAGTTGCAAGTGGGAAGCACGAAACCCGACTGAAGGCCTCGTACCAACATTTTTAGACAAGCAGAAGTGATGTTTGCTCTGTACCCAAAGGCTGGGGGAGAGGGGGGAGAAGAGAGACTGATGAGGTATGACCAGTCTATCCTCGCCCCTCCCTCCTTGAGAAGGTCATTGAGGAAAGTCTGGAAGTCTATTGGGTATCCAAGCCCACCTCGTACCAATGGTTAGGGTTAGTTCTCCACCGGGGAAAGGTGGCAATAAGGGCTGGCTCTTCCTCTATCCCAGATACAAGGGGCTCAGACAAATGAGTACTGGTTGTTCACAGCCCTGGCTCGTCCTTCTGGCTCCTCCGGCAGGGGAAGGGATCCCCCTCCTCTCGCAGTGGCTCCCTCCTCCGCCTCTGGCTCCATCAAGCCCTCCTCCTCCACTTGGCCCTCAGCCTCTGGCAATCCACGGTCAGTGGGAGCATGAGGTGGCCGAGCTGGGGGGAGCGGGGGTGGCGCTGGAGGCAGGTTATGAGAGGTGTTCGGTTCTGTGGAGAGAACAGAAAGAGACAGACACAGAAAAAAAGACAGGATGGCTGGGGGTTAAGTTAAAGCGAGAAGTGAGATGCAGGACAAATAAAGGCCCACATAATTAAGCCATCAACAGGGGGCTCCTCCCACCCACATACTTTCAATTAGAAGGGGACTTTCCACCATTACAAGCACTTCAAACACCGACAAGAGGGAAAGAGCCTGGAAGTTGGAATTGAAAATGTCTGAACTCAGATAGCACCACTGCATCCAACATGCCTTATAGATGGCACTGTGGTCATAGCTTGAAGAAACCACCATGACCATTACCAAAGATTGTGGGACTATGGGAAGCATGGTCTTCCTCAGGGCTTTGTAGACACTCTGCTCTATACAAACCTTGGGGCATTCACTTTCAAGTCCATGGCGTAGGCTTCCTCATGAAGAAGCTGCTTGAACCATTCACTAACGAGACTATGCTGTACCTCAGGAACTAGAGGTGATAGGGTAAAACTGATGCCATGTTTGGAATCAGCACCCCAAATATACCCAGGAATAAGTTTAATTTTTAAGACAGCAAAACATGCATTGGCCTGTATAATAATTATTAGGGCTGTAAACAGGAGAAAAATCCTACGCTGCAATCTTACACATTCCCAATTGGAAGTAAGCCCCAGTGAATGTGGGTCTTACTTCTAGGTAGACATGCATAGGATGGCACTGCAAGTCTATTACATTTTATTCATGGGCAGAGCAGTTTTAGAGAAAAAAGCCTATCTGTGGTTATGGACACCATATACAGACAGCAGATGCCATTTTGCAGTTTCCATAGCATTTATAAATAAAAATTAACATGCTCTAAATCCATTGTCCAATTAATTGGGGGGGGGGGGTCTTTTTAGCTGAGCCAAAACTATGTCCTTGAGTTACCTAACCAATCAAATAAAGTTTGCAGGCCTAACCGTGCAAGATTGTTTTATAGTGGCTTTACAGATATTATTGCTCTGGATTTTAACAGTTGGTAGCTCTGGGTGACGTTCCAGCAGTGAAATGCAACTCTGAAAATGTAAAACTACACTCTGCTAGTCACAGAAAGGCCCCAAGCAACATAGGCCAGGTCCTGTAGCTCCAATTCTTGATTACTGCACTTCTACACAAACATTCCAACATCCAAACTCAAGTTTTGTTTGTTTTCTATATTTAAGTGGAAATGGAGATTTGCTGCTCCTGTGCCCAATATGAAATTCTGTACATGGGCAAAATCACAAGATACATTCGGCTCTAATGTTATTCAGTGGAATTGTTTCACGCAGACTGAGCATTTGAGTTGAATTCTGAAAATTCCCTAAGTCCAACGCTATTTTCGTGTGTTGGCAACCTTCAGTCTCGAAAGACTATGGTATCACGCTCTGAAAGATGGTTCTGGAACAGCATCTAGTGTGGCTGAAAAGGCCAATTCGGGAGTGACAATCCCTTCCACACTGGGAGCAAGTGCAGTCTGTCCCTGGCCTGTCTCCCTGGCTGTGGGCCTTCCTTCTTTGCCTCTTAGCCTCAGACTGTTGGCCAAGTGTTTTATAGACCTACTTAAAGCCTAAGCAGGGCAAGACAGAAAGTTATAAGCTTGAGGGTTGGATTTAGGTGAGGATTTTTGTATAGTGCACAGCACCGATTCTTAATTAAAACTTTTGTTTTTTGTTTTATTAAAGATTCTGTTACCTTTAGATGTGCATTTCAGATATGAGCCACTCCTTCATATTCTTCTCCACCACCACAACAGTTAAGTGCCCAAACAGAACTCTGCATACCTACCTTTCTTTGCATGCTTCCCATGCTGGGAGGACAGACATCCACTCAATTCGGTAGACTCTTTTTAGTGCTTCACTGCACAGTGCAGTTAAGACTACCACACTAATTGTGGAAGGCAGGAGTTGCTCTGGTTTTTGCATTACTGCAGCTCTGAGTTGTCCTAACCTCATACCCTTTACTCTACAAGAGACTTTTTGACCATGCAATTCAGACTTACAGCAGCCAGACCGGCTGGCAGTATGCTAGGCGGTGAGAAGCAGAAGAAGGAATAATCTTTCATTCCGTGAGTTTGGTAGGTGGGTTTTAGTTGCGTGATATTATATGCATTTAAAATGTTTAACTTTTTAAAAAATTGGGATATTCTGCAGAATGCTGTTGTATACTGTAACCTGAATTGCAACAAGGGCATGAAGGAGGCCCGAGGGGGCTTTGGATGCTACGGGACAGGCTGCCAGCAGGATCTGGTTAGCAGCATTTCCTGTAAAACCTGTCCACGATCACCTTAATAAGGGTTCAGTTCCAGAGAAGGAGACTCTTCCACTCTTTATTCCCTGCTTGGCATCACAAATACAGCAGATGGTGTGGGCACTGCTCACTCGCACGACCCATGGAGAGTGATGGGCTATGGTGCAGGGCCGTGACACACACACACGCTCTCAAGTCCCTGCCTTCTTCCCCTCACAACTATTGCACACTTACACGCAGTCACCCGCGGAGGCGGCAGCAAGGATGGAGATGAGGTTG
Source organism: Tiliqua scincoides (assembly GCF_035046505.1). Taxonomy (NCBI): domain Eukaryota; kingdom Metazoa; phylum Chordata; class Lepidosauria; order Squamata; family Scincidae; genus Tiliqua; species Tiliqua scincoides. The sequence goes on from NC_089825.1 coordinate 118,532,059, forward strand.
GGGGGCGAGTCGGGGTCCCCACTGAACCCAGACACCGGCGCTCGGCTCCCAGCCCGGTCCCGGCCTGTGACAAAGATGCCCACATCAGATATAGGGATCAGGGGTGAGGGAAGAGGAAGAGGGATGAGCAGCTCAGAGGTAGACATGGAGGGTATGGGGTTTTCCCCATACTACCCAGGGCAGGAGCAGAGGACTCAGACGGGAGGGAAGGGCAGGGATATGTTGGGAGCCATAATGGAAGAAGATGGGTGGGAGATGGAGCATGACATGGATTGGCAACAGTGTCTATGCTCTTTCCCCTCAGAGCCCCGCTCCTCCCAGGCTCACCGTGCAGCCGTTGCGAAGCAACCACGTAGCTGACAAGCGTCACATCGCTGGAACCACCTGACTCAAGTGGGATGGGGTGGACCCGGAAGTGCTCCAGCATGTCAAAGATGGTCTGGAACCAGAGATGCTGAACCCGGCATTGCCCATCCTCATTAAGGGAGAGGCGCAGGTGCTGGTGGTAGGAGAAGGCCGGGTGAGATCGCACTCATGAGCCACAGACCCAGCCTAAGCAGCACGTGCTCCCAACCCAAACCCAGCTCATACCTATATCCATGCACTTGCACTTACCTTGGCTTTCCCCTGGAAGTTAAAGGTGAGGACGTATTCACCACGGCGTGTCTCACTTTGCCGCACTAAGAAAACACCGTGACTGCTGGCTCCTCCTGCCAGGACCAGCTGGGCTGCTTTGAGACGAGACAGGGTGCCGTGGAACCATGGGTACTCCGAGAGGGGATGCTCTGTGTCACCAAGACTTCCCCCACCTGGGTCTGGCTCTCCTTGGAAGAGGAAGGAACCTGAAGCAGGAGAGAAGCAAGCCCATTCAAGGAATTCTAGAAGTGTGTCTGCTAGTTGCTTCTCTTACACTCTAACTCACTACAGCCTTCTCAGGAACTAGGAAAAGAACCCAAGAGTCCTGGTGTCCATTCCAAACCAATACCTGTGGTGTCAGGGGTTTCAGGGAAGGCTGTATGGAGAAGGCTGGTGGAAAAGGGCCCTTCGTCAATTGGTACCCGAGGAGGCAGCTCAGGAGGTAACAACTCCATTGACTCAAAGTGCGAGGCAGTGATGGAGACTGAGCTGGGGGACATGGAGGCCGAGGGGCGTTCCATCAGTCCACCATAGGCACCTGGGGAGACAGACCACACACCAGGTCACAGGCTGTGCATACACTTGACTTCCTAAAAATCACCAGTCTTCCTTTTCAAAAAGCTACATTAGAAAAAAAAAGTACATATTGCTGCATTTGAATAGAACATAAAATTTTAAAAATGGTCTTTCCAACAACAGAGCAACAGTTTTTCGTAGCTATTGTAATCTATGTAAATGTACATACGATTAACTGATCACAATTCAAACCAAGATGGAAAATGCTGTTTTTCTAAAAAAGCTTTGTATCCAAGTTACAAGACCCTTTACAAATCAACAAGCAGAAACAAAACAGAATTAAAAACAACAGGGAGTAAAATAAAGAAAAAATATTAATGTTGCCCCCAAAATCCCGAACAACAATTACAGATCTTGGCATATGACAAGTCTTCATTCATTATTTGGGTCCAAAGCATATACAAGTGTGTGTCACTTGACAGGGATACATTCTGGATCCCTGTTGTTATGCAATTAGGTCATTAAGCAAACATTCAGGCCAATCTAGTGTCTTTGTTGTGTAAATAAACACTCCCTGCCAGACAGTAGCTGGCTGCATAGGCTACTGGAGATAGACTGCCTCTTCTTTACATTGAGAGCCTCTTTGTTGTGTAAAGAGGCACTCTACTACAGGCTAAGGGAGACCTGACTGCCTCATTAAGAGCCTCTTTGTTGTGTTTTGACCACCATTGTATATGCGGTCCATTGTTAAGCAAAAGGTTGTTAAGTGATGCACACCTGTATTTGTTGCTAGGACTGCTGGTAAAAGAACAGAAGGAAAATCAGACAAATTCATGGAGAACAGAATGTATTAAGAATATTTAAATATGGCTTTTCAACATAAAGTTGGAAATCAGTTTCTACATCAACAGTTGCCAAACTGGAAACCACAGTGTTGTGAAAAAGCCCTCCTCGTTCAGAGCAGCGCTTACTGTTTCGCTGTGCTGCTCACAATCAGCCCACCCTATCTTTACAGACTGATACTCTGGGCAATTGCATCTACAGACCACTGTCCCAGCAGGCTTTGTGCCCGGATTTCCGGGCAGACACGACTGGACAGAGAAGAATGCTGTCAAGATTGGGTTGGCTGCTTCTGAGCAGCGTGGCTTAATGGTAAGCGCTGATGATGATGGGTTGCACCGGATCCATCCCATGGATCATAGTTTGTTGATCGAAATTATAACTCTTCAATAAGTACATATAACTCTGCATTTTCACTCTACATTTTTAAGCAGAAGCTGCAGAGATATGTCTGCATTTTCAGAAAATCCCAAGAGGAGTTACCTTCTTGAGATACGTGTGGACTTGCTGTACTTAACAATGGCCTGATTGGATGGGCGTTTTCTTTTTCCATGACTTTTCAGGTGCTAACTAACTTTTCAGGTGCTACCATCTCAATAAGAGTTTTATGACTTCATTTACGTACCACCCTTCTGTCAATGCAGTCAAGTGCACAGATTTAACACAACAAGCCATTAGGTTTATGGATGAACCAAAAAAAGAAAAATGAACAAGGAGGAAAAGGTGAATTCAGGTACAATCCTGGTGGGCACAACAACACGTTTGAAAGATAAAGTGCAGGAAGGGCCATAGCACTCACCCTGGCTGAGCTGTTCGCTGCTCTCACTTGGTACCATAGGAAGCTCCCGGCTGGGCATGCTCTCTGAATGGTTCATGCAGGGCTGCTCCAGACTGTCGGCGCTCTCTCTGAAGAGGGAAGTGCTATTAACTAAAATGGAACCTCCACGTTTACAGGCAATGTATCTTGGAGTACCAAGTGCTGGAGATACGCAACAGAGGAAGGCTAGGCTGACTGCTGGTCTAACCGCTTATCTGTACTAGAATCACAAGACATTACCCCCTTATGCCTCTCTCATTTGGGGGGCACAGTCACCCTGACATGGCTACAGAAACTCATGAAACAAAGGCAACTTCCTTATCTCAAGTCAAACCAATGGCCCATTTAGTTCAGTACTGTCTATACCAGGCAGTGGTTCTCTAAGATCCCAAGGAAAGAAGGCATTTCTGAGCTTCACCATCTAGTCTCTTTTTAACTGGAACCTGAACCAGAGACATTTTGTGTGTACAGCATGCCCTTTACCACTAAATTATGGCCCTCTCCCAAGGTTTTGAACAACTTACCCCAGGCCCATGCATTCCTGAATGTCTGCCAACCATGAGCGCATCTGCAGCGAGTCAACTGTTTCAAGGATATACTCTGATGAGCTTGACAGCTTGGGGGGGGGGGGAGGAAGTGAAAGAACCATCATATATTACATATAACTGAGAAAGATGAACCTTGCACCTAGATGCCTCCAAACCTTCCCATCCCAACCCCCCCCCCCAAAACAGAAGGAAATATCAACCCATCAATGAGAAAGGCAAGAAGAGTGAAATACAATCTATGCCAGGAAACAGCAGACTGAACAAATTGTTGAAACCCAAGACATTGAGAATAAATTAACCCCTGCTAATTGGGTAAGAGGCACTTTTTCAAGTGGGTGCTCCTTTTTTAGCAGGGGGAGAGTAACTGGCCCACCTCACCCCAGCACTGTCTGTTCTAGTGGCTGTCTGCTGGCATTCATTTGCATCTTTTTAGATTGTGAGCCCTTTTGGGACAGGGAGCCATTTAGTTATTTGATTTTTCTCTGTAAACCGCTTTGTGAACTTTTAGTTGAAAAGCAGTATATAAATACTGTTAATAATAACAATAACAATGTCTTCAAGAGTCATAACGAACTCACACACACATAATTCCATAAAGAAAGGGTCCCTCCAATCCATAAATTACTTTCTTAATGAGGGAACACAAGGAATCAAGAAGAGATCAAGCCCCACTCTGCTTGCCCTGTGAGAGAAGGAAGCCTTCTTGGTAGATGCTTACCTAGGTCCCATGTCCTTGGCCAGGTGCCTTTGCTGCTCAGGAGGAGGAAGTTGCTCAGGAAGAGCAGAGTGAGCGAATACTGCTGATGAGGGGGGGCTGTGCATCCACATGTCTCTCCTTGGCAGAAGTATGGGGCAAGGAGAAGGGTAAGCAAGTACTAAGAGCACACTCCAGTCACCACCACCTGTATTGGCTGCTGGTGGAAATGACCTTGCCTTGTGGGTGTCAAGATGGGGGGGGGGGGTGACTGCCTTGCTAATGGGTTGCCTTGCTAAGAGGGTAATGCATGACATGGCTCAAAGATTATAGTCACTGGGTAAACAAATCCTATGGTTATAGTTCTAACACATTTAAGACCTACAAGCTTTGCGCCTGCCCAGAACACACCAGGTTTCACTAGGGCTCTCAACAAGCCACAGCTGCTCTAACTCTCTCCATCCCAGCCTTTCCACTGACCTTGAGCACAAAAGTGTTCTCCTTATCAGGCATTTCTAGGGGAGTTGTTGTCCGCACATCCACGACGCAGGAGCAGGCAATGCTGACCCGTGGCTTTGATGCCTGGTGGTTAGAGTAGGAAAAGAGAAAGTTAAATTGATGCCCCTCAATTCCAAACCCCAGAAGTCCAAGCCTTTGACTTCCCCTCCGCCATCTCACTGCACCCCAAGGTTTTTCTTCCACCCTGACCCAATGCTCACCTTTGGTGGGATGTAGAACTCTAACAGGTAACCTTCCCCCTCCCCTTTTCCTGCTTTACGCAGGAGAAGACGGCATTTCTGCCAGCGCGTCCGGCTGCCCCCGCCTGCCCCATCGTCAGCTACAATGTAGTTCAGTAGGCCCTCCCGCCGCACGCTGGCCAGTTCCACTCGGAGGGTGGCCGGGGAGGCTTTGTTGAGCCGCAGGCGCTCAAATCGGTGAGTCCAGCGCTCAGAGTCACCACCCCCCGAAGAGTTGGAATTACTGTTGGCTCCAGTAGCTGCCTCCTCTCCGGCACTGGGAGATGACTCAGCAGAGGTCTTCCACTGCAGGATGCCCCGTACACTGCCTCGGACGCTACGGCTAACGTTGCGCAAGGAGAAGCGTTTCTTCAGCTTTGGTTTGGTGGTGGTCACTGCTGCCACAGTCGAAACATCTTCAGAGCTGCGGGACTGACTGCTGGAGAGGCCAGAGGGGGGCCCAAGAGGAGGTTCCACAGGGGAGGCAATGGATGAGTCGCTGCAGGTCTCAGAGAGGTCACGAGCAGAAGAGCAGCCAGTGAAGGGGGCGATGTCACACCTGGGGGGTGAGTCACTGGCATAGGCCCGACTCACTTCGGCCTCAAAGTGTTCCAAGAAGTGCTCGGCAAAGCGGCGTGAGAAAGCAGCTTCAGCTCCTGGCATGGCAAACTGGGGGTTCTCACCAAGGAAGGCCCGAAATCGACGGGCAAAGTCCACTGCAGCAGCACGAGCATGTGCCTCGCAGAATTCTCGCCAACCTGGGGAGGGGAGGGAGGAGGGCTCTCCTGCAGCCCCTCCCCCCACCGGTGACAAGGGTACCGCACTCCCATTCATGGTTGCCCGGGTGGGGCTGGATGGCAACACACCCAGTGCCAGGACTGGGCTGTTGCTAGTACCAGTGGCCTCGTGACCTGAAGAAATAGAGACAATTATTACAAAACTGTTATGGGGGGGGTGCAAACAACCTTCTCTGAGCTGCTATTGTGGCTCTTGGCACAGGGAAGAAAAAGATACCGAATAAAAAAATCCCACCAACAACAAGGAACAACTCACTGACATGGGGAACACCTGAGCATGTCATCCAAATCAACAGACAGAGATGCAACTAGTTTCATTACCTTGCACAGGACTCATTAAAGGTTCTTGTCAAAAAGGCAACCTAATTTCAGATGAACAGGCCCACTGGTAAATTGAGTAAGAGAACCCTTGTAGCAATCAGGCAGGCAGCACAAGAATTTAGGCAACAACAGAAAAGATCATAAGGACATCATGGGAGTTCTAGATCTGGAGCTCTGTACATGGTTCTCGCCTATAGGGAAAGCAACAACCCATGTTGACCCCAGGAATAAGCTTCCTTCCCTTATGAAGAGTGGCGACCAGAGGCTGGAAACCTTTTCTGATGTTAAAACTGGATTAGAACCTCAGGATGTGTCCAACAAAAGGAGCAGCCCACAGCTACTGAATGCAGAGAAGAATAACCATGTCATGACAGTCCTCCATATGGCTTAACAGTGTGATAAACTTCACTGCTAATCAACAAAATTATTTCAACTACTCTCTCTATTTTTTTTTTTTATTCTAAGGCCTTCAAAGTGGCTACAAATTGAAAAGATGAAAACAAATCCATAAAAATACACATGTACTCAATCAAAACCACAAGTTCCCTATGATAATAGCAAGAATTAGCATCAGGTGTTACTGCAACTCACCAGTACACTACTGACAAATTTCCAGCAGATCGCCCCAAACCTGCTGATTGCTGGGATTCTTCCCAAGGCTGCTGGGACTAGGCAGACCTTGGAAGGCACTGTATACATTTTCTTCAAATAGTGCAGACTCGGGTTTACTTAACACCAATTCGTTATGTCTGAACTACTATATTAAGAGATCCTAAGTATAACCTCCATTTGCCCCAACTCATTACAGCATTGTCCTGGAGTAACTGAAAGCCATTTTATCCAATGGGAACAGTAAATTCTAGTCCAATCAGCGCCCATTTCCTGTCTATTAGATCAGCAATGTCTCCAATAGTGCTGTTTCATGCAGTGCTCAACTTTTGGAATGTATTTCCCATGCTGTAATCACTCTTGCTTTGAAAATTCCACACACACTGGTAGACACAGAGATTCTGATAGAAACAAGGATACTAACTACACAAAGCCGATGTTAGCACACCTCAGGAATGAGTGACCAAGATAATTCCCCAACCTCATAACAATAAGAGTTCAGACTTCTCCATACTACCACTGGGGACTGTGGCTCAAGTGGACAGCACCTGCTTTGCATACAGGAAGTCCTAGGTTCAACCTCTGACATCTCCAGGTAGAGCTGGAAAAGACCCATGTGAAAACCCTGGAGAGCCTGTCAATCAACATAGGTAATACATGGACTACTCGGCTCAGTTTACGATTCTTCTCATGCTATGTAAACTGCTTCATGAACTTTTTGTTGAGAAGCAACATATTAATAATTCTTAACGTACATGGAAAGTACTCCTGCTTGGAAAGTTTACATAATTGGGGGGAAACTTCAAGTTTTCTCTGTGGAGGGAGTTTTTAACACAAGAAGGTACTTTCAACCCAGTAGTGCCATCTGCATCCTAAGCTGTTAACAAGCTCTTAAGAACATTGTACTGCACAAATACACTGCACATTTGCACACTGCAAATACAAATACTACACAAATACATGCACATTTCCATTAGCACTTGGTCTAACTTTTGTAAATCGCTTTGCAAAGTAATTGAAAAGCAGCATATAAATATGAAAAAACAAGCAAAAATGTATGCCTGACCAAGGTTTAATACAAGAATCTAACCCATTCCAAGGCAGGATTCTCAAAAGTTATACTTCCACTAAGAACCAAACCTTCCTTATGGGGAGATGCCCCCCCCTTGAGGTCAAGGGACAGCAGCCTACAGATAAAACACCCTTCAGTTCCCAGTGCTTTGTACTGCATCAGAAAGAGACTCTTCTAGGTTCTATGTATGATTTTGGAAACGAACAAGTCATTTTTGTAGCTTCTCCTGAATCACGATTTTATTAGTTTTTCCCTACAAGTGTATTCCTTTCTCTGAATTAACAGTAAATACTATTCAATTATAGTTAAACTGCTGAGCCTGTTGACCGCAAGGTTGGCAGTTTGAATCCATGTGGCCAGGTGAGCTCCCATTGTTTGTCCCAGCTCCTGCCAACCTAGCAGTTCAAAAGCATGTAAAAATGCAAGTAGATAAATAGGTATTACCTCGGTGGGAAGGTAATGGTGTTCCATGCGCTTAGGTCTAGTCAAGCCAGCTAGATGACCACAGAAACTATCTACGGACAAATGCCGGCTCTTTGGCTTAGAAACGGAGATGAGCATCACCCATGAGTTGAACATGACTAGGCTTAACACCAGGAGGAACCTTTACCTTTACTTATTCAATTTCCCTGTGCCAATATGCCAAACCCTCTGAACGTGAAATTCTACAACAGCCAAAGTGTCAGCAGGAAGGAAGGCATCAAGGTGTGACTGGTGGAGAAACTGATAAGAGTTTTATCTTTTCTGGTTGAAAACTTTATCTTATCTGGTTGAAGACCAGGAAACAGAGAGTGGGTGTCAAAGGGCAATTTTCACAATGGAGAGAGGTGAAAAGTGGAATACCCCAAAGATCTGTCCTGGGACCAGTGCTTTTCAACCTCTTCATAAATGACCTGGAGACAGTGGTGAGCAGTGAGGTGCCTAAGTTTGCAGACAACACCAAACTTTTCCGAGTGGTGAAGACCAGAAGTGATCGTGAGGAGCTCCAGAAGGATCTCTCCAAACTGGCAGAATGGGCAGCAAAATGGCAGGTGCGTTTCAATGTCAGTAAGTGTAAAGTCATGCACATTGGGGCAAAAAATCAAAACTTTAGATATAGGCTGATGGGTTCTGAGCTGTCTGTGACAGATCAGGAGAGAGATCTTGGGGTGGTGGTGGACAGGTCGATGAAAGTTTCAACCCAATGTGCGGCAGCAGTAAAGAAGGCCAATTCTATGCTTGGGATCATTAAAAAAGGTATTGAGAACAAAACGGCTAATATTATAATGCCGTTGTACAAATCGATGGTAAGGCAATACCTGGAGTATTGTGTCCCATTCTGGTCAACATATCTCAAAAAGGGCATAGAGGAAATGGAAAAGGTGCAAAAGAGAGCGATTAGGATGATTACTGGGCTGGGGCACCTTCCTTATGAGGAAAGGCTACGGCATTTGGGCCTCTTCAGCCTACAAAAGAGACACCTGAGGGAGGACATGATTGAGACATACAAAATTATGCATGGGAAGGATAAAGTGGATAGAGAGATGCTCTTTACACTCTCACATAACACCAGACCAGGGGACATCCACTAAAATTGAGTGTTGGGAGGGTTAGAACAGGTAAAAGAACATATTTCTTTACTCAGCGTGTGGTCAGTCTGTGGAACTCCTTGCCGCAGGATGTGGTGATGGCATCTGGCCTGGATGCCTTTAAAAGGGGATTGGACAAGTTCCTGGAGGAAAAATCCATTACGAGGTATAAGCCATGATGTGTATGTGCAACCTCCTGATTTTAGAAATGGGCTATGTCAGAAGGCCAGATGCAAGGGAGGGCACCAGGATGCAGGTCTCTTGTTATCTGGTGTGCTCCCTGGGGCATTTGGTGGGCCGCTGTGAGATACAGGAAGCTGGACTAGATGGGCCTATGGCCTGATCCAGTGGGGCTGTTCTTATGTTCTTAAGTTGTAATGGAGTCACATATGGAAAAAGCCTATTAATGCTGGATTGGGGACGGGGGGTTGGACTATCCAGGAACAGAATGTCACGCATCAACTGGGAGAACACAAGCAATGAATAGTCTGACATTCAAATTCCATATTAAAGGCATTGAAAAGGATAGACTCCTCAAGTCCTAAACTCAGGGGAGGACAAAATGACATTTTGTTTGTTTTAAATTAATTCAACATTTCTCACTTGCATGCCTGGGTCATCTCTAGCTGCACAGCTGCAAGAGAAAGAGAGCTCAAATCTCTGGATGTGATTTTTATTAAAAAGCAAAACAAATGCTAAAAGAAATGATTCCGAAATCAAACACTCCAGTTTGTACAAATACATCTTCCTAAACTATCCTCAGATGCATGTGGCGCATCTAGGGTGTGGCAAGTGGGGACATCTGCCCTGGGAATCACTTGCTGCACACGGGGGGGGGGGGGGATGCTGCACACAGACTTGCCCATATTCTACCAATGGTGTGTTTTTGCACCAGTTTTAGGGGACCTCCAGAAAAAAGTGAACATACACCATTTTTACAAGCACACTAAGGTTTTTGCAGCTGGATGAGTTTAAAGTATAATTTAACATGTTGCTGGAGTGCTTAAGCCACAGATTAAAATGCATCCTATAATGTATTTGAATCTGTGGTTTAAAGACTCTAGTAACATATTAAATTATGCTGTACATTATTTTTCGTTCCTTTTTAAAGGGGGGGGCATAGCATTAGTGGATTTCTGCATAAATTCACTTGGTGGGACAGTGCTGGCCTCTTCCCCATCTCTGGGCCTGCTGAATAAGTTCACTTGGGGGGATGAACAGAGATGGCTTCCCACCCGATGACCTCCCCTTCCCTGTTTGGGCAACGGCACAAGTGCAGTGCTTGCCATGGGTGCCCTTTACCTCTATATGCCAGTGCACACACACGCCTGGCTGGAAAAGAAGACCCGGGTGTTAAGCGTTTTAAATAATAAACACACACACACACACACACACAGTATATACATACACACACACAGCATACACATAGATATACACACATGTGTACACATATACATATACACGTGTGTAGACACACACACGTGACTACACACATATGCACACGTGTCTATACACGCACATATATACATATACTATATACATACATGTATCTACTCGCACACATATATGTGTGTGTACATACGTGCATGTGTGTGCGCGCGTGTATACACGCACACACGTGCACAAGAACACGCATGCAGCTGTGTGTACACGCACGACAGGAGCGCCGTGGAGGGGACGGCCCGCTTGCCTCGGCCTGGCCCGGCCCAGCCCGGCCCGCCTTCCCCGCCCCGTCGAACGGGTTCCTGGAGCGCGGCGGCGGCGCCCAAACCTCAGTGCCGGCAGAGCGGCAGCGCCGGCAGCAGCGCGAGGCGCCCGCGCGGGACGGGAAGGAGGCGCTCGGGGGGCCGCGCGGGCTTTGTGCGCTGTCACTCGCCGTTCGCTCACCATCCCAGCCGCGCCACCTCCGGGGAAGGGTCGGTCTGTCCGCCTCTCTCGCTGCCCTCGCCTTCCGCTTCCGGTCTCCCTTGTCGGCTGACTCCTTCCCCTTCCGCCTTCGTCAACGCCAATGGGGAACGGCGGCAGAGACGTTGTTTTTCAGTGTGGGACCATAGAGAGAGCGCCCAGAGAGGTCGCAGAGCAGTGACGTCACTGACAGTTAAGCCTCCCCGCGTCCCATTGGTTAAGGCTTTCGAGGGTTGCCAAGACAACCCGTGACGCCATAAGTCACTTCGGGCTTGCTTTTCTGAGTGGTCGCCCTGGCGACCGCGCAGCAGCAGGTGCAGCCCTATGCAAGAAGGAGACGGGTCTACTCAGAAGTAAGTCTCATTGTGTGCAAGGGACTTACTCCCAGGAAACTGCCTAGGACTGCAGCCTGAGAGCCCGAGCCTATGCACGCCTACATAGTAGTCAATAGGGCTTACTCCCAGGAAAGTGCACAGGATGGGGCTGTTAGTCAGCAATCCTGTGCACACTTACCTGGGAGTAAGTCCCATTGATTCTAATGGGACTTACTTCTGAGTAGACATGCATAGGATCAGGCTCTCAGGCTGCAATCCTAGCCACACTTATTGGGAGTTAGCCCCACTGACTCTAATGGGTCTTACTTCTGAGTAGGATAGGCTAGAAACCCTAAACATACCTTGAAATAACAGCATTAAACCATCATGTCATCAAGCAGTTTCCCAAACTGTGGGTAGGGACCCACCAGTAGGTCATGAGCCAATTTTTGGTGGGTTGTGAAAAGTTTTTGAAAGAATAATAATAATTTAAAAAAAACAAACACATTTGCAAGCACCATTGCCCAGTTTGCAGAAGAAAATCATGAGCCGGAATTCTAACCTGTGGTAGGAGGTGCCCCCAATTTCATACCCCCAATTAAAATGTCTCATTGTCTGATTTTCTCTACTAATTGGCATGCCTCAGATTATGTGTGAACCCAGCTTCAGCCTGTTGTCTGGCCTGGAAATCCCTAACTGCATGTCTTGCTGCTGTTCAACCTTCTGGCTACCCTGGAACGACTGTAAAGCAGTGTTTCTCAAACTGTGGGTCGGGACCCACCAGATGAGTCAGGAGTCAATATTTTAATTTTAATATATTAGACTTGATGCTCCCAAGGTATGTGACTGCATTTGGTAAAATGATACACATATGTACTTTTAACAGGCTACTATGTATATGCTTTTAACAAAGATAGTAAATGGGACTTACTCCTAGGTTTGGGTCAGATTGCATCCTAGTGTTATGCAGGATCCAAAGAGACCACTAACACCAAGCTAAGTTTAAGACTTTTTATTAGGAGGAATGGAACCTGAACCAAACAAATGGAAAGACCTTATTTCAAATTCCCCCAATTGAGAGAGGACCTGAGGCAGGCAAGCAGGAGGCAGCAGGACTTGAGGCAGGCCAAGGGCTGGAGGCTTGATGGAAGTTCCCCTCTGGTTCTCAGCTCCAGCAAGAGGCTCTCTCTCCCACAGAGCTCAGGATTCAGCTCTTCCCTGGTGGTCTCTCATCCTGTAGCTCGACCTTGAAGCTCCTTTCTGCAGCTTTTCCCTGGTGGTCTCTGTGCTGGTGCAGCCCCTTTTATACTCAGTGGCTCTGCACACAGCAGCCTCTACCTTTCCTCCAGTGGTACTGCAGCCTTCTCTCCTGCAGCACTTTTCCATTTGGTCCTCCAACACTCAAGGGCTTGTTACAAGGTACTCAGTTCACTTTCCTCAACAGTGAGCCCATTGGCTCAAACAAAATTTTATAATGATTGGCTCAGACAAACTCAGACTGACTGTCTATGGGCTCATGAAAGGCCCAGGCTACGATCCCCTCAGGCCAATTTACAGCAGTCAACTGAGCCCAAGTTCTGCACATATCACTAGGATTGTTAAAACTCTTCCTGCTTGATGGTCATTTCTGGTCATGACATCACTTCCGGTGGGTCCTGACAGATTCTCATTCTTAAATGTGGGTCCCGGTGCTAAACATTTGAGAACCACTGCTGTAAAGGTTTGGGGTAACAGTCCTTGAACTTCATTTCTAGGGGAAAATCTAGCAAATGTCTACATACAGTTATGATACGTAAGGTCACGAGCATCCCTGGGAACACAGGACTCAGATTATTGATTAATAATGTATTAATTTTTATTATTAATACATAAAAATATTTCTTCCTAGATCTCTCTCTTTTCTTTTTATCTAGTGGGTCACAATATATTGTCATTCTAAAAAGTGGGTCTTGGTGCTAAAAGGTTTGGGAAGCCCTGTCATAGAGTGTCACAGCTGGGACAAAACCCTCAGGCCAACCCCTCAGTCTCAGCTTCTCTGTTTCTCCCCTGAACCTTAAGGCTGTCCAGTAACTGACATTTGGACCTGACAGTTCTAACAGCTGTAGTTCTCCTGATTCGCAGACCTGAAGATCTCCTTCCACACATTCATAAACAAAGCAACAAGCATAACTAACAGATGCACCAAGAATCTCCACTTGACTCCAAGGCTGCACTCCTGTATCCCCTTATTTGGGAATAAGCCCCATTGAATTCACTTCTTTCCTATTTTTAAGTAGACATACATAAGATTGCACTAAGAGTCAATTACTTTGCTGCTCCTTTTTCTCTGTTGATCAGCCCCTGCTACCTCCAGAAAGAAATTCTCACAGGTAATTTGGGATATGCCAATTTGATGGACACCTGAAGTGTTGTCCTCGGCAGATGTGTATATCTGTCTCTCTATAATATACATTCATATACAAATGCAGGTCAAGATGAAAACGTATTTGTGAGGGAAGGAATGTTATTATAATTTGAAGCCAGAAGACTCAGCAAAGCAAGAGATGGAAATGGGCTATACTGTATCTATGTGTCTAAAAGCAAATAAGGTCAAATAGTGAACTGGCAAAGCAACAATGCACATAAACACTTTCTGTAGAGAAAGAATCACTCCCAATCTTATGCAGCCCAAATTATCAGATTGTCATCTGACATTTCAGTTCAGCATTTCTTCCTTGGAGTCTCCTTTTGAACCTTGATAACCTCAGAAGTGGGATGGGCATCTGTCAGGAGCAGGGCTTTTCCAGGAGTGGCCTTACTTCTCAAGTGAACTCCCTACACTTATAGCTCTGCCCTTTGTGAAAGATGTATTGAGCAACTCTGGGGAAAGGGGTATGGCATGCATAACTCTCTTTACTCAGTGTGTGGTTGGTCTGTGGAACTCATTGCCACAGGATGTGGTGATGGCATCTGGCCTATGTTATGGGCAGAACTTGAGAGGACCAGAGGGAAAACTGCTGCAGGAGAGGAGGCTGCAGTACCAGAAGAGGGAAGGTAGAGGCTGCTGTGTGCAGAGGCCTATAAAAGGGGCTGCACAAGTAAGGAGCAGCAGACCACTAGGGAAGAGCTGCTGTGAGGAGCCTTGGAGAGTGAGCTCTACAGAGGAAGGGGACCACCAGGAAAGCTGACCAGAGAAGGAGCTCCAGGAAGGAGCGAGCTGGGAGAGACCAAGCTGCAGAGCAGAGCTAAAACCTGAGAGCTGAGGAGGGAGCTGCAGGAAGGAGCCCCTGGGAGCCTTTGAGAACCAGGGAACAACCATCCATCCTTTGCCTCAAGTCCTGCTGCCTCCTGCCTGCCTAGTGTCTGCCTCAGGTGCTCACTCAATCAAGGAATTTGGAACAAGGTTGTTTTTATTTGGTTCAGGTTCCATTCCTTATAATAAAAGCCTTAAACTTACATTGGGGTCAGTGGTTTCTTTTGATCCCTGCAAAACAATTTTGGTGACCCAGATGGGACTTCCAGAGTGGGCTTAGCCTAGCTTGGCCCCCAGTGAAGTTCTGAACCCAGGGCAGGATCGGAAAGACACTACCCAACTTGGGTGATTGGTTTTGGGCTAAGGAAGTGGAAAGGTGTCCTATGGTTCTTGGTATACCTGATTGTTTTTTGAACTGCTAAGTTTATATGCTGATGTCTTATGCCTACGCTAATATTAGTTGCTTATGCCAATATCTAAATGTTTAGCTAGAGATTCATGCTAGTGTTGTGTGAATGTTGTATGCCTTGAAGTGAGTTTATGGGCTGAAAGGGGTGGATGCTTGCCTGGATTCCTTGTCTTCCCTGAAACCTTTCCTCCCTGTCCTTGAACACACTGTGGTGGGCAACCACCTAGGTGAGGCTTAAGCCTCGCCTACAGGTGGCTGATCGCCCCAGAGGTGTGAAGCAGGCTGCATCGCCCCACCATCCCTAATCCTCCAATTCCCTCCTTCCTCCCTGTCCTGTTTTAAGTGTTGCCAGGCTGTGAACCAGTCCTTGTCCCAGAGACATTCTGCCGTAAGCCCAGTATGGGTGTCCTAATTGGCATGGTGCTTGCGCTCCTGCTGAGAGCTTGGCTCAAAAGGGTGAGGAGTTAGTGGGCACTAGAAGGTCTGTTGGTCCGAGCAAGGTCCAAAGGCCGGCTGAGGTGGATGCCAAAGCACGCTTGGTTAACTGAGCACTGACAGTCTCTTAGGCTGGCGAGGCTTAAGGACAGGCTGCAAGGCAAGGTGCGTGGTTGGACTGGAAGCACTTCGCAGGGAACCTGAAAGGGGGACTGTGTGTGCTGATCACTGAAAGCCAAGGCAAAACCCTTATTCCCTTCTCCCCTCCAATTCAAGATGCCCCGGGAATCTGCAAGGAGGGGAAACCCTGAGACCAGGCTACTGAAAGCAAGTGGGGTCGGTTCCCTTTCTTCCCTTGCCTCACGAAGAGCTGATCACTCACCAAGAAGGGCAAGCAGAAGCTGAAGCGAAAGATTAAAAACTGAGCGAATGGAGGCATATTAGGCCATTGTGTCCAGTGTCAATCCTTGCATAGTCAGGCTGTACCTATTGCATTGTTCTGTGGGCAGAGGGCTGGGGAGTCGTGGACCTGGGAACCGGGAACAGAATGTTGTTTTAATGACTGGGAAGTGGTTGGTTGGTTGTTGGGGTGGAAGCTGGGAACGATTGTTGAAGGTCAGGTATCGTTGGCTTACCCACAGCCGGGAAGGCCATAGTTGTTGGTCTTAGCGAGCTCTGAAAAAGGGTGGACGCAGGAAGAACTTGGTCTGCCAGGCGTGCTCTGGGATAAGAGTGGGTGCCAGGGAAAGGCAGTTTTAAAAGGTACAAGGTTAAAGCCTGAAAATTTAAACATAGGTGGAGGATTCTCCCGCAAACAAATTTCCACAGAGACACCTGTGGGGAAAATTCTTGAGAGGTGGGGAATGCTTACCAGCTATTATAAGGATGCACAGAGAGCAAAAATAGTGAAGTTCTGTGTGGAAGTGTGGCCTAAACTTGATATTGGGTGGCCGAGGAATGGAACCTTTGACCTGAACCAAATAGCTAAATTAAAAGCAAAATTAAGGGAAAAAGGCAAATGGGGACAGCACCGTTATGCTGACTGTTGGGAGCTGGCAGGAAAACAAGAATCAGAGCAGGCAGAAAAACAGATGCTGTGCTGGGTCAAGAACCGCAGAACAGACGAATGGGACCCCGTGGACGAGGCTATTCATCTCTCCACATCCTGAGACATCTTCGGCCCAGAGGAAAAGACAAGCTCCACAGCAGCCCCAGAGGACAAGAGAACCACAGCTCCTGGACAAGGCATCAAAAGAAGAGGACCCCCTGGAGAAAGCAAACGGCGATTTTGAGTTTGGGAAATGGCTCACCTGAACAGACACTAACTGAGTTGAGAAGGCTGAAGAACATTGTAGCAGAGGCAATAGCCAGAACACCTGCCGGTCCATACCAGCCTCAGAGAAGGGTAACTAGGAGCACAGCATTGCAGGCTCCAATGAGGACTGTGCCTATTGCTGTTGAAGGACAGATACAAACCAAGATGGTTTATGTGCCCTTTTCCACCACAGACATCTTCAACTGGCAGGAGACAACACCACGGTTAAGGGATGATCCTGAAAGGGTCTTCAAACATTTTCAGCACCTATGACCCAATGTGGAGTGACTGCCAGACTCTGCTTGAGAACCTGTTAGCACCTGACAAGAGAAGATTGGTCACGTATGCTGCATGGAAATATGTGGAAGAACGGAGATGGAACTTGGCTGAGGCCCTGCCTGAAAGGGAACCTCATTGGGACTGTGAAACTTCTTCAGGAAGGGAAGCCCTGAACAACATGAGAGAGGCCATCCTCAATGGACTAAAGCAGGGGTGTCCAAAGTTTTTGGCAGGAGGGCCACAACATCTCTCTGACACTGCGTCGGGGGCCGGGGAAAGAAAGAATTAATTTACATTTAAAATTTGAATAAATTTACATAAGTTTACATAAATTAACATTAAAGATGAACTTATATGAATGAATGAAGGTCTTGCAATAGCTCAAGGCCTATAAAAGGCCTGGCACAAAGCAAGGCTGGCCTTTCCTTTGCTGCCACTACTCCATCACAGACATGAAACAGCAAGCAGTGGAGGAAGCCCTCATCCGACAGCTCATGTAAAAAGGTCAAACAGTTGCCTTCATGCTGAGAGCAGTTATGTCGGGCCAGTGCGGGCTGCAACAAATCTCTGGAGGGCCAGAGGCTCATTGGAGACTGGGGTCTCCCTGAGGGCCACATTGAGAGGCCTCGGGGGCCGCCTGTGGCCCCAGGGCCGGGGTTTGGGCACCCCTGGACTAAAGAATGCTGTGGGCAAGACCTTTAATTGGGATAAGGTCCATGGTTGTCTGCAGGAACCATACGAACACCCCTCTGACTTTTTATCCAGGCTGCTTACATCATTTGAGAGACATACAAGTATTGATCCTCACTTGGCAGAGAACCACACGTTTGTTAGCCAAGTCTATGCAGCCCAGTCAGCACCAGATATAAAGAGGAGGATACAAAACATAGAGGGCTTTGAAAGCAAGAGCTTAAGTGAACTATTGACAATTGCTACTCGTGTCTTTGTTAATAGGAGATCTCAAGAACCACCACCCAGAGACAAGAGAACCAACAAGAGAACGAGGCAGAGACAGACCTTGGAACATGGCTTATGAGGGCAGGGAAGTTGAGACTCCCTGGAGGAGGGTCGAGACTCCTTTCCAGGAACCCTGAAGAAGACTGGACTGTGACGAGTGCTCCTGGTGTCACAAAAGGGGACATTGGAGATGGGACTGCCCTGAGCAGGTGCCAGAGCATAAGCAGCAGCAATTTGGGAGGGCATCCCAAAACCAAATGTCTCAGACAGCACGAACACAATGACGCCAGAAGAGCCACGGGCTGAGGAACAAGAGCACAAGGACTGCTACAGATGTCACTGTGGAATGCTCACCTCAAGACCCTCAGGTTGTTTTGAGTATCGAAGGAAAGGACTTCAATTGCCTCATTGATTCAGGAGCAACTTATTCTGCATTGAACACTCCTCCACCACATACAGAAGTGATTGGAAATCAGGTAGATGTGGCAGGAATTGAGGGACAAGTGGAAACTTGTCAGTTTTTGGAACCGAAATGTCTAAGTTTAGAAGGGCAATATAACCTGAACCATTCGTTCCTATACACACCCTGGTGTCCAGTGAATTTGACGGGGAGAGACATGCTCTGCAAGCTGAGAGCTACAGTCAAGTTCACCCCAGACAAAATAGAACTGGTAGTACCTATACATCGCATGTACTTACTGGGGGAGTGGAAAGAGAAAGGAGCCTACCAAATGCTTGCTTACTCATTGCCTAACACTTTGAAGAAGAGAGTGAATTCAGAAGTATGGGACATTGAAAACTCAAAGGTAACTCCCTTGGTGCCTATTAAAATCAGAGTCAAGAGGGGGGCCCTGCTTCCAAAGATAAAGCAGCGACCATTATTGGATCAGATTGTCAAAGGACTGGAACCAATGATAAATACCTTGAGAATGAACTACTGGAACCCTGTATATCACATTGCAACACCCCAATTTTGGCAGTACCAAAACCTAAGAGGAATCCAGATGGTTCACCTGTTTACAGATTTGTACATGATCTAAGAGCCATAAATGCCATCGTGGAAGGGATGTATGCAGTAGTTCCTAATCCATTAACCATCTTCAATGGAATACCTGTGACAGCCTCACATTTTTCAGTAATTGATTTAAAAGATGCTTATTTCTCTGTACCTTTGGAGGAGGAAAGCAGACCCTCACACCAAGAGATCATCACAGCTGAGATGGACAGACCTGCCGCAAGGTTTTATCCACTCGCCCACAATCTTTGCTAGAGTGTTGGAAGCACACTTGGACCTATTAGAGATGCCAGAAGGAAGTAATCTCTTGCAATATGTTGATGATTTACTGGTAACAGGACACAATGAAATGACTTGTATAGAAGGCACAATACAACTGCTGAAGCATCTTGCCACTTGTGGTTACCATGCTTCCCCTGACAAATTGCAGTATTGTCAGCAAGAAGTCATGTATCTAGGACATGTGTTGAGACAAGGAGAGAGAGGACTTTCTCAGGGAAGAGTCAAGGTAATCGAAGATCTCTCCTTGCCCACTACCAAGAGAGGCTTGAGATGATTTTTGGGAATGACAGTATTGTCGTCCTTGGATCCCAGCCTATGGGGAATTAGCCAAGCCCCTATACAAGTTACTGACCACAGAATACAGTGAGCCAATAGTTTGGGAAAAAGAAGAAAGGAGAGCATTTGAACTATTAAAGAGTGCTATCAAGTCTGCACCTGCTGTCGGGATGCCCAATTATGAAAAACCATTCACTTTGTTCATACATGAAAAAGGTGGAGTTGCCTCAGGAGTTTTGGCTCAGAAACTTGGACCTACATATAGACCTGTGGGCTATTTTTCAAAGCAACTTGATCCAGTAGCATAGCAGCTGGATTTCCAGCATGTTTGAGGACCATGGCAGCTACAGCAACCATTTTAAAGGAGGCTCAGAAGGTAACAATGGGCTACCTGGTAATCAGCCAAGTGCCTCACGAAGTCCATACCATCTTGACACAGAAAGCTGCACAGTTCTTAACACCTGCGCGAACCACACAATGTGAGACCCTGATCATCGGAAATCCAAGTGTTAGCCTAGAGGTTTGTCATATGCTAAACCCTGCTACACTCTTACCTGAATTGGATAAAGGAGAACCTCAGCATTTCTGTTTAGAGGTTTTGGAGGATGAGACACCACTCAGAGCAGATCTTACTGATGTTGCTTTGGAGAATGTGAACTTAGAATTGTTTGCAGATGGATCCTCTTACATGGTGAATGGAAAAAGGCACACTGGCTATGCAGTAACAACTTTATTTGAGACTGTGGAAGCCAAGTCCTTACCTCCTAATCTGTCAGCCCAGGAAGCTGAATTGACCACTTTGACTTGTGCCTTGGAGGAAGAAAACTAATCACAGGAAAGAGACTTGGAAAGAGCTTCAGACAGCTGGGAAGCTGAAAGTCTGGATGGACTAAAATTCTTGTTTAAACGAAAGCCCACAGAGGTTGAGAAGGAAGTCTCAGGTGAAAGATCTGAAAGGAAACCGGACTATGGAGAACAATGCATTGCTCTGTTGTTTGGTTTATAGTTATGCTAGTTAACATTGATGGTTACAGTTTGAATTGTTTTGAAAATAGAAAAGATAATGGGGAAGGAATCTTCCTCTTATTGGGTCTGCAAACAGTCTGAAGTTGAACACAATTCTTCTAGGTGAAGAATGATGTTCAAGAGGGGGGAATGTTTTTATTTGTTTTTGATTTGGTTCAGGTTCCATTCCTCATAATAAAAGCCTTAAACTTACGTTGGGGTCAGTGGTTTCTTTTGATCCCTGCATAACACCTAGATGCCTTTAAAAGGGGATTGGACAAACTTCTGGAGGAAAAATCCATTACAGGTTACAAGGCATGATGTGTATGTGCAACCTCCTGATTCTAGAAATGGGCTATGTCAGAATGCCAGATGCAAGGGAGGGCACCAGGATGAGGTCTCTTGTTATCTGGTGTGCTCCCTGGGGCATTTGGTGGGCCGCTGTGAGATACAGGAAGCTGGACTAGATGGGCCTATGGCCTGATCCAGTGGGGCTGTTCTTATGTTACTATTTCAATAACTTCCACAACAACACACCATCAACTTTGCCAGCTAAAAAGAAATAAAGAACTGCATCATTGTGAATTGGTTGCAAACAACTGCTCAAGATTCTCTCAGCTGATGCACATCAATAGGTAGGTTCATGGTCAGGTACCAGTGCCACTATGTACAAGCTGCTTGAAACACTGAACAGTTAAAACTTGTTCAGGCACTCAGATTCCATGGGTGCTGGTACAGCACCCACAGAAGCTGCCTCAAAGACCCACACTGAAATTCCACCCTCCACGTCTGAAGAGGCAAAGGCCACTGTGCTTTGATGAGATCCTCCAAGTGAAGTGGAACACTGGGAGCACTTTTCAAATGTTATCATTAGTATGGAGAGGAAAGCATGGGGGGGGGGTATGATGAACATGCCTGAAAGGTCCACCATTATCCTGGGGCATCTAGCATTATTTCTTGCTGCATACAGTGTTTATCATTATTGGCAGGGGGCAGGTGTAGCAATTGAGAGTGCATCAGCACAGGGGTGGGACTTTCAGACATGTTCTTGGTCCCCTGACCATACCTTCCTCTTTGGGTGGAAAGTAATACCTGAAGAGGGGTTGGGCGTAGGGCTGCTAACTCTAACCGATGCTGTTTTGGGAGATTCCCCCACACACATACACACACACAAACATGATGTAATGTTAGAAACTCCTGGAGTTCATGTTAACATTTCTGGAATTGCTTTCAGTAGTCACCTAGATTGTGATTCCTGAAGACCCCAGACCAACCCTGGAGAGTTGGCAACTCCACTTGGGTACCCAGTGTATTACATCACAGGAAGTATCTCTCCCCAAGTCGAGTGTTTCTGTTTCCAGATCAGCTCTGTGTGGTGGGCAGGAGTATATGGAATTTCAGCATGCATCCATACATGGGCAAGGCTTAAAGAACACTTCTGTGAAGGCTATACATGGGATACAGCGTTCACAGAATATGAATGTCTGAACAGGGCTGTAATTTGAGTGGAAAAGGTAATGAGGATTATAGAAGATCAAGAAACAACAAATATGTGTAAGATGAGGGGTATGGGTACTCCTCATGCATGTGAGACCTCAACCTCTTCTTCTTGTTGCCAGAGTTGCCCTAAAAGCAGCTCAGGCACTCCCTTCTCCTCAACCTCCCTGCTCCGCCTGTGTCTTATGGAGATTCCTCTAAGGGCCCAATCCTATCCAAATTTCCAGTACTGACACAGCCACATTGCAGCCCCAAGGTAAAGGAACAAATGTTCCCTAACCTTCAGGAGGTGTCCATGAAACACCCCTCCCACCATTGTGCACACCCTTTGACATGGTTGCACCTGCACTGGAAAGTTGGATAGGTTTGGGTTTTTAAGTACAACTATATCCTCTTCCAGTTCCACCTCCTGACTTTTATTTATTTATTTGAAATATTTTTTAATCCTGCCTTTCCTCTGCCAGAGGAGACGCCCAAGGCAGCTTACAATTTATAGGAAAAAAAATATAATTTATAAAAACAATGGGGAAAAACACATACATACATACATACATACATACATACATACATACATACATACATACATACATACATACAAAAATGGGAGGAGGGCAAAACAGACATTCAAGGAATTGCTATAGAGGCACAGGAGGCAGACAACCCATCTGCAAGACAAAACAAAAAAAATTTTGAGCCCTTGCTGAAATGCCACAAGGGAGGGAATTGATCTTAAGTCCCTCAGTAGGGAGTCCATAATTGTGGTGCCACTACCAAGAAAGCTCATCCCCATGCCATCATCCTCCTAATTTGGAGAAAGGCAGCACTTGCAAAAAAGCCCCTTCAGATGACTTAAGAGGGAAGGCCAGAAAAATTTTGGAGAAGGCGGTCCCTCAGATAACTTGGACCCAAACCATGAAGGGCTTTAAAGCTCAAAACCAGCACCTTGAATTGGGACGGGAAGCGAATGGGCAGCCAGTGCAGTTGTTGAAGCAGCAGTTCAACAGAATCAAGCCTCCTAGCTCCAGTAACCACTCTGGCTGCCGCATTCTGCACTAACTGCAGCTTCTGAACCCATATCAAGGGAAGGCCCATGTAGAGCAAGTTACAGTAATCCAATCAGGAAGTCACTAGGGCATGGACCACCTTATGAGTAGGACCTCAAGATGGTTGCCTTCATGACCAGTTTGAAGGCTTCCTGAAGGTTGGCCCAGAGTGTTGCAAACATGATGTAATGCGTGTCTGCAATCTTGAGAGTCAGCATACAGTCCCAACATTGTCACTATGTCAAGTGAAAGGGATCCTGAAATCCCTTTTCTCACTTGGCAATGTAACTGTGGCCACTTTCCATGACACTGGATTTGTCAGGTTAGCACTCGGTCCCCATCAAACAACACTGACACAGCTGGATTTCTTAAAAAGTTTTTTTACTGTAAACTGCAGAACAGTGAGGTAAGTATTAACATATTCTCTGCAGGTTTGCTCCTCAGTGGGACTTTCCAGATGCTCTTCAGGGAATGCTTCTCATGTACCTTGGCCCTTCCCAACCAGCTATTCCCCAGAGCCAGTCTCTCTCCTCCATATTCTTTCCAACTGCCTCTTTTAACTGCTCTTTCCAAACATTTCAACTGCCCCTCCAACTGCCATTCCACCAAGTTCTCCTCTCCCAAAACGTGTCTCTGTTCCTCTCACCCTCTTCTTGCTTCCTGGGTGTGAGACATCAGTGCTGCTAACCACTGTACCCTGGCACCATAGTGGACAATGTGGAGCATGATCTCTCCACCCCAAAATACACCCTCTTGACAGACTTCAAGATGGTGGCCAAGGGGGCAGCGCGTGGGCTGTGGGTGCCTCACACAGTGGCAGCCTTTTTCAAAGGCTCCCTGCCCACTGCAGGCCCCTACTAGGAGTAAGCCCCACTGACTATAATGGGGCTTACTTCTGAGTAGACCTGCCTAGGCTGAGGCTCCAAGGCACTGAGGCAGCCTTCCTTTGGACTCTCAGCCTGACCAGGAGCCCACCAGGAAGGCCACTGGCTCTAGAGGTCACACCGCCCTTGAGGTCACAGAGGCCACGGCTGCCCTGTAAACCGATGGGCACTGAGGCGCCGGGGTCACCCGGGGTCACCCTTCACCCAGCCACATCCGGGATCTCTCGTCTCAGCGCCAAGCTCCGCCCCTGACGCATGCGCACTGGGAGGCGCCGGCTATTCGCTCCGAGACGCGACTCCCCTAGGCAGTGCGCAGGCGCGGAAGAAAGCCCCCTCTGCGTGGTGCGCATGCGCACAAGCCAGGCTTCTGGAACCCGGAGGCAGGCGCCCAGTCTTTTGTTTCCTTTATCCCCGCATGTGCGCTGAGCCTCCAGCGGAGGCCGGCCCAGGAGTCTCCGCCCAGGAACGGCAGCCCGCGCTTCTCGTCTTTGGAGAAGCGGGTCCGCGGAGGAGGAGGAAGAGCCGCCGGTGATCACAAGGGGGGAGCGCGCGCACGGCGGCGGCGGTAACGGACGTGCGCGGCGAGAGGTCGCGCGCCACGCGCAGGCGCAGAGCGAGGCCCCGCCCCCGACAGGGACTCATTGTACGGCCACCGGATTGACTCCTCGTCCACGCGGGGCCGAGGGGAGCCGGGCGCCCCCCCCCCGCGACGGCGGTTGGAGACCGTTGGCCCCCGCTCCTCCCCCTGCGCGAGCCGCCTCAGGGCCCTCAGCGTAGCGTCGCCTCCTGATTGGCTGAGGCGCGCGAGACTTCCAACTTCTTTCCTTCTCCCCTCCCCCTTTCTCTCGCTCCCTCTCCCCCCCGCAAGCGCGAGCTCGACGGCCGGCGACCAATAGGAGCGCGCCTCGCGCCTCGACGTCCAGTTGGGCCCAGGCCTCCGGCGGCCACTTCTCTCTGTGTTTGCTTGGTGCGCGCGCGCGCGGGAGCCGACCTCGCCTCCTCGCGAAGCCCGGCCTGCCGCCCCGGCTCGCTTCCCCTTCCGGGCCACCTGGAGCGCGCGCGGCGGCGGAGCACTGCCGGACTGCCGCGACACTCGCCCTGCCTGACCGCTGCGGCCTCGCCTCGCCTGTCGTCGGCGCGCGCTCGTCGCGCCCCCCAACGGCCCCGCGCGCGTGCTGAGGGGGCCCTCGAGCCCGCGGCGCCCGGCTCCATCCCGCGCCCACCGCCATGTTGAAGCAGCCGCTGCCTCCGCCCTCCCCGCAACCCGGCTCCCCCGGCTCGGGCCCCCCGCCGCCCACCACGCCGACGCCGCCTCCGCCGGCCGCAGCAGTCGCCGCCGCCTCTCGCAAGGCCAACCCGCCCCCCGCCAGCCCCAACGGCAGTCTCAGCCCCGGGGCCGCGGGAGCAGCGCGGGCCGCCGGCGTGGCGCCCCCCGGCAGCGGAGGGGGAGGCCCCCCTGGAGGGAGCGGCACCAGGTGAGGGCCGGCGCTCGGGAGGGGGGGGACGGTGGGTCGCGTGCACGCGCCGCGCGCTCCCGCCGCCCGGGGTTGAGGGAGGACTCGGTGGCCGGAGGGGGTGAGGGGCTGTGATAAGCGGAGTGCCTGGCCGGCCTCCGATTGGACGGCGCGCTGCCCAATCCGCGCCCCTCGCCAGCACTGGGGGTGAAGGGTTGGCAGTGCTGGGACGGAGCAGGCGGGCCGGCCCGCGAGGGCGGAAGAGGGCTGTTCTCTCGCCCCCCTTGCAGAAGGGCCCCCGGCCCCCACCCATGAGCCGCCCACTTGGACCTCTCTCAAGCAGCGCATCACGTGTTCCGAGGGCCTCCCCGACCGTCTGGGTCTTCAGGGGACGCACAGTTCTTCAGGCAAACCAGGAAGTGGTCTAGGCAGCCTCCCTGACCCACAGCGCACCCCTCCTTCCCCCCAGGCACAGCTGGAGCACAGCTCCGGTCACGTGGGCCGCAGGCTGGGCTCACCATGGGCTGTGTCTGGCCACCAGGCTGGGTTTGGGGCATCCCTGGCATAGAAAAGACTAGTTTCAGTTTCCTGCACTGTTCTCATTGTACCTGGTGGGGTTGGTTTTGTAAGTAAGTGCACCTGGGTTTGGATTGCATCAGGCTGTTCTAGATACCTTCTCACTCAGAGTAAGTCTAGTTTCTTTCCTTCCTTCCTTGGGGTTGCAGTTCTGTGAAGTGAGATGGGTTCTCAGTCCTGGCTGAGGCTCTTCTGCAGGCATAGTACTGTGAGAGTTAGCCCAGGATGAACGATTCCTCTTTGAGTTGTTGCTAACCCTGCCTTGTTACACCTATTTTTTGGCAGGGATGGGGCCAATCATGCATAAATGCATCCTGGGAACTGCCAGTTGCCACCTAGTAAAGATAATTTGTTTGGTGGAGTATCAAACTAAGATGTTCTTTTGAGATATTCTGGAACTCAAATGAAAAATTAGCTTCTACTTTTCCATGTTTAAATTGTATGGAGTTAACAGTGCAAATCTTAAGTGCGTCTTCAGAAGTAAGTCTCATTGTGTCTATTGACTTTCACTCTTAGGTAAGATGTATAGGATTTCACTATGAAACTGCAATCCTGAACATCCTTGCTTGAAAGTGAGCTCCAGTGAACATAGCGGAATGTACTTCTGAATAGATTCTGTATAAGGTGGTGCTATAAGGGTAGCAACCATGTTTCCAGTTTTAATAAGCTGAAAATAACTTCTAATCAGACTGGTCTGAGAGAGTGCAAGGTGCTCTGTTTGTGGCTAGGAAAAAGAAAACATTTCAGTGGTATAAGTGGTAGCATCAATTCTGAGAGATTTTCCAGAAGCAGGACAGGAGTTTTGAACTGCATTGGTCAGAAGAGAGCAAGGATTGTGGCTGAGGAATTCAGGAGTCCAGAAATTGATTCAGTAGAGCCTACACTAATTTAGCTCAGTTGCTATTGAACAATTTCCGTTCAAATGATTTTTTTCTTGCTCTTAATGTAGGTTTCTGCCAGCTGAGACTGAAAACTGTTATAGAATCTGAATGAAATTTTTTACCCAAAGCATTATATGAATAATATCTTTATGGATTCTTCTCCAGCATCTTTTTATCCAAAGTATAACTGAGGTGTTGGGATTCTCTGCCAGACTGCCACAAAATGTACTAGATTATATTCATATAAATACGAAATATAAAAAGCAAGGGTAGTATTTTGCCACCTGGGTGGTTAGTATACGCTTCTGCCCCTGTGAAGCTCCTTAAATACTCAGTTTTCATGAAGAAGTTTTTTTGTCCCATGTCCATGTTGTCCCATGTAGAGCAGCACTGGCTTATGGACATTCATTGTTCTAGAAGGCCTCCTTTTATCCTCTCCACAATACAATATTGATTTGCATTTTAATGTGTCATCTTGGATTAGAATGATTAAGCTCATGTTTGTATAACAAGTGGGGAACCGTTACATCCATGGTAGCCTGTTGGTATTGGCACGTGTGTGTGGTAGTGGCATTGCCTTCCTGTGAGTCACCTTTGTACCTTATTCATTTTCAGGAGCCAGAGCACAGGCAAAGGGCCTCCACAGTCTCCTGTAAGTATCTCTGTCTTCCCCTCAACCCCAGCTGGCCATTTTTGCATGTTTTGGCTTTTTACCTTTGTGATTTGCACAGCCATCTTCCCCATTCAGCAGAGGCATCCAAAGTGGCTTACAGCATAATTAAAACATAGAGAACAGTTTGAAAAAATTCAATACTAGATTCCTGAGCCCTGAAGATCCAAGTTGTGTTCTGATTTGAAGATATGCTGTTACTTTTTATGTCCAAACTGCAACATTTGTGTGTAAATATACTAAAAAAACAAAAGTTGGACATCTTCATGTTTGGTTAAATGCACTGCAAATGCATTTGGTTAAATGCACTATTGGTCATACCTCCTTTTTCAAGGACCCAGTGAATCTCGACCTTGCTGTGCTAATAGGATATGCAGGCACTTCCAGATATTAAAAAATTTCATATAGTTTGAATGTTGCTGGGTGCTTTCTTACATGTATTTCTACCCTGGGTTTTCTGTGGATTTGAACAGTATTTTTCAGTTGTCATTTAAATGCAAACAAAGCCACTTCCAATGGTTTAGCAATGGGAAGTCCTTTCTGCTGTGAATTTGCAAGTTTACTGGAACTGTTAGTCATAAAGGGTACCAACTATATTTAGAAATAGAGACTGAAGGTATTACAGCGAAAGAATACCCACAAACGGCAGGATTTATGTCCATTAGAGCAGAGTAATTTGGGTGTTCCACTGCTTCTCTGGCACAGATGTTGTAGTACTGTGTGCCTTTAAGCCAAGGTCCTATCTAGTCCAGCTTCCTGGATCTCAGAGTGGCCCACCACATGCCTCAGGGAGCACTCAACAAGATAACTGTATTTGGTAGCCATTCCCTTGCATCAGAGAGAGGCTACCTTTGAAACCTAGCAGTTACATATAATTTTCATGTCTTCTAACCTGTGAGGAACATATTGTCCATAAATCTGTCCAATTCTCTTTTAAAGACATCTGGCCATTTGCCATCACAACTTCCTGTGCAAGGAGTCCCACAGAGAATTACATGCTGTTTAAGAAATATTTTCTTTTGTCCATTCTAACTTGCCCGCCAATCATTTTTAGTGGATGTGCCTTGGTCCTGGTGCTGAGTGAGAGGAAAAGAAATTCTCTATCCTAGGGATGGCAAACATTTCATACAGTGGACTGAATAGCATTTATGGCACCTGATGAAGATGAGAAGTGATGTCATTTAGCAGGACGTGGCATCATTAACCCATTTTTGTCCAGCCCACAGGTGTACACATTTGGCCTCTGTTGTATATATGCAACTTTGGGCAGAAATGGCTTAAGTGGGTGACGGCCAGAAAGAAGCACTTTGTTTCTCACCTAAGAACTCATTAGCTGCCAATGACAGAAGAGAGAATATGCAAATCTTGATCAAATTTGCAAGATATGGAAAAGCCCAATTGTCAGGCAGGCTACCCTTTCATTAGTGCTGCTTCTGCTGAGGCATTACTTTGCAGCTCAGCGCTGACAGGGCCTCTGCAAAATGACACCTCTGTAGAAGTGTTACTACTGAAAGGGCAGCCTGTGTGATAATTGGGCTCTACCAGCACCTCTGCAACTTCTTCCTTCTTCCTTTCTCATGCTCTTGGTCTGCCCCTACCCTGTACTGTTCCTCACCTTCTGAGATCTACCATCTCTCTTTCCTAGCACCTTGGCAGAAAGCAGCGCTGCTGAAAGGGCAGTTCTGGGAGAGCCCAGTATCACGTGGTCCACCCTTTCAGCAGCACCACTTCTGCTGAGGCATTACTTTGCAGCTCAGCAACTGATAGCAGTGGTGGGAGAGCCCAGTTATCACGTGGGCCAAATAAAGAGCTTCTGTGGGCTACATCTGACCGTTGGGCCTTATTTGACACTTCTACTTTATCCATTCTAATTTCTCAATTTAAGATCCTCTGATCTTGGGATGGATGCGAGGCAACATTCTCTAAGCCAGGGGTGCTCAATAGGTCGATCGCGCTCGACAGGTCGATCGCGAGGGCGAAAATGAGTCGATCGCGGAGCTGCTCCAGCTGTTCCTGCAGTTCCGCGGCTTGGCCAGCAGGTGGCGCCGAAGAGCCGCCTTCTGGGTTCTGAGCTCACCTCCGAGCCTGCGCAGGGGCAGCCTAGAGTGCGACGAGGGTGCGCGCGTGCAGTTGCCGTTTGTCGCTCCGCTCGCACCCCCTCCCCCTCAGCGCCCGGGCTGGACAGGAGAGGCTGGAGCTGCGGCAGCGCTGGCTGCCGGACAAGGGTGGGTGGGTGGAGGGAGAAGAGAGCCTCACCTCCCCGCTGTGCAGCTTTTGTGAGAGGAAGCGCCCCTCTTTCCAACCCACCCCTAGGGTAGAGGGTGGCCTGGGCGCAGCCCTGGGCTGGAAGGTGAGCGGGCGGCGGGGTCCCTGCAGGCGGAGCGTGGGGGGCTGCGGGAGGGCAGCAGGTGGTCCAGGCTGCTCGCCTGCCCGCCCGCTCTGGGAGGCGTGACTGCTGCTGCTGCACCTGCACCTGCTGCTGGACCAGGCGGTCCCTCCCCCCTCCCTCCGCAGCCTGTGGGGAGGGGGCTGCCAGGGCAAGCCCGGCCACCTGCTCCTCTGCCGGTCCTCCTGCAGGCGTGGGGCTCCTGGCACGGGCCAGGCAGGTCGTCCCTGTGGAGGGGGCGAGCCTGTGCAGGGAAGGCGCTCTGCATGTGCTCAGGAGCACTTCCAGCCGGTGGCGTAGCTGGAGGGGGCAGGGCACCCAGTCTGGCGAGGGGAAAAACACTTTGCACATGCTCAGAGGTGGTGGCACAGCTGGAGGGGGGCGGTAGATCTCCAGGCCTTGCTGGGTTTCAAAGTAGCTCTCGAGCCAAAAAAGTGTGAGCACCCCTGCTCTAAGCCCATTTCTTTAGCTATTTCTTTAGACTTTTTTGCTACAGAAGGGAAATTGCTTCTAGCTGTGAATAAAAAATTCCTGTATTTCTTTTCTTACTCTTCTTCTAAGTGAGAATTCAAATGATTTAGCAGCTATATAAGTTTAAGATTGTTATTATTGTTGCATCAAGTGTTCTAGGTTCTTTTAGCTGTATACATAACAAGTGGAAGTATTAGAGTAGTAGTAAAGGCAGGGCATGTTTGCAAGCTTTCTGATGAGCCTTGTCTTTACTTCACTCCTTTTGTCACCAGGTCTTTGAGGGTGTCTATAACAATTCCCGAATGCTGCACTTCCTGACAGCAGTTGTGGTGAGTCTCCTAGAGATAAGAGAAATGAGAGGTTAGCTATGTGGGTGCATGGTTATTCAGTAGAAAGTGGAATTTCTTCCTGTCCAGTGTTAAGGGGGAAGCCTTGTTAGATGAGCATCTTTTAAGCTTTGCCATTTGCAGTACTTCCTGCAGATATTTTCTCCATTGGCTTTATGTAGGTTTGCTTCTGGGCACTTCTAACTACTCATGCCTGATAACTGCAAGCCGTTCAGGGACTTTGCAGATCCCTGTGATGCTCACTGGCAAATTCTGTCGACAGGATGGCATGGTTTAAACAGTGACTGTAGCATTCTCTCACTCACACACAGGTGTGTGTGTGAGTGAGAGAGATCTTTCACTTTTTTTTGATGCTGTAGTAGGTGGAGAAAGCTGCTCTCTGGATGAAGAAGGGGGTGCAGGCTTCAGTTTACATTTTCTAATGCTTCTAAACCCTGTTTTCACCATCTTGTTCCATTTTCAGGGCTCCACATGTGATGTGAAGGTGAAAAATGGAAGCACCTATGAGGGGATTTTTAAAACCCTAAGCTCCAAGGTGAGTGCTTGGCTTGCTGACTGGATTTCCCTGAAGCGCGCACATCTGGCCAGAAAAAGAGAGTTCTTAGTTGGTTTTGTTCTAGAAGGTGTGAAACGCATGCCATAGCACAAAAAATTAAGCACTTGGTGGCTTGAGAAGACAAGAGACCAAGCAGTGGCTAGTCCAGTGAGACGGTGTAACATGGATTTGCTTGTGCTTTCAGTTTCCTCCAGATGTGTGGGGTGTGTGTGGATATGCATACGTTGTATGTATTAATGGGGATTACTTTTGCAGTTTGAGCTGGCTGTGGATGCTGTGCACAAGAAGGTGCCTGACCAGTCATTAGGTCCCAGGAGAGAGGATATTGTGGACACAATGGTATTCAAGCCTGGTGATGTCATGCTGGTGCATTTTCGCAATGTTGACTTCAACTATGCCACCAAAGGTATTCAGTCTCAGTATAATAGCCTTGAGGCTTTATAGTATGGTTTGGACTGGGGAATAGAGAAGAGCTTGGAATCTCTCCTCCCTGATCTTCCCCTTTGGTCTGTATTTTAGATAAGTTTACGGATTCTGCCATTGCTATGAATTCCAAGGTGAATGGGGAGCACAAGGAAAAGGTGCTACAACGCTGGGAAGGGGGAGACAGCAACAGTGATGATTATGACTTGGAATCTGACATGGTGAGTCCTGGTTGGATTGAGGTAGCAAAAGAGGATTGTTTGGGGCTGGTGTTTTGCTAAAGCTGTTCTTGGGTCCAGCATCACAGGATGCCTAAAATATTGCTGTGTCTGTCATTGCAGTCTAATGGTTGGGACCCCAATGAGATGTTCAAGTTCAATGAAGAAAACTATGGTGTGAAGACCACCTACGACAGCAGTCTCTCCTCTTACACGTCAGTTACAATTTCAGTTGTTTTGTGTCTTTGGAGGTATAAGAAGGGAATGAAAGAGCCTTGCTTTGGAGAATTGATGCAACTAGAATATCTGTCAGAAACAATGAAAGATGCTTTCATTGTTAGTGTAAAATTGCCAGAGATACTTAGCTTAAATTCAAAAATTTTTTATATGTGTGTGTGCGTACACAAAAGCATAGTATTCGTCTTCCTAAGAAGTTCTCCTTCTGCAGAATCTGGCCTTATCTATAGCTGCAGTACCAGAGTACAAAAGGTGCTAGGATTGCACATGGGATGAACTCATTTGGGATATCTTCACTTGACCAAATTTGTCCCTACTTCAGCCAAGATCATTGTGTAGATCATAGAGAGTGTTGTTTGGTATCCAAGTCTCACCAGGCTCTGCACTGCCCTGTACAGAAGTACCTAGCTCAGCTGTTCCCAAACTCTGGGTCTATGGCCTACCAGTGGATCATTACCCAATTTTTTGGTGGTTTGTGAAACTGACAGGGTAAATTAGGCTATGTGTATTGGAGGTTAAATGATCTGCTACTTGGGGGGGGGGGAGCAGTCCTGCCCAATCACCATTATAGCCACAGAGGCTTAAACAGCTGGTAAAGTGAAACTCATTTAGGTGGCTCTGATGCTAAATAATTTTGGAACCACTGGCCTGGCTTCCTTTCATGTTGCCTAGGCTGCACTGGTTCATGGTATCGGAGCAATTAAATGGACAATCAATGATCTCTTTGTTTGTCATTAGCTTATATTTTTTCTTACTGCTGTTTGCTTTGTTTTATATTGTCTGTTTTTATTGACTTTTTATTGTTTAATCTGTATTTAGCACATTTTGTATTTTATCTATTTGTTGTTAGCTACCTTGAGTGCTCTTCTGGGAGAAAGGTGGATTACAAATCAAATAAATAATAATAAATAAGTACTTTTTTTCTGTTAGAGAACTTGTTATAAACCACATGAGACTTTCACCTTGTATACTCATGAAGTGTGATATCTTGTTTAGAGGCAGGGGAGAAACCTTCCATCATTGAGCTTTAATATGAAGGAAGTCTATAAAGTCGATAACCTTTCCTGATTGCACAGCTGTGCCAGTAAAGCTGTAACTATCTTTCAAGCTTGTAGCACTTGTTACATAGGTATGCTGTACGTACCAATTAATGGAGAAAACATTTTATTTCTTTGCATTAATTTCTGCGTGCATGGTTCTGGGTAGTGGAAGGTCAAATCCTGGTTGGAGTTAAACCAGAACTTAAGGTTCACATACCCTTAATTACCCAGATATACTAATTACCCAGAAATATTTCTAAATATTCATCTATTTTTGCATCCTATTTTTCAAAATCACAAAGCAGCTTACAAAAAGTGATACATTAAAGTTCAGAACAACTTACAATGCTGTGTATAGGGTAAAAAAAACAGAAAATAGATTAAAACCAATTTGAAACTCTGCATTGGCACTAAAAGGTTTTGAGACTAATCTAATTTGCAATTGAAGTTGGACAGAAAGGAAGGCAGTCAAGCTACACCACTAATGTGGGGGTGCTACTAAGAAAACCGTGTCTCTAGTATTCATCAGTCAGATTTCTGCTGGTGGCAGACCAGAAAGCAGGGCCTTCATCCTGATGTTTCTGTTCCTAGTGAGACAATAGATCTGACAGTAGATCTGTGGGTTCGGTAGCATGTGCTGGATGTGCCTTTTCATGCCTCTTTTCTCTCTGTACATGGCAGGGTGCCTCTTGAAAAAGATAATTCCGAGGAGTTCCGGCAGCGGGAGGCCAGGGCTGCCCAACTAGCACGGGAGATAGAGTCAAGCCCACAGTACCGATTGCGTATTGCTATGGAGAATGACGATGGGCGCACAGAAGAGGAGAAACACAGCTCTGTGCAAAGACAAGTCTCGGGGAGGGACAGCCCCAGTCTGGCATCCAGGTGAGGTGGTGACTCTGACCCTGGTGGAAAGGGTGGCAGTGACAGGCTGGCTTGGATGCAGTAACAGAATGCCTTCACTGATGTAGAACAGACAGTTTCCAGCTTTCTGGTTCACATTGCATCTTTTGGGAAGAAAAACAATTCCAGGTTCTGTTTCAAAAAGTTGGTGCTTAGAAACATAGTGATGGCTATTTGTCTGGGGCGTACTATCCTCTGTATGTTCAAGATTGACTGAAACCCCTTGTCTGTTTTCCCTCCTTGCTATGCTCGGGGTCAGAGTTCAAAAAACCGCTCTCCCATGATAACTTGCAGATATGTTGTCTGCTTTGCAGAGAGGGCAAATATGTACCACTTCCCCAACGTGTCAGAGAAGGTTCGCGAGGAGGTGTTCGCTGCAGTGGCTCCCGTGGTGGGAGGCCGGGCATGGGTTCCTTACCGCCCCGCGGAAGTCCACATCATCCAGATAGCAACACCGGCTCCATTCCAGAGCAGCGAGGCATCAATGGAGGTGAGCTGGACATCTTGGAAATGATGAGGTTTGGTGGAGTTGATGTGGTCATCCTCAGTCAGACAAAACAAGCTACCTACAGTGGCTGTGGAGTTTCCTCTTAGGGAGATGTTCAAGAAAAGCATTTTGATTGGATAGCTTTTCATTTTTCCCTACAGCTTTCCCTTTGAGGTTTCTGTCCTGGCTGTGGTGCGTGACATCTCTGCCACTTGCTACCTCAGGAAAGCTGTGTATGGCAAAGGGTTATTTGTGCCTGCCATTTACTATCTGTTTCTCTTGTTGCCTATTAGGTCCATCCAGAATGTCTCCAAAGTCTCAGCGACCCCTTCGAGTGACCAAGAGCATGTCTTCCCCCTCCAGTCGCCCCATGGAAGTCTCTGCTGCATCTTCTACAGGTAGAGCAGGCAGAGTGTGGCTGAGTCATTTTCTGAAGGCTGTAGTAAAATTTTGTGCCCTCGGGGTGCTGTTTCTATCTAAAATCTTTGCTTCTTCTATACAGTGGGCCGCCTCTATGCTCCACGCTCTCCTAAGTCTGCTTCAGCTGTGCCAGTCTCCTCCCAGGATCCTCCAGTGGGATCATCTGTCCCTGCGGCTCCTGTATCTCCCTCTGAATCGAGGCCTACTACAGAGTCTAGTGCTTCCCCAACCCCGCCTTCACCTAAGGTCCCAGGGTCTGCCCCTGTAGCTGTTGTTGAGGGTAAGGACAGGCTGGAGAAGCAAGTCTAATCTGCTACCAGTTAGGCAGTACAGATAGGCTGCAAGGAATAAAATTCCTCCCCTTTATTGTCCTCTTCTGGGGAACTGAGGGGTTTCTTATTCCCAGCCACTCCCCATTTAAGCATTTCCCTCATTCAAATATATTAGGTTTATTTAGCTTGAAGAATTTACACTGAGTGTAGATGAAGTCAGATTCCTTCTCAGTATGTAAAAAATTTGGTGGGAGTGAGGATGGGATGAGGCCACATACTCCATGTCCATTTTTGTTCTCTGGAAGCAGTCTCTCTGTGTGCCTCATTCCTTGTGAGGCATCAAGGAGTGTGTGCACTTAGTGGCTTTTTTCCCCTCTCTCTTCTCTCCACCCAGTTAAAGATGTGCCTAGCTCTGCCACCAAAGAACCCAGCAGAACCTTGGAGGTGATGGCACCCTCAGACTTGGTCAATAAGGCCAACAAAGGTTTGTGCCTTCTCCCTGCTTGTTTTTCTTAAAATATTAAAGCCCTGTTTCTTTGCTTTTTGAGAAGAATGTTGGGGATTCTGTGCACTCTCGTGTGTATGTGATTACATGCTCTCTCATTTTGAGCAGATAATGTCTTACTGAGTTTCCTTTGCAGCGCTTATCCTTTTCTAGTCTCATGTACTCCACTTTTTTCTTTCCTGTACTGTCTTTTTTTACCTGT
This sequence comes from Tiliqua scincoides, assembly GCF_035046505.1. Classification (NCBI taxonomy): domain Eukaryota; kingdom Metazoa; phylum Chordata; class Lepidosauria; order Squamata; family Scincidae; genus Tiliqua; species Tiliqua scincoides. The sequence goes on from NC_089825.1 coordinate 118,568,107, forward strand.
TACTATTTTGAACAAAGTGATTTTAGTTTTTTTTGTTACAGTAGGTGGTAGAGTCAACAAACTCCAGCCAGTTTTCCTAACTCCCACCAATAACACTACCCCCTCACATCATGCCCTCAATATAGGGAGGAAGGAAATATCTTACATTGTCTTGCTGCTTGTTTGACTTTAAAACATTTTCTTCTTCCGAGTGGGTTATGTGTGCCTGTTTCTAATGAGATCAGTACACGCTGTTTAGAGTTTAAAATAAACTATGAAAACCAAATCAGATTGTATTTTGTTGTATTTTAAAAAATACGAAGAGTCGGTTTTATTGGAATATCATCTTAATATTTTCATGTTGTGGAACTATACCTCTTCCATAATACCTCTTCCAAGGTTTCTTGCTTGTTCGTATGGGTTCAATTTTTCCAGCCCATGCTAAATGGTTTCCAGCTTTCTAGGGGATCCTTATCAACTTTCAGTCCATGCCATAAATTAAAAGAATGTGTTCGTTTACACATTGGTAATTACTGCCACAATACCAAATTTTAATAAGGGTTAAAAAAAATTCTGAGAGCATTTATGTAGCAGAGCTTGATCTCTGGCAAATATTTTCAAGATGTTGGGGCTTTTAATGCCTTTTCTTATACAGTTGTCCCGACATTCTTACTCTACTGTAGGACTCCAAAATGAGCAGAAGAGGAATCAGCTGGAGGAACTGCGCAAATTTGGAGCTCAGTTCAAGGTGAGGGTATTTCTCTCTTCACATACTGACTTGGACACCTCGTGTGGGAAGGCAATGTCGATTTCTGACCATAGTTGCTTACCCCATGTCTGTTTCCTCCAAGTTGCAGCCCAGCTCCTCCCCAGAAGCAACACTGGACCCTTTCCGGCCCAAAGAGGTTCTTGAAGGAAAAGTGAAGGACAAGCCCCCAGAGACATTGGTAGGAACAGGAGGTACATGTGAAGTGCCTGATGAATCCCTCAAGCCCAACCCAGAAGTGTCAGAGGGCAGCAGCAAGGAGGAGAAGGGGCCCTGTGAAGGCATGGAACGTCAGACCCAGACAGCCAGCCCTCTGGACAAAGGCGATGCAGATGACAAGGAGGACGGTCCTGTTTCGGAGTAAGTCTGTGGCAGACATATCATCAGATGCAGTGTTGCTGCATTGTTTTCCTGTAGATTCCTTATCTCATTTCTACTGTACCTCTTTCTCTAGACAGGTGAAGAAGTCGACACTCAACCCTAATGCAAAGGAATTCAATCCCTCAAAGACTCTTCTATCTGTGGTGAGTAATTGGAGGGGAAGACACTAGTTCTGGAACAGGCTTGTGTGGCTGTGTGTTCACCAGCTATATTGAGCCACAATTCCCTTAAATAGCTCAGTATCTGATCAGTACAACACTCCCTGTTAATCTTAATTCTTGTTTTTTGCATAGTTGTTCTTTTAATTGCCAATGTTTTAATTTTTTTATGTCAATGCAGAATAAGTCAACAAGTACACCCACGTCTCCAGGACCACGCACCCACTCTACACCCTCCATCCCAGTGATCACACCAGGGCAAAGTGGCATGTACAGTCCACAGTACATCTCCTACATCCCTCAAATCCATATGAGTCCAGCTGTGCAGGTGTGTGGTTGGTTTTGCATTTGGACAGAAGGTTGGCCTAGATAATCTTTGGTTCTGTCTAAGTTATGATCACTAAGGAGCAACTATGGAGCTAATAGGCTTTCCTCTATCTCCTGCAGGCACCTCAGATGTACCCGTACCCTGTTTCCAACTCAGTGCCTGGACAACCAGGCAAATATCGAGCCAAAGGTAAGTGGATGTTTGTGAGAGGGTTGCTATGAAAGTTATGGGAAAACACTGGCTCTGCCTGGTGGGCATGGGAGTGAACTGGGTTTCCTACCTGGACTTTCTCTGTATACAGGCTCCCTGCCCCCACAGCGTTCAGATCAGCACCAGCCAACATCAGCACCTCCTATTATGCAGGCGGCGGCAGCTGCAGGGCCCCCTCTGGTGGCTGCCACTCCATACTCCTCATATATTTCCTACAATCCCCAGCAGTTTACAGGGCAGCCAACCATGATGCAGCCCATGGCGCACTACCCCTCACAGGTGAGTATGGTATGTATGTGCTTTGTTGAAAACGGGTTCTGGTTTTCGGTCTCTTCTTGTGTGCTGGCCTATGTGTGTGTGTCCATGCTATAACGCATGTTCTTTCTTCCAGCCCGTCTTTGCTCCCATGCTGCAAAGCAACCCACGTATGATGACGTCTGGCAGCCACCCCCAGGCCATCGTCTCATCATCCACTCCCCAGTATCCCCCAGCAGAGCAGCCGACACCCCAGACTCTCTATGGTGAGTTTGCACTTCACCTGAAGGCACACTTGCTCTGCGCTTTCCTTCTCTCTCCCCCTTTTGCATAATTGACTGCTGCTTGCTACTTCTCTCCTCAGCCACAGTGCATCAGTCGTATCCCCACCATGCCACACAGCTGCATCCGCATCAGCCTCAACCAGCTACCACACCCACGGGCAACCAACAGCAAGCGCAACATGCCGCCCCCAGCCCTGTGCAGGTACCAGGAAAGGGGGGGGCACACAGGATGTCAGTTACTAGTATGGGAGGCACTTCTAATTGCTTGTCTTGCTCTTGCGCCATGCACAGTTTGATTTTGTGTTTGGGATTGGCCCTGGTGTTTGGTGTGTCCCTTCAAGTTCTGGTCTGAATATCCAACATTGCTTTGGAGGTGGTGAGCCCTCCAGCATTAGGTGTGGTAGTGTTGCCTTCTGTCTCTACCAGCAATTAGAGCTGCTGTCTGGAATGATAAGGCTTTTATATCATCTCCTTGGGTTTCAGGTTTCCCTCTTTTTCAGTATGGCAAGAGGGGACTTTTTAGCAACTTCAAAGTAGGGTTTTGGTGCAGGAGCTGGATTCAGCAAAGGTACTTGCATGTTATGGGGGAGGGATTCAAACACTGAAGAATGGACATAACTACTCTGTGACTTTACCAAACAGTCAAGGCCATTGGTTTTCTTATTGTGGCCTTCCAGCTACAGCAGTTAATCAACATTGAGGTTTTTTTTTTCCTGTTCCTAGTGTTTGGATTTGCAATCTGGTCTAGCATTACAGTGGTGGATCAGCTATGGGAAGGATGAACAAACACAAAATCTTTTCTCCAGACTTACTAGGTTTTTGATGATGGGGAAAAGGAAAGAGAACAGCAAGTTGCTTTAGGGAGAAGAGGGAGAGTGCCCAGTTTTTCCTTGTTTTACACTTGCAAGCATGGGAAGTCCTGTGGAGGGCTCACCAGACCTCCCAGGTCTGCAGCGCTGGCTGGAAGTAAATAGAAAACTCCTGGAGATCATGTTGCTGCCTTCCCCCCTCCGTCCCTTAAAGGGGCATTGGCCACTCATGACCACCAGTTTGGGAACCACTGGCCTAGCCTTTTGTGCCATGATAGTAGCAGAGAAGAGAGAGGAAAAGTGAGTATGATACCAGGCTTCGGTGGCTAAACTATTTGATCCTTATGCCATCTACCACAGCACCAGGCTGGACAACCACCTCATTTGGCCAGTGCCCAGCAGCAGCAGAACCTATACCACACAGCCACACTGACAGCTACGCCGCCTTCCATAACGCCAGGGCCCAGTGCTCAGTCTCCGCAGAGCAGCTTTCCCCAGCCGGCTGTCTACGCCATCCATGCCCATCAGCAGCTACAGCACGGCTACACCAACATGGCCCATGTTACCCAGGTGAGTTTGTTTGTGTCTGGAAAGAGGAAGCTATAGTCTTGGTCAGATCTAGTCTCCAAAGGAATGAACCACTGCAATTGTGGACCTGGCTCTGGTGCTGTCTGGTAGCACAGGACCACAAAATGTCAACCCTCCTTCCTGAAAAAGGCACTTCTGATTTTTGTGGAAAACTGGAAGTGCTGTTTTTCTGCATTCAGAAGGCCTTCTAGGGGCAGGCAGCCTCCCCTTCTGACGCCTCAAAAATGAACCTGAAAAAGAGAAAATGGCAGCGGGGGAAGGGTTGGGGTGGTGCCTGCCTGCAGGGTGCCACTCAAGGCATTTGCCCCCTCTGACCCCTCCAGGTATGCCAATGGCATCTCAGTTTGACAAATTGAGGAGTGGGTATACCCAACGAGATCCTTGTTTGAAAGACTCTTTTCGGTTGGCATGATCTTGTAAAGTTCAAGAAGTGTTTGACATTTAGAAAATGCAGCCTACAATGTATAGATGGAAATGTAATGCATGAGAAAACTCTTTAATCTACCTTTTTGCATACCTGAGCTAAGAAGTCATTTTGTTGTAATTGAACTGGCCAGCGTTGTAAGGACCCCCAGTGTTGTGTAGACCATAAAGCAGAATTTCTGCCCAGTACTCTGGAGGTTTAGAATTTGGGAAACCAAAAGTTCAACTTCTATAGCTGGAATAAATAGTTTACATGTGCATTTTTATAATTCATATGGTTTGTTTAAAGGGTGTAAATTAGCTTTTTTTGTGTGTGCAAGCACATGTGCTCACAAAATATTTAATGGCATGGAAAAGCCAGGACTCCTCCAACAAATTTAGAGGTAGCAGAAACGAAGCCTGTCCTGATTGCAGCAGTAGTGCACTTTGTTCTTTCCCCAAGTGCCACAGTTACTACAGTCCTGGTGTCTGGAAACATACTAGTCCAAAGCTGGACTGACACTTGAAGTAGAATCCAAATTCTTCATTGCCCCTCCCCTTTCTAAAGCATGTGCCTCTTTTCCCCCTCCACTGCTCACTGCTGTTTCAAACAGGTAAGTGCAGGAAGATTGCTGTGGGATTTTCTCTTCTGCTCCTAGCACCCTCTTGCTCAGCTGGGCAGTGGAGGGAGGAAGTAGTGACTGTAAGGTGGTGGGTGTGATCCTGTTAGGAATGCTTTAGGAGAGTGATCAGAGCAGGACTGTAGTCTCCACCAGCTATGCCACTGCCACAACAGCAGCAGAGTAGGATCAATTGCTAGTGGTCCTTATTGCCCTGATCCACTCAAAGTAGCCACTTCAGCCAGCCTTATGGCAGTGAAGGTCATATATGACTTTTTTGCGTTTCCTCCAGAAATCTTCGAACATGTACCCGTGTGATGCTCTACTTTATTAAAAGCTTAAGAATGTAGCCTTAAAAAAATGCCCAAACCTTGAAAGCTCAGACTGCCCTGGAACTGCGGCAGCTGGTACTGAACCCTGAATTGAATTGTGCTCAGTGGAGCAATATGGTTACTTGTAGAGGCTTGGAAACAATGATTGTCAACACATAACATTGATACTTGGTTTCCAGTTCTAGTCTATCATCCTATGTGCTTTAACTTCCCACTTGTCCTGCTCTTAGTAATCTCAATTTTGAAATTGGCACATTTTACATTGTTTGGCAAATATTATGTAGTCATTAGTGAGGACTAGTATACTATGTTTATCAGGTGTTTTTTGAAGAAGATAGTCTCAAAGTTCTAATGAAGTTCAGATAAGATTTCTGCTCCTTCAGTTGAATAAGTTGCCGAATTCTATTTTGCCACGCTGTGAAGATTTGGGACCCTTTCTTTGCCTACCGTTTCAGCTCACAAGGTACCACGTTAACCCTCTGTATGTAAAAATGTTGCTTTGCTCTTGAGCTGAAATCCCTTTTATCATCTCCATAGGCCCACGTGCAGACTGGAATTGCAGCTGCCCCACCACCTCACCCCGGAGCTCCACAGGTCATGCTGCTGCACCCCCCACAGACCCATGGTGGACCTCCCCAAGGAGGTGTGCCCCAGAGTGGTGTACCCACCCTTTCAGCCTCCACGCCTTCCCCCTACACTTATATAGGGCACCACCAAGGTGAGTCAAAGCAGGGAGTTGAAGAATAGAAAGTGGGGGGCCTGATGGGCTAGGCTCATTGCCTGGAGGGAATGTTAAGGAACATGGGTATTGTAGTTGGGCATAGGTGGGGAGATGCATGGCTCACTGGGCTGCGTCCCCTGTGAGATGTGGGTAGGTTTGGTAAGTTCTGGAATGTGTCTGTGCCTTCATATTCCTCACTACCTCTTTCTTTCTTTTCAGTTCAGTCTCATCCCTCCCAACAACTTCCATTCCACCCCCCTGGGAACTGATATCCACGCTTCTCCCTGTGACCTGAGACCCCAGCCAGCCTTGGCTCTGTTGCTGACCCCACGCCTGGGCCTGCCCTCATGCCCATGGCAGAGGCCCCTGGAGGGGTGCAATCTGGCCCGGTCCGGACCCCCCTCGCCAAGCACCTTCCTTTCCGTTGGTTTAGTGAAGCCCGCATGGGGCAGTCAGCCAGCGGGACGGAGCAGGGCCCCTTCCCCTTGCCTGGAGAAGGGCAGGGTTTCTTTTCTGTTATTTATGACTCCATTCGGGCTCTTAGAGCAAATGCCACTTCCCAGATTAACTTGACAAGGACATGACCAGATGGACAAACCTTGACTTTTTATTAAGTAAAAATATTTAAAAAGTTAAAAAAAACCAATAAAATTTTAAACTAACTAATGTTGGACTTGGGGTGACTGTGTATGGGGAGGACAGATTTCTAACCAGGAATTTGTTTTGTGGTTCTTCAAAGTTGGAGGGCAGGGATGGATGGGTTGAGTGCCCCCAGAACATCACCCATTAAGACTTGAGGAACTGTTTCAGAGGACAGACTGACAAACTGAGACTACTTTGATGCATCTAGTTCAGAGACTTCATCCCCCCTGCCCTGGAAATGGCTAAACCTATCAAAGGGTGACAATGGAAAACCCTAAAGCTATAGTTCTTGGTTTTAGAATCACTGACAGGAAAGTACTGCACATTATAGCCCAGTAATGTTACTTTTTATCCAAATAAACGTTCATTAGTGATTTTATTATAATCTGAAGTATTAAGCTTGAGATACATTTTGAGAATAGCAGGTATTGGCGCCTCTGAAATCTGTCTCATATCATTTATGAAATTAGTATTCCCCCCCCCCAATCCTGTCTCAGCAGCAACCTTTAGTGGTGGTTTCATTTTCCCACAAATTCTTGCAGAGGGGGGAAATAGGTCAAGAATCAAATCAAAATTTCTCCTCCCCACCAATTATGAAGCATTTAAGATTAGCTTTTACCAGCTACAAAATCTTAAATATGAAGTTCAGCCTTAAGATCATGACTTGAGGGGAAGTTACATAAGTTTTCATAAATGAATATATTAAAGATGAACTTATATGAATGAATGAAGGTCTTGCAATAGCTCAACGCCTATAACAGGCCTTGCACAAAGCAAGGTTGGCCTTTCCTTTGCTGCCACTACTGCATCACAGACATGAAACAGCAAGCAGTGGAGGAAGCTCTCATCCCACAGCTCACGCAAAAAGGACAAACAGTTGCCTTCATGCTGAGAGCAGTTGTGTCGGGCCAGTGTGGGCTCCAACAAATCTCTGGAGGGCCAGAGGCTCATTGGAGACTGGGGGCTCCCTGAGGGCCGCATTGAGAGGCCTCGTGGGCCGCATGTGGCCCCAGGGCCGGGGTTTGGGCACCCCTGACCTAAACTAAAATTGATGCATTACCTGCAGCTATTTTTATCAATGAGTGTCCAGTCAGCAGTCAGAGTGGTTTTATACACTTGACTATAAACAATGTACAGTTCATCTTGTTGATCTAGGCTTTTTTAATGACTGCATTTGTCTGAATGTGTGGTTGTACTATGCTGAAATCTTAAAGCTGCTGAGGAAAGGTAGGCTTTCTAGAGGGGTTAACTGTTAATCTTGTAGTGTCTTTGACCAGTTTTATTTCACAAAAGTTCTGTAGACTGTTCTTTACCAGATGTATAAAGTGAAACTGTCAGTAGGCATAAATTCCACCCAGCGGGGAGATTTGTTGCTACTATGGATAGTAGCAAACCCTACTCAAATCCCTGTCATGTCTATTACTCATCTCTTGTCATTTGCAGAAAGATGACCAGTACAGGCAGTGACATTTATGCTTAGCAGAGGACTTCTTGTTAGCATTCTGTTGCTTCTTGTAGTGTTCCTCTAGTAGCTAGACTAGGTTCTTGCTGTCTGCTACCTGTTCTGAAGGAAAATCTTCCTTTTGGGTAAGTGATGAGTCATGAGTGTGGCTGGGGAGGGAGAAATTTGGAACCTGAGAATAGAGGGGGACACCTATAAAGAGAAGCAGGAAGATTCCAGGTAGCTGAGATATAGCATCTGGTACAGCTCCTTCCCTCTGTCAAGCAGAGGTACACAATTTTATATTAAAACAAGTTACCATAATGTGGAACTTGCTTTAAAACATATGAGATACTACTGTTATACCATGGTATGGCAAACCACAATACTTTACCATGGCAACTGAAAAGCATAAATATTAGCAAACTAATTATTCCTTTAAAGCCATTTCTGTCCAACATTGTGTATACACAACAGAGATAAAATGCGTACACCTATGGACTGGGGGCAGAAATGGGTTAACATTGCATTAAAATATCAAGTTTTCAAGCTGTTTTTAGAGTTCTACTACTTCTGGCCTTAGTGACTTGCCCAGAATGTGGGCATAAATGGTGGCTTTCTGTGTTTACAAGTTTCATGAGTTGCTAGTTATGGATTGACTAGGTATTTCCATTCTACAATCTGCAAGTTGAAATTCTCCAATCTCTTCTCAGGAGTGCTAACGCTTGCCTTTGCAAGGGAGGGTGATTAAGCCCTCCCTTGTGGAGCAGTGTGTGTGTGAATATCAGACTGTTTCTAACTTTCTTCACAATGGAGAAAGTTAGCCTTTTCAGGGATGGAACCACCCCACGGAAGTTACTAGCCTAGTTTAACTTGGCAAAAGGCATTCCACATCCTTGGGAAGGAAGAGCAAGTACACATTTTGGGTGTGTTGCTGCTGCTTTGGTTACCTGTCCTTTGTTTGGAAAGAAGCCTACATTATTAAGATGAAGGCTGCTGATGAGTTAGCATACCAGTATAGGAACTAACCTACATACCCAGAAAATTGCAAGCAAGTCACTCAGAGGCTGGGAATACCAAGACTGTCATAGAAAAGAAAGGTTGCAGAAGTCAGCTGCCTCCACACAAGCAGAAGGTGGTGCTAATGAGATGCCTATACCATATATGGCTGATGGGTTGCAGTAACTGTGTCCAGTCAGTTATACTGTTTTTTTAGAAAGTTATCACGAGAGAGCAATTTTCAGCATTGAACAGGCATTGGTATTGGCCTGTGGAGAATTGTCACTTCCAGACTTGCCGCACCATCGCAGGGGCTCTAGCTGAACCTTTCACAAGCCTGGAGCTGATGAGAGGTTTCTGGAAAGCTACCTGAGGGCTGCTGTGGTGCGGACCCAGCAAAGAAGTCAAGAGGCAGGTGGAGGATGAGGACAGGTGAAGCTACCCCCTTCCTACTGCTGAACTCTGTGGCCTCATTCAACAAGTCTATAAGCAGCACAGTGGAGGAAGCATCGGGTGCTGATGAGCCCAGCCACACAGACTTCAAGAGCCAGTTTCATAAAGTGTATGGTGAAGAGGGTCTCCAGGAACCTAACCCCACGGGGGCCTTGTGATAGATGCTACAAGGCGTCACATTACATACGCGTTCCTAGCCCAATGGAGTAGTTGAAACAGTGCAAAAGCAGAAAAATAAGAATATAGCTATGTATCATGAAAACATTGCCTAACAGTAAGACTCAAAATCAGCTTTACATTCTTTTATTTAACCAACCAATCCTCCCCCCCCCCCAAAGAGCAGAACATGATCACAGATCAGGTAACCACTGGTTTACATTTTGAGTACAGTTTGAGAAAGTGGTGGTTTTCTGGGAAGCTGCCCATAACATTGATGCCTGCAATTGATATCTCCCCCCCCCCCCCCCGTTGTCCAAAAGTTTTAATTCCAGGTTTTACCAAGCTACCTGTGGGGTTGAAGACAACAGCTTTATGGAACATTCTTCAGAGACATGCAATTTTTAACTTGCCCACTTCTCCTCATCTCCTGGAGCCAATGCCAGTGTCTTTGTAACCACTCCAGTGCCAATGGTTTTGTGTCCATCTCTTAGGGTGAAGCGCTGTCCCTCTTCCAACACCATAGGCTGTCGCAAGACCAGAGTTATGGAGGTATCCTCACCTGGCATCACTAACTCCTAGTGAAGGGACACAGGCAACAGTCACTCTTAGAGGTGCCCCTGTACACAGGGCATATATCAAGAAGATTTTAGAAAAGATGCAAATTTAGAAGGGAAAAGAAGCCTCATAAGAGGCAACATTTGGAAAAGGGGAATCAACTGCTACACACCTTTCCCTCAGGCAATTCCACTCGGCAGGCCATGTCCCAAGTCAGAGAAAACATAACCGGTGTGAAGTTAGAAACAAAAGGCTTGTGACGACCACCTTCCTCTTTGCTCAGGACGTAAACCTAGAAAAGGGGAGATGTGTGTTTGCTTCAGCTGGAGCTACTGTATTGTAGCAAAGGCTCACAAATGCTTTTTGGCATTTTTTGATACAGGATAACTACCACCCAAAATGGCAGCAGATCCTCTGTGCTCCAAATGCAGTCTTAAAGATGGTCAGCATCCTCCCTCACCTCTTGCTACCCAGGCAGGAAAGGAGTTAGTGCAAAGAAACTCCCACATTAACATCTGAACCAATAAGCCCCTACTGTTTATTCATTTTTTACCCTGCCTTTTTACAAGAGTAAAAGATACATTCTAAAAAGCACTGAAAGCAAATGGCAGAATACTCAATAAAATTGTTTTGAAGAAGGTGCATACTAATAGTCTTTCATTTCCCTTTCATTTGCTTACTCAGGGCCCTATCCTATCCAACTTACCAGCACCGGCACAGCCCTGCGGCAAGGAAACAAATGCTCTCTTACCTTGAGGAGGCCTCTGTGACTGCCCAACCACAGCAGAATGCACCACACACCCCACTGGCATAGCTACTTCAGTGCTGGAAAGTTGAATAGGATTGGGCCCTCAGTCACCTGCTCCTGCATACCTGAGCCTCAACTTTCTGGTGTGGCTGGATGGAGCCTGGCTTGCACATGACCATCCCGCGCCGTACATCCTCCCGCTTCAGTCCTCGGACCAGAGCACCCAAGTTGTCACCTGCCTCTGCCCGATCCAGTTGTTTGTGGAACATTTCAACACCTGAAGCCAACAAAGTACGTACCATGATCCTGTATAGAAATTCTACAGAAGTGTATCTCAAACTGTGGGTCAGGACCACTAGGGTGGGTCACAAGCCAATTTCAGGTGGGTCCCCATTCATTTCAATATTTTCTTTTTAATATAGTAGACTTCATGGTATGTGATTACATTTGGGAAAATGTTACAGATCTATTCTTTAACAAGCTATTGTGTATATGCTTTTAATGATGACAGTGAATGGGACTTATTCCTGGGTAAGTGTGGGTAGGATTGCAGCCTAGGATTGTTAAAAATTTTCCTGCTTGATGTCACTTCCGGTGGGTCCTGACAGACTGTCATTCTGAAAAGTGGGTCCCAGTGCTAAAAGTTTGAGAACCACTGTTCTACAGTTTCCCTCTTCTCCAAATCACTGTTTCAGCCCTAGCCACCATTCCCCGTAGCAGCACAGGGATATTTGGCCCAGTCAAACCATGACAAAGAGCAGACTGGAGACAAAGCAATGGACAACTCGTACCTGTCACCACAGAGCGCAAACTCCGGCTGTGTCCCACAAATTCACATTCCTCCCCTTTCTTGACAATGCCACGTTCAAGGGTGCCTGTCACCACAGTGCCACGTCCTAGAACAAACAGGTTAAGATGTATAGGGTCCATACGGGGTGGGAGACAGTCGCCTATCACCGCAGGAGTCTAAATAGGGTTTCACAGCTTCTCCACAACAAGGATAGCCAACTTATAGGAATGATGAAGCCAGTACCTGGTATGGAGTAAATATGCTCTATGGGAAGCAGGAAAGGCTTGTCAAGCTGCCGCTCTGGCAGAGGAATGTATGTATCTACTGCATCCAACAGCTTCATGACTGAGTTCAAGCCCAACTCTGGGTTTCGGTGCTGCAAAAAAGCAAGGCGACAGCTTAACAAAGGGATGGATGTGTGGGAAATGCAAGGCAGAGCTAGCAACAGGTGATTGTGGCATTGGACACCTGTTGAAGGCTCACACCACAGCAGGAACTGCTGTTCCTCCTTATCAGAACCACCACCTGCTTGATCAGCATCTACTAGCCCAGAGGTCAATGACAACAGTAGTGAGAAGGAGCATCACTTGCTCACTGGCGGGCAAGCAGGTGATAATAATGGTGAGAAGCACCAATTAGTGAAAACAGTGGTGAAGGGAGGGTCCCATTGAAAACATCTTCCCTTATCCCATACCTGGAGCCAACACAAATATCACTTACCTCCAAGGCACAGAGAGCAGAGCCTGTGATCACAGGTGTCCTCTCCCCATCATAGCCAAACTCTGTGAGGAGTTCACGGATCTCCAGCTCCACCAACTCCAACATCTCCTTATCAACTGCATCAGCCTTGTTGATGTACACTACAATGTGCTTCACGCCAATCTGGGATAGGTAGGAGAGAAAGCAGAATGATGAGATGCAAATAGACATTACAGCCTTTTCTTAAGCAGGGCTAAGAGTCCAGATGTGTGCCACCACCTGCCACCAAATCTCACTGCCTTACCTGTTTAGCAAGCAGAAGATGTTCTCTTGTCTGTGGCATCTGTCCATCTGTTGCAGCCACCACCAGGATACAGCCATCCAGTGGGGCTGTCCCTGTAATCATATTCTAAAGAGAACAAGGGAGTTGGTTAGGCTTTGGTTTCTTGCGAACATGTAAGCCCCTGTCTATATCACTTGCATGCAATTATCTACTACAGAGAAAGTAAGTATTCCAGGTCTACTCTGTATATATAAATCCATATTGGAAATATCAAAAATTCTGGATGAGGAACAGGGAAGTATTCAGGTATTCCTTGGAATCCTGCTCCCTTGACACATACCTTGACATAATCGGCATGCCCAGGACAATCTGTGTGGGCATAATGGCGGTTGGCTGTTGAATATTCAACATGGGAAGCATTGATTGTGATTCCACGTGCCTTCTCCTCTGGGGCATTATCAATTTCTTCATATTTCTTGAACTGAGCACCCCCTGCCTCTGCAAGAACTGGGAGGAATAAAAATCAGAATTCCTGAGTTTTCTAGAAAAGAAAGCTGGATCGTCCAAATCAGACACACAAATATTTCACTCAAAAGGGCTGGAGGGCCAGCAACACCACCTATGACTTGGCTAGAGTGGGAGTGCATCAGTGGGCAAAGCCAAAGACCTCTTTAACTTACAGCATAAAAAACCCCTCTTTATTAATTTAGGTAATGCTTAGCTGCTTTGGAATCCTGTAGTATTCCTGCAAAAGGGCACAATTAAAAGATCAACAAACAAAAAATTACAAGCAGAGACAGTAGGTGAAATGAAGAGGCACCATTAAAACAAGAACCAGGTGAATTGCTGAAGTTGCAAGCAGACGATAGCAAGACAGCCACAGAGAGAGATGGCACAAACTGGGAGAACATCTGGAATCAACTCGCACTTCAACCCTTTCAGCTGCTCTCTGTAGCTTCTGTGTTTTAGGCACCTCAACTGCTTGTTCCCCATCCAGGCTTCTGCAGGGGAATGAGCAGATGAGGTGCAAAATAAGGGGAGAGCTCTGTTCATGCTACAAGATAAGAATCTTTTTGGTTTCATCGAAAATGGGTGAGGTACATAATGGCATATGTGGAACTAAGGATCAGGCAGAAAGCCTTTTGAGCCTGCATTTGGTCCCTGGCCTCAAGTTGCCAACCCAAGCCTAGAAGTTTATATTTAATATTTATTTATTTCAAACATTCATATTCCAGGTTTCAAATTGGTGGTTGGTTTAGGATTAAATACAATTACAAAGATAACTACAATCATAAAATAACCACATCGATTAAAACCAACAGCTACAAACAAAAACCCTTAAAAGTCCCGGGAGAACAAAAAAGTATACCCCCAGTACCCAAAAATTAATGGAGTAGATACCAGGAAAGAGGGAGATCCATAAATGGATGAATGGGTAGGCAGATCAAGACTGCTGGCCCTGTATATGACATTCAGATACAGAAACACAGTCAAGAGAATTAAAGGGGGACTAGGCAGCCACTTCTCAACCTACAAAATGGGATTTACCCATGTAACCATACCCCAGCCCCTTCTCTGAACTCTCACTTTTTGTGATGGCTGCCGTCAACGTGGTCTTGCCATGGTCCACATGTCCAATGGTCCCAACATTGACATGTGGCTTGTCCCTTACGTATGTTTTCTTTGCTTCAACTGCAAAACTTCGCACCAAGAAAGTTTGTTCGCAGGAGGCTGTGCAGGGCAGGAATGGCTGCAAGAAAACAGTCAAATTAAGAGGTTGCCAGCATCTTCTCTCTCTCTCTGGACTTGTGGTACACCCGCCCTGTACTGAAGCCCCCACTGTCCAAAGTCGTTTTCTCTTACCGTGGCAAGAATGCCCTGCAGGTGACGAGACAGGCAACCACGCAGGCCTACAATACACAAACAAAATGAGCGGTCACTCACCAACAAAAAATCTTGCCACCAATTTGCAGCAATGCTTACCTACTTTTATAAAACCTGGCAGTCTGTTATCTTGACATACACTGATCTTTTTTTGCCATCCCCATCGTCTCCTTTTGTGTCAATATTAAAAGAAATATGCTTTATGTCTTCCATGCACACTTAATGGTTTTTAAATAAACCATACACCAAACAGCAGCATTTGGCTTCTTGGTTAGCAGAGCATGTAGAAGAAAAGCTCCACATTAGGGCCTTACTGACACTACAGGTATGTGATATATTTTGGATGCTTCTGTCACACAGGTACATAATCAGCTTCCCCACTGTCTGGAAATGCAGAACATCCCATCCCATAAACTGCTGTCAAGCAGACCTCAGAATCAAAATGGAGTCTGCATGCATTCCAAGGCTGAAAGGTACAGGCTGAGAGAACAACACTCTCATCTAGTACATCAAGTTTCTCAGTGTCTGTCCCCTGCTGTACCACTCTGCATGGTCCACCTACTGGAAGTAACTAGTGATAATGTCATTGCCAGTTACGCCCAGATTGGGAAGCCAGACGAAATGTAACAAATACTGGTAAGAGGGTAGGGCTTTTTCAAGCATGCAAAAAGCACATGCTGGAGCTCTGCCTGCTGAGCCAAGTCCCATAGTGCTGCTTGTTGTATTGTCTTGCTGAACTTGGTGCCAACTGGCAGGGATCCCATGAGTACCACTGGATACCACCTCAAGTACCACTGGTGGTACGAGCACCACTGGTTGAGAAACACTGTAGTACATCACTGATAGCAGAGCCCAACACAGAGGAAAGACTCCCTTTTACAAACATCGCTGCACTACAAAGCATGCAAACCCAGAAGAGAAAGCAGAAGGCGCAAGGAGAGGGAGAGGAAACAATAGATAATACAGTGACTTGACTGCCTCACTGGACTAATTTTAATGGTCAGGATTTTCTTTTTTGTATTTATGTCTATGCCTAATAAAGGTTAATGAAATTGTTAGTTTTTGCTCTGTGATGGTGACGTTCCACTACATATTTTTTTTAGTGCCTTTTTGACCTTTCTACCTGTTGCTATACTTTGTACTTGATTACAAAGCTTTATTAGCCGCCATGGGCGCTTGCTTTGGCAAGGAAAAAGCAGGATATAAATTTCTTGAATACATCAATCTCTCTAACACAGGGAGTTCTGAACCAGGGTCCACAGGCAGGCTTCAGGAGTACACCGGGTGCAGGTGTATATGAGGGAGCTTCGGTGGGTGGGGAGGCAGGAGAGGCAGAGCCTCCCCACTGGAGTCCTTCGGTAAGCACTGCTGCCGTGTGAGACGCCCACAACCCACGCGCAGAGCATGAGGGTTGTGAGTGCTTGGGCACCTCACACGGCAATGGCACTTTCCGAAGGACTCCGGTGGGGAGGCTCTGGCTCCCCTCCCGCTGCATGCCCCTGATTTTATGTGATTATACATACAAGTGCATATGCATGTACATACACATACAAGTGCATGTGCAAGTGCATACAAGTGCATGTACACACAAGTGCATGTGCATGTACATACATGTGTGTACACACGCACTTTCAGAGCCTCCCCTCTTAGTGCTCCATCCCACTCTAAGCCACAATCTGCAGGCTGCCCGGCCCCAGCCCGTGCCTGGGTACCGTAATCCCCCGAATACTCAGCAGCCCCGCGAGGGCCCAGCCAGATGCGCCGCAGAGCCCCGCCAGCCAGAGGGGCTGTAATGCATCTAATAGCGGGGCACGCCAAGCGCGGAAGGTCACAGGCTCCTGTCGCTGCAGGGCCAGCGAGGCCAGGCCAGGCCAGGCCAGGCCAGGCCGGCGGCGGGAGGGATAACCGGCTGCCTCCCTCCACGGCTCCCCCCAACCACCCGCTCCCTTCAACGGACCGAAAACTCCATAAAGCCCTCCTCGCGCCACCAGCAGCGCGCGGCTCGCCATCTTGGCTCTCCCCGGAAGTGGCGTCACTCCCGGCGCGCGGAAGATCGAGCGCGAGACTAGAGAGGCACGTCCACCACCTCGACTTCCGGTAGACTCCAATGGACGCAAGTGACGCCGGTCTAGCCCGTCGGCGACCCTGTGAGGAAGCCTCTTTATGCGCTTTGCATGGAAAGCGGGACAGGGAAAGCAGCTCAAGCATTACAAGCTCATCGGCATGCGGGTGTGACTCTAGTCTTTTCCTCACTCTATAATCACCCGCCTAACTCCAGCACTTGTTAAGCCGTTTCCGGCCGTGGAGCAGATCCCGCACTGCGATTGCTTGTTTGGGGCGCCGTGACCGGACGCAGTGCTAAAAAGGGCGGGACCCCGATTGGCCGATAGACTAGCAACATCTAGACTCACACAAGCACACCAGCTTCTGTGCGGGTCACCATCGAGAGCTACATCAGAGCAACTGAGCGCTGTTTAGGCCTGAAGGAGTACCGCTAACTACACTTATGCTGCATTCCTGTCCACACCTACCTGGGAGCAAGCCCCATTGACTCTCATGGGACTTACTTCTGAGCAGGCAGGCATAGGACTGGGCTCTGAAGCGGCAACCCTCTCTACACTTTCCTGGGAGTAAGTCCCATTGACTACAATGGGACTTACTTCTGAGTAGACATGCCTAGGATTGAGCTCGGAGGTTTCAATCCTATCCACACTTTCCTGGAAGTAAGCCCCACTGACTATCATGGGACTTACTTCTGAGTAGACATGCATAGGCTTGTGCTCCTAGGGCCCCAATCTTGCCAACTTTCCATCACTGATTCAGCTGCAATGCAGCCCCGAGGTAAAGGAACAAACATTCCCTAACTTGAGGAAGCCTCTTCGACTTTCCCTCTGCCGCAGGATGCAGGGCATGCCCCGCTGCTGTGGCTGCATTGGCGCTGGAAAGTTGGGTAGGATTGGGCCCTGATTGGCTGCAACTTAAGCTGTATGGGCGGGACGGAACACAACACCTATATTTGGGTGGAAATCCACAACAGGCAGCAACAAATACTTCAGGGTTTTTGTTTTATAAAGTGAAACTGCTGCATTAGGATTCATCAGGAAGTTTCATTCTAGCCCTTCCAGCTGGAATCATGACTTTTGTTTCCTGTTCAACGCTTCATTCACGTAGCAAAGCTAGCCGGACAAACATCGGCACCAGCCCCCTGCTGCTGTTGTGCAGTGTCCCCAGTGCATTTCTTGTATACATTATAAAGCCATTTCTGCCCAACACTGCATATACGCAACAGGGATCAAATGTGTACACACACCTATGGGCTGGGCAGAAATGGGTTAAGCAAGCTTTACACAGAATTATC
This sequence comes from Tiliqua scincoides, assembly GCF_035046505.1. Classification (NCBI taxonomy): domain Eukaryota; kingdom Metazoa; phylum Chordata; class Lepidosauria; order Squamata; family Scincidae; genus Tiliqua; species Tiliqua scincoides. Next base: position 118,585,951 of record NC_089825.1, read on the forward strand.
ACAAACTGCACCTTTGGCATTTACAAGCACCTGACTCCACTGCTTATAATTTTTTCCCTTTATATTCATATCTGGCTGCCAACTGAAGATCATATTAATGCATCATTCAAAGGAGAATCTAGTTCACAAATGCCGGCAGCACAGTATGACACACACGTGATGAAATAGTTAACATTTGTGGTTTCTGGGAGACTTTTCCCTCCAATTCGAGATATGCAGGTTAGATGGGGAGGTGGCCAGTTGGAGACCTGGGGAAGGGGGGAAACAGAGGAGGGTCTCCAAGCCTGAGATTTTTCTCTCTGTCTCTTCTGGTGCTTCAGCCTGGCAAGTTCAGGGAGAGCCCACTCTCTGCAGAGCAGAGTGAAAGGCTGCCACCAACTAAACCCCACAAAAAAGTGGGTCTTACTTCCATAAACATGCACAGGATTGTGCGGTAAAAGTGTTAGGTCTTTAAGGTGCCACAAGACACTCACTGCACCTTCCCCTGCAAAATATATAGGGTTCTCACCATAGAGATGCCATGGGATACAGCAAAACTACATCCATAGAGAATAATGAACAATGGCAGCTTTCCATTTTTACTACAAGTTCCAGACGCTGAGACATTCTAACCTTTTTCAAACTGTACAGAAAAATGCCCTTTTTTAAGGGCTATGAGTTTCTTCTCAACAAAATGAAGCTCTACACATAGCTGCCTCCCACCCATGACCCACCTCCACAATTCACCCATCAGAAGAAGACTGCAGACCAGGCAGATATTAAAAAAAATCTCCTTTATTGTGCTCTGGAGGCTCCAGTGTCAGTCAGGATGAAAAAAGGAAATGAGATTTCAGCCACCCTACCTCCAGAGTTCCTGCACTCCTACCCCATTACAGAGGGATCCAGAAAGGCTCTGGAGGACAGAGATGACCCCTTTGGTACTTGGAAGGTCATTGTTTCCCTGAGGTTCCTGTAGTGCCAGGGAGCAGAAGAAGGGCAGGGCCCCAGCTCCCCAACCTCAGTCTAAGGCTTTGTCCCATCCTGGATGCTACAGGCTTCTCCCAGAGGGGGAACATCAGACTGCATCTGTAGTACAGGAAGGGGAGAGATAAGAAAGGCCAATGTGTTTCTCTCAAAACACCCTGGTGCATGACATCACCAAAACAGACTTACCCACATCTGGAAAGAGGACAGCAAATGTTAGACATGACTGTGCAAGGATGCCTTAGTGAAACCCATCCCAAAGCTCCCCATCCTTCTGATTCCTACCACACTGAGTTACAAGCACCACACTTCAGTAGCAAGCCTGCTCACTGTGATCAACATGAGCACCTGCCCATTCCTGCCCTAATCAAATGTGATTTTCTAACTCCTATTTACTATTGGAACTAGTTGGAGGTGTGTGCTCCAATTTAGCAAAGGATACCTCACTTTGGGACTGAGCCCCTTTTGGGAAGGGCAGAAAGTTATGCAGGAGACTGCTCAGTCCTTCTCACCAGCCCATATACTTTCAAGCTTATCTTTGCAGTCTTGAGGACTAGGAGGGTGATTTAAAAACCAAATCAAACTGAAAGGCAAGATGTCTACTTCTGTGTGGTCAGGACCAATTGCAAGAGATTCTAAGTGCAGCACTGAACATTTTATGAGTTATGTGGTTGAGAAAAAAGCATGAGAATCTTCCCAGTGCTCTGGTGACCAAAGTAAAATGTGCCACATTGGCAGAGGAGAGGAGGAATGAAAGGAGTAAATGCTGCAGTCACCTGGGGGCAAGTGCTGCTCATTACAGCCAAGTGACAAACAGTATCACTCCTGTGCAAAGGTGGGCAATGGACCAAATTGCCCAAGAACACTTCTGGAACAGGTGTTGGGGATTCTGACGTGGAAAGATGAGCTTTACACCTTTTCACCTCCTCCTTGACCCAGATATGCCAATGCCTGTCCCATTCAGTCATGATCCTCCCTTCCTCAAATTTTGAGTCCTTTCATCTCTAGGAAAAGACAGAATCTGAACTCATTCAAGTTCTGGGAGTGGGTGGCACTGAGCCATGGTTCTCAGATGGCAAGGCAGATTTTGGTAAGCAGGTAAAGGCACTTGCAAGTTTGAAAAAGTCACTGAATTTTCACCGAAGTTTTCAAAATCCAAAATTTCTAGTTTTCAGATTAAAAAACAAAGTTCAATTTTGAAAGACTATTTTAGAAATTAAATATGTATAATGGGTCATTTAAGTCAAGTGTTAATGACCACTTGTCAAATTCAATTAAATTCACACTCTGGTTTTCCAAGGTTTTGAAATTGAATATGCCTAAATTACAGAGGTGTTGGTAAATAATACAAACTAAAATTTCAATTTGAATTTCCTTTTGCAAATTCAAGTTAGGATACGGTTTTAGCTGCAGTTGCTGAACTACAGTAGTCCAGAAGTTTCAAAGACTTATCTGGCATCTTTGATTGGAACAAGAGTTGGAATATTGACCTACCAATCCCCAGTCAGTGCAACAGGAGTAGCTGCGGGTTCGCCCTTGTGGTGGGGAGGGAGACCCAATGGCTCTGAGGAAGAGTAGAGCAACTTAGAGGCTCTTAGCTTCTCTGAGGTCCCTCCCTTGGTGACCTTGCAACACATCATAAACACGTTTAATCCTGATCCCTCATTCTGCTTTTAATTTGAACTGGGAGATGAAGAAAATATCTTGCCACCCAAACTGCCCAGGGAGGCTGAAATGATTTCATCTTGGTCACGTTTACCTGAGTTGTGCCCCTCCAAGTCAAAGCACAGCCCAAGTATTGTGGCCTGCCAGGTATGTTCAGTCACTCTGGTTTTACAGGCCCTGGTAGCCATCAAAACCAAATGTTATACTAAATGTATGAAGTTGCCCTATATTGAGTCAGACCATTGGTCCATCTAGCTCAGTACTGTCAACCCTAACTAGCAATGGCTCTCTAGGGTCTCAGACAAGGATCTTTTTCCCAACCCTACGTAAAGATGTCAAGAATTGAGTCTGGGATGTTCTCCAGGCAAAGCAGGTGCTCTTTCACTCAGCTGGAATCCATAAAAAAGGTTGGCAACCTTCAGTCTTGAAAGACTATGGTATAAGCCTACAGCACCTGGTATTCCCAAGTGGTCTCCCATCCAAGTACTAACCAGGCCTGACCCTGCTTAGCTTCCAAGATCAGACAAGATCAGGCATGTGCAGGGTAACAGTTGCTGCTGGAATCCATAATGAGCCCTTAAAGGGAAGCCATTCATGGTTAGTTAGCTGCATTCAGTTTAGTGGATCATACAAGGAATAGCCCTGGCCTTGACTTAGGGAAGCTCATGGGGAAGAAGTCTGGTTTTGGTTTGGGGAAGCAAAATGATTCTCAAAAATAAAATTCGGGGGAGGAGAAGAAAAAGACAGTTGTGCACCTCTGAGTTCTAGTTACCTTCTCTTGCCCTTGCTGTAACCTCTCCATCTCACTTTGGATGCTATTCAGGGAGGCTGGGGATTGAGAGAGAGAGAAGAGGTTCAGTCCATGATGACAGCACAAAGCATAGAAATACACACAAACTCTGCATCTAAGAACTACTTACCTTGCAAGAGCTCTTCCAGCCAGAAGCAGCAGAGGTACGGTGAAGGAAGTGGAAGAGAAGGAGGAGAAAGAGTGGAAATTAATTACACACAAAGCACTGAAAAGATATTTCAAATTCCTGGGTCTGGGCATTACATTTCTAGCTGCCTAACCTTTGTGCCCAGAAACTCATTGATTCCAAGAGTGGAATCTCTCCAAGAGGTCCTTCATACATAACACCTGCATCTGGGGGCAGCCTTTCCCCCTGCCCACCTCTTTCCTCTTGCTCTCTTTCCAGGGCACCCTGCAGTCCTGACCGAGATGCCATCTCTTCATCCAGCCTTTCTCGCAGGGACACAATCTCGATGCGCAGGCGCTCGGCCTGATGTTCAGAAGCTCGGAACTGTGAAGCCGCCTCCTGCCTTAGACGGTGCACCAAGGCCTGCAGTTCCTAGGGAAGCAGGAAGTCAGAAAAGAGCCCCATCTTTCTGACCTTGTCATCCCCCGTCTGTCCAAGCACAAGGAACAGGCAGGTTGAAGTTACCGGGACAGTGCCAGGCAAGCTCTTGTTCTTCTCATCTGTTGGGTCAGGATCCTGGGCAGAAGCCCCACGCAGTCCCTCGTTCTCAGCATTGAGGCGCTGCACTTCATAGCTCAGGCGTTTGTGGGATACAGCCAGGTCAGACTAGAAGGCAAGCAAATGAGTAGGTGAGAAGCTAGGTGCTTCAGCTTTTGCTCTTGAACTGGGAATTTGAGGGACAATCAAAAAATTATGACCCTCATGAAGGCTCCTGAAGAGCACTTTGCCACAATGGTGGACATAGTGTTTAGAAGGCAGAGAACAGCCTCAAACCTGAACTGTTTCACCCACTATCAGAGGCTAGAAAAGATGCAAGAGCCCACAACCAGACAAAGCAGACTGTCCCAGTGCCAGGTAGCTCTTAGGAAATTTTTCCTCATGTCTAGCATGGATCTATGTTCCTGTAGTTTCAACTCATTGGTTCTTGTCCTGCCCTCAGAAGAGAGAAAGTCTTCCTTTTCTTCTGCATGGCAATCCTTCAGATACTTGAAGACAGCTATCATATCTCTCCTTACAGCGCAATCCTATCTTGCGCTGGAAAAGGCAGGCCAGGAGGCCTGTGCTGTATCCAGCACAAGACTGGGGCTAGAAGTGGCTCAGCCAGAGGCAAGGGGAAACTCTTCCTAAGTTTCCTAACTCTTCCACCGCCCCAATGGGTCTCTTTGGATTTGCGCCACTGCTCGGGGAACAGGGTTGGGATCCGGCATAACAACCAGATCCCAGTCCCATCTCCTGCTCCCCACCCACTCTTCCCCCGCCTCAGAACACCTCCCTCCCGCCTCCTCCCCACCCACCCCAGACCCTTGTGTCGGCCAAGCTCAGCAAACGCAACCCTCCCTTCCTAAGTTGCTGCAGAGGCTGGATGCAGCATCCACAAGCCAGAACGCGTCCCTGCGCCAGCTCAGCTGACTCTCAAGGAGGCGCAAACGTGCTTTACGGCATGTTTGCGGCCAGCCTAGTGTTCTAGTCTAAACCCACTGGGCTCTTGTCATCATTCCTCAAGGAGTGGTTCCCAGACCCTTCACCATCTTCGCTGCCCACCTCTGAACCATCTCCAGCTTACCAATGTCCTTCTTAAAACGTGGTGCCTGAAACTGGACTCAGTGTTCCAAGTGAGGACTGACCAGTGCAGAATAGAGCCCCCTCAGCACAACTCCAGCCTTGCCTGAGCCTCCCTCCCATTTCCCCCTGCTGGGTAGTGGCAAACCGTCACCCACAAACCACACTCACCAACTGCTCCTGAGTCTGACGTTGGGTTTCGCTCACTATGGTCTGGAGGCCCTGGAGAAGGCGCTCTGAGGTCTGAACCTGAGCCAAAACAACTTGGACCTGCTCAGAGGGAGAAAGAGAGAAGTGGATATTGTGGGGGCGCAGACGTGGATCAGGTTTCGTGCCCAGAACAATTTCTGACACACACACACCTGCTTGCCACATTCGTCATTGCTGCGTCTCAGTGCCTCCTCCAGGCTGGTCTTTTCCTGAGCTGCCTCTTCCAGAGCCTCACGCTGCTGCTGCAACTAGGAAAAGACCCATTGGGGGTGAGAAAGACTATCACAACCTCTCTATTCTAGAACACTGTTTCTCAAGGTTTGTCCTCTGCCGTACCCCTGACACGGTCCACCTATTTAAAGTACTACAAAAAATAATTGGCAATGACATCATCACCAGTTACTTCTGGGTTGGGAGGCCAGATGCAACACCAGTAAGAGGCTCAGGGTTGACAGAAGGGCTTTTCCTAGCCAGAAAAGCAAGCTTTGGAGCTCTGCCCACTGAGTTGAGCCTCCTACCACTGTTTCTTGCATTGCGTACCTGGTCTCACTGCTGGGCAGCAGGTGTCCAGGGATCCTGTGAGTACCACCAGACACCACCTCAAGTCCCACTGGTAGTACCCATACCACTGGTTGACAAACACTGTTCTAGAACATCCTCCCCATTATCCCCTCAATCCCAATGTCACAGATGATCCCTCTGGCATGAATGGCAATGGATGCAACACAGACGGACCAAATCTGGTGAAACAGAGTAGGATGATAGACTCCTTAAGAATTGCCCCATTGGATCTCAGCCAGCATTCTGCTTCTAAAGCAGCCAGACAGATGCCCCAAGGAAGGTGTGAAGTTGACAACTGTCCTGTTATTTGTCTCCAGTCACACACCTGTGAAATGGCTTTCCCCCATCTTAACAGACAGACGGACGGACGGACATGGACAGAAGGAGGGAGGGAGCGATGGTATCCACTTGCACCTGGACACGGGCTGTGCCCCTTCCTGTCTACTCACCATTCACTGACCTTTGCCCAGCACACACATACCTGGCTGTGCAGCTGTGCCCACTCTGCGTCAGGCACCAGTTGGTGCCCAACTGGTGGCAGGTAGATGGTCTCAGGCACCAGGGTCCCAGTGGAGGAGGCAACTGATGCCGTCTCAGGGCTTGGGGGACGTCTGCGCCGGACGGGAGGCCCAGGACTTGGTCCCAAGGAGGAAAAAGAGGCAATGGAGACACTGTCAAGGCCATGGGCAAATTTCTCAGCAACGCCTCCTTCTTCCAAAGTCACATGGTCATCTCCAGATGGGTCAGTAGGTGCAGCCTCAGGGTCAGCGAGTAGTGATTCAGATGAACTACATAAGGAGCGCTGAAGGAAAAGAAAAGGGAGTGAATAGGAGGCCCCTGGGGAGACAGAGTGCCCAAAATGAGCACAGCAAAGGCCATGGCTGACATCAGGGGCCCACTGGTCCCTAGGGGCCCAACTGGCCAACATCTGAAGCTCCCAATGTAGCCAGCAGTAGCCGCATGAATCACTTGCTTGAGCAACTCCTGTTGCTGCTGCCTTCTCCCGCCCTCTCCACCCAACACTGGGCTTCCTCAGAGGCATCTGCATCATTACCCTGCAAAGAAGCCCAGTGGCAGATGGGGATGGCGAGACAGTGGGCTGCTTGGCATCACTCTGCTCCCTTTTCCCAACTCATCCAGGTCAAAGAACCAGAGCAATCCTGGAGGGCATCTTCCTTCAGAGCTGCCAAAGCGCTGAGGGAGAAGCACCCTCCAACCACTCTGGGGGAGAAAGGTCTGTGTGTATATGCATACAATTGCTCTGAGGTTGAGGCCCAGAGCAGGGCCTGGTCCAAGGGCTTCCAAGACCCTGGTAAAGACCTGGCAAAGACCGAATCCTATAGCCAGATACCGGCCTGGTGTGTGGTTTGGGTTGGTGTTCCTGAGGGCCTGAAGATGGACCCACCAACGCCAGCCCTGCAATTTGGGGGCTAAAGCGGAACAGAGCTGCCAACTCACAACTGGGTTTCCATTCAAGACTCCTTTCATCTGATTTTACCAGACTTGCAGCTGTCCAGCAAGTTCTAGTTTGTCCTGCCATCACTCAGATGTCACTCAGTTTTGCCTTGCTTGCTACTGTGCTAGTGATTGAGAGAGAGAAGTGCATCACCCAGGTGCAAATCTGGGATCCTAAATTTCTAGCATCACCCACACCAAAGGTCCTGGGGCAATTTATTTTGGAGTCATCCCTACCCTGAGGCATCACCCTTTTCCTTCTTTCTTCAGCTACTTCCCAAATGCATTCTCAATTCTTTCCTGCTGGTTCCTGCTCCTCGGTGACCTATTCCTTCTTGCCGTCCAACCCCATCTCACCTGCTCACCCCGCAGCTCCTGAACAAGCCCCTCAGCATGTGCCAACTTCTCCTTCAGTTCAGCAATTTCCTGCTCCATTGGCAGCACAATGGCCCGGAGCCGCAGAGTGTCCTCCTGTGCCTAGAGGGAGACAGGAAAATACAAGAGTCTTGGCCCCATCTGAGCCCAGTGCCCATCACCAAAGCATCCTGGTTGCCTATCACAGTCCCACCTTTTCCATCTGTTTCTCCAGTGAGTCCAAGGGGCTGGTCCTTGGCAGTAGGCGACTCCAAGCATTCTCCCTGCTGTCACGGCCCAGAGCTGAGAGACGTGACTCATAGCTAGAGATGGTGTCTGCAGGAAGAGAACATACACGCATATGAGGCTAAGAAGTGAGGTTTCAAGGGTACAGGTAAGCCCAGCCCCACTCCCTCCCCACCCACCCCTGGCACTTGGGTTCCCCCACCTTTTAAGATTGTCTGCAGGGAAGCCACCTCCTCCTGGCACCGACGCCGGACAGCTTCTACAGCCTCATGTTTGGTGCTTTCACTCACAGCAGCCACGGCCCGGACAGTTTCTACTTCGGCCAATGCAGCTGCCAACTGGGCCTGCAGACTGCGGATTGTCTCTTCCGGGTCAGGATCTCTGGGGAGATCTGGGTTGGTGGGGATGCCCACCTCCTGCACCCTCTGAGGTTCTTGGAAAGGGAGAAAAATAAGGGTGGAGAATCAAAACTTGTTACATTTGAACCCCCAAGTCCTGCCAGTCCCTCAGCCCAACTTGACCTCAGATTCCCAGTTCGAACACTTTGACCGTTAAGAACATAAGAAGAAACGGGCTGGATCAGGCCCAAGGCCCATCTAGTCCAGCTTCCTGGATCTCACAGCGGCCCACCAGGTGCCTCAGGGAGCACACAAGACCACAGGAGACCTGCATCCTGGTGCCCTCCCTTGCACCTGGCATTCTAAAGCCAGGAGGCTGCACACACCCATCATGGCTTGTCACCTGTGATGGACTTTTCCTCCACCAATCTGCCCAATTCCCCCTTTGAAAGGCATCTAGTCCAGGTGCCACCCCCACATCCCGTGGCAAGGAGTTCCACATCCCCACCCCCAGCTGGCACCAGGCACCCTCATCCCCTCCGTGACGTCAACCACTTCCCCACTCTAGGAGCCACTCGAGGGGGCGTGGCTCTCCTTCGCCCCGCCCTCTTCCTTTCCCAGGCCCGCCGCAGAGAGGGGAGGGGGCGTCGCGCGGACCTTCCATCCCGCGGCGCGCGCTCTCAGCCGCCTGTCGCTTTCCCGGGAGCCGAGCGGAGGCGGAATCGCACGAGCGGAACCGGAAATAGCCGAAGAAGCACGGGAATGGCCGAGGGGTTGGCGAAGGGAGCCGGAAAGAGCCGAAAGGGAATGGAACGCCTGGCTCGGGGCAGGACTCTGCGGCTGCAGCAGGGACTGGAGCGGAGCGGTTGTGCAATGCGGGGGCTTTGCAGCAGCAGCAGCAGCAGCAGCAGCAGGGGAGGGAAGGGAAGCCCAGGCACCTTTTCCAGCGCAGGGTGTGCAATTTCCAGGCAGTCCTGAGCCTGCCACACTACGCTGCTCCTTCATCACAGTGTTTCTTAAATGGTGGGTCGGGACCCACTAGGTGGGTCGTGAACTCATTTCTGGCGGGTCCCCAGTAATTTCAGTGCGCATTTTATTTTTTCATATTCATCACAGTGTTTCTTAAACTGTGGGTTGGGACCCACTAGGTGGGTTGTGAGCCCATTTCCAGTGGGTCCCCTCTCATTTCAGTGTGCATTTTAGTTTTTCATATTCATCACAGTGTTTCTTGAACTGTGGGTTGGGACCCACTAGGTGGGTTGTGAGCCCATTTCCGGTGGGTCCCCATTCATTTCAGTGCTTTCTTTTTCATATATTAGACTTGATGCTGCCATGGTATGTGCAGGGCCAGGCCCCTAGGCTTTCAGGTATTTCGGGCCCCCTCCAGCTCAATCTTTCACACCACTTCAGCTGACGGCATCAACCTGCATAGCTGTAATGTACCCATTACAAATTCCATATAGTGCATCAGTGCTCAGCTCCGCACCATCTCCATGATATCACTGAGCCATTCTCCTGAACTCAGTCCTTAAAAGGAGATCATACCTGCCCCGAAAGCCATGTTGCTGCCTGGAGCTATTACCTGCCTCTAGTCAGTGTCCTTCAGGTGCTGACCCAGTGCTGGCACTCGTTCCTCCAAGGGTGCGGTAAACATGCTTTTTCAAGTGGTGTTCCTCTTATATTTAGCAGGGGCAGAGTAACTATCCCCTGTGACCCCAGCAGGGCATCTTTCCAGTGTCTGCTGCTAGTGTCTCTTCTGCATCTGTTTTTAGACAGTAAGTCCTTTGAGGACAGGGAATCATTTATTGATTGGTTGGAAAGCAGTATATAAATATTCTTGATGATAAAGCTCTAGCACTTCATTGGGCATTGATGTGGGACACCCTTTTGCTGCTGTAAGAAAAGCAAGAGACAAGACTGATGAAGAGGGGACTTTATTAGGACCCTAAAGTTGACCTCAGTATTCTATCCAAAAGCAATATACAGGGGGACCTCCAGATACCTGGATCTAATGTGCTTCGGTTTTTCATCCTACTGCTGCAGACAATATTGCCCCGTTCCATTCCCCAGCTCAGACCTGGCGATGGGAGCTCTGGCCACATTTTCCCTCCCTGGCAGCCATCAAGTCCAGTTTACTTCTGATTTGATCCAGGCTGCTAAGCACTCGCTCCAGTTTCACCATTACTTGGGAATCAGAGTGCGAGGGGCAGCTGTCAGGTGACTGTGGTGGTGTTGTGGTGGGCTTCGGAGCAATTATTCCTAGAGGACACAAAGCAGAGTTTCCCATCAGTGCAGTTCTTAGAAATCTCCTCCCCTCCCCAAGTGCCTAATGTGCAAAATCAGAAAGTGGCAGGGCTGAGCCCTTTCTGGAAGCTCTGCACCATAATCCTCCCATCAGCATTAGACTGATGCTGGTGTGAGGCAGCTCTCTCTCTCTCTCTCTCTCTCTCTCTCTCTCTCTCTCTCTCTCTGGCTGTGCACAAGTTATGGAACTTCTTCCCAAGAGAGACCTGCCTTGCCTCCTCCCTGGTGGTGTTTTGCTGCCAGATGAAGACTTTCCAGTTTAGACTGGCTAACATACCTGCTATGTGTTTGTATTTTTCACCCCAATACTGGTGTTTTAGGTCCCAATCCTATCCTACTTTCCAGCGCCGGTGCAATGCAGCCCTGAGGCAAGGGAGCAAATGTTGAAGCGGCCTCACCCTCCCACCACAGGATGCAGCCCACAACCCAATGGCATGGCTACACCAGGGCTGGAAAGTTGGATAGGATTGGGCCCTTATACTGCCATTCTAATTTGTTATTATTTTGCACTATTGTGAGGGGACTATCTCTTTGCTGCTATTTATTGTCCTCATTTTTTAAGCTTTCTTTTATGATGCCTTGGTTTTTAGTCTTTCTTCATGTCGTGAGTGGCCTTCAGTGTTTTAATACAATATAGAAAGACAGAATATAAATACTGTATGTAAAAATAGTCCCAGTTGTAGCTGTGGCTACTGATGTAGAATTGCCCTTTTTTCTGTAGAGGCTTCTGTATGACAGCCACTTGTTTTCGATTTGGTTTACAGCACCAACTAGCTCAATCCTTCTGGAGGTGGGGGGGTGTTGCACATGTTGATGAGTATTACAGTATTTTTCATTCAAGTGCTTATAAAAGTGAAGATGGCAGCCACCATCTCAAAAGAGGCATTCCCCATTCTTTCATATAAAGGAGAAGATGCCTCTTCTAAGGCAGTTCCTTCTATGATGCCCTCTTGCATCTCCTGTCATTAGTGATGATTTGGTTGGCAGGAACAAAAGAGTCTTTTCTGTTACAGCAACCATTGTGTGGAACTGCCTGCCTCAATAAATTTGCTTGGCCCTCTCCCTATTGTCTTTTTGCTACCTGGTTAAAATATTACTTTTTAGCCAAATGGTTAAACTTAAGTTCTTTTAGAGCCCAATCCTATACATGTCTACTGAAAAGTCAATGGGGCTTACTCCCAGGAAAGTGTGGACAGAATTGTAGCCTTAGTTGAGCAGGTGTCATGGTGTGTCCTCTTGTTTGGGTGTTATGGAAATCTATTACTGCTATGTTCGTTGCTTGTTGTTTGGGTTTTTTTTATTGTGGTTTTATCATTGAAATTTTGTGAATGACTTTGGACAACCCACTTCTGAAAGGGGAAGAGTGGGATGAAAATGTTTTGAATAAGTAAAAGAACATCAGTGTAAAAGAAACCATGCTTCTTGCTTCTTACTGTTTGACAAGTCTGCACCTAAAGCTGATTCTGATTGGCTAGTACACAGTCCCCAGTTATATCAATTACTGCTCTTTGCCCTGGCCCAGTCTCCAAATTCTCCTACCGTGGCTGGCACAAATCTTCTCTGCCAGCTGCGTCTCGATGCCCCGGAGGTCTGTAAAATGTCGCACTTTGATGATATGGTCTGTGGCAGGCTGGGAAGCAATGGCATGGAGCTCTCGCTGGGCAGTTCTGGTTAAGAATGCCAAACCAACCTATTCAGGAGATACAAAATAATTAAAGGATGCAGTACTGTCACTGTACCCAGGGGAGCTAAGTGGATGGGATAAAACTAAGGAGCAAGAGGCTTAAGGGTGCGTTGGATGTACATAATTTGAAAGGTGAGCTTGTGAAGGTGTACTCACTGCATTTTGTTCAGTATGATCTCCTTTTAAGGACTGGGTTCGGAAGACGCCTGTGATGTCATGGAGCTGGTGCTAAGCTGACCACTGATGCTGGCTGTACACTGTACTAAGAGGCTAGCTTCACGATTTCATGAAGAAACTTTCCCCTCTCTCACCAGTGCAATTTTTCAACTTTAACAAAAGAGATGGCATTGGTGGATTAAATAAAAAAGAGAAGAAGGAATGCTAACCAGTGCGGTTCACCAGAGCTCAGTCAGTCCTCCTTAGCATAACTAAGGGCACAATCCTAACCAACTTTCCAGCATTGATGCAGCTGTGTCCAGGGCATGCGCTGTATCCTGCAGTGCGGGAGAAGTCAGGATACCTCCACAAGGTAAGGGAATGTTTGTTCCCTAACCTTGGGGGTGCATTGTAGAAGCATCTGCTCTGGAAAGTTGGATAGGATTGGGCCCTAAGAGTGTAAAACATAGACCAGGGGTGTCAACATGAAACTATTTTGTTGACACGCGGCATGCCCCTTGATTCTTTAAGCCCTGCCCATCATCCATCCATCCAAACATAGTAGAAGTTGGCAACCTTCAGTCTCGAAAGACTATGGTATCGCGCTCTGAATGGTGGTTCTGGCACAGCGTCTAGTGTGGCAGAAAAGGCCGATTCGGGAGTGACAATCCCTTCCACACTGGTAGCAAGTGCAGTCTGTCCCTGGTCTGTCTCCCTGGCTATGGGCCTTCCTTCTTTGCCTCAGTCTGTTGGTCAAGTGTCTCTTCAAGCTGGGAAAGGCCATGCTGCACAGCCTGCCTCCAAGCGGGCCACTCAGAGGCCAGGGTTTCCCACTTGTTGAGGTCCACTCCTAAGGCCTTCAGATCCCTCTTGCAGATGTATTGCAGCTGTGGTCTACCTGTAGGGCGCTTTCCTTGAACAAGTTCTCCATAGAGGAGATCCTTTGGGATCCAAACATACATACTGATTATCATTACTGCCAAGTGAAGCAGTAAATTGGTTGCCTAAACAGACTTTAAGAATTCTTTCAAGCATTTTGATATTCCTCTATTAAAAATGTGCAAAATACAAATTTAATACAGTAATAATAAATGACCTGATGCTCAAAATTTCCATGGACACAAAAGATAATTTTTTTGAAGATTATCGCCAATTTGGACACGTGCTTTCAAAAATGCCACCCTGACATAGACTCTTATCCAAATTGTGTACCCTCCAAGCTTTCACCAATGAAAAGAAGGGACATTCTTGTAACAAGTCTTTGTTCTTCTAAAATCACGACCTGAGTTCTGTACTCCATCCCTATTACACATTGCTGAAGATTCTGCTCTGTTACCTGGTCATTAACTCCGCAGTAGTCTGTCAGTCCTTCTATGATTTAAAAGCCAAGGTGGGGTTTGTTCTTTTGGTTATTTATATCCACCACCAACACTATGAGACAGGAGATTCATGATGGCACAGAGAGCTAGCCAATCAGTGCAGTGCGTAGGTTCTTGGCCTGTGGGACACAGTGGAGCAGAGGCAGGCAGGCAGATAGTGAAAACATGGCTGGCCTTAGCTGCCAAAGCAAGGATTCCTACACAATCCCTTAGTCTCCTCTACCTCGTCTGCGTCTGATTGACCTTTCTCTGCTGGGGAAGATGGAAGACACAGCATTGGACAAGCTTCTAGGTGCAACTGTCTAGCAAAGCTTCATGCAGTGTGTATGCCTGGTGCTCTTTTGGAGGCTCTCCCTTGCCCCGTCACCACCACAAGAAACTGGGGTTAGGTTAAGAGAGTGCAATTTTTTGTCTAGAATATGCTGCCGCCTCCAACTTCCACCCCCAAGTGGATGCTTTCAGCTTATGTCCACTTGGGTCCAGTGGGACTGTGAATCCTCAGGGAGTGGATTGGCCCAGACTTATGGGAAGGGAAAAAAGGACAACGTGTATTTAGGAACAGAGAGAAAGGTAATCCGCACCCCAACAGCAAAGCGTGTTACTCCAGCTCGGTCGGCTTCTTCAACAACCTCTGCATACTCCAAGGGGTCCCCAGTTTTCTCCCCCTTCGTCACTATTACAAGGAACTTCTTGGCTGTGTTGCGGGCCCCTTTATTGGCAGCAAACAATTCCCTTTTAAAAGGGGGAGAGAGGGGAGGGACAAAGAGGTAGAGCAGTCATCTTTTCCCTACTGGTGCACCAGGCAGGCATTCAAGAGGTGAAGCTTTTTCTATCAGCATTGTATCTCCATGGCAGGAGAAGCACCTGTTGAAATTCTGCCCTGTCAGAAAAAAACAAGGCAATTCTGGATGGGGAGCAGGGAGGAAGAGAGAGAAGCAGAGATACCTACACAGCTTTCCTGATCCCGCTGGCCGTGTGTGTGGTACCTCCCAGCTGCCTAACTGAAGTGAGCAGGCGGCTGGGATCCCGGTTTCCCTGAAAGGTTCTGAAGTTAAAGTGTTCTTCGAAGGTATGGGAAAACTGTAGGAGAGAGAACTGGGGAGGGTGGAAAGAGATTAGTGGGGAAGGCTGAACATAGGACTGGTCCATCCATGAGATCAACTGTGACACATGCCTCAGGGAGCAGATTGGCAAGAGGTGGGGCTTCTCTTCTGCCATTTTTTTCTCAACCTGTTCTTCCTTTCCCAGGAGGAGCTATAGAGGCAGCTGCTCATTGCTGGGTGGCATTTGGAGCTCCATCTCAGGAGGCCGCAGGTCTTGGACCAGCCCTGATGGAAACCTTCTCCAATAGTTTCTTTTCATAGTTCCATCGGAATTGGTATTTTAATTGGGGGGGGGATTATTTTGCAGAAAAGATACTGTTTCCCCACCTCTGCAGCTGCCCTGCTCCAAGGGCCAGGATGCATTTTTTAAGTATGAATTTTTTAGGTATGGCTACTCGGTTGTGTTATTTCCATTTGGGTATAGTCAGTATTTTCCAGTTCACATTTGGTTACTGCTGTTGTTAAATAAGGCCAATATTTTGATGTCTCCAGTAGAAAGCCCAATCCATACTTATTGTCATAAAAACATAATACTGTACTAATAATGAGAAATTGAGCATTTGACTATGCGCTGCTCTATAACAGTAACTGCCTCATGGCCCAGAAGACCAGCTTCAGAGGGCCGTCCCTCCTCCTCGCAAGGCCTCGTTCTTTTAGTAATTTGTCTTCGATATTGGAGTACACAGTAAATAAAATAAGAAAAAACAGCAGTAGTGCCCCCAGCCAAATTGTCAGTCTGAGATGGGCTGCTCCACCCTGCCTGCATACCCTGAGTGTAAGACTGTTTTCCAGAAAGTTCCATCCCATCTCAAGATATCTGAGACCAACCTTGAGGGGTCAGATCCCATCCCCTGTTCCTTTCCCTTTATTACAGATAGCCCTACTGACCAGCGTGTTCTCGGGAAAACTTCTCATAGCGAGCACAAGAAATGTCTTCAGTTGTGAGAATTCTGCTGGGCGTATGCTGCTTGAGCCATCCATCAAGAAGACAATGTCCCTGGCATCATTGGCACACCCTGTTTGGGAAGGAAGCAAACCAGAGCAGTTTGTTCAAGGACAAAAATGTTCCTCTTCACATCCACAAAACTCCACAGCTCACCAGGATTTAATCTGAGATAGTTCAATGAAGGGTTGCCAACTTCTTTTTGGGCAGAGGTCTTGTGCCTTTAACAGCACTATGACAAGTAGAAATTCCGCAGGTACAGCTTTTTCCCTGGCCTGCTAGTCCTGGGGGAAAACCCATCTGCTAAATTTCTGCTAGTCTCACAAATGTTAAAGTTAGAGAGAACCCTTGCCTGAAAAAAAAGCAAAACTAGCAGCTTTCATTCAGCCTCTAAACCTTTCGGTACGATAGCTCAGCTCTGGAATATGAAATAATAATACACAGGAATGCTCCTGAGCATATGCAAACTGCTTTTCACACACACACACACACCCCGCCTCATTGGTCCTCTCATGACTGTTTTCTATGGAGGAAGAAACTTGTAGAATTCCATTCATGAAATGGGATGGTGTCTAGTTTGGCCCCATTTTACACAATCTCTATGCAGTCTACAGTGTTGCCTAGTTCATTCTGGTTCTGCTCATCTATACAGACCTCAACTCATCAGTGACTTGTGAAGTTTCACTTCCTCCATTGCAACCATAAGAACTTGAAACTTTCTTCAGAAAAAAAAAACGCAGACTTTCCAGGAAAGCTGAATTATAGGCAGCCCTGCACCTTTTGGCTTTTCCTCACTTCCACAAAATTGCAGTGTACATATTGCACCAACACATCAACATACAGTCCAATCCTCAGCATGTTTACCAAGTCCTACTCAGTTCAGAAAAGCTTACTCCCAGGTAACTGTGCAGCCTGTAGTCTTGTAGTTATAATGAAACCTTTCCACCTGAAATAAAGAACCTTTCCACCTTTCCGCCTAAAGAAAACACAGGTCATGGTTCAGGATGTGGACTCACCTCCCTGCATTACAATCTCTGCGCATGAACTGGAGGTTGTCCATGACTTTGTGTACCTAGGCTCAACGATCTCCGACACTCTTTCTCTCGATACTGAGCTAAACAAACGCATCGGTAAAGCAGCTACCACATTTTCCAGACTCACAAAGAGAGTCTGGTCCAGCAAGAAGCTGACGGAACATACCAAGATCCAGGTCTACAGAGCTTGCGTCCTGAGTACACTTCTGTACTGCAGCGAGTCATGGACTCTCCACTCACAACAGGAGAGGAAACTGAACGCTTTCCACATGGGCTGCCTCCAGCGCATTCTCGGCATCACCTGGCAGGACAAAGTTCCAAACAACACAGTCCTGGAACGTGCTGGAATTCCTAGCATGTATGCACTGCTGAAACAGAGACGCCTGCGTTGGCTCGGTCATGTCGTGAGAATGGATGATGGCCGGATCCCAAAGGATCTCCTCTATGGAGAACTCGTGCAAGGAAAGCGCCCTACAGGTAGACCACAGCTGCGATACAAGGACATCTGCAAGAGGGATCTGAAGGCCTTAGGGATGGACCTCAACAAGTGGGAAACCCTGGCCTCTGAGCGGTCCACTTGGAGGCAGGCTGTGCAGCATGGCCTTTCCCAGTTTGAAGAGACACTTTGCCAGCAGTCTGAGGCAAAGAGGCAAAGAAGGAAGGTCCATAGCCAGGGAGACAGACCAGGGACAGACTGCACTTGCTCCCAGTGTGGAAGGGATTTCACTCCCGGATTGGCCTTTTTAGCCACACTAGACGCTGTGCCAGAACCACCTTTCAGAGCGCGATACCATAGTCTTTCGAGACTGAAGGTTGCCAATACTGCCACCTGAAATCCTCTCACCCAGCAATCATTCCTCCTTTCTGCACATATTTTCCCCAACCCTAACTTACTCTCTTTTTCCTGGGTTCCCCTGGGATTCTCTGGATCAGACAAGGCATCTGAGAGATCAAAAATGTCTTTCTCGGATTCTGTGAGGGAGGAAAATAGGGTGAGCAGATGCCAAGACACTGTTGTGCAAGGAGAATATAAATGAATTACCCCCAGAGGAAGGGGTGCAAACATGAAATGCTGCTGTGTGTGTTTGCATACATGAAAATACATTCTTTGTGGGGCAGGATTTTGCATTTGTAAGACAGAGAGAGAATGAGATGGAACATTTCACATCAATCACCCTGTTCCTATTCCCCATCTATATGATTCATACATGCTGACTTTTTTGACTACATTATCCATATTATGACTTCAGTTGTAGTCTATGGCTTGATCTACTTCCTTAAGTGATCTGCTCTGCATGTGTTTTGAGATTCCTGCCAGACCCATCTGTCATGAATATGTAAAGTTTAGGCCTAGGTTAGCATGTGAAGCCTGAACCAAACTAAGTAACAGAGAAGTGGCTAGCAGTTCCAAGCTGCAAGAATGTGAGTAAACAAACAAAAAGATTGTTGTCTCTCCTTTGCTGGCCAGAAAGGACAGACAACAAGAATTACAACCCATTGGAATGTTTAACACCTCAGTAGACTGAGGGGTGCCTGATCAAGTGGAATGGAATGCAGCTATGGATCTCCAGTTGGGAGGGGTAAGAACTAGGAGGGCTAGCAACCAGACCCACCCTGAGAAGGTTCTGTCCTCAAAAGTTTCTTATTGGACAGTCTAAATAAGTATGAAGTCACCTCAGTACTATTAGCATAAGAAGTATAATAATGAGTGCCCCAAGGGGTGTGCCCGGTTCTTCTTGGGCAGAGTTTTTGGGTGCAACATCCTGCATGCTGTGAGCTCCATTGTCCACCATGGGCATCTGGCCTCACAGGTAGCCTGGAGCTAAGAGATCTACAAGAGCAACTGACCCAGGTGAGAGGTAGGTATTAATAGAGATAACCAGCTAGCTTTATTATTTTATTGCTGATACATTTCCTAGATGTTTATGCCTCTAGCATTGGCTGCCTTATGTAACCTTATGTGCTTAATAAACTAAAATCTCTTTTACCAAGTTGTTTCATTGTCTGTTGGGGACAAAGCTTCAGAATCCTGCCTAGCCCTTCAGCAAGCTACCAAGTGCTCATTGAGGTCTAGTAACTTGAGGACTGTAGCTTTAATTGGAGAAAGAGCTCAGTGCCTGCAAGGGATACAGTTAAGCCTAGAGGGTCTCAGTGTCCCTGGACTGAGGCACTGGCACATACAGGGTGGTGGCAGTACTACTGGACAGGGGGGCCTCGAGGGCTTTAGGGTTCGAGAACCAAGAACTCTGAGCACCCCAAACCCCCCTAAGTTTGCGACACCATCCCAATCCAGCAGCTTAGCCTGGAGGCCCAGCAGGAACAGGTGGTGGGAGCCACCATTCTTGACATGGCTGTGAACTGTCAGCTCTTGGCCCGAGAGTGGAGCCATTGAACAGCCTGATGAGAGGTGGTGAGCTAATGTGGGGTGCCCACAGGAGTCCCCCTTGCCAGCCCACTACCTGAGGTGACCAACCTGCCTCATGCACAGGCCAAACCTGACCTCTGCCACCTTCACTTGAATTGCATACAGATGTACGCTGGCTCCAGTTATTGTGCAATAGCTTGTCCACTGTGGATTTAGAGCCAAGGTAGTGTTTGTTCTTTTACTTAAAGATATAGTGGAGAAACATAATTGTCTGGTTATATGTTGATATGGTCCAAAGTTCATCTTTGCATCTGTAGTGTGTGAAAGGGCAGGCTATGCACCACATGGTCCCTCTTAAGGTTCATACTAAGCAGAGCCAAGTTGCAGGCCTTCCTCCAGCTCATAAATGTAAGCTGAATACAGCTTGAGGAGGGAGCTACGCACTGAAGAATGCACCTGGAAATTCACAATAACAAAATTTGAAGAAGCAAATCAATATATAATGGAGAAGGCAGGGACAAGGATGCGCCAGAATATACAGGCTGTACCTGGTAACTAGGGGTGGTTGGAGCATCTGGGTTACCTACCTGCTGGTCCAAGGAAGAGGAGGGTGACCAGGAAGACTCCCAACAATCCCATGGCTGGTCTAAACTGCTGCCTGTTGGCTCTTAGTTCTGTCACTGCTTGAGAGCTACTGTTGGAGCAACAGGGCAAAGGCTGATTCTGGGTGGTTGAAGGCCAGAAGGACACTGACCAGGGGAAGGCGCCTGATAAGAGTTAAAGCTTCAACCTCCCTTTTGAACCAGTAGCTGGTCTTTGGTGTGCAAATATTTGCACCAAAATGCATGGGGACCGGGGGAAAGGGGTTGTTACTTCTTCCCCTCCCCAATCTGCTTGGTGTCCAAAATGAAGAAAGCGAGTGAACAGATGTGTTAAAATACAGTGCAACTAGTTTGCTCCTTTTGTTCAACTTGGAGGGTGAGCAGATCTCGCAGGGGTCTGCCATGAGCCTCTGTCATGCCCTATTCATCAAGGACACAGGTGGAATGTGTCAAAATCAACATGGTTTATGGAAGCAGAACCAGGGGCATGAACTGCAAACAATAAACTCAGGGAAGAAACCAAAAACACAAGTTGTTGTCACACGAGCCATCTAATCTGGAATGGGCATCATTTGTTCACCCTGTTTATTGAGAATCCAGGTGTTGTTGCTGTCAATTTGCTGCATTCCAGTATTTTCTGTGTTGACTTCCTGTCAATTTTTTTTTCTGATTTATGGTGAATTTCCCACTTCTGAACATAATTGCAGCACCAACCAGTACTCTGTGGGTATGCTCCTGTTTGGAGGTAAAGTTTCCTCTCTAGGGGAATGACCTTCAGGGGTGGGACTTCTTGCAAATCAGGAGTGAAGCCGGCCGCCCCTGCCCTGGGAACTCCTTCCATAAGTCAATGGAGCCTGTTTCTGCTCCATTAGCAGAATATGGCTATCCTAGATGAGTGGAAAGTGCTATATGTTGTCCAAGCCTCAGGGGACATACGCTAAAACCACAGGGGACATGTCCTCAGAGGACATCCACTAAAATTCAATGTTGGGAGAGTTAGGACAGATAAAAGAAAATATTTCTTTACCCAGTGAGTAATTTGTCTGTGGAACTCCTTGCCACAGGAAGTCATGATGGCATCTTGCCTAAATTCCTTTAAAGATGGGATTAGACAAATTTATGGAGGAAAAGTCCATCATGGATTACAAGTCATGATAAGTATGTGCAACCCACTGATTTTAGAAGTGGGTTACCTCAGAATGCCAGGTGCAGGGGAGGGCACCAGGGCACAGGTTGGGTCTGTGGTCTTGTGTGCTCCCTGATGAAGTTGGTGGGCTACTGTGAGATACAGGCAGCTAGACCAGATGGGCCCTTGCCCTGATCCAGTGGAACTCTTCTTATGTTCTGCCCCAGACCTGCAGGTTAGGACTTCCACAGCCATCTTGTCCCATAGGACGGACAGACAGACAGACAGACAGACAGACGGATATATCTTCCAGTGTAGAGTTGCCAGGTCAGATGCATCCAAAACTGGAAAGATGGGGGTGGGTGGGTGTCTTCTAACCCTTGAAAAATGGGGATGGGGGAGGAAACTGATAATAGGAAAGAGCCCAGCAGTGATGTCTGAAAAGACTGAGAGATAAGGTGTGGATGCTGATGTAACCTGAAGTACATATGACCCTACCCAAATGTTAAGATCTGCATTGGAGGCCCTTCTGCAGCTGCTTCTGCCATCTGAGGTGAGGCAGCTAGGGGGCTCAAGGAAGAGAGTGTGATGCTTATGGAATACCCTTCCCAGACACCCTAGGGCACACTATAGCTTCTGAGAGTGGCACAAGCAGAGGCTTAAAGCTCTTCTTCCCCATGCCACTGTCTCAGTCTGAGTTACCATTTACAAGGCTGGCCCAGGCTGGTTACCATTTACAAAACCAAAAACCAGCAAATAAATTCCAATCACGTACTTAAAATAACATCTACCTACAGTTTGACTTTTATTTGCCATGGTAGTCAATGGTTATAGCACAGCATCTGATCTTTTATTGCTTTACTGTTTTTATCAGTTTACTGTATTGTTTTACTACCTTATACATTGCTCTTTTATTATTTTACTAATTGCTGTTCCTGCTTTTGATGGGGGTTTGGACCCCATTTTGTTTTTTGTGTTGCTATGAGGCTTTTATCATGTCTGGTATGATGTTACTTTTTAATATGGATTTCCATATCCATCTTTGGAGGGACAGTATTGAAAAGTGTTACTAAAATAGCTCCGGTTCATTTGTGCTAGAGCCCCACCAGAAGATTGCTCTCATTTATTTACTACACTACTCTTTATCTTTAGAACCATGGGAGAGATCATTTTACTGTCTTACTCAGATACATTTGTGGCACAGTGTAGCCAGATTTATAGTGGCTCTTCAGAAGTTGAAGAAAATCTTTTTCAAGATAAATTTGCAAAATTGTAAAGAGGTAATCTGATATATAAGAACATAAGAACAGCCCTCCTGGATCAGGCCATAGGCCCATCTAGTCCAGCTTCCTGTATCTCACAGTGGCCCACCAAATGCCCCAGGAAGCACACAAGACAACAAGAGACCTGCATACTGGTGCCCTCCCTTTCATCCGGCATTCTGGCATAGCCCATTTCTAAAATCAACTCACTGATGATCATTTTCAAGGCCAGCCCAAGACTTTGCAGTGCCTGAATCTGGGCACCCAAAGCCACCCCCTAGCACAGTGATTTTCAGCCTTTTTCATCTCATGTCACACTGAGAAGGCACTTTTTCAGGGCACACCATCAGTTTTTTGGACAACTGACAAGGCACAATGCACCGCTAGCATTGTGGGCTAGCAGGGACTCACGTCCCCCAATGGCCCTGCTAATGTATGATACTCCCCCAAACTTGCCGTACAGCAAGTCAAGTTTGCACGCTGCTGGAGCATCTTTTACAGCTGGCACTGACTGCTTTATGGTAGTCAGCACCAGTGGAATGTGAGTCTGCAGGTATACAGAGGAAATAAATGAGATCAGGCAGGAAACTGATGAGATCAGATACAAGGCATAAACGATCAGTAAGGCATACATTGGCATACATTGGACAAGGCTGGTTTTTTTCTCAGAATTTGTCAAGAGTCAGGCTTCAGGCAGTTTATTTATTACAACATTTATATACTGCCTTTCTTGTAGACTTATTGACTTGAATCCTGCATAGCCTTTTCAGGCAAGACAGTAGCTCAAGTTCCAGACCACACCTTCTGCCCCAGTTGAGTCCTGGGTGGAGCTGGTTTACAATCTAAGAGGGCTGAAGCAGATAATGTTGTCCAAACAGGAAAGGATCAAGTTCCAAGCTAGCGATCCGGTCTCACAAAGGATAGAAGTAGGTGCATAGTCAAAACCTAGCAAGGGTGACGTCTTGAGACTAGGGTTTTAAAGGGCCTGATGTATCAACTGCCTGGTCCTTGGGGTCAACTGACTGAGTCCTTGGGCAGACTGCAGATTAGGAGGTGCCCTCAAAGCTCAGGTCTCAGCCTGCCAGGCTTGCCACAGAAACAGCGCTGGTGGTAGTAGTGCAAAGGCAATGCACCTAAGCCCCTGTTTGACAGACACACACCCAGTGCCTCACACCACCAACAGCACCTTTAATGAGTATCATAAGTATGTGTGGGTGGGGTAGCTACTGAACATGCTTTGGGGACCTGTAGCTTTGGTGGGCTTATTTCCAAACCTGGCTTTAAACAGGCATGAAACAGGTGGCTTTGAATGCACAGCAGCTTGTGACTCATCACAATGAGGTTTCTTACCCGGCAATTAAAAACCCGGCCTGTGTTTCTTTCCTCTCCTTCCATTTAATACCCAGCCACTCTTTCTCTCCCATGAAGGAAGTGCTGTCGTTCCTTCGGTGCCCTGTGCAGGCTTTTGCTGCTTGTTTAGGGTTCTTAGCTCTCACGTAACTTATTCCTGGAGATAATATAATGCAGTGGTTTTCAAACTTTTTAGAGGCCCTGGGGCTGCTGCCTGATTTTATAAATGCCAGGGTGTGTGGGTATAATAGCGATTGGGCAGCTGTGCTCAACTCCAAGTAGTAGCTTGTTTAACCCTTGATACACGTAGCCTAGTCTACCCTGTCAGTTTAGCAAACCACCAAAAATTGGGTCACAACCCACTAGGGGGTCCTGGACCCACAGTTTGAGAAACACTGATATAATGTAATGTTGGGAATTCTTGGAGGCCCTCTTCAAATCTTAAGGCAGTGGTGTACCTGGTGGGGGGTCCAGGGGGCCGCAGGTCTAGGATGGCAGATGCCTAGGGGCAGCATTTGCCACCCCTGCACCTGCTGCCTCCCCCTGGAGGCATTCTGACACCATTCTCCTATAAAGGTCAGAAGAGCACCCAAATCGACCACTGATCTTGGTCTGGCAGCATTTTTCTGGCAAAGCTCTAGTAGAGCAATGATAGACCTGGTAGGAAGAAATTAATCAGATGAAACTCCCCACCAGCGCATCTCTGTGCCAGCAAAAGCTTCACCTGCTGAATTTCTGCCAGCCTTACAGCAGCTTAAACACAAAAGATTTCACTAAAAATAAACATAGCAACTAGTTACAACATGCTCAACACATTCTCTGCAGATCGGACAAGATGTAAGATGTAATGTCTTGGTTGGGACTTGTAATCATGAGAGTAACTCTGCCCCCTCACACCCATACTACACAAACAACTAGTTAAGGGGTGAGTTTTTGGTAGGCGTGGAGCAAGAATGCCCCCGCCTCACACATTCTGCTTGTGGTGGCGCCTGTTAAATCTGGCCTGTCAGCAAAGGAAAATAAGTCATAATTACAGGGTCTGAGGACCAGCCTATATAACGGAAGAGTTCCTCCTCCTTCCCCCAAATAACCATGTCCAGCTGGTGGAACTTCCTTGGCACCATGAGACTCTCTGTATTTCTGACACCTTTTATTGCTCTCCTCCAGGATGTTCTGCCTCCAACAGTGGCCCAAGAAAGGACCCTGCGCTTCGTCACACTGGTACATGGAATGATGGGCTGATGTCAGGAGAACCCAGGATGCCTGGGACAGAATGGTCGGGGGCTTCACAGGAACTAGGATTCCTTGGGTTTTTTCAGAGGGGTTTGGAGTCTAGTGGGTCATAGAAAGAGGGACTCTCTTTCACAGAAAGAGGATTCATGGATATTTGGGGCAATGCATTGACCTTCAGCTGGTAAGTAGCATACTGGGCAGAGAGACGGACTACTATACTGTATATTGTAAGCATTCTTTAGAGGGACCCCAGGGTGTTTCTGAGTACTCTACACACACACACACACACACACACACAATTTATCCCCACACAATCCCCATTTAATTTTGATGCAATTTTGATTTGGCCTAAGAGGTTGGCCAATTGGAAGGCTTCAGTGTGGGTGATAGTATTAATAATTGCTCTGTCCTATCCCTCATTGGTTTGAATGAGAGCATCTTACACGGAAACTTCCAGAGTACAGGCTTGGATTTTCTCATGTGCCCTACTACAGCAGCACAGTTTTAAAGAGATGGTTTGAAATACAAGCTTTATGTATAGTATAAAATGTTTGCAATGGCTCTTCAATGATGCATGTTTCAGATTTAACCCATTTTTGCCAGGTCCACAGGTGTACACATTTGGTCCCTGTCGCATATACGCAATGTTGAGCAGAAATAGATTTTAATTGTTCCTGTTTAAGCTAACTTGTTCTAAGCCATTTCTGCCCAATGTTGCCTGTACACAACAGGGATGAAATGTGTACACCTGTGGGCTGGGCAGAAGTGGATTAAAGGAATCATTTTTTTCACAATGCAAGTTGAGATATAGGCAGTTATACACACCCAGAGCGGATAGATGATGCTTTATTTATCACGCTGGAGTAATGTCACAATTTCAATGTATATGCATGCATTTTTTAGAGTTGCAACTATTAATCAATTAACCAGATTAATCAGTTACACTTATCACCTGGAAATCTTTTAATCACCTGAAAAGGCATTTCCCATTAATCAAGCACTTCATTTTTTTAAAAGATAATTATTTTACTTCCAAATCCTATCCAGTACAGGAGCAGCAGTGCTAAACTGCTACTGCTGGATCCGAGCAGGCTGGAGGTCTCCTCAGAGTAAGGGGACACAGTCCCCTTACCCCAAGTAATGCCCCAGCCTGCTCAATGGGCTTCTCAAGTCTGCGCCAGCTATTTCTCTGGTGCAGAATCAAGAAGTACCATATCGGGCTTCCAAGCCCGACACGGGATATAAGATTTGGCAGAGGAGACCTTTGCCAGTCCCACCTCTCCCGGGCCTTTCCCTCCCCTGTTCCGCCCTCTCTATGCCCAGGAATGTCTCCCGCCACCCTCCCCATGCACCCATGCCACTTGGTGCTTACTTGCTCTCTGCCGTAGCCACGACTCCAACTGCAGCATTAACTGCAGCTGCCCACTAGCACACTCTTTGGGTGGTGCAGACATGCCTTATGGCACATTTGCGATACCCAGTGGTGGTGCTGGGGCTGCAGTGCTGGCACTCAGGCAGCACTGGATTGGGCTGCCCATGTATGTACTTAGAAAAAATGCATATGGCAGGCACCATCTTAGAAGAGGTCTTCTGCCTTGACTCTTACCTGGAAGGAAATGCCTCTTCCAGCTGCTGCAACACATATTAATAAAAACAAACAAAAAAACTATGCTCTTTTCCGCTACACGATCATTTTACTTAAAATATGCAGATTTTACTGATTGTTTGATTAATCCATTAAAATGAATTAACTAAGATTTCTCTCCTTTTAGTATTGTTTTGTAGTAACCATGACAAAGGGCTATACACTTAACAGGTGCTGGGAAACCCTTAAAAAGAAGTTCGTGTTCTATGGTATCCATGGTTGTTTTCTTCTTTTTCTCCTCTTCCCCATGAACTGGGGGAGGGATTGCCCCAGTCACAACCCTGATCTAAATTGCCCTCTTCCCAGCTGTTTTTATAGACAAAGATTATTTTGGGATTTCCAATTGTGGGGCTCCTGTAAAAAGTGCAGTTTGCCCCCCAGAGTGGTAGGGAAAAGGGAGAAGAGAAGATCACTTTGAATCAGCAATTTTCAACCATTGCACCACAGCGCATTGGTGTGCCGTGAATAGACTGCAGTTGGGTGGGGGTGTCATTTATTAGTAGGATCATTGAGGGATGAGAGGTCCCCCCTCCCACTGGCAGTACATAAGAACAGCCCCACTGGATCAGGCCATAGGCCCATCTAGTCCAGCTTCCTGTATCTCACACTGGCTCACCAAATGCCCCAGGGAGCACACCAGATAACCTCATTCTGGTGCCCTCCCTTGCATCTGACATCGCCCATTTCTAAAATCAGGAGGTTGCGCATACACATCATGGCTTGTACCCCGTAATGGATTTTTCCTCCAGAAACTTGTCCAATCCCCTTTTAAAGGCATCTAGGGTAGACGCCAGCACCACATCCTGTGGCAAGGAGTTCCACAGACCAACCACACGCTGAGTAAAGAAATATTTTCTTTTGTCTGTTCCAATACTCAATTTTAGTGGATGTCCCCTGGTTCTGGTGTTATGTGAGAGTGTAAAGAGCATCTCCCTATCCACTCTGTCCATCCCCTGCATAATTTTGTATGTCTCAATCATGTCCCCCCTCAGGCGCCTCTTTTCTAGGCTGAAGAGGCCCAAACGCCGTAGCCTTTCCTCATTAGGAAGGTGCCCCAGCCCCAATCATCTTAGTCGCCCTCTTTTGCACCTTTTCCATTTCCACTGTGTCTTTTTTGAGATGCGGCGACCAGAACTGGACACAATACTCCAGGTGTTGCCTTACCATAGATGGTGTGTGTATGGTGTGCCTTGTCAATAGATGATGTACCTTGACAATTTTAGTGCCTTGTCAGTGTGCTGTAAGGTGAAAAAGACTGAGAATGGCCGCTCTAAATAGATAGCAATGGACATGTGAAACTTAAATTATAGTGGTGTGAACCTGCAGGCCAGAGTTAAAGAAGGGTTTGGTTTTTTTTTAGTCTAGATAACTAAAAACTGCTTACTTTGTGGTTTGACGTTGAGAGAAAATGCCTCTCAGCCAGTTTCCTCACTAGATGTTAGTGGACTGTCTGTCTGCTCGGCATATGTTCTATAACTCTTTTTTTTCCTTTTGCAGGTGTATCGCCATGGTGACCGATCCCCACTGGGCACCTACCCCACAGATCCCCACAAAGCAGCGGCTTGGCCACAAGGCTTCCAGCAGCTCACTGAGGTAGGGCTGATAGGAGGGGTGGGTAACTTAGTAGCTGAGAATCTGTGCTTCATCTCATGGGTTATGGATGGTTGCTTTTCCTGTGGGCTGGAGCAATGGGGCAGATCTCCTATTCTGGGGCAGTTGCAGGTGAGGTATCTGTGGATTTAATCTTTAATTAAATTTCTGGCCACCTCCTTTGTCCGCTCTTACACTGCAGGTAGGAATCTTGCAGCAAAAGGCCCTGGGACGTTTCCTCCGGGAAAAATATGATGGATTTTTGAGTGCCTCCTACAAACCACAGGAGGTAAATAGAGCTCCTTTAGCTGTGATCTTTTCCCCTGTAACTCTGTGTGATGCCACTTCTCTTACTTCCATCAAATGTCTCCTCTCAAAATCCACCTTTCCTGCAATGCCTTCGGCACAATCCTTTAGTCTCTGTCCCGCACTGTAACTTCAACAACCTTTATTGGCATCACACATAATAAATAGACAATCAGGAATATAAAACCACAAATAAAGGTACACAAAAACAGAACCATAAGAGAATTGCTCGCTCAAATACACCAGTCAGGGCTGCCTTAAACTGTTAGAAATAAAAACTTTTGCAAGAAACTCGGCTACAAGAATCGTAGTTTCTTGTGAAAAGTCATATAAAAGAAACGCTGCGAGAAGATTGGGGGCCCCAGAATAACTGGAAAGAACAGGGCCCAGAATAGAGCAGCGAAGCTTGCCAAACACAGGACAAATGCAAAGAAGAGTGACAGAATCAGGCTCTGTACCACAACGATTACAACGCCTCTGGTCAAAAGGTACCAGAGTATATCGGCAGTTCAGCACTGCAGAGGGGAAAATATTTAGCCGGGCTAACATAAAAGCCCTCCTCTCAAGGGGATTTGTAAGGAAATGAAAATAAGAATAGCCATTGGCAAAAGGGGAAAATTCCATAGTAAATGGGGGAACATACCCGGTTCAAGTTAGAGGATAGTCATAGATGTTCAGACTCCCAAAGTCTTTCGTAAATGAAGGATAGCGCCTGATTAAAATTACAATTAAAAAGAGAGTCTAAAGGTATGACTATAGAGGCTAATTTAGATATACAATACTCAGACCAGGATGATCGCTGTCCCGCACTGTAACCAAGCTTAAGTAGGCATAACTGAAATAACTGCATATTCTGTCTATTTACGCCTGCCTCCATTTCTCTCCTTTTCTTCTGTTGGCTTCCCTGTATTGAATTACAGATTGTGAGTCCCTTGTGCATCTTGTAAACTGCCTTGCAGGAGAAATACTGATATTAATAACAACCACCTATCAGTCCACTGAATCAAACCCCATCTGTATTGATGCATCCCTCTACCTCCCTTGTTCAGTCTCTGAAAGTGTGTGTAAAAAAAAAAAAAGCTAAACATTAGTGAGTAAAAATAAAGGATCACGACCAACCTTTTCAGCTGCAGGGCTACTCCTAGATTTCTCACCTTTGTTGCTGCTACTTCCAAATGGCAAAGGCCAGTGGCCTTTTTTATGCCATGACCCCAATCAATCAATAAAGAGACTGGGGACCCAGCATCAATCCTGCCCCCCTCCTAAGACTCTGTCTACTCAAACCCCATCCTCCTTGCTGCCCACTCCCTACCCCCTGTATCGCCATCTCAGCACTTTTCACTGTAACCAAAGATTCTTATTAGAGAGAACAGAAAAGCCATGAAACCTGGCACTAGTGGAAGCTATTTTAGCACCATTGCTAAGAACCTGAGCAGGACTGGGACACAGTCTCCTGGTACCTGAAGGCATACACCAGATGCATTTGCCTTTAACTGGTGGCGCTCTAGTCCAGTGGTCTTCAACCTTTTTCATTCCCATAAATTGCTGCAACTGCACAGCTAAGGCTTTGTGACCCACTGGGGTCCCAACCCCTAAGTTGAAGAACATTGGCATAAACAGGTGTGGATAGGCCTATCAATGGTTAGTTCAAGTGCAAAATAGAAAACTTCCCCTTACCAGTTGAAACCTCTTTTGGGTCCTTTTTTTGGGGGGGGGGGGAGGCTGGAGAACCACAGCCCCAGACCTCAAGCCTTTCACCACTCTGTTGCCAACATACATTAACATATCACAAACCTGTTTCAGATATATATCCGCAGTACTGATTACGATCGTACCATCATGAGTGCCCAAGCCAACCTGATGGGACTCTATCCAAATTCAGAACCTGGGATTGGATGGAGACCAGTCCCTGTCCACACAGTGCCTACTAAATATGACAAGGTGAGTGGAAGCCAGTAATCCCGAGCTCTCTGGGAAGAAAACAGTGTTCAGCTGACAGGTCTCTCCATCTGTGAATGACATATGTAACATTTTGTGTAATGTAACAGATCTGACATTTGAAAACCTGAAAATGTAGTGGCCAAGTGGTACTTAAAACACACACAGATTAATTTTTATGAAACTTTTATAAAGCGTTTCAGCCAATACAGGCTATGCTCATTTCCTCCTGGCTTCTATATATTAATGTATAGAAAATAACTGTTGAGGCTTTTCAGGATTAGAGTGCTGTTAATTAAAAGCTTCCAAGTTGTAAGTGCTGCTGCATTTTTGTTAAATATCCTTTCTTATAAGCCCCTTAATGTCAGTTCCTGTCCGTGGCATGACTAGGATTTGTGTCAACTGTGCGTGAGGCCTGGGTGTCACCCCATGCAGTGGGCAGGGCAATGCCCCAGGTGGTGGGCGTGGTGATGTACCTTTGCGCCACCCCCATTGGTTTTTTGGCTGTACCTTTTGTTAGGACACAGATATTTCAATGTGGTTTGTTTCATTGCATTCTGCATGAAATTACGCATTGATTGATATATAAGCTGATGGTTTTATTCCTCCAAACTCTGATTTTAGTGATTTTTGAACAGTTTAAAGTTCTTCTGTTTAAGGCATATCAATACAAAGACCCACCTGGCTTTTCAAGTACAAAATAGAAAACTTACCCTTCCCAGTTGAAGCCTCTTTTTGGTCCTTTGGGGGGGGGGGAGGCTGCCTTCTGGAGCAACTCCATCCGTTCGGGACCATTCTGGTGTCCTCACATTCCCCTTTACCTGGCTTGACTAACAGCCAAGGCTCGTCTGCCTACTCATGAGTAAATGTGACCGTAAGGCTGCTTTGCTTTCCATAGAGCTCAATAGGGCAGCTGGGAGGCAGGAACCTCCTTCTCGGGTGTTTTGGGGGGCTGCAGTGGCATTGCTAGGGAGCTGCGGGGGCTGCGGGCCACACCAGGTGACGCGCGGGGTGTGTGACGTGCCCTGGGGGGGTGACACACTAAAATCATGGCTTTAGGAGCTACTGCGTCATGCCATAAACTGTTGGCTGCAGAATTCCCAGCAGAGTGCAATGCAAAAAGCAGAATTGAAATAGCTCCTTTCGTTCAAAAGTTATGGCCAAAAAACCAGAAAGAAAAAATGAATGGATCCCTATGGAAAGTGAAAGTGAGCCGTATCGCGTGTTTACTCGTGAGTAGGCATACTTGCCATAGTCCATCAGAAAGGGCAGGCTGAGAGGACTCCAAGGATGTCAGAATGGTCCTGATCCAATGAATGCAGTCCCCAAAAACACAAAAGGGAGAAGGAGGTCCCTTTCACCTGCAGGCTATTGAGCCCTATGGAAAGTGAAGCAGCCTCACGGTTACATTTACTCACGAGTAGGCAGTCATGCCTTGGCTGCTGGTCAGGCCAGGCAAAGGGGAATGTGAGGACACCAGAATGGTCCTGATGGAACTGGAGCACAACAAATGCTCCCCCCCCCCAACTAAAAAGGACAAAAAAGAGGCTTCAGCTGGTAAGGGAAAAGTTTTCTATTTTGCACTTGCAAAGCCAGGTGGGTCCTTACCTTGATATGCCTGAAAAAGAAGAACTTTAAACTGGGCACTTGGGAGGGCTGGAAATCTCACTGATTCTTTTGGGGGGAGGGGTGTGTTATTGCAGGCAGACTACAGAGTAAGCTCCATTGACTACTATGGGACTTACTTCTGAGTAGACATGCAAAGGCTTTTGCTCACAGGCTGCAATTCTACCCACACTTTCCTGAGAGTAAGCCCCATTGACCACTATGGGACTTACTTCAGAGTAGACATGCATAGGATTGGGCTCACAGGCTGCAATCCTATCCACACTTTCCTGAGAAAGTAATCACTGAAGTCCATTTTTGATAGCAAAATTGTACTGTTTCACTATAAGAGAAGGAAACAAAAAACAATGAGAAGAAACTAGCAATTAAAGCCTGCTCCCCAAGGAAACAGGAGCCAACATAAAAACTGTTTTGTGAATTACTTTGTTGAAAAGCAGTATATAAATATTTTTTAATATTTTTATTAAATATCATTCATTCATTGGCATCCTTCAGTCTCGGGAGACTATGGTATCGCGCTCTGAATGGTGGTTCTGGAACAGCGTCTAGTGTGGGTGAAGAGGCCAATTCGGGAGTGACAATCCCTTCCACACTGGGAGCAAATGTAGTCTGTCCCTGGTGTGTCTCCCTGGCTGTGGGCCTTCCTTCTTTGCCTCTTAGCCTCAGACTGTTGGCAAAGTGTCTCTTCAAACTGGGAAAGGCCATGCTGCACAGCCTGCCTCCAAGCAGGATGCTCAGGGGTCAGGGTTTCCCACCTGTTGAGGTCCACTCCTAAGGCCTTCAGATCCCTCTTCCACATATCCTTGTATCGCAGCTGTGGTCTACCTGTAGGGTGCTTTCCCTGCACGAGTTCTCCATAGAGGAGATCCTTTGGGATCTGGCCATCGCCCATTCTCACAACATGACCAAGCCAATGCAGGCATTTGTTTCAGCAGTGCATACATGCTAGGGATTGCAGCTCGTTCCAGGACTGTGTTGTTTGGAACTTTGTCCTGCCAGGTGATACCGAGGATGCATCAGAGGCAACGCTTGTGCAAAGCGTTCAGTTTATATTTGTAATAATAATTCTTACAGCCCAACCTGAATCCACACCCCCCCCCAGCAACACAGGCATGCTAAGGAGGTGCTGCATCTTATGATGGGGAGGGGGGTCTCCTGGGCACAAGTGAACTTTTTGTTTAATTGCCATGGGGAAAGTTCCCATAGTCCCTATGGGACTCCTTGATCCTGTGCCAGCTGTTGGCCTGGCCACTGGCCCCCGCATGCTGCTTCCAGCAACTGTGCTGGTAGCCTTGCCACACTGGCCAGTGGTGATGGAGTGCACAACATTGTCATGCAACATCTGGGAGGATCCTGCCACTTCTGCCAAAATCTTGCCACCTCTGCCAGCCAAACATGTGTTCCGCCAGTAGGGAACTTACTATGGATTAGGCTGCAATTCTAACCTCACATTCCTGGGAGTAAGACCCATTGAACACACTAGGACTTACTTCTGAATAGACCTGATTAGGATTGTGCCCTTTGGCCAACCATTTTCAACCACTGTGCCATGGCCCACTGGTGTGCCATGGATGGTCTGCAGGTGTGCCACAGGAATTTGGGGAAGGATAATTTGTTAGTAGGGCCACTGGGGAATGTGAGCCCCTGCTATCAGTGCAGTGTGCCTTGCCAATTGTCAAAAAACCAATGGTCTGCCTTGACTATTTTAATGCCTTGTCAATGTGCCATGAGATGAAAAAGGTTGAAAATCACTGCCTTAGGCTGTTAAAAAAATAGGCTATTCAAGAATCAACTAACAGAGTATTCATGAATAACCTCTCAGCTATGCCCACTAAGAAGCAAAAGCTACAAACAGGAACCTTTTAATTAAGAACATAAGAACAGCCCCACTGGATCCGGCCATAGGCCCATCTAGTCCAGCTTCCTGTATCTCACAGCAGCCCACCAAATGCCCTGGGGAGCACACCACATAACAAGAGACCTCTTCCTGGTGCCCTCCCTTGCATCTGGCATTCTGACATAGCCCATTTCTAAAATCAGGAGGTTGCACATACACATCATGGCTTGTAACCCGTAATGGATTTTTCCTCCAGAAACTTGTCCAATCCCCTTTTAAAGGCGTCCAGGCCAGATGCCATCACCACATCCTGTGGCAAGGAGTTCCACAGACCAACCACACGCTGAGTAAAGAAATATTTTCTTTTGTCTGTTCTAACTCTCCCAACACTCAATTTTAGCGGATGTCCCCTGGTTCTGGTGTTATGTGAGAGTGTAAAGAGCATCTCTCTATCCACTCTGTCCATCCCCTGCATAATTTTGTATGTCTCAACCATGTCCCCCCTCAGGCGCCTCTTTTCTAGGCTGAAGAGGCCCAAATGCAGTAGCCTTTCCTCATAAGGAAGGTGCCCCAGCCCAGCAATCATCTTAGTCACTCTCTTTTGCACCTTTTCCATTTCCATTATGTCTTTTTTGAGATGCGGCGATCAGATCTGGATACAATACTCCAGGTGTGGCCTTACCATCGATTTGTACAACAGCATTATAATATTAGCCGTTTTCTTCTCAATACCTTTTCTAATGACCCCAAGCATAAAATTGGCCTTCTTCACTGCTGCCACACACTGGGTCGACACTTTCATCGACCTGTCCACCACCACCCCAAGATCTCTTCCCTGATCTGTCACAGACAGCTCTGAACCCATCAGCCTATATGTGAAGTTTTGATTTTTTGCCCCAATGTGCATGATCTTACACTTACTTACATTGAAATGCATCTGCCATTTTGCTGCCCATTCTGCCAGTCTGGAGAGATCCTTCTGGAGCTCCTCACAATCACTTCTGGTCTTCACCACTCTGAAAAGTTTGGTGTCATCTGCAAACTTAGCCACCTCACTGCTCACCCCTGTCTCCAGGTCATTTATGAAGAGGTTGAAGAGCACCGGTCCCAGGACAGATCCTTGGGGCACACTGCTTTTCACTTCTCTCCATTGTGAAAATTGCCCATTGACACCCACTCTGTTTCCTGGTCTTCAACCAGTTCTCAATCCATGAGAGGACCTGCCCCCTAATTCCCTGACTGTGGAGTTTTTTCAGTAGCCTTTGGTGAGGGCTACTTTGTGCAATTAATATTGCACAATATCATTGCTAACTGGGACTGACTTCTTAGTAAGTTTTATGGAAGGATCTTAACCAAGGACAACTGGTGTTGCCAGATAAAATAGCACTATACTGGATTAAGTGTGTGTGGAACCACAAGTTTAATTCCACTTCCAGCTGAGTGTGGAAACCACTAACGCAGTGATTCTCAAACTTTTTCAAGCCCCTAGGCTGTGGCCTGTTTTATAAATGCCAAGGGGCATAGATATGTCAGCAGTGCTTCCCCCAGAGGCAGATTGTTTAACCCCTTATGTACATAGCCTAATCTGCCCTGTCAGTTTCACAACCGACCAAAAATTGGATCATGACCCTCTGGTGGTTCCCAGATCCATAGTTTGGGAATTGCTGCACTAAGGCCTTCTCACTTCAAGGCCAATATTCTGCCCTAAAAAAATTTTTTTTTACATCATCTGAATTTGCTTGAAAACAGGAATGTGGAATAAGCTGGAACTCCTGGGTTCATTGACATGTAGTGTGGCCTAGTGGTTTAATCTTAGGAGGGGCAAAAGATCTGTTTGGTCCAACACTCTTCATTCTGTCTGTTTTTTCTATCGCACCACACAGTTACTGAAGCCTCCAACCCGGACCTGTCTGCGATACCAGCAGTTGATGGAAGAAACTATTAATTTGCCAAGCTATCAAGCTAAAATGAAAGCCTGGAAGGTACCAGAGGAGTTAGGAGCAGGAAGAAAAAGAATGGCAGGAGAATCTTTAGAACCTATCTGTTGCCTGAGGTGACCATGTCATTAGGCTGCATGGATAACCCAGTCTTGGTGATACAGCACAGCACCTCCCTTGCCACCACAACTGTCATGTCTCTAATTAGCTTCTCATATAGGGCATTCAAATTGTGTGGTAATTTGCAAACAAGTTCTGACCCTCCCCATGTCCAGAGCCTGGAATGGATACTTATGCACAACGCTGCTGTTCCACAAGGGATGCTGCTTAGAGGCTGTAGTGTACACCTGTACAGTTTTTTTAAACCCTATTTTTGCCCAGCCCACAGGTGTACACATTTGGTCCATGTTGCATATATGCACTATTAGGCAGAAATGGCTTAAACAGCTATGCCTGTGCATTAGGTGGGAGCTCCTTCCAGGTAAATGTGCAGAGGCTATTGAATCTCACCTTAGTCTTCTCCAGGCTAAACAAATTGAATTCCAGGTGCTCACATTCCCCTCCCTCACAGGGCTTCCTAACAGAGATGGCAAACCACACAGGGCTAACACCTGAGCAACTGACCCTGCGGAGTCTCTGGAGGGTGCATGACTCCCTCTTTTGCCAGGTAAGGGTATTGCCACTTCTTCTACCACAACCCCCTTCAACATTGGGCAATTCGCAGTTGTGCTGCCTTTTTGTTTTCTTTGTAGAAAACCCATAATCTGACTTTGCCCAGCTGGGCCACCCCACAAGTCCTGAGCACACTTGCAGAGATGGAAGCATTTAACATCGACGCCCATGTGGGAATGCATGCTGGCCGAGAGAAGGCCCGATTCAGTGGAGGTAAATGTCCAATTTTAAAGCCATTTCTGCCCAATGTTGCATGTATGCAACAGGGACCAAATGTGTACACCTGTGGGCAGGGCAGAAATTGGTTAATCAAGTCCTAATCATAGCTCATTGCAACAAAGGATCGAAATAATAGCACTCATTGTACAACACAAACACAATAGTCACATTTTAAAGTGCGTAATGATGCCAAAAGCAAACATGGATTACAGTGGGAGAGCCAATGTGGTGCACTGACTTTAGTGTCACCTTTAGACTGGGTTCATATTCCCACTCAGATATAAAGCTTACTGGGGGATCATGGGCCACTGACCTACCTTGCAGGCTTGTTAATAAGATAGGGGGGAGGATATGAACCACTCATTGCTACCCAGAAGAAAGGTGGGATCAAAATGAAATAAATGAAAATAAAGCATGGTACTTACAGTAAATGATCAGCACAGGTAACAACAGGGCTGGACAAATTACTACATTTGATGAGTCATAATAAAGACCTTCCATAGGCAACAGATTTATCTTGACCAGATGCCAGGCAGCACACCTTAACAAAATCTCAATGCAAGGACCAAACCCCATTACTGAGGTCAGTGGCAGGCAGACGGAGTACTGACTGAGAGCCAGCATACATCAGAAGACTTATGGACTGACTGACTCCCGAAGCCCCAGTGCCTAGTGAGAGTGGGTGGAGAAGCCCAACACCCAGCTTTGCGTCAGGACCCATTGTGACCTGGCCCCAGCACTGCCCTTGTTCCTTTTTGGTTGCAGTGAAAGGAAAAGGTGGGGGAAGCTGCTGTGTCTATTCTGATGGCGACTATGCTGCTTGATGCCCTCCTGTAGCAAGAGCTATTTAGTGTGCTAGAGATTAAACCGTGGTATTTAGGGGTTTGATGTCACATTAAGTCCCAGCTGTCATCACTTTCTCTTTCAACTCCATAGCTGTGGTTGGTGATGCAGCACAGAACTCCGTGCCCCTCCTCCTCACCTGCTATATTGCCAGCTTTGTACCCATCTAGGGGTCTGTTAGAATTTGATACCCCTCATTGTTCCCCTGTATCTGCATATTCACTCTTGCCTTTTCTCTGCAGGAGTCCTGCTTGGCGCTATCTTGAGCAACTTCTCCAAGGTTGTGTGCAGAGATCTGCCTCTAAAGATGATGATGTATTCTGCAGTAAGTCTTCTCCCAGTTTAGAGAAGGGAGGGCAACCCAAGGGCAACCCAAGAAGAAGGAGGCAATCTAGAGCTACTAGGGACTGCACCTACCAAGACAGGATTTTGCAGCTTCTCCACAATCCTGAATTCTTCCATTGCTTCCCTGCATGGAGTAATGGGAATGGTAGATTTTGAGTGTATCAAAAATTGAGAACCCTCCAAGTCTTTTGACCACATAGCAAGGAGAGAAAAAAGGTAAGGGAAATTAAGGCCGTCTCTCCTCTCCCCCAGTCTGTCAGCCTATGAACTAGAATGGCATGTACAAATACAGATTTAATATACTGAATAGATTAAATTAGGACAACCTAATTTTGGGTGGGGGGAAGGGAGCCTACTCATATAGTGTGATTTTACATACATTTAGATATTTCTGTTCAACTTAGCACGACAGCACCTTAATTGCTCTGCAAGGAGCCTTGGGAGTCTACAATGGTCACCCACCACCCTATGCCGCCTGTCATGGATTCGAGTTTTACCAAGAAAGCAATAAGTATGTTTAAAATAGAGATTTCTTTTGATAGGATTGGATCTTGCTCTGTAACTATCCTTCCTCCACAAGGAAATGAGAGATGGGTCAGAGGATAAATGGGGGGAATAGAAATTGATACATGAAAGCAGAATCCTATTCATAAGCAAAGTTTCCAGCCCTCAAAGCTATGAAAATCAGCTTAAAGGTATCTATACATGCCTGAAATTATTCCATTCACAGAGGGGGACAGGACTTCAGTGGCCTGCATAGCTCTCTGTGCCTTCCTATAACAGAATTATGTAAATAGCTTTTTTTAAAAGCCCATCTGATGACTTGCCTGCTTTTAGTCCCCTCTCCCTCACAACACAGTTTTCTGACTTGTGACAGTCTCGGGCCAGGCAATGCACCAATTTGAGCCTCTCCATCTCCACCAGCAACCAGCATCCTTGCAGCAGAGTCTGTCCCAGAGTGACTTGTCAGCAGATCCAGCTGCTGATGCATTAGCACAGAAGTTAGCATCATTAGGGGGAGGCAGTACTGGGAAGGTTTTGAGGAACTGTGCAGGAACGAAAGCATCAGATAGAGAGACAAGGCTAAACTTGTTCCTTATCTGAGAGACACCTGAGCAGCCTGAATAAGGAACTTGTAAATTTAATGTTTTTACCCCCAAACTCTCATGACTGGTTAATTGTCCTTAAAGGCACATGAATTCTATTCATTCCCAAGTGTGTTTTTACACAAAGTACTTAAATGCCAAGGCAATACACAAATATGTACAGAGTGTTAAACCTGAACACAAGTTGTGGGACACTCCAAATAATCCACTTCTATTTCAGTCTGCTGCAAGATTACGCAACAGCCACACTGCTTCACTGTGCACAGAAGTCACCCTCAAGCATGCTCTCTTGACACCAATATATGCCAGAGAGGAACCACGTGTCCTGCACCCTCTAGTAGTGAAGTCACACTAGATCACACCCCCAGCCCATCAGTAAATGCACAGCAGTTTCATGCATTTTCAACTGTTGTCAGGGAACAGTGGGCAAGGATTAAGCCCAGAAAACTCTCTCTGCCAAGCTGCTTTTCTCCTCCCATTCTAGTTCGTTCAGCGTGGTCATGTTCTACCGGAATGAAAGCAGACAGAAGCTGTATACTCTAGACCTACCTGGCTGCCCCACACCTTGCCCCCTACCCCTGTTCATTCATCTCACAAAGTCCGTTGTCCCACAGGATTGGCATGCAGAGTGTCAAAACCCACAGGAAGGCACAGGTAAGGCAAGCTGCCCCCCCATCTTCACTCCCACATTCCTTTTCCTCCTACTCCCCCACTAAGAGCTCCAGCTTACATGCTGCTTCTCAATTCTGCTTGCAGGACACACTGTAACAGCACTGGCTGTGGTGGTAGGTCTGCTGAGCACAGCATTAATTGGAGCTGGCATCTTGTACTGGAAGAAAAGATGAGATGGGCCTAAAGCAAAAATCAACTCATACATTTGGAATAAAAATGAAGAACTGCCTCTTTTCAGCTGCAATGGTTGGAACAAGGGGTGGGAGAAAGGGTTCGGTCCAGAGAGGAAGATCAGTGCAAAATCTGCACCAGTATGCCACAAAGAGAGCTTCAGCAGCCAGCAATTGTCAGAAAAGGGGTTGAACACAGGACTGCAAATAGCAGAGTACCACCAGTTTGTGGGGCACCCATGTTATGTGCAACTTACCCAGTTACCTGCACACCACATGTGCAAGCTCCCCAAGGACAGGGTTCTAGCTACATCTTACATACTGTACTGTTTTGCCATAGGCCATTATGACACAACACTGACCTTGCCTAAATGACTGAAGGCAGTCTACACCTACACCAACTATGCAAATCCCCTAACATGCCCTTTTTGGTACCTGACATTCTCACAGAGGGCTGTGGATTCCCTGTACAGTATTAGCTAAAATCTGCTTCAGCAAAACAGTCCTGTTAGTAACATAAGTGGTCTTGAAAGTGTGGGCAGAATCCAGCAAGGTGTTAGAAAGTATTTACAGTTTTGAGTTTCCTTTCAGCCAGGCAGAAGTCTGCGTATCCAAGTTGCCCAGACAAGTTTAACATCCTTATCACTAGACCTCATGACTATACCCCGATATGCACTCATTA
This sequence comes from Tiliqua scincoides, assembly GCF_035046505.1. Classification (NCBI taxonomy): domain Eukaryota; kingdom Metazoa; phylum Chordata; class Lepidosauria; order Squamata; family Scincidae; genus Tiliqua; species Tiliqua scincoides. The sequence continues at coordinate 118,626,409 of NC_089825.1, forward strand.
AGGCCTTCTCACTAAAACGTGTAAGAATTAAAAAAGCAGAATTAAGGAATAAGGGGATATTCACAGGTGACTTTCCAACTGTTTTAAAATGTTTTATTTACAAACCATCAATACTGTACAGAACACAACCGGCTTTGCGTATAATTTAACCATGTTCTTCCTGGAAGTACGCAGGGCTTGCCAACACAAGTCAAGAGATTTGTAGTAGTTCATGAAAATATTTTGAAATACTATGTATTCGCTGTAGGGATTATACCATCCACTTGGTTACCTCGAGAGCCATCTCAATAAAAACGAGCGGTCAGCTTGGTTGACGCTAAACAAGAATACACAATATTAATTAGACTTGCATATGTTCGGCCAGAATAAGATGCTTTGTCAACGCCTCTTGGCAGCAATGTGTCAATACCCCATAGTTTCCAAACAAGCTGCTGAGAAGAAAATGTTTACAGGTGTCCCCCAGATCAGCAGATCAAGTACCCACTGTTTCACCTATCCATGAATCTGCCCCCCTAATGCCCATTATTTTAGAAATGATTGAAGCCCATGTGTCTCTTGCTTAACAGAAGAATGTGACATGCAGGCAATCAGCCTGCACACTAGAGGGACACTAACTGTACATTAACAGGAAGCAGGAACATGTCCTGCTTCCAGTTAACATTCAGTTTCCTTTCTATAACATGCGGGGCTGCTATTTATATATGGTTTTTTTAATCAGCAAGGCAGAATGCAACCCCTGCGAATATGGGGGGATGCCTGTACTTCCAAGGGAGAATGTCCCGAGTACTAAAGACACACTTCTATTCCCTGGAATGTGCCTCACCTCCAACAAGTACATATTGCAAAGCAAATTGATGAGCACAAACTCTTGCCACAGATGCCTCTCCTCCCCTTCATACAACCACGACATAACCTTTCATGATTGGTTGCAACTGACTTTTTTTGGCTACCAACTACATGTCCTTCCCTCTGCCTCTCCTCCCTAATCAAGCATTATACCTGGGAGCGCCAGTCACAGGAATAGGTTCCAATTTTCCACTTGATGTGAACACCAAGTCTTGGACTCCGTCACCCTAGTACCGAGCCACCTATTGAGAAAATAAACCTAATTAGCAAATCAAGTTGTTCCTCTCATTCTGCTACACAGTAAGGATATTTCTATACAGTACTGCTTTTTTCAACAAAAATAAGTTCACATAGCAAAATGCTGTAAACCAGCAAGTTATTCCCTGTCCCCAAAGGGCACATGATCTAAAAACCACAGAAAAAGATACCATTCTGGGGCAAAAAGGTACTGCGGATGCACAAGCAAAGACTGCCAGCAACACTGCACCATCACAATCTCCTTACTCAGTCTTCGACACCCACAATCTTTACTCAGTATGAACACACATGACCCAGCGATTGTTATTTGTCTGCTGCATCTTTGGGGAAGACAGCAGAGACCTGGAAGGCATTGCTGGGTGTAGAGAGTCACCATCATTTCAAGTGTATTTGGCACAGCAACCCCCTCAAGTATACTATAGTTTCCATGGCTGCATCTCCCATTTCCACAGACAAGGGTGAATACCAAAACAAGAGTTCACAGATCCCTCAGTCTCCTGGAGTGTCAAGTCCCCAGAAGGCACCAAATCATCATGGTGATCGGAGCCCAGTGCTGACATCATCGGGAAGCTGCTCTTCTCACCCTTTCAGAACTTTGCTTGCCAACTTCCACTTTACCTTCCTGTTTACTGCTCATTAAATGAATGCAACCTGCCTTTCTCACCTTGCTCCAGCAGAGGATGCCTTATTTCAACATGATAGTCAAATCTTCATCCTGAGAACAGCAGAGCCATACAACCCAATCTTCGAGTCACCTACCAAGAATGAAGTTAGATTAGCTCAGTGGTTCCCAAACTTTTTCGACTGGCAGTTCCTTTGAACTACTAGGTCATTGGCCGCAGCTCCCCATTAGGGCTACAATCCTATAAACTGTACCGGATTCAAGGAATCCTATGCATGGTTTAGGAATCCACAAGGATTCTGTGGCTCCCCTGGCTGGTCTCCACAGCTCTCCAGGGAGCCATGGCTCACAGTTTGGGGGGGAATCTTATTAACTTCTATCATTCCATCCCCTCTAAGCTAGGAGACAATGAAAAGGGGCAGAGAATGATCACCACTTTCCTCCAAATGATCATAAATCAATTATGATGAGGGAAAGAGAAGTGGACTAGGGAGCAAGTTTCTTCCCACCCCAACCACTATCTAGTCTTAGCTGTTCCCTTCTCAGCAAGGAAACTCATCTTTCAGGGAAGCTGAATTTGTATACCCTTTAAAAAGGGATTGGACAAGTTTCTGGAGGAAAAATCCATTACGGCGTACAAGCCATGATGTGTATGCGCAACCTCCTGATTTTAGAAATGGGCTATGTCAGAATGCCAGATGCAAGGTAGGGCACCAGGATGAGGTCTCTTGTTATGTGGTGTGCTCCCTGGGGCGTTTGGTGGGCCGCTGTAAGATACAGGAAGCTGGACTAGATGGGCCTATGGCCTGATCCAGTGGGGCTGTTCTTATGTTCTTATACATGAAACACAGAAACTTTGATCAACCCAGCTTTACATTAACCCCCAATTAGAGTAACCCCCAAAATGCACAAAGACATGGGGAAAGGGTGAGAAAGAAACCTATTCTTTAACCACTAAAACTGCGAGTTTATCAGGGAGGTGAAGAGGGTCAAGTGCCCACATTACTCCTATGGCCTGTTGAAGACTGAACACTATCAGCCATTGGTCCACCCCACCTTAACCTCTCAGCACAGACAGGGACACTGCTCCTCAGTACCCATGCTGTCAAGGACATGGGGGCACTGTCATCGTCATAGAAATCCGAGCCCAGTGCTAACATCACAGGAGCACTCCATCCACACAGCATGCTGAATGCCCAAGATAGGGAGAAATGGATGATCAATACAGTTCCAGTGGATGCTCAGTCACTTGTTAAGGCTGTAGGTCCCAAAACCTACTATTTTAAGAAAACCAATCCTGCCTGATCTTGTTTCCTGAGGAATCCCTATATATTGCAGAAGATTCTAAGTGACGTGCAATAGATCAGCAAAATTTTTACCATTGATGGTATCAGAAAAGTTTTTTCTTTTCTGAACTAATACTGCTGAAATGAGGCAAAGCTTGGAGGACCAGAGTGGAAAAACTAGAAGCTCAGTTCTGGTACTGAAGCAAAAATACATGGGCTGGGTATATGCTCAGAAACACCTTGTTCATTAATTCTACATACTGTGGCACAGTGGTTGAAAACGGCTGTTCTAGGGCATGCACAGTTCACACACTGCACTAGCCATGCAGGTATAAACTACCTGCACTACCTAGGCCATACCCAACATGTACATCTCCACACCACAGATCAGTGGTATTACGCTGGAAGTGAGTTTATCCATTGCTGCAAGTGTAAATACACAAGACAGCCTCTTTATGGATCTTCTAATGGAGAAATCCGTCCAGCTCCTACACAACCACACCCTGTACAGCACCAGCGACATGCGGTGGGTGGGGTAGCAGGTGAAGCAGTGCCTCCCCATCAGGAGTCCTTTGAAAAAGCTTTGCATGTGGGTTGTGAGTGCTTGAGCACCTCCCACAGCAGCAGTGCTTTTCAAAGGACTCCAGTGGGGAGGCACTGCCTCACCTCCCACCGAACATCCCTGACCAGCACACAGTCTGAAAATGGATAAGGCAACACTTACCCAATATGCAGAGGTCACTGAATCACTGGAGATCTCAAGCAGATGCTCCACTGCTTTAAGGGCAGGGAGACAAAGGCAGCAGCACTGGAAAAAGAATAGGTATTGAATACAGTGGGCATCTTTGCACCAACAGGTCATCCCCCACCCTCCCTCTCAGCTCACTTTAAGTGCCTCAGTTCTACCTTTCCTTAGTCCCACTGCACAGACCCTATGCCCAGACCTTGAGCTCAGCCTCCCCCTGCCCTTCCTGGCATCATCTGGCTGCCACACTCTTTGTGCCCAGCCTCCCTAGCATCACCTGGCTACTACACTCTTCTCCACCTCCCTCCAAAGGCGCCTTCCCCCACAGGTCTACCTACACAGCAGCCAGAAATCCCCCCCCCCTCCCCATGGACAAGCTGATCCTGCCCCCAAGCCTCTTGACTGCCACTCACTGCCACCACGCCGCCATTTTGAACAGGCAGAACTTAGCCACACGTGGCGCTTTTATAGGCTGCTCCTTGCCCCGCCCACACCGCCCGGGCGGAACCATTCAGCCTATGGGGGAACTCTCCCCCTTTGGCCTTTCCTATTCATAACTGTCTTTGGTTTGGGGGGGGTCTTAGCAAAACAACCGTAAGGAACATTTAGTGCAACTTTAAACAATTATCCATTTTATAGTACTTTAAGGTAAACAGTGCTAAAAGGAGAAAAAAGGTTACTGCCACCCCCCCATCCCAGCCAAAATGGGAGCTTCTCAAGTCCAGCTGGGGAAAAAAGTGCCCAGAATTGCTTTTCCAGACATCGCTGCAAGCTCATTCATTACAAGTGCGACACAATTGGAGAGCAGGGACAGTGGAGAATGGGGATATTATGCGGGTTATTCATTTCTCTCTTCCCCCCCCCCCCTTGGCTGAACTTTGTTAGAGACTGGAATGTGCAAAACACACACAGAGAGAGCCTCTGAGCATGTGCAGAGTGATAATCATGGGTGCACTTATCTTTGTTTCAATTAAGCACATTTATAACTCTTTTTAAAAAAAATATATATCAGTACAATATTCCAAAAGTGAAGAACAAGAAGTAAAACTCTGATGCAGCAACAGTAAAACTGTCTGAAGGAGCAGAGAGAAACAGTGGCCATTTCATCATAAGAACATAAGAACAGCCCCACTGGATCAGGCCATAGGCCCATCTAGTCCAGCTTCCTGTATCTCACAGTGGCCCACCAAATGCCCCAGGGAGCACACCAGATAACAAGAGACCTCATCCTGGTGCCCTCCCTTGCATCTGGCATACTGACATAGCCCATTTCTAAAATCAGGAGGTTGTACATGCACATCATGGCTTGTAACACATAATGGATTTTTCCTCCAGAAACTTGTCCAATCCCCTTTTAAAGGTGTCCAGGCCAGACGCCATCACCACATCCTGTGGCAAGGAGTTCCACAGACCAACCACACGCTGAGTAAAGAAATATTTTCTTTTGTCTGTTCTAACTCTCCCAACACTCAATTTTAGCGGATGTCCCCTGGTTCTGGTGTTATGTGAGAGTGTAAAGAGCATCTCTCTATCCACTCTGTCCATCCCCTGCATAATTTTGTATGTCTCAATCATGTCCCCCCTGAGGCACCTCTTTTCTAGGCTGAAGAGGCCCAAACTTTCCTCATAAGGAAGGTGCCCCAGCCCCGTAATCATTTTGTTGCTCTCTTTTGCATCTTTTTTGCATCTTTAGAATCCCATGCATTCTATCCATACTTTCCTAGAAGTCTCACTGAACACAATGGGACTTACTTCTGAGCAGACATGCATAGGATTGGGCTGTAAACCTCAGGCAACTGAAACCTCTTTGTCCACTCAGTTCTTAAAGCAGTGGTGGGCAAACATTCAACTTTAGGAACCCTGGACCTTTAGCAGTTGTGTAGGAGAGAGAATTTCAGCAGGTTTATTTCAGCAGGTTTCTACACCTGCTGAAATTCCCTCTTCTATACAATTGTTGAAGGTCTAGGGATCCTAAAGGTCTAGGGATCCCAAGTTGAAAGTTTGCCCATTATTTATTTAAGGCTCCAATCCTATTTACACTTTCCTGGGAGTAAGCCCCATTGAACAAATGGGACTTACTTCTGAGTAGACCTGCATCAGATTGTGCTGTAAAAGATTTATGTCCTGCTTTCCCACCCTTTCAGGAGCTCAAAGACAGCTTACCTTTTTATTGACTGGTTTATCGATTATTTTTAATCAATTGGGTTTTTTTTAAACAAAAAATGGGTTAAAAAGAATTAATAAATAGTCAAAAATAAAACTATTTCCTGATTTCCTACACACAAAGTACTTTTGTGTAGGAAGCTGCATGCCGCCCAAGCGTAGCTAGTCCCATGTGAAACTTACTGTACATGGGCACATATAATGCTCTTTATATTCGCAACATACATGTGCCATTCTCACAAAACTCCAATTCCTGGTTTACTGGTCAAACCATATCTTAAATCAGGTCTTGTAGCTATAGCAGATGGCAGCCAGATGAATGGATAATTGGCTGGTGTTGATTAAACGGTTATAGTGCAATCTTGTTCTTGCCTACTCAAAAGTAAGCCCCACAGATTCAATGGGATTTATTCCTACATAAGTGTGTCTAGTGGAGTGCAACCTAAATTCTTCTTGAGCAGAAAGCTTAACAAGGTCTTTTGCTGAAGTGTTGCGGCTTACTGGTAGATCATATGCTCTGTTTGCAGTAGGTCCTGGGGGTTAATTCCTGTTGGCAGGTAGGGTACAGGAAAGGTTGAAACCCTGGAGAGTTGCTACCAATCTGTGCTGGCAGCACTGACCTAGATGGACCAAAGGCAGCATAAAGGCAACTTCCTCTCACAGACAGTGTGAGCAGAGACTACCCGATGCTGTCCTGGGTCCACCTCTGCTACAAAACACTGGGGGGAAAAGCCCCTTACATATGGGCCGTCACATGGTTTTTGCACACCTAGGAGTGCGGGACTTCTGGTTTTATTTAAAGGGATTGTGTGAGTACATGAGCTGGGTCCCTGCAAAGTCCTACACTTTTGGGTTTGTAAAAACCACTTGAAGGTGAACAGTAAGGAAGAGGTTGATCAAGCAAGCAGAAAGTAAATCAAGCAAGCAGAAAGTAGAAAGTAGATCAATGTGGTTCATGTCCGTAGCAGGCTGGAAGGAAGCAGTGGCAGACTTGGGGTGTCGGGCACCTCAAATCCACTGCCCACTTACCACCTGCCACTGGCACAAGCTGCATCAGGTCACCTCATGGCTGCGCCAACTGTGCTTCTTATGATTCTCCAGTCTAGTCTGTTCAAGACTTTGTGTCATTTTAATTGATCCTAATAAAGGTATTACCAGAGGGTGCCTTCTGGTTCTTTTCTACTATACCAACATGATTTTCATTGCAAGGTAACTATTCTTGAAGGCTCACTCCTACAAATGTTTGGAAAAGGAATTGTTTTTCTTGGGAAATAGAAATCTTGACTTCTTTGGATGAATGTGACAGCGGCTTGGAAGCCTGCAGTCAATTTCATATGGACTAGCATCCCCATCTCTGCTCAGTACCTCTCTGGAAACAAAATGAAGCAAAACTGATTGGACTCCCATGCAACCCCAAAGCTGCCAATAAACTCCAATGAGCTGAGAGCAGTGCAATCTTGAATGAAATGGTAAGGGCTGGCCCATGTATGAAGCCAATTGAATTGATCGTCTTATACAGCAGACTGAGGGGAGGCACTCATCATCCACACACCTCCACCACTTCTCCTCCTCCTCCCATTCATTGGATTAGAGGGCAGAGCAGAAGAGGAAGTGTGGAGGAGAAGAAAGTGTTGGGCTAGAGTGCTGGAGAGACACTTTCCTTTTTCAATCCCAGAAGTGAGAAGAGCAGAGTCTCGCGCACCACCTGGGGGCAGCATTTGGCACTCCACCTCAAGCACCAGGAGGTCTTGGGCTGGCCCTGGAAATGGTAACTGTACAACTGAGCTGTTACAAGGTAAGAGCCCCAAACTGTATTCATACGAAAACATGTGACCAGCATTGGGTCCTTCTGTAACTCAGGAGTAGTAATGGCACTGATTGGCCCTGTAGAGAAGAATGTATGAATGAGCATAATGTTTGCACTAAATTGGCCAGGGTTTCACACAATGGCTGCAAAAGTTTGGCAGGTGGCATTGAGAGAGGCTTGCAGTTTCCATCTTGAATGCCAACCGCTGTACCAAGCAGAATGAACCCCATCCTTGAATGCTAACTCATTACAAAGATACAAAGGGAAAAATAATATCACTGCCCTGTCATCTTGGAAAAAAAGACTGAATGTTTTGACCCAACTATAGCCAGGTTCCAGAACCTCCAACACAACAAGACCCATGAGCCTAATTTTGTTTCTGGCTAGAACTAAAGAAAAATCCCTACATCATTTCCCACAAAACTCTGGCTCCCTTGTCCCTCTGCTGTCTCACAGCCATAGAAAAACTCTTGGCTCTGTCAATGCCACCAATTTCCTGGGAGTTCTTTGAACAAGCCTATTTTCTGGCTAGTCCATGCCCTCAAAATGACAGCTACGGAAACCAGATACACCCTCCAAAATAGACAACTTGCAAATTCCTGCTCCCAGAGCCTGAGCCAGGCGATGGGAATTGGATGGGGATATTTATAGGCTTCGCCAAAGGAGGAGAAGCAGGTCGAAGAAAGCTGAAGTGGTATTCTACTCTTTTCCCCCTATTTCCTCACTCTAGGGAGAGCCTGGATCTGCTCCTTAGCTTCCTGCATAGTCCGGTATAATGATCTCCAACGGCAGGAGTGAGTCGTGATAGCCCTCTGCAGAGAGTCACAAAACCTACCTACAGGAGTCATTGCTGGTAATGCACTGGGAGGCTAGACTTCTGCAGGACCATCTTGCTGATACGCAGAATGCCACACCTTAATGCAGAATTTGGAATCTTGGGAAGCTAAACTTTCATTTGTTTAACAACAGTAAGTGCCTAGTCCTTATGACAGTGGAGAAAAATGTAAGCAAAGAAAAAATACGGGCCAGTTTTTGCTAAAGTTGGTTTTGTTCAGGATGGTTAGGATTACGTGTAATAAGGGGTTGGAACATCCATAGATATAATAATTGTTTGTTGCCCCTTTTCTTATAACATTTCTTGCCTTCTGCTCCTCCTGTTCTAGATGTCCCCTCTTCTTTAACTCTTGCAAAAAAAAGAGAACATAAACAAAACCACATGCATGCACATGCGCACATGCTCACATATAGGACAAAAACTCTGAATTCAAATATACAACAGCCCCACAGTTAGTGTAACCACAGAATAGTATGCAAAAAACCAAACAAACCGAGACACCAATTTGTTCCTATAGCGCTGACCTTTGGTTGCAGAATTTGTAGCTGTGCTTTATTCCATTGCTATATTTGGGATTTTAGGATAGAATTTTAACCCACAAAGCACCACAGTAGATTTTCACTTCTGGGGTCTCTGAACAAAGATCTGTTGATAAGAAATCCCCCCCCCCCGCCCCTTCCATCTTAGTCAAACATTTGGAATCTCCAGCTCTCATGTATGCTGTGTTGTCCTGGAATAGAAGGGCTGCATTCCCTTGGGTTTTGGAAAAGATCCAGGGGTGCAGCTGTGGCAGCTGTCAGGGCGTGGAGTGTACAGGAATATGCCAGGGCGACATGTAAAAAAGAGCTTGATGCCTGCCTGGGACACCATGCGAAAGAGGCAGGGCTATCAGAGTCCCTGCAGTGGTGTGTGCGTGGCGGGTGGGGACTGTGCAATGGTTTGAGCTGGAACTGACGGCTTGGCAGTAAAGGGTTAAACTGAACATGTGTGTCCAGAGTTTCCCCCCTTCCCCTCTGAAGTTTGACATTCCCCAGCTAGGAATTTTCCAGGCCTAAATCCATTCTTCACCAGCAGCCTTCTTTCCAGACAGGCAGCGACATGAAGGAAAAAGCGGGAGAGAAGGAGAAAGGGGAAAAGGGTGAGTTAAACTGTTGTCTGCAACAAGACTCTGTGTAATCTTTGCTGCAAGAAAACAGCACAGCTAACTCTCTTGGAGGAGAAAAAGTATGCTTAAAATGGACAGGGAATGAATGTAGAATACAGGAACCCTTTGGTTCTAGAGAAGTAAGGCAGAGGTGCTGGGGGGAAAGGCAGAGGGAAGTTGGAAGGAATGAATAAGCATAACAAGTGTCAAGTGATACATTGTAGAAAGAGTGCATTGTGAACGCAAGCCAGTGTGGTCTGGTGGGGGGGGGGGAGAGTGCTGAGTTCTAATCCCTCCGTAGCTGTCAACTCACTGGACAAGCCACTAGTTGTCAGTATCAGAGAGGAACCACCATGACCTATCTGTTTTTGTTAGGATGTGCGAGGCAAAGACAGGAAACCAGTGTGCACCAAAAAAAGCACCTCGGTAATTGATCTATGCAGCCAGAATGTGTATTATGGTGGTGGTGGGGAAACTCTGTTGTTTTGAACACTCCAGAGCAACGGCAGATCCACAGGGAGAAGGATTCGACATGGGCGGAAAATATGCAGCAAAAACATGCAAGATTAAAACATTGCTCAGGTGAACCATTGATAGGAATTCTATGATTGCTATGATTTAATCCGATTTTTAATTGAAACTGTGAGACTTGCAGCAGTGAAACTGCACTGTCTATGCACTGCCTATGCATAGACAGGGGGACTGTCTATGGATATCTCATAGCTGGGTCATGGGTGACTAACTTGGGACAAATTCCAGACCAGTAGCCAGGGAAGTCTGCAGCAGCGAAACCAACCAAGTGCAATTTAAAGGCAAACTGCATTATTGTGGTATAAGCCACAATAAATCTGCTAGTCCTTAAGGTGCCGCCAGGCTTTTCATCATACGTACTTGGCTATAATTCCCACTGCAGTCAGCTGTATTTACTTCAGAGTAAATATGCACAGAATTGGGACATGGAGCTGGATTTGTAGAAGAGAAAAAAATAATCTGTGGTCATGAACTAACTGTATATTTTCTCAAGATATCACATACATAGATATTCTGATACAACCGATGCTTACAGCTCAACAGCCAAGATTGCTGGCAAAAGAGACCTTCCTTGAAAGACTGAAAGAAAGAGAGAAGCAAGGAATAAAATTTGTGTTTGAGGAAAGAAAGCAAGTGGTGTGGGGCACAGGGGAGAGAACCCCAGTTTAAAGACCGTAGTCCATATAATTAGACTATGGAGGAGGAGAAAATAGAATAGAAGAAAAGTATGTATGGAGATAAATGAAGAGATCGATCAGAAAGAAGGAAAAATAATCGCGATTAGGTTGGCTATTATTAGGGAGAGTGTTTGGAGATGAATGAATAAACAGTCTATTAAGTGGCTGAAACAGAACTAGAGGGAGGTGCTATGAATTAGTGAGTGTGGCAGGCACGGATGGAGAACTAGTAAGAGAATGCGAGGAGGCAGCCACAGAGGGAAGAGCGGCACAGCTAAGTCCTCTCTGGCACCTGCCCCAATTTTTGCTCCTCTCCTCTCCCCTCCACCGTCCCACTCACTGCTGATCTGCTACCATCTGTTGCTTGGGTGCAGAAAGACTGAGAAGGGGGAAAAGACAGGATGGGGGCCTCACCAGAGGGTAAGTTACCTTTCATCCCCAGCAGAAATCAGAGTTGCTGCATGGGCATCGACAGGGGGGGGAATGTGACCTGACCTGGGGTGGGTGTGGAAATGTTTGGGTGTAAATGTTGTAGAGACCCTGAGCATGCTTGGGATGTCTGAGAAGGGAAGCAATGGGGAGGCACCCACCTCAGACGCCACATGTAAAAGGTACATATCTTAGTTATGTCCCAGGAATTGTTCCAACTTCTGTTTAAAAAGAAACACAAGGTTAGGCCTTTTTGGTAGGATGGGTTTTGGGGTATGTGCATGAATACTGGCAGAAACATTGCAGGGGTGACTCTACTGATTGAGTGGCAGGTCAGCTCCTGCAGGAAAGCAAAGGGGTTTTGAGGCTGCAGTCGAGTTGTTTGTTGTCCGTCAGGGTGGCGTTGGGTTGCTCAGGTAGGGCACTGACGAAAGGCACCCAGTAAGGCAAACTCATGAACCCTTCAGTACCAGTGGCAACACCCAACACACCATTGGGGGCAGGCAGGGGTATTATGGGGAGCCCAGTACAGCAGTTTGCCTCGGGGGGGGCCCCAGCATCTTGGTGCTAGCACAGTGGGGGATGTGTCTATATAATTTGTTGGGGCCTGACTGATACTGGGGAGGCTGTGCTTGGATGTCATAGACTTGAAGCATTGATATATGGGCTTGTAAATGAGGCCTACATGATGTGCTGGATGGGAGTGGTATTTGGGATGTGGATTATGGCTTATCAGGGCCTCATGAGACTATGGATGCAATGGAGAGGTTTTGCTTTGCATTTGAAGGACTTTATCAGGTGCAGAATGGGACTGAAATGGGTTTTGGAATTTTGTTGACAAATATGTACATTTGGTGATAGCAACTACATAAACTTTTTGTAATGTTTGGAGGAACTCTGTAATTTGGAGGATGCTGGCCAATTGTTTAAGGCAGTGGTTCTCACACATTTAGCACCGGGACCCACTTTTTAAAATGAGAATCTGTCAGGACCCACTGGAAGTGATGTCATGACCAGAAGTGATTTCATCAAGCAGGACAATTTTTAATAATCTTAGGCTGCAATCAGACCCACACTTACCCAGGAGTAAGTCCCATTGACTATCATTGTTAAAAGAATATACATAGTAGCCTGTTAAAAGTACAAGTCTGTAACATTTCCCCAAATGCTGTCACATACCATGGGAGCATCAAGTCTAATATATTCCAAATAAAATATTGGAATGAATGGGGACCCACAGAATGGTGTCCTGACCCACAGTTTGAGAAACACTGGTTTAAGGGATTGCTGTGGTTTGGTCTTAGAAAGGCTGAATGGGTGCAGAAAGGCTGGCTTCTGGAAGATAGTTAATGGAACGGCTGTTAAGTTGGGGGGCAATCTAAAAGCAGTCATGCTTCAGGCCCATTGAAACCAATGGAACAAGTTAATGGTGACTACTATAATCTTAGTTAGGTTGGAACATTAAATTGCCATTGATTTTGTCAAAATGTAGTTATTGAGGGGTTCAGAATAATCTGAGGAAAACTGAGTGTGTGATGAGCCCCTAATTTTGGAGCCTTGCTGGAATGGGAGGCTCTCTTCAGCCTCCCCCCACCCCATTGCGGAAAGGTAGCCATCATCTGGCATTTGTGCCCATTTTTCGTCTTTTTTCCCATTCTTCTCTGTCTTGGATGGAAACCCCAGGCAGTGAAGCCAGGTTAGGAAAGGCAGAGGGGAGCCTGTTTCCTTCAAACACACCCCAAGGCATCCTCTCTCCATCTCCACGCTGGCCAACTCCAGCTGGGTCTGCCTTCTATTCTCCTCTATATTTTTCCAGTTTTTCAGCTTGTGGAAAAACCAGTCGCAGCCAAAATGAAATTAAATCGCAGAGCTGGATCCCAGCATTGTGAGGGGAGGAGGAGTTGCATTAGTGGTAGAAGCCATGGGGAAGAGAGCATAGGGGAAATGTATCCTCACACACACACACACACACACACACACACACACACACACACACACACACTCTGTTCCACCTGCATAACGGAATCTGGGGATAGGAACAGGTTTGGCAGGGCAACATTTTGAATAAGTGATTGTTCTGTGCTATAGCATTTAGAAATTGTAATATCTAGAAATATAAGCATGCCATTCTTTTTCCTAGCAGGACTCCTGTGCCTTTAAGAGCGATGTGGCAGGCAGCAGCTCAGCAGCAGCTGCTGCACTTGGCATGGAGATACAGTGATGGGGCAAACTGCACCTGCTGAATTTCTGCCTTATCCTGCAGCTGTTAGAAGCTCAGAAGCCCTGCTAGGAAAAAAAAAAGGTGACAATATGTGCAGAGTATGCTGTGGTCTTGAATAAAGGATAGTTTTTTTGTTTGTTTTTTTACAACACAATCTTTATAGAGCTGATTTTTTTTTTTAAACAAGATTTCCTAGACATGGGTGATGTTGGAGTTTGGTAAAGTCTTGAATTTGGCAAGATAGCACATGATACTGTTCTCTTGCCAAATGTAACATTTCAGGCACAATCAAAAGTTCAGCGCATAGAGGTTTCATTGATTTTAGTAGGAGTTGTGCACATACTTCATTTTCCCCCAGGGATCTCAGAATTCTTAACTTTGGCTGGATTGAGCCCTTAGCTTTTAAAAAAAACACAACACAATAACAAAACATTACTCAAATATTTACTTGTAAAGAAGAAATATCAGAATTAAACATTTTTAAATTTGACCTAATCTAGGCCAAACGTAGACCAAATTCAGGTCTAGAAATTCCCTTTGGAATAATCATCTTTTGGCTTGACCTGCCAAATTGCCTTCTTTGAGTAGCAGACTTCTCACATCCCTGAGCAATCCCTCAATCTTAGTTTAAAAAATTGCACAGAGCTACACTGTGCATTGGTATATTCCTTCATGTCTTTGAATTGTCATTTTTGTAAAGAACCAAGAGAGGGGCCAAATGGCCATCTGCACTGCATCAGATACATCCCCACCAGTAGCATTATGCTCACATGTGGAGAGAAACATTGTTCATGGTCAAACCAGAGCAATATTCACTGTTGTATGGAACCACAGTCATACTTCTCTGCCATCAGTTGACTGTAGAACAGTATTGACTGGGTAGCACTGAAGGGATGTACAGTAGAATCGACAGATGGGTGGATGGTGTCCAATCTCAGTTGTTCTGCAGTTTCCATACAGAAGGCAGAAATTTACTTTCCACAAGGTCCAGGGTTACGCAAGCTTTGTGCTATGTCATTACTGGCATGTGATCTCCCTTTTTATGAATTACTGGTAATATTTATATTCTGCTTTTCAACAACAGCAGCAACAAAAATTCACAAAGTGGTTTACACCGGAAAATATATGCTAAAATGGTTCCCTGCCCCAAAGAACTCACAGTTTAGAAAAGGAACACACACACACACACACACACACACACACACACACAACACACACACACACACACACACACAAGATACCAGCAACTAGGGCCTGCCAAGACCTCCTGGTATCAGAGGTGGTGTGCCAAATTCTTCCCCCACTTATTAGGTGATGTGCTAGTCCATTCCCTGGACTGAAAAAAGAAGACAGGGACATAGTAAAATAGGAAACGTGGAGAAGAGCAGAATTATAGGCTACAGTCATCACATGTTAGGGAATGGAAGGAGAAGGATCAGTGGAGATTGGTGAGTGCTCCCCCTCTTCTGTTGCCTTAGGCAACTGTCTGGCAGCCCAATCCTATCCACACTTTCCTGGGAGTAAGCCCCATTGACTCTAATGGGACTTACTTCTAAGTAGACAAGCATAGGATTGGGCTGTCAGTCGGCCTCATGGCTGGCCCAGCCCTGCCAACAGTGATTAGAAAAGATGCTATGCTGGGATGAATAGGGACATTGGCTGACTTCTTGCTGAACGTGTCACTGCTTTAAAAGGTGCCTCACTGCCCAGTCAGCAGGGCTTCTACATGGAAGAAGCATGTCTTATCTGGTAGAAGTGCTTAATGTGTAAAAAGAGAGGTGAGATGCTGAGTGCGCAGTATGCGTAACCACAGGTCTTGTAGAAAGTAAATTTCCGACTTCTGCAGGAAAATAAAAATGTTCATTTTTCTTCTCTGGAGTCAGTGTTAGTTCTCTGTCACTACACAAAATTGCCATTCCTAGTTGTAGCAGAATAGTAGTTTCTAGCAGCCCAATCCTAACTAATGTGAACAACGGAGGAACAGAGTTTTCACTGTCACAAATGGCCATACAGCACCATGCGCAGGATGCCAACAGCAGCCATTTTGAAACTACTGCTGCAAATAGTGGCTATGTCGGCAGCTCGCTGCCACTGCTGGCTATCTATGGAAGCACAGGTGAGCCTGCAAGAGGGGCAGGCTGTGGGAGGAATGGAGTGGAGAGGGGGAGGAATGATGACGGAGTGTCTGGGTGGGAAAGGGGGATGGCAAGTGACAGAATGTGGGAGGAAGGGGTGGATCCAGGGGGCAGCAACTCATGTCGAATCCTACGTCTGTCCTTTCTCCCCTTCCTTCTCCTTTACACTCATTGGACATGGGCCAGTAAAATAACTGGCATAGAGCTGAGGAGACCATTGGGGAGGCGGAGGTTTGCCCTGAGGCAAGGGAACAAATGTTCCTTTGCCTTGAGGAAGTCTTCATGACTGCCCACCACCACCACAGGATGTAGTGTGCACCCCTCTGTCACAGCTGCCTCGGTGCTGGGGGAGTTAGGGCTGAGTTTTAAGTCTCCAGACTGCAAAGAAATCCTGATTTCCAGCCATGTGGCTGGATGGAGGGAAGCTGCAAGTTGATACTGGAACGGGGGAGGCTCTATTCCTGGTCATCCAGAGCAGCATTGGATGGATTAAAAGCATCCAATAGGTGGGTGTATGGCCATGGATAAGAGCATAAGCTATGTGCCGAAAGTCCCAAATTTAAATCTCAGCTCAGCTCTGAAGTCACTCGATTCACTTTAAGCCAGCCATTATCTCTAAGAGCACAATCCTAACCAAATTTCCAGCACTGGCATAGCTGTGCCAGTGGGGCATGTGCTGCATCCCGCAGTTGGGGGGCAGTCAAGGAGGCCTCCTCAAGTTTAGGCAATGTTTGTTCCTTTACCTCAGAGTTGCTTTCCCCTTATGTTGGTGCTGGAAAGTGGGTTAGGACTGCGCCCTAAGTGTTAAATCTGCAGTAAGGGGATCATACTACCAGGGCTACATATGTTGTATGCTCTGAGGTACTAAGTAGCATCAGTGGGGAAAACTGCAGATGTCTAGTGTAAGGCACCAGTGTAAACAGCCGGGCCTAGTGAAGTCAAGAAAAAGGCTTGTCCTCTTATCCGGCTCCTAAAAAATCTCGCCTGCTCTGAATTTGCACATGCATCCTGACCACTATTTGAAAGCCTCCATTTCAAAGCCAGTGATTCTATTTTTTTGGGAGGGGGGGGGAGATAGGTTTCAAACATTTGGGGGCTGCAGTTCTGTGCATCTCTTGGAGCTGAACATGCCCTGGATTTGGACCTCTGCAGCCTCCCTGAAAGATTGTGTCTTGGACAATGTCGTTGCCGTGTGCTGCTTTTCTCTGCAATCTGCTATTTATTCTCTTGCCTGCGGTCCCAGCTAACTGCAAACACATGTTTCCCCGTTGGCAGCCTCCTCTTCCCACTCTCCCCTCCTCCTCCTCCTCTTTCAAATGGCTTTTCCATCCGGTGCTGAAGACAAAAGTGCCGTCAGTGGCTCAGTCCTTTCCCAAGTGATGCAGTCCAAGATCCCTTGGCAGGCTGGTTGGGGAGCTGGGTGGGAGGACGGAGAAGAGGGAATGGGAGGGAGGGACACATAACAGCTGGCCAGGCATAGCCAGAGAAACTGTCTTTTGAGAACTGCAGAGAAATGGAGAATTGTAGTAGCAGGGTTAGCTGATTTTGCTAACACCTTGACAAAAACTCACATCTCATTTTACATAGGAGAAACTCACTTTCCTTTTAGATCATTTACCTTTTTTTAAAAGGGTTACTCTGTGATGTGCAAAGTCAGCTTTGTGGTAATTTGATATTCAGTATTTCTTAAACTGCTGTGCAATATTCCTAAATTCTTTATTTTCTGTGCTGAGTTTATATTCAGCATTTGCAGCGGCTGCGTGAAGTAGTTGACACCAAAGAAGTTACCAGAAAGAGTCTCTTTTTCCCACTGCAATCCACTCCATGCCTCAAAGGTCCTCACCCTTGACACTTGAGGGTCACGGTCCTCTATCACTGATGCCAAATCGAACCCCATCCTCTGACTTGCTGATCAGTTTCCAGCACAGCATAGTGAAGAAAGCTTTGGTGGGAGCTCAGCTTAGTAACCAATGCACTCCACATCTTCCAGTCTGTTTAGAAGTACTTCTTTCAAGGATTTTCTTCTCTTAGGATGAGCAAATAGCTACTCAGCCCAGGACTAAAAGGCAAGGTTGGGGGAATGGAGGTGGACTGTGTGTGGTTCTAAGCCTCTCAGTGACTCTCTAACTCAGGGGTGTCAAACATAAGGCCTGTGGTGAAGCCTGGTGACCCCGAATGAACACACACACGATTCTTTGGATTTTGGGAGAGGCAAACAAACAGGCGACAGGAGAATTCAGAGGACTTCAAACGTTTACTCGTTTGCAAACGGGACCCCCCCCACACACACACACGTGGAGGACCTCGAAGGATTACAATGATGCAGGTTTTATAGGGTCTTTTAGATAGGGGAGGGGGGACAGGAGCACACAAAGAGAGCAAAACACATCTATGGGAAGGATGGGAAGGATAACAGACCAACAGGCCCACAAACAACATTTGGCATTGTTACCAGATCAACATCTTGGAGGGCAATTTGATACGCATTGGCAATTTGTTTACAGAGATATCCATTACAAAGGATCTGGTACTCTATGCATCCCTTTTATTTGTTTATGGCTCTTATTTATGACTTTCTGTTTACCCTTGTGAACCCATATCACAGCTAGCTTGTTCCCTAAGAGGGATTTTAGATGCTGGCTTTTGGTCAGAGAAGAGCCTTGTGGGCACTTCATATTGTGAACTGGGCATCTTGGGATATTTCTGTATTGTGAGCTGGGCATATTGATATCACTGGTGAGGCTCTTTATCCAGCCCACGTGATAATTGGGCTTTCTTAGCACTGCCCTTTCAGCAATGCCACTTCTGCAAAGGCTCTAGCTTGGTGAGAAGGAAGGCAGCCACAGAAGGCAAAGAATGCAATGGGGAAGGGGCGGACTGAGAGGGGTACAGGGGGGAGATGGTGCTGAGGTGCTGGGTTATACCAGCATGGGTTATGCCACGCTGGGTTATACCAAAGGTCCATCTAATCCAGCATCCTGTTTCCAACAATGATTAGTCTGAAATCTCACAAGTAGGGCATGAAGGCACCAGCCCACCCTTCTTGTTTGATGCTAGCACCTGTGGTTCAGATGCAATGGCTATGAATGTGGAGGTGTCATTTAGCTGTCTTGAGCTTTGATAGGTCTATCCACCATGAACCTGCCCAGCCCCTTTTTCATGCCCTCTGTTGGAAAATTCCATCTAATAATACTGACCCACATTCCAAAGTTGTTATAAGTTATAAAGTATGTGTAGAGATTTGAAGGGGGGGGGCCTTTGCTTTGAACTACCTTGGGCAGTTCCGACACAGTGGTTGTGCTGGTTATCTTAAATTGTTAGTCAACTATGCTGTTAATCTGCTATTTGCTACCCGCTACTTCAGCAAGTTAATACCCCAATATAAAATATGGAGAAGAGAGACACTCTGCTATCCATATACAAAAATATTTCAGGTGCTAATATATTTCACAGGCAAAGAGTTTTCACCTTTTTTGTGCAGACAAATCCTTGCAAATGGAGGTCAGGATGATGCTAAAATAGAGCTATTATATAAGACTGCAGAGTTCTTTTTGAAACAGTGGTCGTGTCCAGTGACGTAGCTAGAGGGGGTAGTTAGAGGGGGCATGCCTCCATTTTGCTCTTGCAGCCCAGAATGGCTCTAAAGGGCAGGGGGAGGGGCTGCCTGCACACTTGGTGAGACTCCCTGCAAAACGTAGTGCTTTGCACCCCCCCTCTAGCTATGCCACTGTTCACATCATGTTTTTCATTGTCAGATGAAAATAGGGGTGCCATCATTTCCTGGTATACACTTTCCTGGGAGTAAGCCCCATAGGTCACAAAGGGGCTAACTTCTGAGTAGACATGCATAGGCTTGCACTGAAGGTTTAAGACTTAGAAAACAACTGTTAGCCAGCACTCATCACTAGGTGGGATTACCAGATTTTCTGGTAGAGCTTCAAAGAAATGAATGGAAAGTCAGTAATTTCCTCATAAGCTGCTTGGACTGCTCTAACCTGACCACCAAGCCTCAGTGTCAATGTGTACGTTAATATCTATTAAGGGTTAGCATTGAATCGAATAAGGCTGCAATTGTATACTGACTTTCCTAATGGTAAGCCCCACAGAATGCAAGTGGGACTTACTTCTGAATAAAAATATATAGGATTGCACTGTAAGAATAACTCCCCCCAAAACATTTGCCCATTTATAATGAGCACTATCCTTAAATAAATAAGCATTTCCTTAAGTTACTCCTTATACCCACTTTGTGAACTATTTTATACTGCTGAAAAGCAGTATACAGTATAAATATTCTTAATAATAATAATATCCTTTAGGTACTTTACCATGCTCACTGTCATAGTAGCTCAAAGAAATACCTTTTTTCAGAATGACTTAAGCTTGAAAAAAGTGATATTGATCTTGAAAAATCCATCCTGAGCCAGAGGGAATCATGGGTAGACAAACCAGGGCAGATCGGGTAGGCAGAGTCTGGAGCTGGGAAGAAGCATCACCTGCTAGCAAGGTTTTCTTTCTTTTCTATACAGAAATAGTTCCGTTTTCCAAGGTCTGTGGCAGATAATTCAGGATGGCTTGTGGTATGCTGTATACACTTGGAAGCCACAGAGAACTATGGAATGCTGCTATACTGTTCACCCAGGAATTTCTTCAAGGCAGACCTTGTCGCACATTTTTTTGGATGTAGTAATTTTTTTTTAAAATTTTCACATTTTTATACCAGCCTTGCTCCAAGGTGCTCAGGATAGTTTACATGATTCCTTGCCTCCTTTTGCACACAACAACCCTGTGAGGGAGGTTAGGCTGAGAGAGAGTGACCAGCCCCAGGTCACCCAGGAAGCTTCGTGGCTAAGCAGGGATTTGAACCTGGATCTTCCAGCTCTACGCCCAATAGCAGAACCATTACACTATCCTGGCTCCTAATTAATAACTACCGTACTAAAAAACACACCTCATTTTGACAGGGTATGTGGAGAGAGGGCTATGTGGAGAGAGGGTATGAGAGAGAGGGCTATGTGGAGAGGGGATGTGGAGAGAGGGTATGTTCCCCTGAGGGCTGGGGATAAGAATAGGCCCTCAGTTTGGCTGTACTTGTCGTAAGAGGCGACTAAACAGCCACCGGGTAGATGGGGCTCGTCAGCCTGGGAAGGCAGCTCATCTGAGAGAAGGAAAACTCTGATCCCAAACCTCCACTGCCTTGTGGCTATATCCAGTTATGGAAAAGGCTTCAGGAGCAACCTCGAGGCAAAATCCGGAGCCGGAGTCCCTGAGGCTGCTCAGGGCTGAACACAGTCATGTTCTGGCAACTCCTGCGACGCCTCTGGAACCAACCGTATTGGCCTCTGCCTTTCCATTGGACCATTTCAGCGACGTGGAGAGGGGGATTTGCTGCATGGGTAACAGCCTATCCTCCATACCTACTTTACCCAGGCTTCGCGCACTGGAGTGGACACTGTTCCAGAGTCACCATTCAGAGCGTGACACCATGGTCTTCCGAGACTGAAGGATGCCAATAAAATAATATGTGGAGAGAGGGATGCCCCCATATAATGCAAGGATGCCCTAACTAAAGTGTTGTTCATGGAAGTCATTTGCTTTATCACACACAAATAACCTTGAAGCCCATATAGCCAGATTGGGAAAGGCCTCTCTCTGCCTGGGACACTGGAAAGCCATTGCCTGCTAAAAGGGACAATAGTGGGCTAGATCGACTGATGTGCAGTAATGCTTCATAAATTTATGAGCTCATGAGTTCATAAGTTTATGAGTTTATGCTCATTACTAATGAGCAATGATGGAAGAACATAGCTGAGCAGAAAGCTGTAACTATGTTCTTCCATCATTGCTCATTAGCAGACCATGTGTTTTGTAGGCTGAAGACTCCATCCTCAGTTCTTAGCATTGCTTATTACAATAATCGTATGTAAATTAGTTGGATGCATTGTCTGATGCAGGGACAGGTTCTGCCCTCCCACCTATTACTCCAGGCGGTGTGGGCCATTGAAGAGAAAGGAGCACCAACTGTGTCTCAGATATGTCCTGTATGCCTCTGTCAAAAGAGTGTCAGGACGGTGGGGGGGGGGGAATTGGTGAAGGAACAGAACGATTGGGTTGCAGAGGAAGGGACACATTGGGGGCCACTGAAAATCTTCATTTAGCACTTTTACAAGGTGTCAAATACCTGATCCCTCTTCTCCCTACAGGCGACACCATGTCTGTTATATACAGTGAAGTGGCTGCGGATGAGCCCATGACCACCAGCAGCTTCTGGATGGTAAGTGGCAGAAAGCCAAGGTTGCAGACCCAGGGACTGTGGTCAAGGGCTGCTCTGAGTATGGCAGTGGATATAGCAGGAGATTCCTTTGAGCAGAATGTGGAGCCAAGGTTGTGTGACATTTATGCCACGATGGGGAAGAAAGGAAAGAAAGAAAGGAAACTGGGCAGGGGATGGTTTCTGGATTCTTTGAGGCATAATGGAAGTTTCATCTATTGGAGCAAAAGTCCTGGCAAATAAGGTTTCTAGATAAGTGGGTGGAAGAGAGAGAGAGGGGCGGGGAGAGACCAAACACTTGAGTTCTCTTGCAATGGTAAGCATGGATGAGCTGACTTCAGGTATGGGAACATGTTTTCCCTTATCACGGGGCTGCATTGTGGCTACACTGGAGCTGGGAAGTTGGATAGGACTGGATCCTCAGGCAGTTGCCTGAAGCAATGGAGGGGCAGCCACCTCTTTCTGCCTTTGCTGTTGCTTCTCTTCCTTTCTCTCCCTGGATGGGAAACAGAAGAGAGGAACAGAGCTGAAGAAGAAGTGCGAAGAGTGGTGGGCTAAACACTGCTTTCATGTCCTCCACACTTCCTCTTCTGCTCCATCCTTTGTTTTGTTTCCCGTCCCAGGAGAAGGAGGAACAGAGGCTGGCCTGGCACATCACCGGATAAGGGGAGCACACCATTTGGCCCAGCATTTCAGGCTTCAGGAGGTCTTGGGTTGTCCCTGATAGAATACCTTGTGATACAGAAGCCTTTACTTTCTGCTTCACAACAGGGAAGGGAGGGGCTTTGTAAGTATCCTTGGTGAGGGAATATTTCAAAGTTTTGGCACCCCCACCAAGAAAGCCCTGTCCCTAGAACTTACCACATGAAACTGTGCTCAGGACTGGTTGGAGAGCAGGGCTTGAGAGGTCAATATGGTTCATATGGACAAAGGTGGTCCTTAAAGTAAGGCAGTCTTTCACACTTACCAGTTAAGGCAGAACAAATACAGTGGGCACTTTGGCACTCACAGGGGACCCATTCCAGGACCCTCTGTGCCAGATATCAAATTCCATGGATAATGAACTCCACCGGGGGGGGGGAGTGCAGTGCTGCAATTACTTTCCTGGGTTATGCCCTGCCATCCAGAGGTCATGCACAGCCTCCCAGCCTTCTCACAAGCCTCCAGGGTGCAAGTCACTTCTGGTTCATGCCAGCAACTTCTGGTCACACCCGGATGTGTTCTGAGCCATGGGGAGGCCATGGGTGTGCTCTGGAAGTCACTGGTTTGAACTGAAAGTGACTTCCCGTCACACCCTGGAGACCTGAGGCGTGGATAGTGCATGTGTGGCCTCCCCATACCTCAGAACATCTCCGGGCGCAACCAAAAGCCACTTCTAGTCACATTTAGGAAGTCCTCTGAGGCCCTCATACCATGAGCTTGGCATCCGCAGATACTTAAATCCTCAGGTGCAGAGCCCCCAGATGTGTTAAGTGATCTTGATTATACACTACTGTTAGGAATTAAGAAGTGCCTTGCTGGATCAAACCCACCCAGTCTATAATTCTCTAGATGAACCCTTCTAGTTTGCTGATTGACCTTCTGCCCACCTCAGAACTGGTGGGTTTTACAGTAGGGGATGCTGAACATCAGTGGCCCCTGTTTCTTAGGGCAACAAATAAAGCCTGATTGGCTAAGACAGAGATTTGGTTCTCCTTGGTTATGTGAAAGGTGCATAAAACCAAAGGCATTGTTTTGGAGACCGATGCCAAGACTGTCTCCTGCCTGTTCCTCCCTTCCCTCCATTCTCCTGCAGCCCAATCACTACCAGAGCACAGTGAAGCGACTGGATGATGGGTATCGTGCCTGTGACCAGATTGTGAACTGCTTCCAAGAGCGCGCAAAGATTGAACGCAGTTATGCCTTGCAGATGGAGGAGTGGACTCGCAAGTGGCGGCCCCTCGTGGATGCAAGTGAGTCGCTGGGTCCCATCTTCCAACCTTATTTGCATGAATTTATCCTACTTCCAACATTCAGGTTTTTCAAAGAATCAAGGGGCGTGGGGTTACACGCAGGGGTGTCCAAACTTTTTGACAGGAGGGCCGCATCATCTCTCTGTCACTGTGTCAGGGGCCAGGGGAAAAAAAATTAATTTGCATATCAAATTGGAATAAATAGACATAAATAAATATGTTAGAGATGGAACTTATATGAATGAAGGTCTTGCAATAGCTCAAGGCCTATAGAAGGCCTTGCACAAAGCTAGGCCAGTCTTTCCTTTGCTGCTGCTGCTGCATCACAGATATGAAACAGCAAGCAGTGGATGGAGCCCTTATCCCACAGCTCACGTGAGAGGTCGAACAGTTGGCTGTCATGCTGAGAGCAGTTGCATTAGGCCAGCGCGGGCTCCAGCAAGTCTCTGGAGGGCCAGAGGCTCATTGGAGACTGGGGGGGATCCCTGATGGCCAGATTGGGAGTCCTCGAGGGCCGCAAGTGGCCCCAGGGCCGGGGTTTGGGCACCCCTGGGTTACAGGAACAAAGATGTGTTTTTACTTCCATGAATATTGTTGCTGTAAAACTCACCTGCCATAGGCCTACTAGAAACAGCTTTATTTTCCCAGCTTGAAGTTTTAATTGCAACATTTGTGGTGGTGGAGAAAATCACGAGGAGCTGCTTTATACAAACAGGTGACCACATGGTAGCTGTTGTCACACAGATATGTTTAGAACAGCCACCACATACCGACCGTGATCCATTAACCAGCCCTTAAAGAGAAATATAACATAAAATGTAAATTTTTAGAGAGCTGTAATCTATACCCTGTTGATTTTTGTATATTTGCCTATCTGTGTAAACAAAATATGAACTCTGAAGCCATCATTGATCCTTCCCCCCCGAATCTAGGTCCACTGTATGGCTCCCTGCTAAGGGCCTGGCAAGCATTCTTGGGGGCCTCTGAGCGGCTGAGCCGGCTACACATGGAGATGCAAAGGGCTTTGGTCTCAGAGGACACGGCACGCATCCGGGCCTGGCAGCATGACTCCTACCACCGCAAGCTGTTTGGGGGCTTCAAAGAGGCCTGTGAGCTGGAAAGTGGCTTCCAGAAGGCACAGAAACCCTGGACCAAGAAGCTCAAGAAGGTGGGAGGAATGTGGGGCACTGGGTTTTTCTGGAAGCAGGGTTAAAGAAATTGACAAATGTAAACCAGGGCTCCTGCGTTCTCCAGAATGATCTGGTGGGTTTTTTTTTCCTCTTTGGTTCTTTGTCAGGACCACTCCTCTCTTCCCCTTTCTCTGACCTTTCATATGCTCTTGTCTGCAGGGCTGGTCCAAAGGCACCTGGCACCTGAAGTGATATGCCAAATGCTACGCTTTTACCTGGGGGCCTGCTCCTTTGACACTAGTCTAACCCATTGCTCTTCTCTCCTCCACACTTCCATGTTGTCCCCGTTTTCCAATCCAGGGAGTGGGAGGAGGAGAATCAGTGGAGGCGACCAGGTCAACAGGAGTGAGTACCCTCTGTCAGTCTGCTGCCTGAGGCACTTCAGTTGGCCTCAAGGATAGGCCGGCCCTGCCTGCCTGGCTCTAGATCTCACTAGATCTAGCTTCAGAAGAAGCAATAGAATAAGACCTATCTGTCCTTGATGGCGGGTGAGAGACTTCTATGGCCTTCTCATATAGATGTCCTTGCACTCCACCTGATGGGACATCCCATGGTTGGAGAACCTAGTGTATTGGGTGATTGGGATTGTTTAGGTTTTCTGGGGAAGGAATGACTGTTTCTGAGGTATGTCCATTCTCTGCTGATTTCTGTTCCACCCACTCTCTTCTCCCGCCTCAACTCACACATCCAGGTCGAGAAGACCAAAGCTTTATACCACAAGTCCTGCCGCAAAGAATACATTGCAGCCCTGCGGGAGACTGGAGCTCAGGCTGCAGGAGGACCTGAGGCTCCCCCAGATCGGCAGCGTGCCCTGAGGGAGGAACATCAGCGTTGCAGCCAGGAAGTCAACAAGGTGGGGTTTCTTCTCTGCCTTTCTGTATGGGACTGTGAGGTGGGGCAAAACGGCCACTCTCGCATACGGTGTTACTCGAAGAAATGGCCAGGCATTCACCGGTGTGGCTGTTGGCCCTGGTGCTTATAGATTCTTTAGGCTCAGCTGTCACTTCCTGGATTGGAAAGAGATGATGGGGCATAAAGGTTAAAGTAGGGGAGAAGAGAGTGGTGGGCTAGAGCATAGCCTATCACATTCCTCTCCTTCACATACTTCCTTCCCTCTTCTTTTTTTCAATCCAGGAAGAGGGAGGGGCAGCATTTGGCATGTTGCCTCAGGGACCAAGAGATCTTGGGCTGGTCCTGGAGGGGAAGAAAGCAAGAAAGATACCAGATGCAAGATCACTTGCTATATTGTGTGCTTCCGGAGGCATTTGGTGGGCCACTGTGATATACAGGAAGCTGGACTAGATGGGCCCCTTTTGACCTGATCCAGTGAGGCTCTTATGTTCTTATGACATGCCGGGTGCAAGGAAGGGCACCAGACACAGGTATCTTGTTGTGTTTTGTGCTCCCTGAGGCATCTGGTGTGCCACTGTGAGATACAGGGCCTTTGGCCTGATCCAGCAGGGCTCTTCTTATGTTCTTATTAAAGACATAGCAGGTTGACGATGTGGGCCATCTCTTGAGGGGCAAGGCTGTAGGATGTTCTTCCTGTCTCCACACTACTACAAAGGGCTCGTGCCTCAGAGAAAGCAGGATTCTTGGCACACAGAATGGACCTGGAGTTTCCAGGGATCAACGTCGCTCTCTAAGAGACTGCTCAAAGCAATCCCGGAGGGTTTTTATCAGGGTGGGCTTGGCTTACAGACATTACATCACGGTGGAAAGAAAATAATCTTTAGGAATAGATTCCATCAGCTGATATGTGAATCTCTCTGACCTTTGACCCCTTTCCATAGGTGCGTGAGCGCTATGAGAAGACCCTGCAAGAGCTGGATCGCTGCAGTCCCCGCTACATGGAGGAGATGGAGTCAGTGTTTGAGCAGGGGCAGGCGCTGGAGCAGAAGCGCATTGTTTTTCTCAAAGGGGCCTTCCACGCCCTGCATAGGCGCCTTGATGTCACCGCTAACCCCAGGTGTGGGAAGTGGTTAACTGAGGCCCAAATGGCATGTCACAAATATATCTGAAGTAGCCTAGGACCCCCCTTTAAAATTAGAAAAAGTCACCTCTGTTGGGAGCACCTGGGAACCAGGACTCTGGACTAAGTAGACCCTTGACCTGATCCATCAAAGCTTTTTTAATGTTGTTATGATTGCCCCACTTGAAATAGTGGTTCCTTATTTAAACTGCCTGTTGGTTTATGTTACTTGTTGCACTACGAGCCTACCAACAACTGTACAAAACTTGTCTCTCCATCCTTCAGAGCTGTAGTGCCACCATTGCCCAGTAGACAGAGCACTAGAGCTTCCCTTATCTCCATTAGCAGTATGCCACCCCAAGCATTTCTGCACTTTTCCCTGCCTTCTTGCCTGTTTTGGGGTCGGGTGGGATCTTGTCCAGATCTTTTCATGGTTGTATGACTCTGCAGTCCAACTCATTTCTCCCAGTTTTATGTGTGGCTTACAGGATTCTCTCCATTACCGTAGTGCTAACCAAGGAGGCACTTGGGGAGTGGAGATTTTTGAATGCCACCTGATGCTCTTTCCTGTTCATTTTCATTCAGCATCCAAGCTGTTTATAGTGACTTGCACCAAGCGATTGAGGACATAAACGACCAGGATGACCTCAAATGGTGGCGTAATCGACATGGACCAGGGATGCCCATGAACTGGCCACAGTTTGAGGTGGGAACCTCTCCCTTCCTTAATGGTGAGAGAAGGGCACTCTGCACACTCTAAGAAGCACTTCCATTTCCAACCAGCCTGT
Source organism: Tiliqua scincoides (assembly GCF_035046505.1). Taxonomy (NCBI): domain Eukaryota; kingdom Metazoa; phylum Chordata; class Lepidosauria; order Squamata; family Scincidae; genus Tiliqua; species Tiliqua scincoides. Next base: position 118,654,281 of record NC_089825.1, read on the forward strand.
AGGCACAGAGACAAATAGTCCCAGATAATATATATCACTTGAAGTCCATGACAGTTTCTAGAAAAAGCTTTAGCTGATTCCAAATTTAACACTTCTGCCTGCTCCGTACCTCTTTCCACCAAGAACAAACAACTTTCTCTGTCCTTAGGCCCTTTAGGCTGACAATTTACATCTGGGAAGTTACAATATTTATTATTATTTATTTATTAAGAATATTCCTATACTGCTTTTCAATAAAAAGTTCACAAAGTGGTTTACATAACCAAATAAACTGATAAATGTTTCCCTGTCCCCAAAGGGCTTACAGTCTAAAAAAAAAATAATAATACAGAAGAGACACCAGCAACAGCCACTGGAAAAGACACTATGTTTGGGTGAACAGGGACAGTTACTCTTCTCTGCTAAATATAAGAGGAGCAGAACTCTTTGCCCAGTTAGCAGGGGTTATGAATGTATTTATGAACATTCCATGACATCACAGCAGTTCAACCATGGATTAGGGAGGGATTTCTCAGATTGGCAAGTAACAACAACCAACCATGTTGTACCTCAGGACAGGTTTGGTCTTCTTTTTGTTAAATTGGCAAACTACTGGGGGGGATTTGGGGGGGGGTGTGAAAGGATTTCTCTGCTTTCATTTGACTTCCCATTCACACCTCTATGACTATGGTTCAGTGCCCTAAATTGGCATCTATATACTTAGGGAGGCAGGGAAAGGGTGGAGTTTGATCAAAACTGGAAAATAGGGTTGAGGTTAGAGGCTCAGATTTTAGGACTTTGTCCCAAAGTGTGCTCCAAGAAAGGTCTGGTGTGATGGCACTTCAGTATTTGTTTCAGGATTTTTATAGCTGACATACACCACAGTAAATAGTCCCTATACATTAGTTCCAAATAGTTAATCATTCCAAATAGTTCCAAACTGATGGTGGACCATAGGAGCTTTGATGGCTGGTGGTTATGCTGAGGAAGGCAAAAAGGGAGGCACCAGTACAAAGACATAGGGGGAGGATCCATCCAGGCTGCACTGCAAATCATTTACTTGGCCAAAAGAATGACTTTCTGCTCTGTGAAGGTCTCCTCTCCCTCTGTCATAGTGGCTACTCCAAGCCACTGGAATGTGTTTCAAACCACGTGGCCTTGGTGGAGCCTAGAGAGAAACCAGCTTTTACAGTATGACTGTGGAAAGAAAAGACATATAAAGTTTCATGAGTGCTTGCTGGGAGAAATTCCTATGTTTCTGGCAGGCAGAAAAAGTTGCCAGTATGTTAGCGAGCCAGGATGATTTTGCTGCTGTTGGCTTCTGATTGGCTCAGCCTGCACATTTGTAAAGAGACAATTTATTACAAAAAGCAGCATAAGTAATCAGCTCTCTCTCCTCACTAGGAAACTGAGCTGGGCAAGGGTCTCCCAGAGGCGAGCATGCGGAGGTGGGGAGCACAAAACATTCCAATCATCCGTCGGTCATTAGAAAGGCAGAAACAGAGTCTGGAGGAAAGAAGGGGGGGGGGGAAGCCAGCAGCTTATCCTTAGATACTAAATGCAACTGCATTCCTATCCCACTGTATACGTTCTGGTGCTGTGCCTTGGCCATGAAAAGGCGGGTGTGTGCCTGCACACGCATGTATGAGTGTGTTTTGGCTCAAGTGAAGCTCTGAACAAAACTGAACTGCTTCTCCCACCCACTCTCTCCCATTCAGAGTTGGAGCCCTGACCAGGAGAAGCCACAGGTGAAAGTCAAGAAAGTCAAAGAGCCAGAGAAAGCCACGCTCCGCAGCATCACCCCTTCCCAGAGCAGGTGAGTTTTGCTGCCCCTCAAAAGAGGAGGTGGAAAAAGGAAGGGGTTGGAAGCTTGGTGTGGATCAATAGACTCCTAGAAAGTTGTGGGCTGCAGGGGTACCTCCTTGGCCACACTGTGATCCCCTTATGGGATTCCTCAAAGCCTGCCAGGGCAAGGCTGGGATGGGAGTTTTGGACATGGCGGGTGCAACTGCCACTGAGATCCGCCCCTATCCTGCCCCCATCTTCTTCTGTCCTAGCCCAATTGCCAACCAGATGCTTTTCAGAAAAAATAAAAACAGCAGAAAACTAGTCATGGACCCCCCACATCATGTGGCCCTGAGAACAGGCACACAGTGTTGTTGGTGCTGTGCTGTTTAGAACCAACACTTTTAGCAAATTGTATATCGGCATGATTTACCCAGGATGATCACTAGAGGGAGCCGTGATGCTGGTGTGTGTGTTCTTAACTGTTTCTTTAGGATATTTTTACTTTGCCTTTCAATTCACGAGAAAGCCCAAGAAGGCTTATCAAAATTAATCGATTACAGTGAAAAACACTAATTGGATAGCAGCAAAAATGCAAAACAGTCAGCATTTAAACAAAATTCAGGAACCACTAACTGAAAACCTGCCAAAATAGTCAGGTTTTCAAGAAGGACTGCAAGACAGGAAGGCTGTGAGCCAAAGGGATCTCCTGGGGCAAGGAGTTCCACATGGTTCCACGCCATGTGATTGTTGTTCTTGTTCAAGCACCACCACAACAACAGTGGCTTGCCTGAAGTTCACCTAAGAAAAGTGTGGCAAAATCTGAACAAGGGGCCTTTCAGCTCAAATTTTAAGTTCCATGCTAAACCAGCTCTTTGGTAAAATGCCTGCAGGGTCTACAGTGTAGATACTGCTTTAAAGCTTGTAAAAGCAAGAAGTATCTGCTGCGAGGACCTTGCAATCCAACTCTCAACATTGGGTAAAACAGCAAACCACACAGAGCCAGTGTGGTATAGTGGTTAGAATCATGATGAACCATGGACAGAGCAAACTGGATTCAGATTCCTCAGGAAGCCATGGAGCTCACTGAATGGATGACCTTGGGCCCATCACTATCTCTCAGCCTAGCCCACTTCATAGGTATGTTCTGAAGGTTAAATGAGGAGGGAGGGAGGGAATCCTGTGAGCCATAAGGAGAGATGAAAATGCAATAATCGCAGTGGGGGGGGGGGTCACACACAAGACAAGAACTTGCTTATAGTTCCTCTAATTCTTACATTCTTCCACAGTACTAAACCAGCTCCTATTCCAGCGTCAGGCCAGCGGGTTCGTGCTGTGTATGACTACACTGGCCAGGAGGCCGATGAGCTAAGCTTCAAGGCAGGTTAGTGCCATCCCAATCCCTCCACCCCAGTTCATCCTTGCAAAGGCCATCTTCTATTTTTGGCAGAGTCTGGTTTCAGTAGGGTAATGTGCCTGCAGGATCTTCAATGTAGATACATTGAAGGGAAGCATGTAAAAACAAGAAGGGGAGTCTCTGCTGCAAGGACCTTACAATCTGACTTTCAAGAGTAGGTGAAATAGCAAACCACTCAGAGCCAGCATGGTATAGTGCAGAGTTTCTCAAACTGGGAGTTGGGACCCATTAGGTGGGTCACGAGCCAATTTCAGGTGGGTCATTATTCATGTCAATATTTTATTTTAAGATATTAGACTTGATGCTACCATGTGACTTTGGGGAAATGGGCATTTGGGGAAATGTTACAGACCTGTACTTTTAACAAGCTACTATGTATATTATTTTTAACAATGATAGTCAATGGGACTTACACCTGGGTAAGTGTGGGTAGGATTGCAGCCTAGGATTGTTAAAAAATTTCCTGCTTGATGATGCCACTTCTGGTCATGACATCACTTCCAGTGGGTCTTGACAGAATCTCATTCTAAAAAGTGGTTCCCAGTGCTAAATGTGTGACAACCACTGGTGTAGCAGTTAGAATACTGAACCATGGACTGGATTGAGATTCTGTAGGTCTGCTGGTTTTACCAAACCCTGACCTGTTCTGCTGCTTCTCCTATTCATCAACATTGATGCCACACTAGCTTCTGCAGTTGATTGCATTTACTTGTGCCCCTACTGGGCACGCTAACCACTATTGCGTTTCTTTAAGGTGTTGTGCATTTAATTTTATTTACTAAAAAATTGAAATCCTGACCACAACACCCAACATCAAAACCATCATTGTATAAACAATGTCAAATATTACTAATAGTAGCAAGGCAGGATAAAACAATAGAGCTGAGAAACATTATAAAAGGCCTGCGTGAATAAAAAAGGTATTTGCTGTTACCCTGCACATGCCCGATCTCGTCTGATCTTGGAAGCTAAGCAGGGTCAGGCCTGTTTAGTACTTGGATGGGAGACCGCCTGGGAATACCGGGTGCTGTAGGCTTCTACCATAGTCTTTCGAGACTGAAGGTTGCTAACCATAATGCCTTGAGCCAGAAATGCATGACTTATAACACCAGGTGAGCCTCCTTGGGGAGAGCATTCCACTGATGAAGCACCACAATGAGGTCTGAGCAGAAATCTCCAACTCACAATTTGGTGACATTATGAGGGCCAGTTTGGTGATTTGAGGGTGGTGACTTAGTGGCAGTAACCATGATTTTCCCAGCAGTTGCCGTTTTTATTTGCCAGAGGACCCCCCACCTTGAAACTGTACTATGAGATGACATAATGCAGTGGTTCCCAAACAGGGTGACCAGATACAGTGCCTATAGTTTAATCATTCTATAGAAGAGAGAATTTTGGCAGGTGCAGCTTTTTAAACCCATCCATGTTGAGTTGCACCTGCCAAAATTCCCTCTTCTGTACAATGATTAAAGGTACAGGCACTCTTTCCTCCATTGTATCTGGTCACCCTGTTCCCAAACAGTGGCTCCCTGGGGACCTGCAGAAAACAGCCAGGAGAGCCATGGAATCCTCACAAAAAACCCGCTGCCCTATACAATGTATAGGATTGTAGCCCTAATAAGGAGCCATGGCCAATGGCCAGAAGGGTTAAAGGAACCGCCAGTTGATAAAGTTTGGGAACCACTGACATAATGTCATTCTGATGGGGCTTCTGAAAAATATAAATAAAAATAAATAAAAATAAAAAGGGCTCCAGCTGTTAACCATCTGGAGTAACTTGACTGCTGTCATTGCAAAAGGTGGTAAAAACAGGCAAACTGAGGACGGTTTTGGACCCCCTCTTTTCATTTTCCAGAACTGCTCCCAATTTTGAGCAAAAGAACTTTCAGTTCAACCCTATTTCCAACAAAGATGTCCCTTTTTCTCCAGAAATTTAGCAATTCAGACAGGTTTATGTGGGGCTGATGGCTACCCTTGTCTCCCAAGCAGCAGTGGGCTTTCAAGGAAAGTACGAGTACTTTGAGCTGTGCTCAGAAACTGGTAGCTGTACAATACTGATAGTTGTTTATGGCTCATCTGTGATACTAATATAATGATGTATGGGTTTCTCTCTCTCTCTCTCTCCCCCCCCATCTCAGGAGAGCTTCTCACCAAGCTGGAAGATGAGGACGAGCAAGGCTGGTGCAAGGGGGTGACTGACAGTGGGCGTGTGGGACTCTACCCTGCTAACTATGTGGAGCCCATACAGGGCTAGCTGGAGGGATTAGGAATAGCAAGGAAAGCAGGGGGGACGCACACATCCATGCACCAATGTTAAGGCTATGTCTAGTCTGCTCTTCTGAGATCACACCATACAGACACAGAACAGCGCGAAGTTCAGCTTCCTTAGAGCCTCAGCTTTATTTCCAATAAATAAGTTTCTAGTCCACATGGCTGCAAAGTTAACCTTGAAATTATGAGGGTGATGTCTGGTGAAATCTCAGAAACAGGGATGGGTTGATGGGTTGGGCCGAACAGAATTCAAGTGGATGGGGGGGGGGGCTTCAAAGATCTGCACAGCTTCTTACCCTTTCCCCCAAAGAACTGCAGAATAAATTATGCAAAAGAAGCTAGTAGATGCTCAGTTTATATGTATTTGAGAACAGGGGTGTGTTTCGCTTTTTTGACATAGGCCTGATCAATAGGCAATGGCATAGAAACAATCCTACAGCCCAGGGAACAAATTGTTAAGATATGGGCAACACACCACCTCCCACCGGATGCACACACCCAGCCTGATTTGCACACCATTCACCTGTGCAATCTCATGCACGCCTACACATTGGCACATACCTCCACTCCTTCTGCACATGTCTGGGACACACATGCCTATAAATAAAGGTACCTTTAAGGTCTCATTTGTGAAGTGGAGCCTGGAACCACCCTGCCCCCGAGGACTGGCCGCCTCTTAAGAAACTTTGCGAGAGACATCAACAGCACCTGAAAAAAAGCAGAACTGGAAAGACATCTCTGGGAGGAGAGAGGCAGGCCATGCTTTATAGAGATAATGAGACGGTTATCAACCAAACCATCACTTGTGGGTTCTAAAAGGTGGAGTACAGCCTGACACTTAATGGGTAGTTGCTACTGTAAAATGTTCCCTTGTGGCATCTCTCACAGGAGAGCAATCTCTTTGTAAACCCCAGCCATGCGGTGAACAGAGCATTGCTGTGCCTGCTGCCTCATTTCCCTGGATTTCTGCACTGTTCTTGAAGCGGCAGTCGCACCACATGTGGTTGTCTAATTGCGACGGTGAGCTTATGAGAATTATGAACTTTGAGGAGGGGGAAAGGCTAGGTGTTTAACCTCATCTGGAAACTTTGGAAAATAAAGTCTGGTGGTCGATTTCCAAGCCTTCTCGTTTCAAAGCGTCTAGTCCTTATGGCTGCAAAGTTAACCTTGAAAATGTGTGGGTGGCAGTTCCTGATGAAACTGCAGAAATGCTGGTGATACTCCTGGTGTTCCGTTCCTCCCATTGTCTAGTTATTGTTTTGATTGATGATCAGGTCTTTGAGAAGTGGTGACCGCTGCCTAAATCCAATCTATAGAGAATGCGTGCTCTACAGTTCAGCAACACCGTAAACCAACAAGACTCAAGTTGGCCAACATTCAGATTCGGACCTGTCTGAACTTGTCTATCTTTATAGAGAGACTGCGAGTCTTTACTGCATTATGCGCTCACCTCTTCCCTGAGCTGGGCAGCTTCACCTGGATTTTGACTCCCTTTAAGGAACGATCTCGGGAGATTTATCACATCTTCATAATATTTGGTTTCTCAACAAATACACAGTTGCACATCCAGAGGTGGCCCAGGGTTTAATGGTGTCTTCCAACAGTGTGCACTGTGCTGCTGTCCCTCCTTTTCCTGGCGGTGTGTGACACCAAATACTATCTACCTAGCAATACTCTGACAGGGATGAAGAACCTCTCCTCCTCCTCCCCGTCCCAGGCTTGCTGGATTTGAAAGGCCTTGTGGAGGAGAGGTTTGCTAGCACATCTCAACATTCTAGCCCATCACTCTACTCTCCTCCACCATTCCTGTTCCTCTCCCTTTCCAGATCCAAGCCCAGGAAGAGCAGTGGAGGTGGGCTGCAGCACCTGCCACCCTCCACCAGCCACTTCAGTCCACCTCCTGGATGAACCAGTCCTATGAACATCAGGCGGAAGCAAGCAGCAGGCACTCCTTCCAGGCCACAAATTCCTTAGGACAAGATCATCATGATATGATTGGTACCCATTCACCGGCAGACACCAAACTTGCGCAACAGTGAGAACAGCATCTTACTATGAAGAGATAGATAGCAGAAAGTAATTTTCTAGGCAGGAAGTATCTGGGCCAGTCCCCAGAGCAGGAGATTGTCGTAGTGATATGAGGAGGTGATACATGCCTGCAAGAATTCAATTTATTACTGTGTGATAAACTGAACATCAACATCCCACTCCACCTCCAGACACACAGAACCCCACCTGTCCTGTCAAGAGCACATGTACATTTACAGGTAAAACTACCTATAGAAATCATTCATGGATGAACAGCAGGATTGCTGTCCCCTGGGTGGTTAGAAGGCACTTTTAAAGTTATTGATCTGCTTTTCTCTCCAGGCATACTTCAATATGCTTTGGAGGGAGGGGTTTACTGGGACCTTATTTGGAGTCAGAACTCAAGCTTGATTGGAAGCTGAACACTCCATCCATGAGAGCAGGTGGGCTATCATCACTCAGCAGTGAAAAACGGTCATATAATCAGTGGCACTCTGCACATGTTTAGAAACATTTCTTATTGTCACAATTGAGAGCTGAGCATTGGCACTGAAACAGGCTCCAGAGCTCTAGTAATGGCGAGTACAGGTGCAACACAATCCCTCGCAAAAAATCCATATTTCTGTATGAATGACTATGCATGTGTTTGGTTTAAAAGTCAACACAAGGAATGGACCCCTAAAAAAATGTAGATGATAATTCCTAAATACTACAGTATGCACATGGAATATAACATGTGGAAAGCTGCATTTGCTGACCAACAGCTGTGAACTTCATATACAGATTGTGTGTGTGTGTGTGTGTGTGTGTGTGTGTGACAAGTGGTTACCCTCAAAGGGGAGTGTGGGAGTTTGCCAGATCCATGCCACGTGAAAAAGGGGATTTCTAAGTTCCATTCCACTGAGATCAAATTTGGAGTTTAGAATAATGAGTTGTCTTCACAATTACGCCTGCCCAGCCCACTTGATGACTTGGAGAACCATTTTGTTCCTGAACCTAAGGATTTTGCAACCCATAAAGAGCCCCAAGAGATTCCATCACATTGTCAACAGTATCCGGCCCCCAGGCCACTTAGGAGGACAGTACAGATTCTCTCTCCTAGTCAAACAGATTCTCAACCTAGGAAATCTCCCTCCTGCTTGTGGATTCCAGCCTTTTGAAGGTGGAGACTTTATCCTCCCACGTGTCTTCAACCGATTGGGATATGAACCCCAATAATTGCATGACATGGGGGTGGTGAGCAACAGGCATCATAGCCAATCAGGAACGACTGCCAACCTACCTGGAGTCAATGGGCGGGGCACATTGCTAAAACCCAGCTAGTCCAGATATACACCCTGTCCACCCTGAGTGAACAGAAGGGAACACTGCCAAAGGCTGCAGAAAGTCAAGTAGAAGATGGGAGGCCGACTATGGTTCCTATTACTGTTGCTGGTGATTGGGGCTCAAGGGCTGTTCAGGTGAGATGATGGCAGATGCTTGACCTGATGTGGGGAGGCAAGAAGGATGTGTAATAGCCGAGGCTCCTGGGTTCTATAGGGTGGGACTATAGGAAGCCTTACGGATTCATATAGGAAGTCTTATGGATTGCAGGGGTGGGCAGAGATCTTCTTGATCTCTCGGAGGAAAAGGGAGGATATGGGTCCACTTGAAACAAAAAGCACTGTGATGCACAGTCTGAGAACGAGGAATTTGGAAACCAGGATTCCTGGATAGTCAAGGAGGGGTAGAGAGCTGAATTGTTAGAAAGAAAACTGAAACTGGGCTAGTGGACTAATGCACTAATTCAGGGGGTCAAACTGTGGGTTAATCTGTCTAGTTAATCCAGTTAATCTGTCTAGTTAATCTAGTTAATTAACTGTCTAGTTAATCCACCAGATGGGTCACGAGCCAATTTCAGGTGGGTGCCCATTCATTTCAAAGTGTATTTTATTTTTAGTATATTAGACTTGATGCTACCATGGTATGTGACTGCATTGGGAGGTTTAGGGGAGTTCTTCTGTATTTTAAATAAAATTTTAAACTTACTGTAAACTTTGAATTTGCTTGCTTGCTTACTTATAGCCCAATTCTATGCATGCCTCCTCAGAAGTAAGTCACATTATAGTCAATGGGGCTTACTCCCAGGTAAGTGAGGATAGGTTTGGGCCGTCAATTAATTGATTTGGTTTTGTTGTATGAAGGTGTTAACATTTTCCTGCTTGATGATGTCACTTCTGGCCATGACATCACTCCCAGGTTAATAACATCACTTTTGGTGGGTCCCAACAGAGTGTCATTCTAAAAAGTTCTGGTGCTAAAAGGTTTGAGACCCACTGCACTAATAGATGAGTAGGTGAAAGAAGAGAGGCTTGGAACAATGATGGAGAGTGAGAGCCAGGTTTTTCTGTCAAAGAAGGAGTAGCTAGTAAGTTAAGGTAGGAATGGCAAAGACCAGGCTCAGAACTCTAGGGGTCTCTGCAAGCTTTAACAACCCAATCCTAGGCATGTCTACTCAGAAGTAAGTCCAATTGGAGTCAATGGGGCTTACTCCCAGGAAAGTGTGGATAGGATTGGGCTGCCAGTCATTGCTGCAAACAAAGATACATTAAGGATAGCACCATCTCCTCTTCCCAACAGTCCCACAGAGAGCAGTTATGCTTTTATTAGATTTTTGGCAGGCAGAAATTCTACAGATGATGTTTCCCCAACCATTCCCCATGGCTGTTGAATTTGTGCTCGGTTGAAATTACCTGCTGAATTTGGGCCAGGAAAACAGGTCATAATCTTAGCAAGACATCTAGGAATTGAGGTACTCTGGAAGAGAGAACTGCTACTCAGAAATCAGCGAGTGAAAAACTTTGGTTATCATGGAGGGTAAATAATAAGATCGCCTGCTAACTGAGGAAAAGTAAAGAGATTGTAAAAGAAACAGGAACTCATGCTAAAGTTGGCTATGTGCCCTTCATTGCTTGGTTATGAGTAGAGGTGTTCTTAAATGTTTTAATTTTTCCTCCTTTTTTAAAGTTTTTTTTTACAAAACTGAGAAGTGCAGAAAGCAGTGTTATATGTTTTTATTCCAAGGGCCGTTTTTATAAATTATAAATTATTATTATCAACAGTATTTATATACCGTTTTTCAACTAAAAGTTCACAAAGCGGTTTACAGAGAAAAATCAAATAACTAAATGGCTCCCTGTCCCAAAAGGGCTCACAATCTAAAAGATGCAAAGGAATACCAGCAGACGGCCACTAGAACAGACAGTGCTGGGGTGAGGTGGGCCAGTTACTCTCCCCCTGCTAAAAAAAGGAGCACCCACTTGAAAAAGTGCCTCTTACCCAATTAGCAGGGGTAAACCCAATTAGCAGGGGTAATCACTTTAAAATTATACTAGGTAGGTGGTATAGTGTCAGCAGATGCAGTCACCGTCACTACCCACTTCCCCAGTTCAGCCCAACCAACCTATAGTGACCAATATGTAGAAGTGTTAGAAAACAGTATTATTATTTTTTTGCAGTTTTTGGGGTTTTTTTGTTTTGCTTTTTACAAAAATGAAAAGTGTGGCAAGCAGTGATATGTTTTATTTTGTTATCACGGAAAAATCAAACCTCTAGTTAGGAGGCACAGAATGACTGGGGCCAGTCTAATGCCGACCTCACAACATATAAGAATAACACTTGCAGGGGGACAGTCGTGCACTCCTTCCTGAGCTCCTCCGAAGAAGGATGGGATATAATAATAATAATAATAATAATAATAATAATAATAGCAGCTGCTGGAAGTGGGGGGAGTGGAACTGTATTAAACACTGGGAGTACAGAGAGATTTGCCATGTTTTTCTGGCAGACGTCCTGTCATTTTAAATATTGTTTGGCAAAAATGGACAGAAATGCCACAGGGAAATCACCAGTTTCATGAAGGGCTGGTTGAATGTCTGACTGTCACGGGGCTATTTAGAACCATGTGATGTCTTTTGGGGCAGGAAAAGTTGGTGGTAACCAATGTGAGCAGAGGACAGGAAGTGGCTTGGCAGAGAGGTACCTGTGACCAGGGTAGATAAGGGTTATCCAGAAGATCAAACCTGCCCAGCTCTTCCAATGCATTTTCTTGCCACACACCTTCCCTGCTCCCCACCAATGGGTCATTTCCCTCAACCGGTCAGCTCAGTTTTATGCAAAGCAAAAGCCGTGGTAGCTTGGTAGCCCCTCTGATCTGGGTACGGAAGAGACACCATGGCATCTAGGAGTCAAGACTCCCATTTCCACCTCAAGTGACATGGTGATGCTGTCACCATGTGTGGACATGTCCTTGGAGCATCACCTGCACTGTTGAACTGTGTTGCAGATCTATAATTATTACACTTACCCAATCCTCCTGCCTACAGCTGGGTGATGCCCAGGTATCGGTGTGTTAATTAACAAGCAACTTTTTTTGAAAAGAAGATTGGTGAGATATGTTACCATGTGGCCTGGGTGGTAGAACCTGTCAGATAAACAGAACATTAGATAATGATTTGAGCAGAGCTCAGTCCAAGTGTCTGGCAGCTGGAAAATGGGCTGAAAGGGAAACATGGTTGACATGTTCACTTCAACTCCCTAACCACTGACAAAAATTTGCCACTTAGCAGATGACAGATTCTTGCCTATTTGGTAAGAAAGCAGCTCACTTTTTAACCAGCTCCTGTGGTTTACCAGCAACTTGATTGCTAGACATCAGCAGGTCATCATGTTTATCTTTACACCCTGAGAAGTTTCGCTTTCCAGTTTCCGCAGAGCAAGCACTGGAGCAGGCCAAACCAGATTTTTCTGGTCAGTTGGCAACCCTACAAATTGTCCTTGTCCTTCAAAGTCATCCATGGCCTTGCCTCTCTTTTACTTCCTGGTCTTGCCTCCTGACATATCCCTATCCATGGCCTCCATTTCTCCAACTCCACCTCTCAGCTATAATCGTAAGCTCCTTGGGGCAGGGAACTGTCCACTTATAGTCGCCTTGGGAGAAGGGAGGGATACAAATAAATAAATAAATAAATAAATAAATAAATAAATAAAAATTATACTTTCTGTGTTGCCAGTCAGATTGATGGTGCTGTACTTATAATCGTTATCATCATTGATGGGGTGTTCTCATACTGTCTCTCTTGCGCTGCCTCATCATCTCCGCCTATTCTTTTCTCCATGATAGGGTACCCCTGAAGAAGTTTGCATCCGTTCGGAACCGATTTGGCCGGACAGGTGTGCCCATCTCTGAGCTGTTAAGACGAGGAGGAATCAAAGGCGGGAAGCCTCTGATTAAACCCACTGCCACGCAGCAGCGGCTCCACAATTATATGGATGTAAGTGTCTGCTCTGATTCCTTAGAGAAGGGGCTTTAGACAGGACAGATGGTTTAGGACTTGGGGGAAAGGGCTGCCAAGTGGGACTGTGGGCTGGAATTTCCTGGGAAGTCTATTTAGCTAGGATTGTCACTTGGATAAAGAAATTTTGCAGTCTAGTCTGATGCATGTTCACTCAAAAATGAGGGTACTCAACACTGCTTACTCCCAGGTGAGGTTGCAGAGGACTGCAGCCTTAGGACAAAGGTGATCTGATGCTGGACGTCCACAAGTCTTCCTTCTATGAAAAGCAATTACAGGTCCACCCTATTTATACACAGATTTTTTATACACGGATTTGACTCAACGCAAATGGCCACTGCAAATGAGAAGGAATGTGCTGATCCCTGGAGAAGGGGAAAATGCACCCCTTTAAAATCAGTTTTAAAAAGGGGGGTCCTTTAACAATAGCCTCCCTAATGAGAGAGAGATAGGGCAGCTAGCTGACAATCCATCAGTCCTTCTCTCTCCAACGGACCCCTCCCTTCCCTCTGAGCACATGAAAGAAAGGTGATCATTTTGCATTGATGAAGGGAGGGGCTGAGTGAAGTGCCTTTGTAAGCGCTTGGAGGAGGACTGATTGATGGATTGTCTTGTTAATGACTCTTATCTTACATCACAAAGGTCAGCAAGGCTGTTTTTAAATCACCAGAGCAAAGAAACTTTGTTTTTTAAATTGATTTGCTATAGTGCGTTTTTTTGCCATCCACCTGAGTGCTTGGAAGGGAACCCACCTGCATAATGAGGCTCAACCTGTAGTGGCTTCAATTTGGATTAGGGGTTAACCCTCCTCCTTGCTGCTTTTCTCCAACATATATCACCCCCAACCTGCTAATCCATGGGGTAGGGGGGGAGGGTGTGCTCCCTGGGGCATTTGGTGGGCCGCTGTGAGATACAGGAAGCTGGACTAGATGGGCCTATGGCCTGATCCAGTGGGGCTGTTCTTATGTTCTTATGTTCTTAGGGGGGTGGGGGGGAGGTATCATACGAATGCTTCATAACATTAATCCCTGCCCCTGTAAATCCAAGACTTAAAAATGCCATTTTATGATATAGATGTCACAGCCCTAACACTGCAATCCTAAATGGGTTTACTCAGAACTACATCTCATTGAGGCTTACTCCAAAGTAAGCATCCTCGGGGCTGTACTGTATGTGGTTATTGGAGCAGAGAATCCAGCATCTTTCTATTTAGAAATTAAACACTGTGCGTGCCCTCTGGTGACGGAATATCTCTGAGCAGAATATCTCTGTGCTTTGGAAAAGCAACATTGGCTTCAAGCCTCATTTATAAACTATCAGAGATGATCACCAGAAATAGAATTCTGACCCTGATGGGCAGGCAGTGATGGGGCAGTGTTATGTCTGGGTTCCCTTGCTCACCTCTCTCTTTTTCCCTTCCCAGGCACAGTATTATGGGGAGATCTACATTGGAACCCCAAAACAGGCCTTCAGTGTGGTCTTCGATACTGGCTCTTCCAATTTATGGGTGCCTTCCTCCAGATGCTGCTTGATACACCTAGCATGCTGTAAGACCAGATACCTCCTTGGGAGTGGAGTAGTTTTGGGGTTGGCATGAGGGGTTGACAAGTATGGGCACTGACCAAGGTGCCCGTGTCCACCAGAAAGCCCAGCTGGCCAGGTTGACCCCGGAACCTTCAGCACTGGTGGTAGTGCAAGTGGCCAATTCACAATCAGGTGGTGGGTGGGGGTCCCAATGAGGGCTTTGCCCCTGAACCCTCAGCAAGCTGGTGCTGGGCAGTGGTGCAGAGTAGTGCTTCTCAAAGCGCAACCTGACCTCCCTAATAACTGGTGGCTGATGGTGTTAGGAAACTCTCAACTTCTTCAGTTGTGGTTTAAATACTGGTAGACTGCACTGGGCCTTCAGGTTCCAAAATAAGCCAGCTGCAGTGGTGGAAGATTATCTATATTAAAGCACCTCTGAAACAATGGTGCACTTGTGGCACCAATGTAATATATGTTGAAGGGCAGGAGCTCATTGTGACATCCCACAATAACCGTTTCCCCCATTATTATTATTATTATTATTATTATTATTATTATTATTATTATTATTATTATTATTATTATTATTATTAACAGTATTTATATACCGCTTTACAACTAAAAGCTCACAAAGCAGTCACACACATGCATGCACACAGACACAAAACAATTAGTTGTTTTTTTTTTTCATTTGAGCCATTTACATCAAGTTTGAAAATTATTGTCCTTCATTTAATGATCTCGCTGTTTTCATCCCAAATTATTGGAGTGGCTTGCAATAGCTTAAAGGAAATGTATTAAAATGTATAAAAATGGAAACATGAGATATAAACAAACAAACAAACAAACAAACAAACAAACAAATAAGAGGTGCATTACAGTGCTAGCCTGGGCATGTTTATTGAGAAGTAAGTGTCACTGTGCTCAGTAGGATTTACTCTCAGGAAAATTTGCATGTAATTGCACCTTAATGTCACATAAAGCAACATAACAGCCCTTGGGTAGCCCTTGGGAAAGACAATGGCCCTAGGCAAGTTCCTGTTTGCCTCCTGCTAGTTCTGGTGCTTCTTCTCCACTCAGGTTCTCTGAACAAAGTTTGATGGCAGAACCTGGGTGCCTGCTGAAGGAGAAGCTGTGGAGTTTTGCTCTCCCTCCATCTCATCTCTCCCTGGGGCTGAGGGGGGCAGAGGGGTCCTCCCTCTCACCAGTTTTCTTTTAAAATAGAATGTTTATTGAGAAATCAGAAATGAAATACTAGCTCTGGATCAAATCCAGAGGTGCCACCTGACCCCCATTCTCTGCTTCCAACCTAGGGCAGAACAATGTGTGGAGAACTTGATTCCTGTGGCAAGAAGCCTGTGTGGAGCCACTTAGAGGGAGAGGTGCCATCCACTGCCCTCACTCTTTTCTCAAAATGGTTGCTCAGGGAACAAAAAGAAATACAGATGTGCTGACCAGGATTCTAGGGCCTTTAGGGAGTCAGATTTTTATATTCTTCAAAGTCGTAGGAAGCCGCCCAAGGCTGAGTCAGATGCTGTGGGCCTCTAGGTCAGTAACATCAGCGCAGGTTGGGAGCAGCTCTCCGTGGTTTCTCTGTCCTACCTGGAGCAATGGCATAGCTAAGGCATCTGGCACCCAGGCACACTACAATTTTTAACACACCCCATACCTCCATAACACCCCCTATTTTTAACGCCCACTCAAGCAACATCTTAGAGGCCTCCGGAAGGCATTAACTTCTGAGGCCCAGAGTGGGGGGGGGCCCACTGGGTACCTTCTGAGGCCCTGGGTACCGCAACTTGAGGAGGTGTCTTAAAGGCCTCCAATAGGCACTTCCAGTTTTTGGCAAAAAACCGAAGTGCCTTTCACAGGCCTCTAAAGCACCCTCTCAAGGCATGGCATCTGGGGCAATGTATCCTCTTGACCTCCCTTAGCTACACCTGGAGCTACTCTGGAGATGCCAGAGCTTGAATCTCTAACACCACTGAGGCACAACCCTTCCACAGTGGAAACTGCATCTGATCACGCAGTTGTTGAATAGTAGCAGGAAATTGCTCCCCCAATGAGGGGTGGAGAGAGTTTGATAAAGAAATCTTGTTAAAATTTGAAGGCACTAGAGGTTATCCATTGAGGTTTTCATCTGTCCTCAGGGTTACACAGTCACTACCGGTCCTTGTTTTCCTGCACCCACAAGAAAAATGATGAAAAATTTGCCATCCATTACGGAAGTGGCAGCCTCACAGGATTCTTGAGCCAAGACATTGTCCGGGTGAGTATGTGGGAATTCAGTTGGTACTGAATTAGGAGATTAATCAAGCAACTCTTTCCCTGATTTGTTGGTTGACAGGGCTCAGCCTGAAAGCCTCATGTTTTCCCCACGAAAACATTCATGTAAGAAAGAACCAAAATGAAAACAGCAAATAAAAATGACCTGTCCTTTGGATGACGTGGTATCGCTTTGATTTATTTCACGGTATGGCATCTCCTTCAAAATCCTCCAGAAGGCACCTTGACTGAAGTTTTGTTAATATGCAAATATATTTAAATTTAATTGATGGATGAAAGGGTAGATGATTAATCAGCTAAACATCTTTTAAGTGACTGAGAGCTTTAATTAAAATTATACCAACATGAGTAATCATAATTATTATTATGTATGTCATCACCATTCCTGGGGCTTTGCAGAGTTATGCTAGTGAACAAGAGTCCCTGCTCCTTGCGCTGAGATCCTTGCAATCTAAATGTTGGCAGAAGAAGGAGTCTGGAGTGACTCTTCTCCACACTTCCTTGCTCCACCTCCTCTTCCTTTTCCAATTGAGGGAGAAAGAGGAGCAAAGCCTGGCACACCACCAGGTAAGGTGGAAGCAGCATTTGACATGTCACCTTAGGCACTAGGAGGTCTCAGGCAGCCCTGGCTGATGCCTTTATGCCTTGCTTTGCAAGGTTGACTGGCAAACGGAATGCAGGACTTGATGGTCCTTGGATCTGATCTGATCCAGGAGGGCAGTCCTGATGTGAAAGGAGGAGGAAGTGGAGCAGAAATGAGGTCAAGAAAAAGAGGAAGAACATTTCTGAATGTGGCAACATGAACTATGGCTTCATTTCTAGAAGAGGTGAGGTTTAGGAGATGTGCCAAATTAGTGGATGAGGGAGGGGGGGCAGTGGAAGGTTTGATGACAGAGGAGGAGGTGTTAAGGAAATATGAAAGAGAGGGGCATGGTTAACACGCAGAAGAATATGCTTTAACATAGTTATAGGCTTAATTTCTGAAAGAGGTGAGAGATTAGAGGGAAGGTTTCAATTACGAGACTGGAGGACCAGAGCAAGGTTTCTAGATGAGGCTATGATCTTTTAAGGGACGTTTGAACCCTGTCACATCATCCTCTAGAACAGTGATCTTCAACATTTTTCATGTCATGATCCCTGCAATAAATAAATAAATAAATAAATAAATAAAGAAATAAAGAAAGAAAGAAAGAAAGAAAGAAAGAAAGAAAGAAAGAAAGAAAGAAAGAAAGACCAATCCTGCCCCCATCCTGGGACCTGATCTGCCACCCCTGCCCTGGTCACTGCCCACCCTGTTTCCCCCTACATCTTGTGACCTCACAACAACCCTGTGAGGTAGCAGCCTAAGCAGGGCTGGCCTTAGGAGCTGCAGTGCAAGATAGTTAGAAGAGACTGTGCAGGACTATATCAGTCTTGATAAGGCAGTACCATGATTGGATTGGATCCAAGTCCTCTCTTGCACAAGCTTTGAAAGGTTGCCGCAACCCCACAAATGAGGCTTCATGACCCCATTGGAATCCCATCCAGCAGGTGGAAGAACACTGTTCTAGAAATTAAACAAGGTAGTGAAGGAAGAAAGAGAGACAGCTCCATGGAGGTGGGACGCAATGGAGAGTGTCCTGCCTCCATGGTGGAGGGCTGTACTTGGGGATGTCTTGAGGATGGAACCAAAGGCAAGACAATGATACTTTCTCTCTCCTCAGATTGGCGACATAACCATTAAGAACCAGACATTTGCAGAGGCCACAGACTTGCCAGGGTTGGTCTTCGTGGCTGCTAAGTTTGATGGCATCCTGGGCTTGGGCTATCCCAACATTGCAGTGAACAATGTCACCCCACCCTTCGATAACATGATGAAGGAGAAGCTTCTGAAGAAGAATGTATTCTCATTTCACCTCTGCAAGTATGAATCCTTGACTCCATCTCCTCCTTTACCTAATTTCCTAATCTTGCCCCTTTCCAAGTCCAGATCTATGAATTTTAATTTTTACCGGCTCAGCTAATTATGTGGGGTGTTTATTTTTCACTGATGACTACCTGATGTGGGGAAAACACTCCAGCTTTAGCCAAGACCTGCAATCCTATTTACTGATTCCTTTCTGGCTCTGGTGAGAACTTGCTGAAAATTTGCACATCTCACTGCAACTAGGCTGGGCATAAGTGGTACTTTTAAATGCAGGAATCTGGGCAGTCAGTTTTGTAATTGGCTTAACATTCTTCTTCCCGGTGACTCAAAAGCTAGTTTAAAGTTTCACAATGCCTCAGTGTACACAGCACAATTAAGAGATATTTGATTGTCAGGTGGAGTACAACAAGTGTTAACATGTATATATTACATGTCACTATATAGCTATTATCCATACTTCCTATGCGTGGGATGCTATTGGTTAATTTTTGGTGTTTCTTCATCTAGTGGCAGGTAGTTCCATTTCACCTGTCACTCTACTGTTCCTTATATTGCATTTTCCTGAGCTATACAGTAAGTTCTGTGTTAGCTGACAAGATCTGGATAAGATAGTACTGTACGGAAACATACACATTGTTTTATACAGGCCGAGGTTTGATGTATTCAGAAAACAACAGCGAAAAGCATTTCAAGCGGAGAAACAAAAAAGGGAACCAATGCATTCCAATGGCACTTAACAAATATATATATGAGATGATATCATTAAGCAGAAAGTGATGTCATTAAGCAGGTTATGAACAGAAATAAGCACTTTTTTCTCACTTAGGAATTCATTATCATATATATGCTAATGAGTTCCTAAGTAAGAAAAAAAGTGCTTTTTCTGTTCATGACCTGCTTAATATCACTTCCTCCTTAATGACATTACTTTCTGCTTAATGACATCATCTCTGGCCCATGGCAGGCATCACGAATGCTCCTTGGCCTTCTGTCTTAAGCGAGTTTGACACCCCTGCTCTAATCCTTTCTCTCCTAGCACGGACAGTACTGTAGAAGCGTATGGTGGTGAAATTCTCTTTGGGGAGATCAACCACAATGCCTATGAGGGGAAGCTTCACTACATCCCTGTATCACGCCAGGCCTACTGGCAGATCAACATGGACAAGTAAGTGAAGCCTCTGAGAAAAGAAGGTTCTTCTTATTTGTGCCTCATGCTGCAACAAAATGCACCTGCCATCAACACTCAGGGTGTGCATTTGTTTTGCTTCTCTCATAAATGCTAGAACTTGTCATCCAACAAAGCTGCCTGGATGCAGGACAGGCAAAACAAGGACTACTTTGTATAGCACCTACGTTCACCTGCGGAGCCTTCTGCCTTGAGAGGTGGTGATGGACGGCTTTAAAAAGGCGGTTGACACATTCATGATGACACATTGACAGCTAATTAGCCATGGCCAGCAAGTATGCTTCAATGCCAGTTGTGATGGGGCAGCAGTGGCAGGGGATACTCTGATGGTGTCGTAGTGTTCCTTTGGTGGGGGACGTTGCTGCGACACACAGAAATATGAGGATCTCCAATGCATTATTCAATGAACCTGTCCCTTTCTGCAGGGGGATAGTGATTCCTTAGCCAGCCAGTCCTTCCTTATTACCAGTCCAAGGATGTTGGGAAACCAAGGCTGCTGCTGAGTTCACTATTAGGAGACGGGAGCCTAATGAGCAAGACACAGCCTGGAGGGAGGGGTGTCTGGCCCTGGCTTTTCACTCTGATGCACAGTGGTGAAAAAAGGCAGGGGCAGACAAGTACACATTAAATGGTGAATATCAGCACAACACCATGGGAGTTCCCCCCAAAACCTTCCCACGTAATATCTTAGAATCACCACTGATGGGTCAGATTAGCAATCGTGCCTGCAACAAATGGTGGAGTGGTTTGTTTGCAATGACCAAAGTAGCCATTAGGTGGCACTGCTGCTACATTTAAAAGCTATTGCTACCAGATGTGGTGGTGTGTGCGTGTACATTTTTTGTAAGCTGCCTTTGGAGCAAAAAGCTGAATGGCAAGAGATAAGCATGTTAAATCAGAAAGTATTTATTTTTGCACCTTCCCCCCCCCCCGATGTACAGTTTGCTGACTAGATGCAGAATACGTTGAACAATATCTACAGCTGTGCTCTGCTTACTCCCATCCCAGGAGAAAGGAGGTCCACAATTGAACCTAAGCGCAGCTAACTTTCTACTTAAGCCTCCTGCATGACAGAAGACTCAAGTTGGGGAGGAGAAACCTCTGTGCGTCTGGGACCTTAGCAGAATTGGAACTTGGCCCACTTCCCATTCATTTCCCCTTTCCTGTAGTAGGAGATCTGTCAAAGGGAAAGTGAGACAGTGCTGAAGCTCCCGTGAGGGTCACATACTTTGGCTTCATTGGCTTGCCGCAAGCACAATCCAGATTGGGGTGGGACTCAGAGATCATGATCAGTAGCTGGAAAATTGTCAGCAGAAGCTGTGATGAAGTTCCCTTTCAGTGCATGTGGCATGTTGACCTTTCCATTTCAAACAGAGAAGCAATCAATTATGGGAGTGCCCACGTGCATCCTGAAATGGTATAGTCCAGTCTCTGGTGGTTTGTTTGTTAGGGTATTTATATACAGCCCTTCAAACAAATTTCTCAAGGCAATTTGCAGATAAGAACATCACCACCATGAAAACTGCAGTTTCCAAGTAGTCTTCATGGGCAGCCCCATGTACAACGCAGTACTGTAGCCAATTCCAAGTTACCACAGCATATCTCTGTCCAGGTGAGACCGCAATTGGTGTACCAGCCAAAAGTGGTGAAAGGCAGTCTGTGCCATCAAGATCACTTGGATCTCTGGGGACAAAACTGGATCTTAGACTGCCATGCTGCAAAGATGCTCCCTTAGGGGGAAGTGCAACTCCTTTCAGAACGGACTGAGCATCATCAACCTGAACAGATGAACAGTTTACCCACAGGACCTCTGTCTTGTCAGGAGTGAGCTTCAGTTTATTGGTCATCATCCAGCCCATTGCTGACTCCAGATACTGATTCAGCACTTCCACTGCCTCACCTGACTCAGACATAAAAGAGAGATTGAGCTGGGTTTCAGCAACATATTGGTGACATTGCAGCTCTGATCCCTAGATGACCTCTCTCAGTGGTTTCATGTTACAAAGCATGGGGGACAAGATCGATCCTGTAGTATCAATGCCAGGGGATCATTGCCTAGTCCCCCAGCTCAACCTTCTGGAATCAGCCCTCTGTGTAGGAATGAACCACTGAAACATGATGCTCCCCATTCCTTTCTTGGAGAACCTACCCAGAAGAATACTATTTTCAACAGTGTTGAAGGCCACTGAGGGATCCAGAAGAATCAGACTTGCCTGGTTACTCTTTCTCCATCATGGACCTCCATCATGGTCACCAAGGTTGATCTGTTGCAAAACAGACCTGAAGCCAGACTGCATTAGATCCAGATAATCTACCTCATCCAAGAGAGACTGGAGTTGAATGACCACCACCCAGTTGAGCACTTTGCCCAAGAAGGGGATGTTACTGACCAGCTGATATTATCACAGTGAGATGGCTTACTAGAAATTGGTCTGGAAGGAGCTGCCAGTCCTTCAGCTGTGTGCATGGGTTTGGCAGCAGGAAGCCTTGTTGGCTTGGTGCTATGAGCTAGATACTTCCCCTTATCTTCCGCCAGGCCCTTTTACGGCTAATTGCTGTTCTTTCCTAAACCCTCTCTGTAGGATACTTGTGGATAAACCAGTCAACAAGTCAGAAAAATGCTGGCCATGGAATCTGTTTGACAAGGATGATCCATCAAACATATGTAAGGGCGGCTGCCAAGGCATTTTGGACACTGGCACATCTCTGATCACAGGGCCCAGCGATCAAATCCGTGCTCTGCATAATGCCATTGGGGCTGACCATGCCTTTGGAGGGCAGGTAAGAGATTCTTTGAGTGCCTGGATCTTTTGAGTGTGCATCCTAGAAACCACTTGCTTTTCTTCAGATTAAGCCATTTCTGCCCAACATTGCATGTACACAACAGGGATCAAACATGCGCACCTGTGGGCTGGGCGGAAATGGGTTAACCAATCCACACCTTGGTTCTGACCACTCAGCTTTCAGTCTGCCTATGTCACCCTCTAGCATGACAAAGAAACAGAACCAAGGAGGGGGATATTGAGTTGAAGGAGGAGTAGGAATGACGATGATTGTTCTAGTGCAGCGATGTTCAACAACTTTCATTTCACATTACCTCTATGGTCTTTTCTATGGTCTGTGCCTCTTGTGATATCACTTCTGGCTTCTGGGAGACTGTTCCGAATTCTACAACTCTGTTTCTAGGGCAACTGTCTGTAGTAACGATTTGTTTGTCCCTCTTCTGTCCCTCCACTCGTTACCATTCAAATTTGTTACTACAGATAGTTGCCCTAGAAACAGAGCCACAGAACGCAGAAGAGTTTGTCAGCGATTTCCAATGCTGTGCTCCAAACTCCCACCGCATGCAGATGGACCTTTTGCTAAATACCAATGTGCCGTGGCACACTAGTTGAAAATCACTGTTCTAGTGGAAGAAAGATGAGGGGACCTCTGTTTCCTTAACTCCACCCTCATACCACTCTCCTGCTTCATCCCACAGTACTTGCTGGACTGCAGTAAGCTGCCAACTTTACCGAGTGTGACCTTCCATCTTGGTGGGAAACCCTATACCCTGACACCAGAGGAATACACACTCCAGGTGAGAGACACCAACAAAAGACTTATGAGGTCTCAAGTGATGGCCGTAGCATTTGTCCAGACCACTATTCTTTGTCACCTTTTGTCTTGCCTTTTTTATTGCCATTTCATTGAGGCTGGTTTCCATTGAAATCTTCAGTAATGCAAATGTATGACTCGTTTTGACCAGGATGTTCTATTATAATTCTGGAGGAAGCTTTGCCAGGTTGGTTTACTCCTGGAGGGATAAGACTGGAGACTTGTGGTATTGTGGTAATATTGGACCTCTGCTTAGCAAGGGCCACTGGAGAAGAACCTCCAAGGATAATGACTGTAACTCATGTTCAGTGAGATCAGGTGGTTCCTTACACACCTGGCCTACAAGCATGTAATGTAAACCAGCTCTTTGGTCATACAAAATGGCCACCTCTCCCAAACTCAGGTCTCCATGCACGTATCAGGTGGTAGAATGGTCAGTACTATAGCATAAAACAGGCAGAGGATACCACTTTTGAATGTTCCCCTTGCAATAAAACATTCTGCAAATTTTAAAAAAATAAATTAAAAACTAGACCAGCCCTTTCCTTACTGTGTAACTTTTCTATTTCAGGGAGGATTTCTTTGTTTCAATAAAGGGGCACACTCAAAAATGATTTTCCTCTGCCTGTGGCCTGACATGGAACAGCCGGTCCATCCATGAGGCCTCCTAAGGCAGCTGCCCCAGATCTAGGACCTCTTTAAGTTTCTAAAAGCAAAACTTTCCCAAGGCAACCTGTTTTGGTCTGACCTTCCTAAACTGCGATGGTGACAGTAGACCGCCAATTTGCCAGTAAATCCTTCCAGTAGGAAGAGGGAACCTGAGAGCAGGGAGGAAAGGGCTACTGCTGAGTAGTCCTAACCTTCACAACATCACTGCATGCACAAGCCTAACCAGGTCTACTCAGAAGTAAGCCCTATTTTGTTCAGTGGGGCTTACTCTCAGGAATGTGTGGTTAGGATTGCAGCCACTATCATTTTTAGTTAGGCTGACTTTAGGCTTCAACCCATGCACTGAGATGTAGGTTTGGGACAGGTGCAGTCTGAGTGGAGCTTATTTCCCTCAGCGGTTTCAAGGTGGCAATTTATGACGGCTATATGTCCCAACTAGGTTCAGAGGCATCTGAATGCCAGTTACTGGAAAGGGAAGCTGCCGCAATAGAAGACTGTGAGCCTGCAGGTTTTGCTTCCAAGTTTAATATTCTGGCGGAAATGGAATGCTATCATGCAGTGGTCTTTAACCTTTTTTGTGCTATGACCCAAATAAATAAATAAATATGACTCTACAGTATGAGACTGGGGACCCACCAGTCTGGGATCCACCCCCCTGCCAGGCCCCTATCCTCCCACCCCTGCCTCCATCTCTGCCCAGTCTCAGCACTGTTCACTGTAACCAAATATTCTTATCAGAGAGCAGAAGAAGTTGCCATGAAGCCAGGCACGAGTGAAAGCTATTTCAGCACAATTGCTAAGAACCTGAGCAGGACTGGGACACCATCTCCTGGACCCTGCACACCAGAAGCCTCTCCCTTTAGCTGGTGGTGCTCTAGTCCAGTGGTTTTCAACCTTTTTCATTCTCATAAGGTGCCACAACCCCACAACTGATGTTCTGCGACACCACTGGGGTCAAGACCCCAAGGTTGAAGAATACTGTCATAGTGAATGCCCCTTTGGTCTGGCTCTTCTTATGTTCTTGTGTCTTGGGTAAGAGCAAGACCTGTCCTTGTTCCAGTGATGGCATATCAAGGCAAATGTTGGAGATCTTGAGGCATATCAATTACAACCCCCACTCCCACTTTTTTTTTGCAGGTGAGCCAGTCAGGTGTGACGGCGTGCATCAGCGGGTTCATGAGTCTCGACATCCCCAAACCCAATGGTCCACTCTGGATCCTGGGTGATGTTTTCCTGCGGAAATATTATGCAGTCTTTGACCGTGATAACAACCAAGTTGGCTTGGCCCCTTCCAGAAAAGCACTCTGCAATGCCCAGGTGCAGACAACAACTGCAGGTCCGTCATCAGCAACTTCCACCACTGCCCACTTGTTCAGATAAGAACTTCAAACCTAGGAGATAGTTCAGTTGCAGTGCTAGCTATCTAATGTTCTAGTTCTGAAATCCGAAGCATAGCAAGACTGGGTTAGGGGTGTGTGTTTGGGGGGGGGGATGTTGTTTGCATAGCAACGTTGGTGGAATTCCACAGCATGGGATCTATGTTCATCCTGAGAATTCCATCACCATTTTTAAAGCAAGTTTCTAGTCCTCATGGTAGTAGAGGAAAATTTTAAAACAGAGTTGCCAGGTTGCAATCTGGCAATTCTCCTTTAAGCTTTCAATGCACTGCTGAATTGTGAAATGAGGCTGCTGTTGTTCCTCTCATCTGATTTTCCTCTGGTTCTATTTGTCATCCTCCTTCCCACCTGCTGTGTGGCACACTTATAGCCAAATCATATACTTGTTTCCTCAGAAGTAAGGCCTACTAATACGACGCAAGAAAATGCAGTTTGTATTGCACTTTTAAGAGTCTTAAGTCCTACTTAAGAGTCCTACTACTGTACTTGCAAAAACAAGTGCTGGAAGGGCTTTGACAAAAAGATCAGGGAGAAAACGGACGAGAAGGAGAGAGGCTTCATCTCCCTAAAGGGAGCATCTCCACGTGTTAGGTGGCCAGCCCTAGGGTCAAAGATGATGGCAGTGCTTTTGTGAAACGAGAGTCTTCAAGCAGCCAGCGAGGGCAGAGGTCTTCACATTGCTTGATCTATTGTTGATGACTCACAGCCAGAATGTTTGAGGTGATGTGACATTGTGGGTCCACAGCCCAGTGACAGAGCAGATGCTTTGATGAACGGAATGTAGATGTATGTGAATGGAACCCAGGTCCACTCCCTGGCATCTCTAGCTAAAAATTACCTTGCATCACAAGGCTGGGAAAGAACTCCTTCTCAGCCCGAGGCCTTGGAGAGCTGCTACCAGTCAGAGTAGGCAGAACTGGACTAGATGAACAAATGGACTCGGTATAAGGTATCTTTGTTTAGCTGTATACTGCCATTCCTTGCCATGGATATTCAGTTGCTGCCCTCCCTGCTTCTAGCTCCTTTCTGATTTTTTTTTTTCACCATCATAGCCAGAAATTATATGGTGAGGGAGCCTAAAAATACAATCAATGAAGGACAATCAGAACTCAATATAGATCGTTTGGAAAGTTTGAAGTTATTTAAAGGTGTTAAATATTAAAACTTTTAACTGTATCAAATTTAAAAAGAAGGGCTGCGTATTTTTCAGTTTGGATCTTTGTGTCTTCGCACTCACTGACCCAAGAATATTCACAGGCCAGAGTACATTTGCTTCCTATTGAATCGTAGAATGTGAGAGTGGTATCTTAGAGGTCATCTAGCCCAACCCCTTGTTTGGTGCAGGCAGCTACTCCAGCATCCCAAACAAGTGCCTGTCTATTGAGCAATTGAGTAGAATGTTATTTCTGCACTCTCGCTTACAGCTTCACTAGTAAAATAGAGGCTTCTACCCTTGCGTAGAGTCATAGAAGGCACACAGTCTGGTTTTCAACAGTTGAATCTTATTCCACTGCCTGCACTAAAACCCTGTGACACTTCCGTTATTTAATAGAGTCTGCAGCCATAATGTAATGAAACTGATCAAAGGCATATAATTGATTTCTTAGATCAAATGGCTCAAGCAATTGGCTGCCTGTGTCATCTTTACTGTTTGAATAATTTATTCGACTGATAACAAGGGGATCCCAGGACAAATCCTGTCCTCTTAGCCTGATCTACACATGCAGCAGAAAGAAGTGGTAGAATAGATGTGTTCCTTTAGACTGCAGTTGGGAGATCACAGTTTTGAAAGCTCTCTTATTTTAAAGGCTCTCTGCAAGTAGAAAATCAGCACAGCAAAGGATTAGAATCTTTCTCCTTGAAGTGCTAGTTTTCTATTTGCAGGGTGGATTTGTAAGGTAGCACCCCCTATCTGCAGCATGCAGTGGTACTGGCCATTCCACCACTCCATTCTGCTGCAGTTTTAGACTGTGTCTTATCCCATCATCTAAACCAGGGGTGTCCAAACTCTTCGGCAGGAGGACCACATCATCTATCTGACACCATGTTGGGGGCCTGGAAAAAAAGAGTTAATTTACATTTCAAATTTGAATAAATTTACATAAATGAATACATTAGTGATGGAACTTATATGAATGACTGAAGGTCTTGCAATAGCCCATGTCCTATAAAAGGCCTTGCACAAAGCAAGACTGGCCTTTACTTTGCTGCCACTGCTGCATCACAGACATGAAACAGCAAGGCAATGGAGGGAGCCCTCATCCCACAGCTCACATGAAAGGTTGAGCAATTGGCCGTCATGCTGAGAGCAGTTGTATTGGACCAGCACAGGCTCCAGCAAGTCTCTGGAGGGCCAGAGCTCATTGGAGACTGGGGGCTCTCAGAGGGCCGGATTGGGAGTCCTAGAGGGCTACAAGTGGCCCCAGGGCCGGGGTTTGGGCACCCCTGATCTAAACAGCAGCACAGCTGATGAGTTGCATGTACTTGGAACTGAACTTCATATGTGAAGATACTTTTGTTCTTGTTTCTTTAATGCGTTGGCTGTTTTTCTCTACAAAAAATTCTCAAATTCTTTAATTCTTGCATTAAAAGAGGCAGGCCTGGGGTTTCCATATGCTTTGGGACAGAACGTCTGTGCTTTTCACAGCTGCATGATAGGCAGAAACTCAACAGTTGAAGCATTTCCTATCATTGCACCTTCATGCTGAAAAGACAGACAATGTTTGATTGATCAAACATTTCACAATCCCCTGTTGTCATTTTCTGCCTCCTGTCTACTTTTATTTTTCCTCATTATTATTATTTTTTACCATCCAATTATGTGGCTTTTTAACACTGGCCTTATAGTGGAAATGTGATACATTCTCTTTTCAGTATTAATTTGGGTACTTTTCTTGATTATAGTATGGTCTTCTTGTTTATATGTATATTTAAATGGAAGACTTCTTCAAGTCACAAGTTCTGTATGTATGGTTCTGGTTCTGGAGATCCAGGTTCAAATCGCCACTCAGCCACAAAGCTTCCTGGGTGACCTTGGGCCTGTCACTCTCTCTCAGCCTCATCTACCTTGCAGGGTTGTTGTGAAGACGAAAGGAGGGAAGGAACCATGTATACCACCCTGAACTCCTTGGTGGAAGAGTGGTATAAAAATGTGGAAAATAAATAAATAAATTCCATATCTATTCAAATCTGCTATAGTCCAGGTATCCCTTCCCCTCCTGGGGAACTACTCTCTGTAGTAAAAATCTCTGATTTTCCCTGATTTTTTTTTTTTTTGCCTACTTTTTCACCTATTTTGGACCTTCCAATCACCTAGGATGCTTCTGTGCTCAGTTCAGCATCCAGAAGGGACTGCTGAGTCATCCAGATGCAGTAGCCATTGTTCATTTGTTGTTGACTTTCTTCTTCTTCTTCTGAAAAGTAGAAGGGAGTTGGGCCAGCTCACTGGAAAGCTCATTTCTCAGAGTGGGAAAGCTCGTGACTCTTCCCTAGTAACTAATCCTATAGGTAAAGCCTGGTTAATGTCCACTATAAAAAGTGGGGGGTCACAAACCTGTCTTTTGCACACTTGGCTTGGTCCAGTGCCTACAGCATCTGATGCTTTGACAGGGTCTGCCACAAACCAGGCTAGGTGCTGCAGCCACCAAGATCTTGGACTAGCAAAAGTACACAGGGTATGGAAAGAACCCAGAAAGATATGTTAATGGTTGTTTTTGGTGTTTTTTTTAATTTTCAGCTTGTATTATTCTCACATCTTTGCTGCTGCTCCCACACTTCTCCTGTTGAATTACCTGAGCCATGCTTCAACTCTTACATTTCCCCCTTCATTCTTTTGATATCTTTTGCAACCTTCTGATGAGATTCTTGTTTTTTGTCCCTGCCTGGTCTCCATTCACTCTGGAAGGAGCAGGCTTGTCTCATCTTACCAGACTACCAGCCTTCCCTACAACTTGGCCTTTCAGGAGTCTCCCAGATACCTCTCAGAGGACTCCCCATACCTCTGAGAGGGAGGTTTCCCCAAGACAGCTTCCTTATGTCTGGTTTCCCTGACTCTGGATAGCGGCAGCCATCTATCGTCCCAGTATAAACTCCAGTTATGGGATGGGAATCCCAGCTGCTACACTGTCTGCCCATCTATCATACCCTCTAATAAAGGATATCATAATGTAACTGATATAGTTCCTTGGCTCCTCATTGTGACTCACCTCTAAGCCTTTGTGCAATTTGAAATGTAATTGAAATGCTTTGAACTGGTTCAAAACCATCTAACTCCTGAGGTCAGTAGCTTTATCTGCAACTAGGAGCTTGTCCCCTGTAAAGGAAGGTAGGTGTTTTGAATCTAGGACAATGTCTTCTTTTTAATCTGACTGAGAGCCAGTTGGTCTTGGGGAGTCCCGGACTCTATAGATTCTGGGGAGCAGGTCTGGCCAAGTTCTCCTGACATCTGAGATACAGATGCCAAGTGCTGCCCTCCCCTTACCTGATGAATCACCAGCCTCTGTTACTCCCACTCCTTGGACTGGAAAAGAAAGAGGGGGGATAGAGCAGAAGAGGAAGTGTGGAGGAGAAGAGAGTAATGGGCTAGAGTAGCTCCATTGGAGAGCCATGGAGGAAGCATGCAGACAGAAGTGGGTTGTCATCATCTGTCCCACCCCCCCACCCCGTCAATGTGCCACCTCAGTCAGTTATGTAGGGGCCAGCCCCTTACTCCAAGGAGATCAACAACTGAAAATCCCCTGTGGGATACATCAGAAGACAAACCGGTTCTGCTGCATCGCTGCATGGGATTTAGGTAGGTTTGGGCAGCTTGACACCTAAGGTCTGTTTCTGAGTGTACCCATGTGAGCTTTCTAGTGGAGTGGTAACATTCTCAAGACATCCTGTGACACTGGGCATCTTTCCTTGACACAGCATTCGGCATCCTTACCAAGGTCAGAGTTTTCGCCCTGTTAGTATGTGGGTTTTGTGCTTATTTTTTGTGTCGTTTTGTTCTATTCTGTTCTTCCCAAATAAACCTCTTTTGTTTAAGATGTTCTGTTTTGCTCTATCGAAAGGCTCTGGCTTGGCAGTGTGTGCCTGAATCCAAACACTGCTTGGATACCTTGTTGTTATTTAGGAGGATGAATGGATGTGCTCCAGGTCAATGCAATTGTACAAAACACCTAAGCAGTAACTTGGGACAGGAATATTTTGGGGAATACCAATGAAACAGCGCTACCCACGAGGTGCGCCTGAAGATTCCTTGTCAACACAAATTCAGGGGCATACGTTTGGTTTGTGTGGTGCAGCAACCTGTCTTGGTCCAGTCATGGATCATGTGCTAGTTGGAGAACATTGTCTGGATCCCCTCCAACGAAGCAAGAACAACTGTGCATTTCTTTCTCCATCTGGAAAGGCCCTAGGGCACAGTTGGGGGGTAGGGTGGCTGGGGAGCTAGAATCTGTCACTCAGATGCGCACATGCACAGCTACATTAAATGGCCTCGTTTGTTCTGTAAGACCCTGTTTGATCACCGGAAAACATCTCTCGGCGTCTGTCTTGTACTAGCAGGTGGGTCCCTGCAGCGCCTGACAGCAGTACACGACAGCTTTCCCCAGAGTTCCACCAATCATGCCGCGAACCATGCGCAGAGCTCCTAAGTTGCATTAGAATAATTCATGCATGTTTCAGAAATTGGCTAAATAATAACTGAGGATCACATTGACTTTTAGAAGACAGTGGAGGGCATTTGGGGGGGAAAACATCTTTTGTTTTGCATTTTCTTTGCTTTGGAAAAGGAGTTGTTTTTGTTGGGGGACTTTGGGGAAAAATACTATGGAAATGTGAACAAAGTCTGAATTCAGAGAGGAAAATTCGTATAGAACTTTGAAAGCTGACAGCATTCTAAATAATGTGGCATTACTTCTGCTTGACTTGCAAGTTGGTTCTTGAACAGAATATCTGGATCTTTGCCCAGCTAAGGGTGTATTGGTTTTATACCAAATAAACCTTCACAACCGGATATAGTGGAAATGGAAAAAGTGCTGAAGGGAGCAACCAAAATGATTACTGGGCTGGGGCACCTCCCTTATGAGGGAAGGCTACAACATTCGGGGCTTTTCAGTCTAGAAAAGAGGCACCTGAGGGGGGACATGACTGAGACATACAAAATTATGCAGGGGATGGACAGAGTGGATAGAGAGATGCTCTTTTCCCTCCCACATAGCACCAGAACCAGGGGACATTCACCAAAATTAAGTGTTGGGAGAGTTAGGACAGACAAAAGAAAATATTTCTTTAGCCAGTATGTAATTACTCTGTGGAACAACTTGCCACAGGAACTGGTGATGGCATCTTGCCTAGTTGCCTTTAAGAGGGGATTAGACAAATTTCAGGAGGAAAAGTCCATTGTGGGTTACAAGTCATGATAGGCATGTGGATGATCCTGATTTTAGAAGTAGGCTCAGAATGCAGGGGAGGGCACCAGGATGCAGGTTGTGTCTTGCTGTCTTGTGTGGCCCCTGGAGCATTTGGTGGGCCATTGTGAGATACAGGAAGCTGAACTTGATGAGCCTTTGGCCTGATCCAGTGGGGCTCTTCTTATGTTTTTATGAGAATTTGATGTTTGCTGAGGATCCCTAGTCCACCACCAATGCAGAACTACAGTTCCCAGGGTTCCCTGAGGAGAAGGAATGACTGCTACACCAATCTGAGCCTTTAGCATTGATACATTGTAAAAATAATCTACACAATGCATAAGTAATATGGGGAGTTCCCTGTCACAAGTTATGGTGCGGTCACTACCTTAGATAGGTTTGAAAAGAGAATTGCACACATTCATAAAACCTTTTAGCCACAAAGGCTAAATAGATCCTCCAGTTTCATAGGCAGTATACCTCTTAATTCCAGTTGCTCTGGGGGGGAGGGCACGAGAGAGACATTTGCTTTCATTCTGTGCTTGTGGGCTTCTCAGACTTATCTAGGCGTTCACTGTGGGAAAGAAGAGGCTGAACCTGATGGATATTTGAGCTGATTCAGCACAGATCTCCGTTTCTAGGATAAGTGTTGAGAAGGCAGACACAGCTCTCATTTCGCTGAAGTTATATGAAGCAGACTTGGTGGGGGTGACATAGGACATTAATGAAGGGGAAGCCAGACTCTCTACCATGCATACTTTCCTTGTCCCCAAACAGCTACACACCAGTTGTTGCTCTCCTGGTGGGGGTTACTTCTAGTTTTGGAATCCCAGCAGGGGAAAAACTGCAGGGTTGAAGCGGTTACTCAGCAAAACACACGGAAGGGGAGTGTAAAGCTCATTCTCCCCCATCCCTGCTGTGCGTTATCTCTGCCTTTACTCACTCTGTCCCACCCCATTCCACTTTGTATATGTATTTGCTGTTAGGCTTGATTTTAACACTCAGATCTGCTATTAGGTTGGCCTTTACTTCTGAGATTGCATAATTCCCACTGAACTCAGTAGAATGGAATTGGGCTGTACCTTTAGGCAATGCAGCTCTGAGGTAAGAGAACAAACATTCCCTTACTTTGAGGAGGCCCCCATGAGTACCACCCAACTGCAGGAAGCTGCACATGTCCCGCTATGCCAGTGCTGGATTGCACCCCTAGTCTTATTGATTTCAGTGAACCTTGTTCATGATTGACTTTTCTTGGATGGCATCCTGAGGTCGGCTTCTGAAAGAAGAAGCTTCTGATTCTAGAGCTGGGCTGATAAGAGAAAGTCTTGCAGAAATTCACTCCATTTTCCCAATTTATTCAAAATGCAAGAGGAAGGGGGGGGGAGGGTTTCTTTTAGGCAGGACCTTGAAAGACAAAGCCAAGAAAGGCAAATTCTGGAACCTGACCAGGGCATGATTTTGGAAAGAAGTATTACACAAGGCATTTAACCACGGTGGGCTCAACATCTCCAGGAGCCAGGAGCAGCATGTAAAGTGCTATCTCTCTTACCTGGTAATGCAAGAGATTTTGATTCTCCTATTTCCTGGACTGGAAAAGAAAGAGGGTGGGCAGAGCAAAAAAGGAGGTGTGGAGGAAGAGGATGGGCTAGAGTGTCTCTGGCCCACCACTCTTATCTTCTCCACACTTCCTCTTCCACTTATCCCCCTCTTTCTTTTCCAATCCAGGGAGTGGGAGGAGGAAGGTCAGTGATGAGTTGATATACAGAGATGGCTGCCCCTCCCTGCCACAGATGGGTTAGCCCTGCCTAACAGAGAATCTGGTGGCTGACATAGACTCCTCAGAACTGAATTTTCCATTCTTTAAAAAAGAAAAGAAAAGAAACACACCACCTATGTAGAATTTTACAGAATCTGGGTTTTCAACAGCCCAATCCCATCCTTCCCCCCCCATGCCAAAAATGGGTGCACTGTATCCAATGGGGGGATCAGGAGGCTTCTGCAGGGGAAGGGGATTTAAATCCCCTTGCCCCTGCATAAGCCTCCTATTCTGCAATGGGTCTCCTCAGATCTGTGCTAGCAATTGCACTACCACAAGTCTGAGGAGAAAAAGGGAGTGGGGAGGCCTGGTGTCGGAGGGGTTAGGATCTGGCATGAGCCCAGTTTTGGACTAGATCAGCAATTTTCAACCTGTGCGCTGCTGCACATTGGTGTGTTGTGAATGGTCCACAGGTGTGCCGTGGGAGTTTGGGGGAGGGTCATTAGTAGGACCATTGGGAGATGTGAGCCTCCCACTGGCAGTGCAGTGCGCCTTGTCGATTGTCAAAAAACCGATGTTGTGCTTTGACCATTTTAACACCTTGTCAGTGTGCTGTGAGATGAAAAAGGCTGAAAAATCACTGGACTAGACTGACCTTTGGTCTGACCCAGTGGGATTATTTCTTCTATTCAGAGGTTGACTAACAGTGACCATCCAGTGACTTCAATGCTGAGCAAGGGTTTGAGCCAAGCCTTCTTTGTCCCAGTTCAGCGCTCTTCTCACAGTTCACAACATTAGTTGCTGCATCTAGTGCTAGTAAACATCACCTATAGTCCCTAACACACTGAGCCAGAGTCCCTGACTACTTGCTTTTTTATCACACATTCAGCATTTGGGCCGGTGGTTTTCAGTGTGGTCTTCAGCATCCACAGAACCAACATGGTGGCCAAAGATGCAGCCTTTTTCGTCCTTCAGTTATTACTGCCCTGTCTCAAGGGCTGATCCCCTTTATCCTCACACCCTTTTGCCTGGATTGGGGGATGGGGGATCCCCACACTGCAAGCTAATTGAGAACACTCACACCCCGGCAATCAACGGCCAGGCAAAGTTGCACTTCCCTGATCATGCGCCTGGAATGTGGGAAAATTCCACCACGACCTCAGACGGAATTGGTCCCTCTTCAATAGCTCTACCTTCCCCACCACAACACATGGGGTGCCATTTCCTCTTAATATAGACCTCCTCCCTCCCTCCCACACACTTGAGATCTTGCAAATTTCAGGCTACATTATATTCGCTCTCACTGCAGCCACATCTCATTATATCTTCCTGGCAGCTCCCCCCCCCTTCAGCTGACTCAGGGACACCCCCCCCAAAACTCACCTCAGCATCCCAGCCCCCCTTTCTTTAAGGAGGCAGCATTAATCCACTGTCCTTTTACCTTTACCCCCCCATGGGATTGCACCTTGAGTAAAGTGGGAATGAAATGCCTTTTCAAAACACTCTTTATCTGAGATCACCATCCTTCCTCTAGCTGCGATTCCACAGACTCTGAGGTGTGTGCACACAAGTATGGCAGAGAAACAAAATTTTGGCCAGTATCCCCCCCCCCCAAGTTTATGATCCTCCCCCAGAACCTCTTGTTTTCCTCTGATGTCCCCACCAAGATGGATGGGAGGCTCTTTCTTTGCAACTCTCTAGAGGCCAGACAAAGCTGTTGCGCCTCCAACCCTGGACTGTCTTCTGCTTCCCGAAATGAATGCCTCTCCTGCCCCCTCCCAACCAAACCCAGTGCCTGAGATCCCCCAAAATTCCACCTTAAGAGGCAGTGATGTCATCACAGGGTCCGCAGTAGCAGAAGGCGCAGCCTGCATCCGGAGACCAGGGTGGGGGGTGGGCATCAGAGACGCACAAGGTGTGGGGGGGACACAGACGGACAGACTGACTCCTAGTCGTCGACATCCTGCATCTTCCTCCCCCCGTCACCCTGAAAGCCACTTACCACCCGCTCCATCCTTCCTCTGTGCTGCTTCAGGGATTTCTCAATCCCCTGAAGGTGGGGGGAGCTTCTCTTCCTTCTTCTTCATGAATTTTTTTTGGGGGGGAGGTGAGGTGGCCCCCCCATCTCTCCTCCTTTTTCCTCTTTCAAAAATAACATTAAGCCAAAAGGGTTGATTTAGCTGGTAAGTATGGGCCCTTAGTGGCTGTGTTGTGTGTTGCTATTGTGAGTGACTGTCTGTGGGGTAGTGTGTTTCCCCCTTGGGGTGGCAGGGGGGCAAGGGAGTTGACAGTGGTCAAGGGGCTGGGGAGAGTGGAAATGAGTGTGGGTCTCCCCTCTGTAAAACACAGAGCTCATAGCAGAGAGAGAGAGAGAGAGAGGAGTTTCAGCACCAGTGAGGTGAACAGCTGCATGCTAACATGGGTGAGTGTGTCTATAGAGAAAGGGAGACTGTATGTCATGGCCCTTTGGGTGCCTCCTTGTGAGTTGCTGTGCATTTGTGGGGTGGGGGGAGAGGACTTTGATTTGCTTATAACTGTGCTGTACGCTGCTACGTGTCAGTGAATGAGTAGTGATTTAACATGTTTAGAAGCAAGGAAGGAAGGTAAGTATGTCTGATGGAAAGATGGAATCGTGTGAGGGTGTCTGTTAGACTAGGTGACAGTGGAAGGTTAGCTGTGGGTGTCTGGGTGGTCTGTGCAAGAGTGCGTGCCTATGTCTGGGACTAATAGTTGATTACTTAGAAAGTGTGTCTGCATGGTATGTGCACACATTAGATTTCAACTAGTGTAAGAGAGAAACTGGTGCGCCTCAATATGGTCATAAGTGGTAGCTATCAGAATGCGCTTGATTGAATGGCGATTGAATGGTGCACGCGCATGCATGTGCGGGGAGATACATGCATGTGAGAAACAGCCTACAATTTGTGTCTTTGTGTGGTGTTTGTAAAGTGTTTGTGGCATTCCTTGGTCTTTGTGTGCATGAGTGTATGGTGTCCAGTGCTGTGTTGATGTGGATAAATAGGGAAGAGGGTTTGAGGAACAGAGAGCAACATAACTCCCATGAGCTAGAACAGACACAGACACTGCTGACACATTGACCCACAACACTGAAGAAAAGCACATATTGCTCTCACACACATATATTCCCATAAATATATGGAAATATTGCAATGCAGACAATTAGAAATCACACAGAGGCCTCGGTCCTTGTGCACTCATTCACTGAGATAAACACAGACACACACACAAAGCAATCATCATAAGCATGTGCTCATGATGGCATAATAGCTCCCACTTACACTCAAACATGAGAGTGCTCCAAATTTCCTTGCCATCAGGCAACAAAGGGCAAGGTCAAAATGAAACAAACGTTGAGGAGGAAAAGCAAAATCTTACATTTGAATTTATGTGTAGAAAAGACAGTCAAAGTTTAAACATTTTGCACTTGATTAAATTCAAAATGTGGTTTATTTATTCTATTGAAAGATTGCCACATATCAATCACAATGACATCCTGAGGAAATTTGTAATGAATACACATTTTTAAAATTCATAGTTAAATCAATTTAAACAATAAAATAGATCTGTTATAGCAGCAGAAAGTTGTATTGTGATGCCACAGTCTTTCCCCTACGTCGGGTCCTTCAGATGTTCTGGCTACTGCCTTACCTTCTTTGTTGTTGACCCCCCCACCCCCACCCCCAAGGCTTATAAATTTTGATTTGGAATTTATGAAAGAAGTTTAACCTTTTGTATGTGTGTAAGAGTGTTTAAAATTGGGTGGCACCCTTTGAGTGCCAAACCCTGCCCCAAAATAATTTCCAACTTCTAATTGTAAAATCGTGACATTTTTATCCTTAAGGTGGGATTTAAAAATCTAAAAATCAGACAGGATTTTAATGTATAGGATGTATGCATTTAGTTGGGGCTCTGCCATTCATCTTACATACAGACAAATATGAGATTCTTAAGAGTTAATCCATACACAGTCACTTACTTTTGGTCATGTTGCACTCATGTCCAAATCCTGCAATGCACACATATTCACAGATATAACATTGTCACATAGATATAAGCATACATACCACTGTTCTCAGAAAACAGTCATCTCTTAAAAACATTATACACACATCACTTCACACGCTACACTATCTGCAAACACAGTTGCAGTCACAGCACTGTGTTCGCAAGTATCCAAACTCACATTCAATTGTCTGTTTATATACCACCTTTTGCCCGTGATGGAACTCAAAGCAACATACATGGGGTTCTTGAGCAGTCTCCCATCAGACCTAACTTGCCCCAGACTAGCTTAGTTTCCACAAGGATTGTTGCACCATATAGCTTCAGACCATTCCCTGGGACCATCTAGAAGCAAATGTCTGAGTATACACACATGTGATGCCACATAGTTACCCCTCCACTAGCAAAGAAACATACAGAGAGAACAGTGGACCCTGAAATCTACTCTTATACTCTCTCTCTCTCTCTCTCTCTCTCTCTCTCTCTCTCTCTCTCATACACACACACATACCCCTGCAATCTTTAACAAATACCACTCTGGCACTCACCAGCACTATCCTAGTTTTCACAAGCAAGCACTTGATCATATCTTCACAGTATTCATAGTCTACACACAAAGGGCTAGTTTGAGCATGCACACGGCACTTGATTTTTCAGGTGACCAGGTAAGCTGACGCCACTGAAAAGTCACACATTGAACGATATGCATGTTCCATCTGTGACGTTAGCTCTGTAATAACTTATTTGAATGTTGAGGTCATCTCTTGGTGTTGTAGCCAGGGCCGGCCCATCCATGAGGCCAACTGAAGCGGTTGCCTCAGGTAGTAGACTGGTGGAAGTGCACGCCTTTGTCCACCTACTGATCTTCACTGCTCCTCTCCTCTCACTTCTTGGACTGGAAAAAGAAGAGGGGGGCAGAGTGGAAGAGTAAGTATGGTGAAGAGAAAATGTGGTAGAGAGGAAAGTGGCAGGGTAGAGCAGACATACTCTACACTTCCTCTTTTGCTTCACCTTCTACTTCCTTTTCCAGTTCAGGGACCAGGAGGAGCAGAGGCTGGCACATCACCAGATTAAGAGAGGGCAGCATTTGGCACACCACCTCAGGTGCTGGGAAGTCTTAGGTCAGCCCTGCTGGAGCCATTGAACATAATGAGACATATCTATATAAACAACAATAGGATCATGCTGCCTTATTTACGCACATATTATTACACACAAAATTATGTCAGAACACGCATGGCTTCTCTCTCTCCCTCTCTCTCTCTCTCTCACACACACACACAGAGAGAGAGAGAGAGAGAGAGAGAGAGAGAGAGAGAGAGACTGCAATCCTAACCAACTTTCCAGCACTGACATAAGGGCAATGCAGCTCCGAGTTAAGTGAACAAACATTTCCTTAGCTTGAGGAGGCCTCCATGACTGCCCCCTGGCTGCAGGAGCACATGCCCCACTGGCATAGCTATGCCAGTGCTGGAAAGTTGGTTAGGATTGTGCCCACAATATCATATCTCCACATACATACAGCTGCATGCACGTATGCTCCAGCACATGGATCCATCTTCAAACACAAATTCAAACCATTATCAGCAGATTCAGCTAACACAGACCTTTTGTTACTCAACATATGCCCACACACAGTATATATAAACTAGCCAACACTCCCGTCTTAACACTCCCGCCTTAAGATATACTATGATATTATGCACCATAGCCCTGCATTCTACCATTTAAAACATTACATTGTTAAAATTTAATTTAAAAAAAAACTAACTCTGAAATACTGACACACACATTCAAAAAATGTAGACTATTTATTTGAGAGACAACTAACTTCACATAGGTGCAGTTGTGTTGAGCACTTAGTCGCACTGTTCAGTTTAAACTTTTTTTCTTTTAAAGTCCTAAAGCCCAAAGCAGCTTTATAATACCATCCTCATCAATGTCATTTGCATTCAGTCCATCTTCCATCATGGAGCTCAAGACAGGTGTACCTGAGAGGTCCCCAGGCAGTCTCCCAATCAGGTATTAAGCCCAGGCCAGTGTAGCTTGAACCAAGTTCCTGCATCATTGGCTTTCCTCAGACCATGCCCTGAATAAACTTAATATAACAAGGGCTGGAGGAACAAAGAAAAGTAATAGCAAATTGAAAGTATTTCTTCGGGCAAAATCAGGTCAGCAGAAATTGCTTGAGAATCTATTTTCCCCTCACTTTATTTTAAGCCTACATCATGCACTCATATAAACCATCCCACGTTCCCTCTTGCATGCTACGCTCTCCTCCCCACCACATTACTCTCTGCTCCCTATTTCTTTACTTCAAAGCCAGGAAATGGGATGGAGAGAAAGGCTTGCTCCATTTCTCACCTACCTAGATGTCAGCCAGATCCCCTTGTATCTCCCTGTTAAGAAGGCACATTGTGAGAACACACATGCACACACACATACCTGCGTACATACACAACATTTATTAGCCTTTTGCAACTATACAAGAGAAGGGAAGGGAGTGAGTTGTCAGCACAAGAGACGAGGGGAAGGCAGCTGGGGTGAGTTCTAGGAAGGATTCCATGAGGCCTAGAGAAGAATAGAAGATAAAAGGGGAAGAGGGAAGGGGGTGCGTTTGTGAGTGGGGGAGGAGCAGGAACTTGGTAGATGGAGCAATGGGAATATGTTACAGAGGTGAAGGAGGAAGGAGCCATGAAGAGGGCGACAAGAAAGCAGAATCCAAGGGAGGCTGGGGAAATGGGAAATAAGGGTTAGCTAGCTCTGAAGTTTCAAGGGAGAGTACAAAATGCAGAGGAAGCTGGGGTGGTGATGTCGCCCATGGAGGAAGGAAGGCATAGTGGCCACTTTGGGGAGACAGGGGCTCTGTGGAATCCCAAAGGAGAAGTGGAGAATAGATGCTGCACTGGAAGTCCAGAGATACTTGGGGAGGGAAATGGGGACACGGGGAGATGTTGGAGAGCAAAAGGCAATGGTCTAAAGAGAAGAGGGACGCATGGAGAGCCTGGGGTATAAAGACTTGCAAGAATGCAGGGGCTACACAGGGAGGAGACTGGTGCTGCAATCCCATAGAGGTTAGCAAGAACTAGGAGCCCAGGGATGGTCACCAAGAGACCAAGGGCTGCAGTTGGGAAGGAGGGGCCAGAGAATCAAGGACAGTCCAGAGGGAAGAGGGGGGCAATGGGGTGGAGTGGCTGCATGGAACAAAAATGGGAACTGGATAGATAGTGCAAACAGGGGCCACCAGGAGAAGTGCAGCAGGAGAAATGGGGGGATTGTTCAGGAGCCAGTATTAGGGGGAGTAGAGTGGGGATGGCATTTGAGCTGCGGGTGGGTAGGGATAGGGAGAAAGGTAGCAAGAAATAGGGAGAAAGGAAAGAGTGGAGAAGGAGAACTGAAGGGAGGCAGGGTGCAGGAGGGCAGTGGGGTGGAGGAAGGAGGGAAAGGGGGGAGAGAGTCAAAGGGGGGCCTGGCAAAGGCGATGAGTGGAAGGACAATGCAGGGAAAGCAAAGAATCAAGAAATGAAAGAAAGGAAGGAAGTGGTGAGGAAGGGTGAGGGTGGCCTGGAAAGATGGGACAATGAAATGGGTGGCAGGAGGAATGCCGCAGGAGGATGGAAGCCCTGGTGAGTGAAAGAAGGACTGGGGCTGGCTTGAGGAGCTGTAAGGATGAAGGAGAACCAGAGACTCAGGGCTGAAGGAGAAGTGTCATCCCTCCTGCATGAGGTTCCCCAGAACATCTCTTTTGCCACAGATCCATGTGGTGTGTGCAGGTTGTGGAGCTGCTTCCCAGCACACGTTCACTGGGGCAAAGAGGACGCGGTTCAATGGTCTCTGTGTCAGAAAAGCCTCACCTGTGAAGTGGCCCAGAGCCAAGGGAGGAAGAAAGCTCTGCGGAGCAGAGGCTGGAGGGACCAGAGGGACCCCAAGGAAGGAGTGATAGTGACAAGAGTGGCGATGGGAATGGATGGAGGGAAGAACCAGGGAGACCAAGGGAGGTGGCAGAGGAGGCTCTTGGGAGAGGGACAAGTGAAGAGAGAAATGGATGGAAGGGAAGAAGGGGGCTGAGGAAGGCAACAGAGGCAGAGCCTGGGGAAGGAGTGAATGGAGGATCAGAATGAATGGAGGCGGAGGAGGAAGAGATTGTGACAGCGGCAAGGGATGGATGGATGGATGACTGTCCTAGGACGGACGGAGAGTAGATGGAGAGGCGGCTGGACAGCGCAATGGAGGGGCAGAGATGGTGACAGGAGGTGGCCGGGGGTCGCGAAGGGGTGTGCCGTGATGGTCCGGGGGGCTTCGAAAGTGAGGAGGTGGTTGGGTTGGTGGACTGATCCTAGCGGGCGGCAAGGGAGAGGCAGAGAAGGCAGCCATCGAGGGGAGGGAGGGGGAAAGTGGGAGACCCCCGAGGAGGGTTGGACGGGATGCAATGAGCGTGGGGGAACCCCCGGGGCTGAGCAAAGGGAGCGTGGCAGAGGGGAGTGGAGCGAAGGATGGAGGGTTGAGTGGGCTGAGGGTGCGAGAGATGGATGGCTGGAGGAAGGACGGAGGCAGCAGCAGCAGCAGCGGAGGAGAGATGGCGTGAGAGTAGCCCAGGCTGCTGCGGAGGGCTGGAGGAGCACCGTCCGCACTCACCTTCCCCGTCCCTCTCTCTCTCTCTCTCTCTGTCCTGTCTGTGTCTCTTGCAGACCCCGCGCTGCGCAGCC
This sequence comes from Tiliqua scincoides, assembly GCF_035046505.1. Lineage (NCBI taxonomy): Eukaryota > Metazoa > Chordata > Lepidosauria > Squamata > Scincidae > Tiliqua > Tiliqua scincoides. Next base: position 118,696,539 of record NC_089825.1, read on the forward strand.
CGCGGGCTCTTGCTCTGCCAACTCCCCCTCCTCCCTCCCCCGTCCAGCAAGAGCCAACCCTCCCTCTCCCTCTTTCTCCCCATCTCCTCCTCCTCCTGCGCCCTCCCCGTCCAGCAAGAGCCCCCCTGCCCCCTCCTCCTCCCCCCTGTCCAGCAAGAGCCAACCCACCCCCTCCCTCTCCTCCTCCTCCTCTTTCTCCTCCCCCCCGTCCAGCAAGGGCCAACCTATCCCCTTCCTCTCTTCCTCCCCCTCCTTCTCCCCCTGTCCAGCAAGAGCCCCCTCCCCGTCCAGCAAGGGTTAACCAGCCCCCCCTTCCTCCTCCCCCCCGTCCAGCAAGGGCCAACCTCCTCCTCCACCTCCTCCCCCCGTCCAGCCAGAGCCAACCCTGCCCCCTCCCCCGGGGTGCCGCGGAGGCGGGGCCAGGATGACGCCCCGGCCCCTGATTTGACACCTGCCCGCCCCGGGGCGGCCCCCCGTGCGCCGCCCGCCCCGCCCCGCCCGGCGCCCCCGATGCTGAGCTCAGTGTGCGTGTCCTCCTTCCGCGGGCGCAAGTCTGGGAACAAGCCGCCGTCCAAGTCATGTTTGAAAGGGGAGATGGGCAGGAACGAGGACGCCGACAAGATAGTGATCAACGTGGGGGGCATCCGGCATGAGACGTACCGCAGCACCCTCAAGACGCTGCCCGGCACGCGGCTGTCCTGGCTCACCGAGCCCGACGCCTGCAGCAACTTCGACTACGACGCCAAGGCGGACGAGTTCTTCTTCGACAGGCACCCGCAGGTCTTCGCCTACGTGCTCAACTACTACCGCACGGGCAAGCTGCACTGCCCCGCCGACGTCTGCGGGCCGCTCTTCGAGGAGGAGCTCGCCTTCTGGGGCATCGACGAGACCGACGTGGAGGCCTGCTGCTGGATGAACTACCGGCAGCACCGCGACGCCGAGGAGGCGCTCGACAGCTTCGAGACCCCCGACAGCCAGGACGATGAGGACAACGGCGACCTCAAGCGCCTCTGCCTGCAGGAGGACGGCCGCAAGCTGGGCTGGTGGGCCTGCTGGCAGCCCAAGATCTGGGCGCTCTTCGAGGACCCCTACTCCTCCAAGATGGCCCGGGTGAGTGGGGCGGGGGCCCGGGACCCCCGGGCGGGGGGTGGGCAAGGACCCCCAGTGGCAGGTGGGTAAGGATCCCCAGCACCTCCAGGTGGGGTAGATAAGGACCCCCAGGCAAGGGGTGGACAAGGACCTCCAGGCTCCAGGACCCCCAGGTGGGAGTGAATAAGGACCCACAGGACCCAGTACACCCAGGCGGTGGATAAGAACTAGAGGGGAGGACACAGGCAGGCGGGTGCAAGAAAGACCTCTAGGGACAGCTCCTTTTATGCCAGCACAGAGGATGACTCCTCAGGGACACCCAAGATTCTGCCCAACGTTTGCATATACCCAACAGGACCAAATGTGTACATCTGTGGGCTGGGCAGAAATGGGTTAATTACTCTGAGCAGGGAGGACTAGCACCATGACTGCTCATGTGTTGATATGACCAGTACTGTGGCACAGGCAGGCTTAGGGGAATTCACTTGTTCAGCCTGTACTCACTTACCAGAGAGTGCAACCCTGGAGTTGAGCGGGGCTTGCTTCTGAGTCAACATGCGGGGAAGAGTGCTCTTCCAGCAGCCCTATCATTCTGTCTAGGATTAATCTGATTATCAATTTATTATGTTCCACTGCCATCATCGTGCCTGTTACACCCATCAAGGCTCTTGACATTTCACAAGTAAAAGGCCCCTGCCCCTAGGAGCTTACAGTTTAAATTTTGATTGAGGTGGAAAGGCAAGTGTAACAGGGAAGAATTTACATACCCCTAAGGCTTTATTTCTGCAGGGAAGTAAGGATGCCTAGATCCCTTTTATGACAATCAGAAGCTGCTGCAAACTGACCAGGGATAGATCCAGTTTAGGACTGGCTAGTTGGAGCTCTCCAAGGTCTCTGGCAGTAGCTCTTTCCCAGTCCTGCTCTCAGAGATGAGTCTGGGACCTTGTGCTTAGAAATCCTTTCACTTCCACTAAGCTGCAGCTCTTCTTGCAATTTGTAGTTATGTATTAAAAAATAGCTACTAGAAAATGCTCTTAAAACAAACTTTTTTTGCCAGCAGTTGGAGCTTGATTGTAGGCAAAAGCAGGCCTTTCAGCCTTACGGTGAATCCTGCCTCCCTCCCCACTGAAACATCCTTGCCCCCACTTGAATCCTGAAATGGCACCCTTAGGGAAAAGGATGCAAATGGGGAAAGAGGTCATGCATTAAAAAAGAAAAAGGGGGGGTAAAGATGAGAGTGCCTTGATGATGTGCAAAGCCTTTCTATGTGAAAAGCTAACTGGATAGTGACAATACACAGACTAGCACACAGGGATTGTTGCACAAAGGTTCATATGCAGTGCCTGGTCGCATAGGCAAAGATGAATGTGTGAACAGTGGGGAGGGAATGTAGAAGATGCAATTCAAAAAAGCAAGGTTGCCAGGGGGCAAGTGTGGGGAATGGAGGTGCTATTGAGGGAATGTGTTTTGAGCCATTTAGTTATTTGATTTTTCTCTGTAAACCGCTTTGTGAACTTTTAGTTGAAAAGCGGTATATAAATACTGTTAATAATAATAATAATAATAATAATAATAATATGTGTTTCAAGACTGAGGGCACCAAAGATGCCCAAGAGGATGACCATGTAAGCAATATGCAAAGTGCATTAGAAGTATTTTGCAAAGAATAAGTCATAGTAAGATAGAACAAAGAGATATGCAGGTGAAGGGGAGACTGTAACATCCCTCCATGCAAGTCTGTAGAAACACAAATGCTGCAAATGTGCATGCAAGGAACATGCAAATGTGCACAGAGAGGTGCATGGAGCAGGTGCAGTGGTGCAATGTGATTTGCGCCACAGAAAAATACTGTGCAAAAGAAGCAGTGGATGATTGAGCATGATAGAAGGAAGTAGTTATTTGGCTGGAGGGGGAAGCAAGCAAGGGGCCAAATGTGAGAAGGTGAGATGTAGGAAAAGAAGCAGTGAGAAGCACCCAGAGGGTGCTGGGGAGGGGGAGGGCCACACAAGGAACCAGTCTCTGAGCTGCTATTACCAGCAGAAAGCAGGGGGGTGGTGACAAAAAGTTGAGTACAAGAGTTGAGTAGCGTGGGACACAAGTGTGCGAATGGGTGTACAGCAGGAGCATGTAGCAGCAGGAGGATCCCAACACGCATGCGAGATCTAGCGGTATCAGGGAGAATGCCTGGAACACCAGCAGGGGGTGCTGCCAACACCCTTTGAGTCCTTTTCTCACTGTCCCAAAAAGTAAGATCACCTGCCTTCTTTCTTCTCCCTTACTTGTGCCCTCCCTACATTCTAGACCCCTCCTGTCCCACTGCAGTTTAAGACTCCTTCCCACACACTTGTTCCACTGCCAAATCCAGGGATCCTTTCTCCTTCTATCCTCATTAAATCCAGACTCACTCTGTGTATTCAGATTTTGCTCCCCTCTTCTCAACAATGCAGCTTCTGGGGGAAAAAAACACCACCCAGTTTTCCCCTCTCCCCGTCTTGCTGTTCCTGACCTGTTAATACTGCTCACAGCCATCCCACAGCCCCAAACACTGCAGCCCAGAACCCCATCCCTCACTGCACTGACTACACACTGCTCCTCTGACTGCACCCCCCTCCTTTTAGTCATTGCAGCTAAAACCCTTCCCTCGGTAAAACAGTTCAGAACTGCCACACTTCTTGTAAAGCAGCCAACAAGGAGAGAAAGGAAAGGGTTCTGCTTGCTTGCTTGCTGTCTCTCTCTCCTCCCCTTTCCCCCCTTTAGTATAACTTCTAGGGCAATATTAGTGCTTTGCTGTCTGTAGAACTGCAGAAGCAGCAAGTTGAGAAGGGGGAAGGGGGCACCGCAGTGCAGTGTGGAAGCCCCAGAGTTTGCAGTGCAAAGCAGGCATTCTGCAATCTGTACATCCCCCCCCCATTCTGCTTGCCCCAGGCAGCTGGTCTCCAGAGTGCAAGGCAGGTCAGGTCCCTTTATCTGCCATCTACCACCACTATGATGCCCCCTTCCTCCCCCACATAATTCGGAATGCTGCCAAGAAAAGTTACATCAGGAAGGGGGGGAGGAGAGAACAGGAGCGTGGGGGGGGGGGGTAGGAGCAAAGTGGGTATATGAAGCAATGCTGCATCTGAAGGGACATTGTCAGGGATTCCATGAATGTGAAAGCAGATTAGCAGATAATGAAATCACCACCGCCGGGTACAAGCAACTCCCCCCCCCCGCATTAAATAAGATTTGCCCTATAACTGTGGTAGACTTCTCTCCCTCCCTACTCCCTCTTTCTGTATGTGTGTATGAGAGGGATGCAAATAGGTATGGAAGACTGGAGAGGGAGAGCAGAGATGTAACCCCCCTCCCCCCCAATAATGTTTGAATCACCTGCATGGACAGCATATGAGAAAGACTGCAAAGAAATTGTTTGGCCCACATCCACCATTCACTTCCCATGTAAAAAACAGAAGAAAAAAATATGGGGGTGGGAGTGAATAGGTAGAGAATCGGATAGATGGATAGTTCAGGGAAATGATGGATGGACCCAAATGCATGCGCTCTTTCATGAACTGCCTTTGCCATTCGCAAAGACACATTTGCTTCGTTTCCATTCACTCTGCACACACCAACCATGCATATTTTATATCAAGGCATAGGAGAGCCAGGGCCACAAAGTCAGTATCCAAGCATTTTTGATAGCTGCATCTAAGCCCTTGTGTATTGAAGGAAGGTAAAGTATGTATGTAGACAGAACTTATAGGCCGCACATACAGACATGCAAGCACTCATATACCACGCACACCAACTCTGCTCACTCTCCCTTCCCCCCCTCTCATATCCTTAGATCTTTCATGATACTATCCTTCTCTATAAGTTGCTGTTTTTCAATCTCTTAGTCTGAAGAATGTCTGAATGTTGATTCTGGAAGTGCCTCATGTCCCTATAGACAAGGAAAAAGTTGTCTATATGTATCCCTATTCCAAATACAGTAACAGTTACTTAAATTAACATGTATATGTAGTCCTCCCTCTCATCCTTTCAGTGTGAATTAATATTACATTATTAAATTAAATGGAAAATTTGTCCAATGTCAACCTAACCATGTTTGATCAGAAGTAAATATCATTCAGTTCAGAGGGACTTGCGCCCCAGTAAGCATGCTTTGTTTGCAGTTTAAGAGCCCATGTTAATCCTATGCATGTCTACTCAGAAGTAAGCTTTAATTATAAGTCAATGGGGCTTACTCCCAAGTAAGTGTAGATAGGATTGTAGCCTACGGGCACAATCCTAACCCACTTTCCAGCACTGACATAAGGTCAATGCAGCTCCTAGGTAAGGGAACAAATATTCCCTTACTTTGAGGAGGCCTCCTGAGTGCCGCTCAACTGCAGGATGCAGCACACGTCCCCTTGGTGCAGCTATGCCAGTGCTGGAAAGTTGGTTAGAATTTGGGCCTTAGTATCTATTTCTGTTTATGAGTGCATAAATTCATAGTTCAGAGGCAGAGCACAGATAAGTGTACATGTGTGAAAGTAGAAATATGTGCAAGCTACTCTATGCCTTATATATTCTCCTCCACTAATAATGGGTGCTTTGTCATGGGCAAAGTATGGAATGAAAGTGTATTTCATTATCAGGACATGGGCAGAACCCATAGCATCACAAACTCCTATAATACAGTTCATACATGATGATGTATGTGATTAGAAAATAACAGTGTCAAATTCGTGTTCTTTCTATTTATTGATCCTTCAACGTCATCATATTTCCATGCATACACACAGTTTTAGGTTATATATTTTGTTTTCTGTATATACATGCATATACAGACAGACAGACAAGTTAGCCAGGGCAGATATGTTATCAATAAGCAGAGAGCTATCATGAATAAATGGGGTCACACAGTGCATCAGGCAACCTGTATAATAAAGGAGAAAGACAGAAAATCTTCACAACTGACCTTTTTGCAGCCCGGATCCTCATCCAGGTGCATATGCACTTTTAAATACAAAAAAGGCACTTAGGAACCAGGTATCAACTTCAGCATAATATAAAATGGATAGCTTTTCTTTCCACCAGACTCTTAGGGCAAGATCTGACTAAAATCCAATACACCCCTTCTGTTTATTCAGCCATAAAGTTGAATCTTGGACCAAAAGAAGTTGATGCGTCCAAAGTATTTGTGTCCACCAAGCAGAGTGAAAGCCCAGTACCAGCCTCTGAGCTAAGGGAATTTATTTTTAACCAAGTTCACCTCTGCCTTCCTGTCCCATCCTCGCCCGCAATAAACGCATCATCCCATTTATTCTTGACATTGAAAGACAAAGAAGCAAAGTCTTTGTGGCCAATAGGAGGTGCTAAAGAGACAGCACCCAACATCCTGCAACAGACTGCATTTATTTTTAGCGAAGTCTGCACAAGTGTTCACATGTTTCTTTGTTGAAGATCCTCATTGCCTCCTTCTCTTAATTTTTGAGCCTTCATTTCCCCCCCCCCCCCCATGATTAACAAACCAGCACAGATATTCTGGTTTAGTATCTTAAGGAATTCAGAGGAGAGGAGGGATGAAAGATGACTTTTTAAAAAGGCTTTTAATTACTTTTGTGAATAATGACTGCTGAAAGGAAACAGGTTCCTGATCTGGCAACTACAAAGTGTGGCCATTCCATTCTTATGTATTGCATTGTGAAACTCAGGAATCTTGGGACTTGAGCCTTTCTTTGGTATTAAACAGGCTCCCTCTAGAGACCCCATGGATTCTGGCATTCAGTAGCCCATGTTGCAATTTACCAGCCCCTACTCCTCTCCTACAGAGTCAAACGCTCTGCCCTGCATCACTTTCCTAAACCTCTAGATTAGCTCCCTTCCTAAGGAACCCAGTGTCAGCTCTCACTCCTTTAAACCCTTAAATCCAACATCCTTCAAAGAAAATTCCACAGCCCTGGTTTCAAATCTCTCCCCTGCTTTGCTTAATATAGCGCACTCCCGTTTTAAGTTAGGAGGCCCAAATCAGGACTCCCCCCCCCACCATGTTGCATTGCATTCCTTTCAAGAGAATTCAGGAGTCATCATTGTCATTCTTCACTTCGTCTCCCTGGATCCTTAAAAGACTCAGGAGTTTTTGGTTCATTAGATAACCCCCCTTCCCAACTCCATGCTCCCCAAATTGAGTCCTGGCGTGCAATTTTTGTTCTAGATCACTTGATCCACAGAAGACATACTTTCAGATTTCAGTAAGGTTGGAGAGGCAACATTCAACCACAGTGCATCACTCCAGCATGCTGCCTTCTCCACTGGCTAGCTCCCTTCCATGACCCAGAAGTCCTAGCCTCATTTTATCCCTCCCTGCAGTCCCAGATCTTCCACATCTTTACCAGAAGGTTCATAATCCAAGGGTCTCATGTTGCATCCCATTTCGCTCTTCCTGGTCTTCCTAGAGAACTCAGGAGCCTTCCCCCCCCCCATTCCCCATTTTTTATCACTTTAGACTCATATCGCTTCCAAACCAGGCAGCTCAGAAGTTTTGGCTCCCCATTCAACCTCCCCCCCCCCATACTGACCTCCACATATGCCCTTCATAAACATCCCACAAATTTTGGACCTCCGCCTCCCCAGCAGCAATTCCATTACATAGCCTTCCTCCAACTTCTTTCCTAAAGGACTCTGGTGTCCTGGTTCCCCAGTAACCCTTTCCCATAGATCTTCAGCCTAAGCAAAGTTCCACCCCCACTTCACTGTTTTAGAAATAACCTCTCTTCCCAGGTGCTAAAATTGGGCTATTGCGGTTTAATCCCCCCCCTCTTTACTTTCTGTCACTCTCCATGGTACTGAACTGCGGTGTTGCATCTAGCTATAGCAGCAGAGCACATACGCACACAAGCAGAAAGAAAGCTTTCTTCCTGCTTCTGAGCATTGCTGGTAGAGGTTATTTCATGATACTTTGTATAAAAAAGGAAGAGAACCAGAGAGAATATTAATGGATTAGCGCAGGGTGTCAAGTCGTGATGGGGGGGGGGGTGACATATGCAGTGTTCAGCTTAACCATTATTATAATGAAAGGGAAAATATTGGAACCTGCTCACTGCAACCTTGGAGAATTAATTTTTTGAGGGCTGACATTGGGGAGTGCGTGTTTGGGGGGGGGGAAGGGTGTTATGGTTATATGACTGTCTTTACATTAATGCCTAACAATTAAAGAAGAGAGAGGTGATACCGATTTTGCAATTGTGCGGTGAAGGTAGGGAATGGAAGTTAATCTAAATGCGATGGCGGCCTTCCTAAACAGGGGAAGAAAATGACAAAAAGAGGGCTGTGTTTACAGTCAGTCTTCCCCTGCTTCTCCAGTACCTTTGGTGCCAAGGCGGTAGGAAGTCAATGCAGAAAACTTTTTGAAGGGGCTCAAGAGGTAAAGTGCAGGAGCAGAGGAAGGGGAGATGTTGTTAGTGCCATTTTCAGTCATGAAAATGATGTCATTTCATTTTCATAACCAGTGTCATTAACAAGACTGTGATTTCTGTTTTCCCACTAACACCTGTGCTCACCTCCTATTTGAAATTGAAATAGGTTTGAAATTAGTCTGTCTCATCTCTGTCCAACACTCTTCATCCCCTGTTCCAATTTTCTTGCCTCCCCTGACATTAAGCTGCTAGCTTCTACCCCTGGTCTGAAATTAAACTCAACTATCCCCTCTCTTCCTCCCACTTTCAACGTAGCCATTTTGAATTTAATCTCCTACGTAAGTCCTTTCTCCATCTATATATCCCCTTCCCCTGTCTTTTTAGTTTAAAAAGAACCTGCTAACCCCCACCCAGCCAGTTTCTCTCATTTCTTGAAATTCATCTGGTCTCCCAATTCTGTCTTGTTCTCTATTTCCAGGCTTTAAAACCTAGTCAGGTAATGCCTTGCTCTTTACCAAAACCTAGATATTCTGCTCACCCCTTCTTTGGTCCCCCCCATCTTCCATTATTCTGGAGTAGTCTCCTCCAAAACAAGAGACACAACATGTGAGAGGAGCACTGTAGCCTATCCCCGTCCCACAGCGCCGAATCTATGCACTACTGTTTGAAGTTTATCTTTTCAGTGACTCCCTCCCATTATGTTTGCCTGCCTGTTGTGTCTCTCCCCTACATTCAAACATTTCACTGAAAATGGAACTAACCTTCTATTGCCGCCTCCAAGGTCATCACTGCTCTTAAACCAGAGCCTTAACGCTCTCCTCATATAGCTTTCACCATCCCATATTAACCCTTAACCCAAGTTTCCTAATTCCTAAAGAGGGGCTTGGAGGTGAAAGGGGGGGGGGAATGGTATCTCTTTGGGACTTACTTGAAGCTCCTGTCTCTGAAAGCCCTGTACACACTTGCCCAGTTTCAAGGGGCAAAACAATTCCGCCAAGTGTTCTTTCTGTTCCCAGAAGTCCCAGGGATCCCAACTTCTTGTGTTGAAGTATCCTTAGCAACTTCAGGAGTTCTGGATCCTTATCAACCCCAGCTTTAATCTAATAGATCTCATTCTTCTCTCAGAACACCCACAAATCTTGTTCTTCTCTCCCTCCTCATTCCCCCCAAAAACCCTGCTCTAGCCTATTAACCCTTTCATTCACCTGGGGACCCAGAAGTCCTGTCAAAAAAAAAATTCCTCTGTAGGATACCAGTGGTAGTCCCAATCTTCCCAAGTCTTCCCTAGTCCCAATGGATTAGGCTTCCCACATGTGGTTTACTTTAGAAAAATCAAGCACTGTAGCCTTATCCACACAATTGACATATTCTCTAGCTTGTTCCTTGGTAAGAAATGGAATGCCCAGTGAGGGTTATCTAAGGGAGGAGATGCCTATCGTTACCTCATGTAATGGCCAAGGAACACGTTGGTAACATTTCCTGAATCTGTGCTCAGATGTGCCCCCACCAGCTGTCCAATTTGTAGAATGGAACAACAGAGGGAAAGAGCCAAGGTCGTCTCAGGGAACTGATGGCAGCCAAGCCTGGACTCTTCCAGGAACCAGATGAATGTGTCCTCCTTTTTGTCTTTCTTGAACTTATGCCCACAGCCAAAACATAAGCAAACACCCATGCCCTATCTTTTCCTTTTCTTCTCACCCCCACTAGATTCCCCATCTGCTACTACAATATGCTTCCTTGTCCATTTCAAGCAAAATTGAGTGCTTGTGGTCTGACCAAAGGGCCACTGGATTCTGCAGTGGGGGGGGGGGGGGTTTGAATCCAGCAAGCTGGCTGCAGTGTTGGTGGGAACAAGAGGCCAGGATTCTGATTCTTAGAGTAAGGATGTAAGACCTAATATATTAGGGAAAGCTACAGAGCTAAGATTTGAGGGTCTTCTGGAAAAAAGAGAGGTTCTGGAAGTCAAGGAAGGGAGCAGATATAGTCTTCTCTGTCTGGTTTTTCCATCCATTTTGTATTTGACCTTGCACCAGACTCTACCACCCCAATCCTTTTTCAGAATCAGATATCAAAATAATTCTCCCTCTCTCTCGCATGTTTCCTCCCCTTCCTGTCAACACACACACACACACACAACCATCTTTCCCAGGTGGCATAATTCATTATTTCTACCAAAATGATTTGGGACTCCCAGAGCTGCTGGAAGGAGGACCCATATAGCCTCTTCCTCATTAGTTGAGGAAAAATGCACGTAAAATGTGTGTGTGTGGGGGGGGGAGTGAAGTCGTCACCACCTGCTTCCCAATAGCCACAATAGCTGAGAATATTACATGAGGGCCATCTTAATGTTTTGAGAATGGGTTACAAATTCTTGATAGTCTCTAGGCAGTGTCCTCTGTTAGGACCTCAAAAGACCTTCCACATAGAGGAACAGGGGGGTACTTCAGAACACCAATTCTATTTATTCCCCATACTTTTTGTTCCCTTATCCAATCATTACTTCTCTCTCTCTTCAGTCCTCCTTCCTCCTGTGCATTGTCCCGTATTCTGTAGATCTCTTGGCTTGCCCCTTCCTTCTTTTCCTCCTCCTTCTCTCCCCCCCTCCACTTCCTGGGCACCGCACTGCGCTGCAAAAGAGATTCTAGGGTTTGTGTGCAGAAAGTGCTGACCGGACGGGAATTATATGCAGTGCAGAGATCCAATGAGTGGATGAGAAAGGAGCAAGGTTGCCCTGCAGCAGGAGCCGGAGGATGGAGTGTGTGTGTGTGTGTGTGTGTGTGTGTGAGAGAGAGAGAGAGAGAGAGAGCACATAGGTTCTGTATATGTCTTGATGTGGCATATGTGACTGTGTGTACATTCATGTGAGCAAGGAAGTTTATACCCGCATTGCACAGGGCTGTGTTATCTCTGTGTTGGAACATGCACAATCCAACATGTGCATGACGCACTGGGGGTTATATATGTCTGTATTTAATGTACTCAACATGCCTGCACATGCATCCACATATAGTTGTGTGTGTGTATACATAGGCATCCAAGAAGGGTTGCCTGGAAAAGTCATGTTAGCTGCATGCATAGAAGATGCATCCTTGGGGTGCACACATACAGAGCAGTGCTTTGTTGCATTTATCAAGAGATGTGCAAGTGTACAAATTCACCCTTTCCATGATGATCTTTGTATTGTATATTGAATTGTATTGAATGTGTATGTGTGCATGTGTATGTATGTGCATATAATTTTATTTTTTAGTATAGTATAGAAGTTTGTATGCAGAAAAATGTATTTCTGTATACCATCAGAAATTATATGTGGTGTGTGTGCAGGGGGGGGCTGTGTATTGTGTTGAATTTATACATGTACAGGGTTTTTATTAAGTCTGCTTAAGGGCCCAATCTTACCCAACTTAGGGCCAAATTCTATCCAATTTTCCAGTGCTGGTGCAGCTATGCCAAGGGGGCATGCGCTACATCCTTCAGTGGGGAAGCAATCATTGGAGGCCTCCTTCAAGTTAGGGAGCATTTGTTCCCTTTCCTCAAGGCTGCATTTCAGCTGTATGGGCCCTCAAAAGTTGGATAGGATTGGGCCCCTGGGCTGCAATCCTATTCACACTTACCTGGGAGTAAGACCCATAGATCATCATAGGATGCAATTCTGAGTAGGTATGCATAGGACTGGGCTCTAAATCTTTTTAAAAGAGTAGCCTTAAGTCCATTAAACAAGAAGATTGTCTGCACTCTAAAGGTTCTGGATGGTGTGTGAGTAGGGGGTACAAATGTGGATGTTATATGTACAGTGCTCCTGTATGTGTACATCTGTGAAAAGTGGGTATGCACAACTGCAGAGATGTGTGTATGCAGACTGCTGCTCTGTGACTTTGTGTATTCAGAGCAGTGTTGGAGTGCAGTGGAAGGAAGGCCTGAGTTATGCAGTGTGCTGTCAGGCCTTGATCAACCTCCAAGACAAGACTGCAGCTTGGGAATGTGGTTCTGGTACAGGCAAGAATAGAACAGAAGGTCATAAGCAGAAGGTGTGGTCACAGATGGAATGGGTTAGGGAGCAGACAAGAGCAGAGGGTCAGAGGCAGCAGGAGATGTGGTTAAGGATGGGTGAGGCAAGCTACACACACTGAAGAGTTGGCCTGGAGACATGGGTTTGTATTGGGCTTCATGCATTGTCACTGACTTATGGGGTCACCTGACCCCATTCAGGCTGAGTGTTGGGTGACAGAAGCTGGACTACCACTGCAGTTTAGAGGATGCACTTGTCTCAGAAAGCCTAATTTCTGAGGTTTGCTGAGGGATCAGAGTGCTGATGATGCAGGAGGCAAAGTGCCAGTTTGTGACATGCACACTCCCAGCATATTTAGTGCATACACTCATACTAGGGGCTGTGTGCTCTCAGGGCCTCTGTAACTGTACAGTTTTGCAGGTATCAGTTGGATGAGCATTTTGAACACTGTTGGACTGCATGGGTGAGATAATGCTGACCAAAGTATTGTATGCGTGGCTGTACATGCGTGTACTTATATGTAAGCACACAGCTTTCCGAGTACCATTGATGTAGGGGCTTAGGTGGATGTGCAACATTGGGTGCAAGTATGCAGGTAGACGCGTATGTGTGTGCATGGTAATGTTGTCTGCATCAAGCCAAAGTATGTGAAACTGAGTTTTAAAAAGTACATCTAGGTATGTATGGGGATGCATGGCTGCACAATTAAGGGGGGGGGCTGTACACGTATAGAGGAAACCTGCTTTGAGCAGAGTTGTGAGCCTGTATGTAAAATTATAAAGCATTTTGTAGCAACTGTGTATATGGACAGTTTCCAAAAAAAGTTAGTAATGACTGAGGGCCCAATCCTATCCAATTGTTCACTGGCAGTGCAGCCATGTCAATGGCGTATACGCTGTGTCTTGTAGTGAGGAGACGGGCACAGAGGCCTCTTCAAGGTATGGGAACATTTGCTCCCTTACCTCGGGGCTGCATTGAAGCTGCACTGGTACCGGAAAGTCGGATAGGATTAGGATGCTACGACTGCTGAAAAAAGTCACCAGTGGAAAATGGCCGGAAGGGAAGGGAAGAGACTTTTTCACTCAAAGTTTTCATGCACAAATTGGCAAGAAAATGATGTATTCAAGGCCCAGCTCCGTTCCAAACTGGTGGGATGGTTTTGCCAGGGTGGTTACTTTTTTTTCACCCCCTCTTTTCTCACCTATAATTGTTAATACTGTATATAAAACTGTATGTAATAAAAACAGTCTACCTCTTTCAGGGCTGTGGTGAAGCTCAAGGGAAATTCCTTATGGGTGAACTATAACAGGCCTATACATATCCTCCACTTAAAAATACAAATAAATGGGCACCAAGGTAAACCAAATCTTATTCCACGTAAACGAATTTCCATGAATAAACAAATCCCACAACATGTATTAGTAATGTTACAGTCTTCAGGCCTAGAAACCTGCTTTCTTAAAATTCAGAATATTGAATTATTATTGATCTCCGTTATCACTTCCAATGCTTACCTGGTGCAATACTGAATATTTGTTTCATCATACTATTATCTGATCCTTTCTTCAAGAAGTTCAAAACAACATACAGGGGGTTCTTCCCCGTTTATCTGCACAAAAGTCCTGCAAGGTAAGGTAGGTTGAGAGACAGTGATGTACCCAAAGCTGCCCATTGGGTTGCATGGCTAAGCAGAGATTTGATCGCAGGACTCCCCAAAATTAAATCCAACACTTCAACCACCATGTTGATGGCTAATCCTGTGCTGGGCTTACAGTGGTGGCCAATGGTGCAAAAGCCACTCTGGCATTTGGCAGGCTGTGGCTGCCAGCCCAAATGCTTGGAGGTTGCACATGGGCAACAGCACCCAGAGAACCTCTGCCATCCTCCACTGCTGCCAGTAAGTTGGCAGTGGGGGGGGGGGGATCAGGGCAGGGAGCAGGTTGTGGGTAGGAGGGGAAGGATCTTGGTATCAGCCACACATACTGAGATCCTATCCCCCTTTCCTGGCCTAGATCTTCTCTCAGGAGTCTCTTTGGAAGTGCATCATCAAAAAGCTGGTGGTCTGAGGAGATTCATTGGGGACCAGGCTGCCTACAGGAAGGTAAATTTAAAAAAGTACTTTACTTACCTATCCTGGACTGTCTGGCTCCCCACCAGCCCACAGCACGTAGCATGTATTCCATTGGTGCACCTGGATACTGTGGGATGGGATGGGCCCTTGATTTGTATACTTGTAAATAAAGTGAATTAACTGTGAGTAAGAATAGAGTGTCCAGAAAGATGAGTGCTGCTGGGGAATTGTCACAAGTGACATGACTCAGACTGTGGGTTCTGTCAAGATTCCCCAGTGAAATTCCTTAGAGAGGGGCAAAACTTTGCCATTCCTAGCAGAAGGCCTCAGTTCTGGCCTGCACCCGCAGTACGGTTCTGAGGTGGTAGAACAGACTGCATCCCTTTGGGCTGCAGTGGAAAGATGCCATTTTGGATGCCTCCTCTTCCTTACGATACTTCCTTGCAATAAAACTTCCTTGCAATAAAAATTTGTAAGACTTCCTTGCAATTAAAAAAATTTTTTTTAACTCCGCCTGCTCCCTGTTGAGCTGCTTTTCTACTTTCAGAGAGTTTTCCATGGAGGAAGCTTCACAAACCACATTCCACAGCTGCTTTCTCAATTAGTACAGCCCATTTCACCATCATCAGGATTCTTCCACCTTGTTCTCACTTCCCACCTTGTACTGCTGCATGAGTAAACTAGACCTCAGTGAAATGTGCAAAATGTGCCTTGTGATGTATGGAATGTGGCTTGCCATATAGAGTTGGGATTTGTTTATCTGTCTGTGCCTGACTGCGCACAGGTTAGATCATGGCTAGTGCTGGAGATCCAGTGAGGCCAGGCAGCTTCTGGGGCCTAAGCCCATTAAAGGGCAATTGACTAAGAGATAATGCCACCATCTTGGTTCTCAGTATCTCCAGCCTGCCCATGTCCTCTGAAATAGCACAAAGGATTCTGAGGGACTCCCTACATCCCCTGCTTTCTTTTGTCCATGCAGACTGTGTTTTCACTTCCCTCCCCCCCCCCCACTCAGGACCAGGACCATTAAGTGGCCACCTGTGCCAAATTGCCCAAGGGTCTCCCAAAAGCTAGAGACAGCCCAACTGAGCCCCCTCTAACAGCATACATTGTGTGCTTAAGGAACAGTCATGAGCGTTCATGACTGTTCATCTTCTTTGCATGTCAACCCATCCCAGATTCAATCCTTGGCATTTCCAGTTAAAAACAAATACCAGTAGCAAATCTCCACTGGAGACCTTGGAGAGCTGCCAACAGTCAGAACAATGACAACCCTAATGGGCTAGGTGGACTTACAGTCTGACTCAGTATAAGGCAGCTTCCTACAAGTATCTCACACCCTGAGAAGCCTGGCTCTAAAGAGACAATGAATCATTGCTGGGTCGGATCTGATATGTAAACTTCCCCCTTCTGGCTATCATAGCTGTGGTCTACATGCACAGTAAATGAGGGTAGAGCAGATTGCATCACAGCAGAAGGTACCATTTTTAAGTGTTCTAAAACCCCAACCCCACCCCCCGCCGTGTGTGTGTTTAAAAATCTCCTTTCAAAAATAAAGCAAGTACATCAGGGGGAAAGGTTTTGGTCCGGGCCTCTCCCTGCGAGACACCTTTTCTCTGCGCAGGGTTTTCTTCTTCAATACAGGAGAGCATTATAAAATGGTATATTCTTTGAGGCCTGATGTGTTATCTTTCCCCACCTTAGGAGTCTTCTACCTGATTCTTTTGCATTTGTAGATCCAGCCTCAGCTTGCCTAAATATCTCCTCAATTTACTGAGTTGGGGAGGGGGGAATGAAAAAGGAATATGGGATATTTGCCCTCGGGACTGGAAAGGGGCATTGATGTTTGAGCTCAGTTCATGTTTTCCCCTGTAGGGGATGCTGTTCTTTATCTGTGGACTCTCCACTATTTAAAGGTGCAGGTTAGAACTAACTTCGTTTTTTCTTATCCTTTCCTATTACACACACCCCTCCCCCCACTGTTTCTCTCTGCACGTACACCCTCCTTCTGCCCTTCTCCAGTATGTGGCATTTGTCTCACTCTTCTTCATCCTCATCTCCATCACCACCTTCTGCTTGGAGACCCATGAAACCTTCAACCGCATCATCAACAAGACAGAGATTATACCATCGGAGAACGGGAGCAGCATAAAGGTGGATTTAGAGATGGAGACGGCGCCCTTTCTCACCTACGTGGAAGGAATGTGCGTCATCTGGTTCACCTTTGAGTTCCTCATGCGTGTCATCTTCTGCCCAGACAAGATAGAGTTCATCAAGAGCACCCTCAACATCATTGACTTTGTGGCCATTTTGCCCTTCTACCTGGAGGTGGGCCTCAGCGGCCTCTCATCCAAGGCTGCCAAGGATGTGTTGGGCTTCCTGAGAGTCGTACGATTCGTCCGGATCCTGAGGATCTTCAAGCTGACCAGGCATTTCGTAGGGCTGCGGGTCCTAGGTCATACACTGAGGGCCAGCACCAATGAGTTCTTGCTCCTCATCATCTTCTTGGCCCTGGGGGTCTTGATCTTTGCCACCATGATCTACTATGCTGAAAGGATTGGGGCCGACCCAGATGACATCACAGGCAGCAAGCATACCGTCTTCAAGAACATCCCCATTGGGTTCTGGTGGGCGGTGGTGACCATGACGACTTTGGGCTATGGTGACATGTACCCTGAGACCTGGTCAGGCATGTTGGTGGGAGCACTGTGTGCCTTGGCCGGTGTGTTGACCATTGCCATGCCTGTGCCAGTCATTGTCAACAACTTTGGCATGTATTATTCTCTGGCCATGGCCAAGCAGAAACTACCAAAGAAAAAGAACAAGCACATCCCACGAGCCCCCCAGCCTGGCTCACCCAACTACTGCAAACCAGACATGCAGTCTCCACATCGCAGCAACCAGGGCGACTCATGTCCCCTGGCTCAAGAGGAGATAATTGAGATCAACAGAGCAGGTAAGAGGAGATACTCATGGGCAGAAATAATTAAGAACACAGCTTACACAGGTCAACACCCTCCTAATATGGTGGGTTTCAAACTTTATTCTTTCAGGGATCTCTTTCCACATTGACTTTTCTGCTGCAAAACTTTTGGGTGATTGTCACAAAGCCTGTACATATTGGCGAGGGTTCTTGGGCATCATCTTTAGTGCATGCTCAGTTCATCCTGGAGTGCTGGATAAGTCTGTTCGCCCTCACTTTGCCTCCCAAGTGAATGGAGAGTGCATACTAGAACACATCCTATACACCCTTTGTGGCTGTGCATGACAGAGGAAGATCAGCAATGGACAACCTGCCATTCAAGAAAGGTTGGCTGCCATTACTGATCGTCTCATTGAGGAAACTCCTGTAAGCCTCCTACAAACTCCAGAGGTCCATAAGAATCATTTTGCTGGATCAGACCAAGAGTCCAGTTAGTCCAGCATCCAGTTTCCCCATCTGACCAGGTTCATCTGGGAAATACACAAGCATACCATGAAGACAATAATCCTTCTCCATTCTTTGCCCCCCCCCCCCAGCACCTGGTATTCAGTGGCACAGTGTTTCTGTACAGGAATGTTCTAATTAACCATCATAACTAATTGCCATTGACAACCCTCTTCTTCGCAACTCTTTGCATTCCCATTTTAAAGCCATTTGAGGAGGTGGTCTGCATCCTCTCTAAAGCTGCAATCCTATCCACACTTACCTGGAAATAAGCCCTATTGACTACAGTGGGACTTACTTCTGAGTAGACATGCATAGGATTGGGTTTTAAATTAATTTGCTTTGACTCTCCTGAATCACCTCCCACTGGAATTTCATTGGATGAACTCAAGTTCAAGAATTTATGGGAGGGGGAGAAATAATTCTTTGTCCCTATAATTCTCCAGAACAATTTGAAAACCGCTGTTTTAATCAAACTCAACCCTTGAGATAATCCAAAAGCCAACTAATTCCTGCCACTTCTACAGTTTAACCATTTCTTCCCAACATTGCATATACACAACAGGGACCAAATGTGTACACCTGTGGGCCGGGCAGAAATAGGTAAATGCAGTCAGTAACAAGGGAAGCAATAGTTTAGTCTGGAAAAAAAAAAGGGGGATGCATTTTCCTGACAAATTCTTTTTCTGTTTCTTGATTGAGGGTTGCTTGCACAGTTCTCTTATCAGATGTGAAACCTCCATCCCCTTATAAACCCAGTGCTGCTGATTATTGTTGATACAGATAATTTAGATTGCGAAGCACCTTGTTCAAGTTCTATTCCATTTTGCCTCCGCAACGACTTTGTGGGGGTAGGTTTCTCTTATTTTTGCATGGAGGGAAGTGAGACTGAGCCATTGCAACTAGCCCATGGCTTACCTATGGCCAGACAAATGTGCTGAAGAGGCAGGACACAAGCCCAGGGCTGCCAGATCCAGTCTTGGTCCATTTAATCACAACCCAGCTGCCCAGTTCCAAACTATGAGAATCCTAATCTCTCCTTGTTGGTCTAGAGCAGGGGTGTCCAAACATTTTGACAGGAGGGCCACATCATCTCTCTGACACTGTGTCAGGGGCCGAGAAAGAAAGAATTAATTTACAATTTAAAATTTGAATAAATTTACATAAATGAATATATTAGAGAGGGTACTTATAGGAATGAATGAAGGTCTTGGAATAGCTCAAGGCTTATAAAAGCCCTTGAACAAAGCAAGGCCAGCCTTTCCTTCACTACCACTGCTGCATCACAGACATGAAACAGCAAGAGCGTGGGAGGATGGATGCCAGAATGTGCGACCAGATCAAGAAAGAAACATCTGAATGTTGTGGCTTTTTGAAAGATAGAAACCTTCTTTCAAATTGTAAAAATCCCTACGGGGATTTAATTTGCCTGCCTATGTAAACCGCCTTGAATAAAGTCTAAGGAGAAATCTGAGGACCCAGAAAGGCAGTATAGAAATACCTGTATTATTAGAAGAAGAAAAAAAGTAGTAGAGGGAGCCCTTATCCCACAGCTCAGATGAGAGGTCGAACAGTTGTCCTCATACTGAGAGCAGTTGCATTGGGCCAGTGCGGGCTCCAGAAAGTCTCTGGAGGGCCAGAGGCTCATTGGAGACTGGGGGCTCCCCGAGGGCCTGATTGGAAGCCTCCGAGGGCCGCAAGTGTCCCCAGGCTGGGGTTTGGGTACCCCTGGTCTAGAGTCCCATGGTGTGACTAGAGGAGAGTGGATGACCTTTGGCAATTAAGTTTCAAAAAAACCTGGGAGCATGAATCAGAGCTAGCTCAAAACATTTTGGAACAAGTTGGGAAATCCAAAAAGCCATCCCTTCCACTATAACATGGGCACAATCAACCAGTAAGTCCTCCTAGGCATGCCTCAATCCTATTTACTTCAATAAGACTTGCACTTCAATAAAGCTTCAGTAAGATCTTAGTAGATTAGGTCTGCCTCTCATGTTGCCACTCTTCATGATGCTAACATCTGCAGCCTTGAGGCAGCTGCCTCACCCTCTTTTATAGTGGGGCTGCATCTGAATTGAGCCACGACAACACCACATCCATCACTTGACAGAAATTGGGAGGGGCAGGTTGTAGAGCCAAGTTTGATTGGGAATGAGGAATTGCTGATTTATTTAATGGATCTTGGACAGGAGACTGGTTGTATTAAAGGGCAAGGTTTGGCTAGACCAAGAGCCCTAATGTTGGCAAACAAGATGGTCTGACCTAACCTTTCTGTCTATTTTTGTTTTGCACATGGTTTCATGCAATACTTCATGATGTATTGTGGGAGGCAGTGACATCATGACTTAGCAAGGGCTTCCCCAGGCCTTAGGAGAACTGGACTCAAATCCTTGCTCACCCACAAAGTCTACAAGGAAATCTGGGGCCAAATGGTAAAAACGTAGCCTCAGTCCCCCAACAACAAAATAGGAATGGCAGTTGACATGCTAACCTTCTCTCTGTTGGATAGCTTAGTGCCATAGATCTCACAAGGTGTTCCAGGAAAACTGAAGGTTCCTCAGAAGCTTATCAGGGGGGTTCCTCAGGGAAAAGAAGCTCTGTACGATGATACAATCTTCTCTCACAATGATACATTGCAGGGCAGTTTTGAACTCTGGAGGGTGATGTGGTCAGGCATTTGCTGGGGTTCCAATGTTCAAATGGTGGGGGCTCTTAATGAAATCCCCAAGTCACCTCATCAACTTCCCCCAATTTTAGCTGAAATTTGACCTCTATCCATAGCCTTCTAAAAAGCTGAAGCTGTCCTGGGGCCACTTTGTTCCACCTCCTGCATCTTGACCACTGTATGGCCCTGATTCAGGAACGGCCCATTACTCCCAGCTCTGCTAATTTTGCATGGAGAACCCAAAGAACATGAGATAATTCTCTGTTTGTACATTCCACCCCTTTCAGGTTAAGGGGATGTATTGATGATATCTTGCCCAAAGGCCCCAAAAATCCTTGAGCCAGCATGGCAATCTAGGCACACTCTCAGTTTGTCTGGGGAAACATCAAAACCCCACAAAGGCTTGGCTAGCATCAACTGTGTGTTCACTCTTAAATGCACCCTAGAATTCTGTACAATGCATAGAGGTTAGGCCAATGGGTGTTGGAAGAATTACCTAAGGGGGAAAAAGTTTGAAAGTCACTTAGTTTTTCTTCTCTCTCTTCATCCCAATTTCCTCCCAATGCACTTTGTAGTGGGATAATCTCCGACATGCTCCTAACATTCCAGTTCTTATACCAAAGAACACTTCCTGAGTCCCTCCCCAATCCTGCCACTATATTGCTGCAGGCTGTCTTCCATCACCTTTATATTACTGTTTTCATTTCCTCTACAAACAGTAGGTCTTCTAGTGTTTTAAAAGGCAAGAAGATGATGGTTATTTGGGTGAAAGATATATTCAAAAATCTAATTGTCTACAATGGGTTCTCAACAAATCAAAATATACTAAGGGTGCAATCCTAACCAACTTTCCAGCACTGACATAGCTGTGCCAGTGTGGGGTGCACTGCATCCTGCAGTGGGGTAGCAGTCAAGGGGTCTTCCTCAAGGTAAGAGTATGTTTGTTATCTTACCTTGGGGCTGCATTGCAGCTAGGTCAGTGCTGGAAAGTTGGTTAAGATTGCACCCAAAGTCATCAGTTGCATGGAAGAGGAGACTGTGCACTGCATAGTCCCTTAGTGTTCATGCACAAGTGTTAACATGATGTGCTCTCTCACCGCACTGAAATTTAAAGAGACTGTACAGCAAGGTGAATACTGAAGAACCAATAGTTTAGCAAATGGTCACATGCTTTTGGGGGTACCTTGTTAAAAAGTAACAAATGGGATCAAAATAGGAAAAAGTGATTTACTAGGGACAGGTGCTGGTTCTAGAAACCAGGGACTGACCCTGGTAAATAAGAAAAGTTAGAAGTTCTGATTCTCAGATGTGGTGCAAAGATACCATCTGCATTGATTTGGCTGTTATTTAGGGCAGCCATTTTCAACCACTGTGCCATGGCACACTGGTGTGCTGCAAATGGTCCCTAGGTGTGCCACGGGAATTTGGGAGAGGGTCATTTATCAATAGGACCATTGGGGGAATGTAAGCCCCCATTGACAGCACAGTGTGCCTGGTCAATTGTCAAAAAGCTGATGGTGTGCCTTGACCATTTTAGTGCCTTGCCAGCGTGCCACGAGATGAAAAAGGTTGAAACTCACTGATTTAGGGCAAGGATATCTTGGGTAGCCTATCTTGGCTGAAGATTAAATTGGTCCTTCCAAAATGACTCATATGCTAACACTTATGGTCTTGTTTTGGCAATTTCAGCCACTTTTGATTAAGATTACCTTTTTTCTTCAGAGGAGTGTTAGGGATGGAGGAGAGGAGGGAGGAGGAGGAGGCAGGATTGGCTGTCCTGCTGGGATTTAGGTGATTTAGAAGCCTTGGAACATTTTATTTTGATTTACATTTAGAATTGATCCACTGGTGGTTTGTGGGGAAAGGGACTGAATCAGGACTGAAGGGTGCTTGCCAAAACATACACCCTCTTGATTCTACTCCTCTTGGAGCAGAGCAGAATATGCATGGAAATTGCCTAGCACTGCTTGCTCTCATAGTGTTAAAGGGGTGAGTCTTGCATTAATTTCTGTGTGCAGAAAGAGCATCCCAAATACCCAAGATGCACTGGGGGTTAAATAGCAGATGGGTCTCTCTATGAGCTGGCAGGAACAACGGGGTTGCTGGCAGGGAATTCCACAAGAGAAGTAATCATGCACATCCCCAGCAAAGGCTGAGAGCCAGAATGCCTGGGTTCCCTAGGAATGGGGGGGGTGTATCTTTGATGCAGGGGTTCTGCTTCTTTCAGAGAAAAATCGGATGTTTTGGAAGGGTGAGGGAAAAGGAGGTAGATCTACCTACTTAGAGGATAGAAAATAGCTCCTAAAAGAAAAAGAACATAGGAGAGCAGAGGGGAGAAGGTGGATTCCTTTGGGATAGGCAAGATGGAGATCAGGAATGACTTTGGAGAACGGGGTCCCATGGATTGCAGTCACAGGAGTATCTACAGCAAAGGCAGCTGACCACCTCCACCTCTAGTGTCACCCCCACCTCCTTGAATATACTCACTAAAATATGCTTCCCCTGTTCTTTGGTGCCCACTCACCCAGCAAATCTTCAAAGACAGGCAATAAGGCAGAGGCGGAGGAAGGTTGTGCACTGGAGAGCCCCCAGGGCTTGCGGCCAGTTCCTGCCATGCTCTCCAACCGTTCCAGTTGCCCTAGGCCAGAAAGGCCATTTGCAGCAAGTACAGTGGAAGAGCGAGGATTCAGTTAATTGGACAAGATCTTGGCTGCACATTGAACATGGCAGGGAGGAGGGAGAGGCCCTGGGGGGATACAGTTGTTAGAACATCTCCTAATACTTTCAGGGAGACAACATCCACTCTACAACTGCTCCCCCCAATAACTCAGTTTACAGTTTTACCTCAGACCCTTTAACCTTGGTAAGAACCTCACATTTTCCTTCTCGATCTCCCATTTTCTGGATAAGTGCATTTCTGTTCCCATGATAACTTCCCTACAGCCTCATATCTGTGCATTGCCATAATCCCTCCCACTATTCCTGTTTTTACAGCAACAACCAGGGACATCTCTAGGTTTCAGGGGGCCTTCAGCAAACTGCCTTCCATGGGCCTCTTCCTTCTTGGGTGGACCTTGAGATAGCCACTTCGTGTCATCACCACACAGCATCACCATGAGCGCAGTGGTGGTCTCAAGGGTCAGCAACAGACCTTGCCAACCCTTGACACCAACCCTGGACATGCTTTTTACTTCCATGCTCAGAAGAGCTTCACACATTAATTCTTTCTGTGCCAGAGATGGCTCTATCATGAGGCAAAGCAAGATGACTGCTTCAGGTGGTGGACTGGGGCATTATCAAGCGTGGCTGAATGTGTGTATGGGGATGTTGACACTTGTTTCTCCTGCCTCAGGCACCAGAACCAACCCAGTTCTCTGTCTGAGGCTGCTGTTAAAGGCACAGGAGCCGGCGCAATTAAAAGTTGGCAAGTGCAAAAAGATGTATGAACCAATGCCAGAATGGGGAGCTCTTATTCTTTAAAAAAAATGTAAAGAAGATGACTGAGCCTTGTTTTGGAGAAACCTCTGTTTTCGCTCAGCATTTTCATCACTTATATAAAAGGTCTGTATAGTTGCAGCTTCATCTCCCCCAGCCAATCCTCCTGGAAAGAACTGGGGGGGGGGAATTAAAAACCAAATAAAACAATTCCAAAAATTGTGCAGACATATTTGGGGAAAATTGTCTCTTCTGATGCAATCCATTGCTTAAGGGGCCCACTCAACATACAGTGGGCCCTCAATCAGTGACTGCCCTGGCCAAACCCTTCAAATATATTACACACAGTGGCCTCAGTAGCAATGGAGTATTAGTTGGGGAGGGTGGAAAATCCCATTTTCCCAGGAAAATCACTTTATAGTTTGAGTGCAAGGAAAATCATATCTCCCTATGATGGAGGTTTGGTCTCAAGGGATGAGTAACAAGTATACATTGTTTTTCAAGGACAGAGCTGTATGTTCAAACTCAAATTTAAAAAAACTAGAATCCCTTATCCTACACACTCCATGGCTGGTCTTGAGGTTCTGCCTCTTCTAAGATCACCCATTGGAAAATCAAGCAACTGCCTGGAGTCTCAAATCTGCATGTTGGCAACCTTCAGTCTCGAGAGACTATGGTATTGCGCTCTGAAAGGTGCTTTTGGAACATTGTCTAGTGTGGCTGAAAAGGCCAATTCGGGAGTGACAATCCCTTTCACAACGGGAGCAAGTGCAGTCTGACCCTGGTCTGTCTCCCTGGCTATGGGCCTTCCTTCTTTGCCTCTTAGCCTCAGACTGTTGGCCAAGTGTCTCTTCAAACTGGGAAAGGCCATGCTGCACAGCCTGCCTCCAAGCGGGCCGCTCAGAGGCCAGGGTTTCCCACTTATTGAGGTCCACTCCTAAGGCCTTCAGATCCCTCTTGCAGATGTCCTTGTATCGCAGCTGTGGTCTACCTGTAGGGCGCTTTCCTTGCACGAGTTCTCCATAGAGGAGATCCTTTGGGATCCGGCCATCATCCATTCTCACAACATGACCGAGCCAAAGCAGGCGTCTCTGTTTCAGCAGTGCATACATGCTAGGGATTCCAGCATGTTCCAGGACTGTGTTGTTTGGAACTTTGTCCTGCCAGGTGAT